>NC_067228.1:6873384-7552313 GCF_019924925.1 Ctenopharyngodon idella | reverse complement strand
TTGTATTGTTTTAAGAATGACAAATACAACAGAAAATATCCCTACATACAAAACCTCTATGTCTATACCTTTCTTTGGAGGTTCTTCTACTGAAATGGCTTGATCAGGTTTAGGTGGCACTTTCTTTGGTGGTTCTTGAATTGTTGGTTTTGGTTTCTTTTCTTCAACAAGAACTTTAAAGAACACGCATTGTATTGTTTTAAGATTAATTATAAAACATAAAAAACACAGTGTCACATAAAATATGCTTCCTAACGGAAGCTGGACAATTGCAACAATAAATACGGGTACACAAAACAAAGCATTACCAATGAACAATATGCAATAATAAGTTAAACCAAATAATATTGCAGGACAAAGACAATATCAAACAAAAGCCACAGTAAGGTCATGTGTTCCTCATAAGAGTGTGGAAAGTTAATAAAGAAACACACATACAACAGAAAACAGTCCTGCATACAAAAGGTAAGTCTATACCTTTCTTTGGAGGTTCTTCAATTGGAACTGCAATGGCTTCATCAGGTTTAGCTGGCAATTTCTTTAGTGGTTCTTGAATTGGTGGTTTTGGTTTCTTTTCCTCCACAAGAACTTTAAAGTGCATGCATTGTATTGTTTAAAGATTCATTTTCATAAGTACATGTCAAAGAACACACAGTGTCACACAGAACATGCTTCCTAATGGAAGCTGGACAAGAAGCAATGAACAGTAAGTAACAATAAGTGTACATCAAAAAACAAAAATATTGCAGGACAAAGACACTGGCATAAACAAAAGTCACTGTAAGTCATGTGTCCCTCATAAGAGTGTGGCTAATTAATTACACCACACATACAAAAGAAAAAGTGACGCAATACCTTTCTTTGGAGGTTCTTCAATTGGAACTGCAATGACTTCTTCAGGTTTAGCTGGCAATTTCTTCATTGGTTCTTGAATTGGTGGTTTTGGTTTCTTTTCCTCCACAAGAACTTTAAAGGACATGCATTGTATTGTTTAAAGATTCATTTTCATAAGTACATGTCAAAAAACAAACAGTGTCACATATAACATGCTTCCTAATGGAAGCTGGACAAGAACCAGTATATAAAAATAAATGTACATCAAAAAACAATAATATTGCAGGACAAAGACATTGACAAACAACAGCCAGTGTAAGTCATGTGCTCCTCATAAGAATGTGGCTAGTTAATAAAGACCACACATACAAAAGAAAGCAAAGTGACTCAATACCTTTCTTTGGAGGTTCTTCAATGGGAACTGCAATGACTTCTTCAGGTTTAGCTGGCAATTTCTTTGGCTCCTGAATTAGTGGTTTTGGTTTCTTTTCCTCCACAAGAACTTTAAAGAACATGCAATGATTTGTTTACAAGCACATGTCAAAGAACACACAGTGTCACATTTAATGCACTTCCTAATGGAAGCTGGACAACTGTAACAACAAATGCGGGTATATGAAATGCTTGTAGACAAGAATCCAACACAACATGAAACATAAGCAATTAACAGTACCTTTAGCTGGGGGTGACTCAGGCTTCTTCACAGGTGTAGGCTCAGGCTCTGGCTTGGGCTTGGGTTTTGGTTCTGGTTTGGGCTCAGCTACTGGTACAGCTTTAGGCTCTTCGGGTTTAGGAGCAGGAGCCACAGGAGCTACAGGTGCTGCTGGCTGTGGCACTTCTTCATATAACACACATTTTTGGCATTAGTACATTTGTAGAGTTTCAGAAGAGTTAAGATATGAATGAAAACAGCAGTGTGAAGCAGTTAAAATCATATCTCAAACAGAGAAAAAGACAACAAGATAAATAAAAATGGACGGACAAGATTTGCCATTTGCATGCAATAAAATTGAGAACAAGTAGACTTGACATCAATAAAGATACCAAACATAAGACAAGAAAAGACAGAATTAAGAGGGTCACAAAAAGTTGATGTATCAACATGTATAAAGAAACAATTAAGCAAAATGTCTACATTCACAAGAGGATGTGAAAAAGGACTTGATCAGTTAAGAGGTGTATATGCACACAATAATAACCAGTTAATGTGACAGAACAGGAAATAATGGCATGTGTTCATTCCATACCTTTTGCTGTGGGGCGTTCAATTGGCTCTGGCACTGTAACTGCAGTGACTATTTCTTCGACAGGCTTTTTGGCTTTTTGGACAAAAATGTATTACAAGAATATTCAATTAGACAAAAAAAAAAACAACAGAATATTGACATCACAGACAGAATTAGAAGAACGTTTATAAAGTGCTCTTTAGCAAAAGACAAAAATTGTTTAAAACACTGGAGCACATTGGACAGATATTTGCATACCTTCCACAGGTACTTCAGGTTTTAGCTCCACAGGTTTAGATGGCTCGGGTTCCTCGAATTCTTTGAGAATATTAAGAACAATTACTCTATAATATCAGCTTTGAGAGCGAGCATGCATGAGATACAGGACAAGAATTAACGAGACATGGACAAACTGACACACCCACACAACACAGAATAGCTTAAAAGAATTATTGAAATTAAGAAAACATTCAAAAAGCAAAAAATGTGTAATGTAAAATGTTTGATGCAACTTTTATTTTAATATTTAATATGATACTAAAATTGTTTATTAATTTGCAGTTGCCACAGAAACATTGACAGCACACAACATTGCTGACAAGACATAACTAAGGATGTGAAAGTCAACACAAATTTACAAACTCATAAACATGACAGATATGAAGATAATGTAAGCGTGTTTGCCAACAAGTAGTAAAGCGGTGAGCAGTTTTCTCTTTCAGTACCTGTCGTTGGAGCTTCCTCTCTCATTCCCACGATTTTCCTATCGACAGCCTCTTCGATTGGGACCCTTGGGGCTGATGAGACAAAGAAAGTCCTTAGAATAATCGGCATAATCATAATAATTGGCATTGGAGAAACATATGACAACAAAAAATCTTAACATAAATCTGTTTTAAAAGATTTAAGTTGGTAAAGTTACACATATTAACAAAGTCAAACTGATAAATGTATGACAACACACAACAACACATACAGTACAACTTAATGATAGAGTACATTGTGATGGTATGGTGAAGACAAAGGAAGATACAAATATTATATGAATGACAGAAATACATACGACAAATATAATAAATACATACGATGATATAACATTATGTGAGCAAACAAAAGTGGAAAGAGGGTTAGAACATTATGGTGACCCAAAAGCTCTCAGTAATACCTGTGACTGATATTTCCTCTACAACACTCTCCTCTGTCCAGCTCACATACTCTGGTGAACAGTAAAAAGTTGTTACACGTGTCCAAAGACGAATACTTTAAATATTGATGTTATTTGGTTATTTCACGCAAGATGTTGGGGAACAGACAAAAGAAAACTCATACAATCGTGTTATTCTTTTGAATTTGTTGTTGTTGTTGAACAGATGAATGGTTAATTGATGAAAAGGAAGTTAACTGAAGTGATTTTTGTCCATTTTAATGAATGATACTACATGAAAAGGATGATGTGAAAAAGTTAGTTTTAGTTTTCTTTAGTTTTCTTATAATAATGCAGTTTACCTTGTATTTCCATTTTTTCTTCATAATGGTAATATTCCATGGAAGATTCAGCTTTTTGAAAACAATAAGTGTGTGAGTAACTGTCTCTTATTTTGAGGATAAGGATTTATGTATTTTTAGAATTAATTTTACATAAAATCCCAACCTTACCTTCAATGGTTAATGCAGATGTCTCGGGCACTTGTATTGATGTATCTGGGATGTCTGTGTGAGTGTTATTTAACATTCTTAAATTTACTTATATAAATTAATGGACTTTGTGAAATCTGTCACTATAGTTGTTAAAAAAAAAAAAACTTAAAATGTCACATACTTACCATAAGGTACACTTTCTATTTCAATTTCTGAGAAAAAAATAGAAAAAATAAATGTAAGGGGCCTTGATATTCTAGAGATTGTTAGTTAAGTAAATGCTGGAGCACGACAGCTGTACCGACCTTTGCCTGACAGGTAAAGCTCAGCTGTACTTTTAGCCTCACCCCTGGGCTCCAATCTGACAATGACCGAGTACACGCCTAAAGGATTATTGATTTGGTTAAATGAGCCTTCTTATTTAATATTATTATAACGAAAAAGGTCCCGCACTGGAACTCCACAAACCTTCATCGGCAGAGGTAACGTTGCGGATGATCATGAAGTGGCGTCGCCCTTCACTTTGAAAGGTATATTTGGGGCTCTCTTTAAGCTCCCAAGTGTCCTTATACCATGTTACAATAGCATTGTCGAAAGACACCTCACACTCAAAAGTGGCGGATTGATGTTCTCGCACCACAATGTTCTGGATGCGTTTGGTGAAATGTATTTGCTCAGCTAGAAAAAATAACGCAAGGTGGATGATTAGGATTGAATCTGATGTGGAACGTTTTTTTAATTTTGCCTAATACAGTCTGTTAAGATTTGCTATTAAAGAAAGCCAGGAAAATGTGAAGACAAAATATCCCTGGCATTTAAAATAAGAAGAGTTTTTCCATAAGAGGTGAAGAAGAAGAAGTCACAGATGATGACAAAAGAGGTTAGTAGATGGCATAATTTAAAGTAATCATAAGTCTGACAGTTCAGTGAATCTATACAAACCTTCAATCCAAAGATTTGCAGTTGTTTCAAGATTTTTATATTTGCAGGTATATTCTCCTTGGTCTTCAGGTCTAACATCTTTGATTGAGAGCTTCTGAGTGTAATTGGCCACAGCAAATGTGTATCTGCTATGAGGCTCTAAAAGCTTCCCATTTTTAAACCACTGGGTTTTTACATTAGGTACAGAGAACTGGCATGTCAATGTACAAGTCTGTCCTTCCTTACCAGCCACATCCTGCATTCGCTGTTCCACTTCAGCGTCTGCAGAAAGAATAAGGGTCAATATTGTAAAAACATACAGTATAAGATATAGTTATATAGTTTAGCATTCATTAAAAGGAGACTCAATTGATGTTGCTACATACCCATCACTGTCAGTTTGGCACTGGAGATATGTGGGCCACACACAATACGATAATTGCCTTCATCTCTTGTCTGGCAATCCTTGATTTTTAAGATGTGACGATCACCCACAATTTTGATGTCATACTTGTCACCACTGTCAAGTTTTTGGGTTCCTTTGTACCAGGACAGTGTGATTTCGGGGTAGTTAATCTTGATTTCACATTCAAACACAGCTTCCTTCTTAACAGCAGTTGTCTGGTCTGTGATATCACGTACCACAGTGACAGGCTAAAAAGAAAACAAAAGAACACATTAGTTCACTTTCAAATGAAAATTACCCCAAGCTTTCTTCACCCTCAAGCCATCCTAGGTGTATATGACTTTCTTCTTTCTGACGAAGACAATCTGAGAAATATTAATTAATATCACGACGCATCCGAGCTTTATAATGGCAGTATGCATTACCAAACGAGTATGAGCTGAAGAAAGTGTCTCCATCCACATCCATCCATCATAAACATACTCCACACGGCTCCGGAGGGTTAATAAAGGCCTTCTGAAGCGAAGCGATGCGTTTGTGTAAAAAAAAATATCTATATTTACAAGTTATGAAGTAAAATACGTAGCTTCCGCCAGACTGCCTTCCATATTCAAATTATGGAAAAATGGAACTGGCGTCACGTCAGTTCCGTAAGTTGAATAGGGAAGGCATAGGACATACAGCTTAAGCTTTTTGAAGAATACGGAAGGTGGTCTGGCGGAAGCTACATATTTTATTTCATAACTTGTTAAATATGGATATTTTTTTTACACAAACGCATCGCTTCGCTTCAGAAGGCCTTTATTAACCCCCCGGAGCTGTGTGGAGAATGTTTGTGATGGATGGATGTGGATGGAGACACTTTCTTCAACTCATACTCGTTTAGTAACGCATACTGCCATTATAAAGCTCGGATGCGTCAGGATATTTATTAATATATCTACGATTGTGTTCGTCAGAAACAAGAAAGTCATATACACCTAGGATGGCTTGAGGGTGAGTAAAGCTTGGGGTAATTTTTATTTGAAAGTGAACTAATCCTTTAAACACAGTATTTGGACACAAACCAAAGTCACATTTAGCAAAGTGGGTAATTCTAGGTAATGCCCTAGTTGCCAACATTGTAAGAGCTTGTTGTGAAACAAGTCTGTTACATAATGCAATGATATTCTTTTTTTTTTTTTTTGCTGTCTGGAAGAACTTTTTAATTTAATATACTTAATACAAATAAAAAAATAGATTTCAAACCTCTGTTTGTTCCATCCTCTTTTGCAAATCAGCAACAAGTTTAGCCAAATCTTCCTCAGACTCTCTTGCACCACTTTCCACTTCCTGTAATGTAATAAAGCCAAGCAGTGAAACAATTAATATAATTTACTTTCATTCATGGCTTGAAAGTTGAGTTCCTGAAAGGTCACTTAAAGCATTCCTTGATCATGTTCTGTGAGTTGGTAAATTTTAGCTAAACTATTAAGATTCATCAATTAAAATGAGTATTACCATGATTCAATTGAAATTTTTGATAACAAAAGCTGAAGGTTGCAGTGCACTTTATTTGGAAAGACATGTGTCAGGGAGATAATTGGGTACTGTATCATAAAATTGATACAGAAACAATGTGCTTGGTCTTATCACCCAATGGAACTGAGGCTGTTGTACTGTTATCTGACTCAAACTTACTGGTCTTCCACTTTCTTGTTCTTTTTCCCTCTTCAGAAACTCAATAGCTTGAAGGAGGCCCCGGTAATCTGTGATGCCATACATGCGAGCATATTTCTCATACTCCTTGGGATCAACATTTCTGAGCAATTCAACAATGTCAATATCCTTGTCCTCTTTAGGGCTTTTCTGCTTTGACGGAGTCCTGTTAAAAATAAATAAATAAATAAATAAATAAACTTAGGCAATCTTGTATAGTTTATTAGTTATCATATTAAACCAGTGTTTCAGAAAGCTGGAGGTCAACTGGAACTCAAGTAATGCTCATATGTAGTTAATAGTTATATTATGAGTTATTTTTATAATTACAATCTATCATTAGCAAAAATAAGTATTTAATTTAGTCAGTCATTTAATTTAAATTAAAACATCTGTAACTAATGTTGGTGAAGGGAGGTCCTTGAAGATTGTTTGCAATTTGACACACACTTACTTCTTCAGTTTGACCACTTCTACAGTTGTCTCTTTCTTCTCATCAACATTCAAGTCTGTGCTGCACTCAATTTCTCCATGTTTGTTTGAAGCAACACATCTGTACTGGCCAGAGTCAGATTTGGTCACCTCTCTGATCTCCATCTTGGCCTCTTGGCCCTTTTGTTCAATACTGATGCGACCACCATGAGTCATCTGCCTCCATTTGCCCTTCATCCATTTCACATTGGGAATGGGGTCGCCACCAACTTTAGCGATGAAGGTAGCTGTACCTTCTGTAAAAACATAAATCACACAAGGTTTCAATAACACTTTCTTCTAAATTTCAATACAGTCCACCCATAAAAAAGGAATAGGAGTGTCACTTACTCTCAACGATATGGACACTCTTTGGCTCCTCAATAAAGAACAAGTTGTCCAACTTTTTAACTGCCTGTGGTGGTGAAGGCACCGCCTTTGCCGGGGCAGGAGCTCCTGGTTTCTCTGAAACTTTTAATGAAATTTTGCAGTGAGATAAATACATTTTAGCTAAAGATATTCAAGAACCAGGGTTAAATCATAACGGAAACTCAAGACCTGTTGAACTTTTTCAAAAAGCACAGCAGCAGGAGGAATAAGAATGGCAATGAAACATTTGCAAAGAAGCTGATTTTGCCAAAACAATCACTGAGACAGTTTGTAAGCAACAAGCATATACTTGGCCTTACAAAAGTAATCTGTTATCAAGCCAAGAAAAAACAGAAGACAGAATTAGATTAATGAAAGATTAATAATTACTAGAAGATTCTAATATTGGCAAACAGCCAACAGAATGAAAGGGTTAGGATAAAGTAAAAAAAAAAACAAAAAAACAAAAAAAAACAAAGGAATATAAAAGCAGCCAAAGAATTACCAAGAACAATAAAACCATTATGTTCCTCACACACATAAGAAAATACCTTTGATAGTGACTTTAGACTTGCAGAACTCACTACCAGCCTCATTGGTTGCTTTGCAGAGATAATCTCCAGAATCTGTCTTAGATACATGGATCATCTCCAGTGTGGCAGTGCCATCAACAAATGTGATCTTAGTTTTTGCGGACGAAGAAAGATCCTGTCTGTCTTTCATCCACTGAATCTTTATAGGAAGAGATCCACGTACATGGCAGCTGAGGGTAAGTGTCTCACCCTCAGTCACAGTCACTGGTTTAAGAGCCAAGTCAAAGCTTGGCGGCACCTTTTGCTCTGTATTAAAAAAAAAAGCCATTTATAAAAGGGACATTTCACATTTTATGTATTACATGCATCTTTTACAAGAAAGTATGGTAACACTTATTTTACAGTGCAGTAGTTACTACATGTACTGTACTTACTATAGTAATAACAGTAAATTATCCATAATTACAAGTAACTAACCTTAAACCAAACCCTAACCCTAACTGTAACTCAAAAGTAAGTACATTTAATACATTTAATGTAAGTACAATTAATAGTACTCAGTACTTATTTGAGTAATTACAATGTAACTACGGCACTGTAAAATAAAGTGTAACTGAAAGTACTATGGGACTACCATGGTATTTACTAAGGTTCCAAGAATAATGAATTTTAGTACCATGGAATTACCATCTGATACCACCATTGTGCCACAGTACTGCCACAGTACTTTTTTGTTAGGAATAAAACATTTATAACAAGACAATGAAAGTAAGAAAAGCTTGACATAGAAACCAGCAGTGTACCTGTAATATGTACTGACACCTCATAAGAGGCAGTGCCAGCTTCATTGGAGACCTTGCACATATATGTTCCACTATCTGACAGTTGAGATTTTTTGATGCACAGGACAGCCAGGCTGCTCTTGAAGGTTATATCATAAAAGTCAGAGGCGAAGATTTCTCTGCCATCTTTATACCAGTTGACAGTCAGAGGCTGCGATCCAGCTACACGACCCTCAATCTTCACCATTTTTCCTTCAGTGTCCTCAATAGTTGCTGAAGGCTTTTTGGTAAAGCTAGGTGGAATTCTGCGTTCTATAGGAATAACAAATAGAGCTGTTGTTAGACAGGACATACATGATAGACAAAAGTAGTTCTCATGTAAATGCATATAAGAAAACTTGAAAAAAAAAAAGAATGTGAAAGATGCTCAGCAGTGCCAGCTGTTGATCTATTGCAAGCAAAGAAAAACATTACAAATGCAAAGGCATGAAGAATGGAAGACACAAACATAAAAGAAATAAAGCACCACAGGTCAGTCCCAAGACAATGAAGACAATGAAGACAGTCACACCAAAAAGCAGTGACCAAATACCTTTCACAGAAACCTCTGTGGAACAAGAGTCCTTCCCAGTATCATTACTAGCATGGCAAGAATAACGACCGGAGTCTGCCTTATCAGCCTTCAAAATTGTCAAATGTGGGGTGTTATCCACACATGATATCTTATAATTGCCCCCTGTGCGGATGTCTTTATGATCCTTGGACCATGTAACTTTTATTGGCAATGATCCCGTCATGTGGCATTCCAGTTCGACAGTATCTCCCACTGTCACATCCACAGGTATGAGCTTTTTATCAAACACAGGTGGATATCTTGGCTCTGTGGAGTTAAATAGAGATAACAGTACAATTGTATAGATATGTGAAGACATCAATTTCAGTGCGTTTCACAACACATGAAACTCATTTAATCAGAGAACAATATGAAAGAGATAAACAGACCTTGAAGCGTGAGCTTGGCTCTACATGAAGCAGTTCCAACACTATTTGTAGCAACACAAGTGTATTCACCAGAATGTCTCATTTCACCCTTGGCTATATTTAGGACAGCAGAGTTATCATCAAAAGACATTGTGTATTCTGAATCGCTCCTAAGAGCTTCACCATCTTTGAGCCAAGAGATCTCCATAGGAGAGGATCCTGCAACACGACACTCAAACTGGACAGGCTGTCCTTCAATTTGCGTAATGCTAGTAATCTTTTTAGGGAAAGAAGGTGGTGTTTTCACATCTGAAAGGCAAAACATTAAGCAAAATACATTGATAGTGGTTACACAGTGCAGTTGAATCCTTAGAGTCATTTAAGAGACATTCAGAGCTTTACAGACAAATTTGCATCACCTTGTACAGTTAACTGGCAG
Source organism: Ctenopharyngodon idella (assembly GCF_019924925.1). NCBI lineage: Eukaryota > Metazoa > Chordata > Actinopteri > Cypriniformes > Xenocyprididae > Ctenopharyngodon > Ctenopharyngodon idella. Next base: position 7,542,015 of record NC_067228.1, on the reverse strand, counting down.
CTGGAAGAGGCAGATCCTATTCTGTTTTCTGCTTTACATGTGTATTCGCCAATGTCAGATTTGGCAACTTTAGCTAGTTTCAGGCTGGCAGTGCCTTTGAAGAACTCCATCTTGCAGGTTGGAGAAGAGCGCACTTTGCCATCTGCCTTGAACCATGACACTTTAATTTCAGGAGTGCCACCAATCTGGCATTTCAGACAAACTGCATCACCTGCAGTGACATCCATGGGCTCCAAACTCTCAATAAAGAAAGGTGGTTCTAAAAGTGACAAAACATATATCATAAAGACATGCACTTTTTGATTTTGTCTCACAGTAGCTTTAAATCTACTCAATGACAAACCTAAAATGGACACTTCTGCTTCACAAGTGTCGTGTCCAGCATCATTAGAAACCTCACAAGTGTATTTTCCAGCAGCTTCTTTATCACTGTTTAGACACTCCAGGATGCAGGAGTTCTCAGTGGTCGTAATGTTGTACTTGTAGGAGGAGTAAATTTCCTGTCCATCTTTATGCCATTTCACAAGAATCTTTGGGCTTCCCGCATATGTGCATTCAAGTATCAGTGACTTGCCCATTTCAACAGAGAGGTTCTTTAGCTTCTTGACAAAGCGTGCAGCCTCTGAATGAAAATGTCATATATATATGTGAAACACAAAGTTCTGCTATAACAAGTATACAAGAAATTGTTACTCTTACTGTATATTAACTAAATTTAAACTAACCTTTAACAAAAAGGTTCACAGAACAGTTTTCCTTCCCAGCATCATTAATGATCTGGCAAGTGTACTCGCCAGCATGAGATTTATCAATATTGTAGAGCTCTAGAATTGCTGCATCTCCTCTTAAAGCAATCTCAGAGCTTCTCCCAGACACTATTTCCTTACTGCCTCTAAACCATTTCAGTTTCATTGGGGTACTTCCTTGAATGGTTGCTGTAAAAGTGACATTTGTGCCTGGGAGGGCTTCCACTGGTTGAGGTGTGGTCACAAAAGAGGGGGGTTCTGTAGCAAATATGACATGGAAAAGGTTGTGAAATGTGCTTTAACCAATAGATTTACATTTCCTAGTTATTTTAAATTATTCTACAGTCAAACACTAACCTTTAACTATTAAGGAAGCTGATGTCTCTGCAGTTCCTGCACTGTTCACTGCCTTACATTTGTATGTGCCCGAGTCTGAAAGTTTTAGAGTTGGCACTTTCAATGTGCAGGTATTCTCAGCGAATGTAATCTCATAGTTCGGCCCACTTTTAATCTCCTCTTCATTATGGTACCAAGAGATGGTGAGAGGTGCAGACCCTGAGACTTTACAGTCCATTTCAACAGATTTGTCAACAATATTCTGTGTGTCCTTCAGTCTTCGTGAGAACGAAGGAGGGACGATTTTGTCTGTTTGACCAAAAACAAAATACTCAACTGTTGGTTTCATAAGGAATCACATGCAATTCTAAGATTGTAACAAATATTATATACAAGGAAATTTAACATTACTGACCCAAAATAGTGATGTGCATTTTGCAGCTATCACTGCCAACTTCATTCTTAATTTCGAATGTGTATTCTCCAGTATCACTTTTCTCTGTTGACAATAGCTTAAGACTGGAGATCTTTTTTGAGAAGGTGATTTTGTATTTTCTGCCTGAAGACAGCTCCACACCATCCTTGTACCATTTTGGCTTAAGTTCTGGAGTTCCAGATACAGTGCACTCTAAGGCAGCGGTTTCACCAGCGGTTACACTGATTGACTCTGTCTTATCCACAATTGCTGCAGGTTCTAGAAATTTAGAAGCATTAAGGCAATTTACATAATTAAATTATTTTCAAAACATTAAATGTATTTGACTGGGAATAATACTATTCTTACAAACCTAGGACAGTTAGGTTCGCTGTGCATTCAGCTGCTCCAGCATCATTTTTGAGCTGACATGTATATTTTCCAGCAGTGGTAGAGTCAGCTTTAAAGATCTTCAGAGTGACCTGATTATTCTCAAATGTAATTTTCCTGTTGTCATCATCTCTGAGAATGTGATCTTTATCCTGAACCCAAGACACAGTCATAGGCTGCGAACCTTTGACTGTTGCAAACAAAACCACCTCTTCACCAGAGATGGCTGTCGTATTGGATAATTTCTTCACAAACACTGGTGGTTCTGAATGTCAGGAAGAGAGACGTCAGAGAGTCATAAAACTAAAGTGTATAACCTTTTTTGATATATCTATTACTTTAAACTCCTATCTTACTGACCTCTTAGCTTTACAGTGCCCTGGCAGGAATCACTTCCAACATTATTCGATGCTTTGCACTCATATTCCCCTGCATCTGATGCTTCCAGTCCAAGGATGTGAAGAGTTGCTGAGCATCCCTCAGACACAAATTTATACTTCCTGCTCTCCTTTATCTGTTTTTTATCTTTAAACCAGGTTATCTCAAAAGGTTCTGAGCCTTTCAGCTCACAGTTAAGACTGGCATCTTTGCCCTTCAGCCCCTCAACTGGTGTTGGCACTTTGTGGAAAGTTGGTGGTTCTACAAGAAGTAATTCAAAATAAAAAGAGCACTTATGCATATTAAAATCAATAAAAATATAATTAAATCAATAAATAATATACATTTTCATTAACAAAAACTAATAATAAAGCTGAAATAAAATATAAATATTACATGAAACACTTAAAGTAAACAAAAATTTAAATGTTGCTTTCGCAACTAACTGAAATAGGTTTAAGTGGAAGTACTAAAATTATGAACCAGAAATAAATGAAAACTAAAGCAGAAATAAAAAATAAACCTACATATTAATACATAAATGTAAAAGTTCACAAAAGCACATCAAATAATCCTTAAATAATTCTGAAACATACAGCCCATGTTAGTTAATGCTCATGTTGATTAAGGAACAAGCATTAAACTTGTGAATGAAAGATCCATCCACCATCTAACCTTTGACTGTGAGTGTGGTACTGCAACTCTTAGTTCCAGCATCATTCTGGACTTCACAGGTGTAGACTCCACTGTCCTCAAAGCTGGACTTGAAAATTTCAAGGACTGCCACAGAGTTATCGAAAGTCATTCTCAAGTTGCCACCATCAGTGAGTATGGCATCATTTTTGTACCAGCTAGTTTTCAGAGGAGCTGTGCCAGTAACTTTGCATTCAAGCTGGAGTGGCTCTCCCATCTTTATGACTTTTGCAGCTGGCAGTTTCTGTACAAACTCTGGAGGTTCTGTAAAACCAAAATTACAACATGTTATCATAATGATTAATGTAACATATAAAATGGAGCACTGAAGATGGTGTGAAGAAGATGGCAGATGGCAAGAGGCAGATGATGGCTGAAAGGGAGTAAAGCGTAATGATGAACAGTAATGAAGTAAGATGATGGTGGAAGGCAGACAGACATTTATGGAAGCAAGACAAGAAAATGTAAATGGTGAAGCATGAAAAAAGAATGATAATGAAGAATGTCAATAAGGGTACTTGAAAAGAGGTCCAACCTTTTACCAACAAGGTTGTGGAGCATTTAGCGGTACCAGCATCATTGCTTATTTGACAAGAGTATGTTCCACCGTGTGATATTCCAACGGCAAAAAGATCTAGGAAGCACGAGAGGCCTTCCAGGCCAGTAAAACAGGAAGGTCCACAAATCAGCTCAGTGTCATCTTTGAACCATTTCACTGTGAAGGGAGGTGTTCCCTTAAATGTACTCTTAAAGCGAACAGTGGTATTTGGTATGACAGCCTGTGATTCTGGAACCAGCACAAAGCTTGGTGGCTCTAAATAATTAATGGGAAAGAAAGACAAATACATCTGTTAAGAAACCGGCAGCCATCAGAGATCTTAGGATAATGAAATATACTACTAAATACTACAAAACCATCTGACCTTTCACCCTCAGTGTACCACTGCATTCACAACTGCCCGCTTTGTTTGTAATTTTACAAGTGTACATTCCAGTGTCAGTTTTCTCTAAACACTCAATTTCCAAAGACACGATGTTGTCAAGTTGAAGAGGTTTATGTTTGGTTCTTCCTGACAGTTTAGTTCCATCCTTCACCCACTCCACAGTTATGGGGAGTGAGCCTGATATTTTACATCCGATTTGAACATTTGTGCCCAGAATTTCCTCCATCTCCATCAAAGGTTTGATGAAGGATGGGGGGATTATTTGCTCTGACAAAGACAAAGAAAATAAATATCATAAATATCACTGAAATACAACTAATACTAATTATTCCATTAATCATGAACAAGCACTAACCTAGCACATTTAAAGTCACTTTGCACTGGCAGGCACTGATGTGGTTTGAAACCTCAAACACATAAGTTCCTTTGTCTTCCAATTGGACAGATTGAATTTTGAGTTGGCTGACATTATTGATGAAGCTGAGGCTGTGCTGTCTTGAAGGCAACACTTCCTTGCCATCTTTACTCCATTTGACTTTCAGCTCAGGAGAGCCTATAACTTTGCACTCAAAGCTTACTGGATCTCCAGCAGTGACATTAATCACCTCTGGCTTTTCAATTATCTGAGGTGGCTCTGGGGATAACATAACAATTATATTTATAATAGCAAGTCTTTAGGATGGACAGCTACAAAAAGCACTTGCAAAAATAACCAACCTTGCACCACAAGTGTGGCAAAACACTTCTCTTGCCCTGCATCATTCACAGCTTGACAGGTGTATTTTCCACTGTGGATGGACTCACACACAGGGATTCTCAAAGTGGCAATATTGTTCTCAAATGTCCTCTCAATTGAAGGATCCTCCAAAATCCAGTTTTCATCTTTCTGCCATTGTATGGACAGAGGTGGTGATCCTCTTACAACACATTTTAACTCAACCTTTTTTCCAAGAACTGTGACAACATTCTCAATCCTCTCCACAAACGATGGAGGCTCTGATAGGAAGTGCAAAATATGTTAAACAAGGTAAAGAGAGATAAAATAAAAAATAAATATGGAAAACTGATCAAACAAATTCAAAGCTAACCTTTTATGCTAAGTGTAGTCTGACTTGAACAACTTCCAACTTCATTTGCTACAATGCACTGATATTCTCCAACATCTAAAGCATCACATTTCTGTACATCAAGAGTCATTATAGAGCCATTCTTCTGCAAAATTACATGCTTATGGCTTAATTTGATATCCTTTGAATCTTTTTGCCAAGTCACCTCAAAAGGAGCTGTGCCCTTTACCTGACATTCAAAATATGCATTTGAGCCAATCACAACCTCAAGAGCACTCAATGGCTTGACAAGAACTGGTGGCTCTAAAAAAAAAGAAAAAAAGCTTTGCATAAAAACAGTTCAAAATCTATGTTCTGGCTATAGACATTTTTAAAAGAATCATAATAAAACACTGAAATGCCAAAAAAAGTGCACTATATACTAACCTTTCACTCTTAGTTCCATACTACAACTCTCACTGCCTGCCTCATTGCGGGCTTCACAGTAGTACACTCCACTGTCTTTGATATCACTGCTGCTTATCTCAAGCCGTGCAAGAAAATCGACAAAAGTAATTTTATGCTTGTCGCTTGGACTTATTTCATTTCCATCTCTGAACCAGTAGGTGTCTATCTCCGGAGTGCCTGTAATCTGGCATTCAAAAACTACCAATTGGCCTGGTTTTACCACTGTTATTTTGTCAGGTTTGCGGGTAAATTTGGGGGGTTCTGAAAAAAAATGAAATTAAATTAAATACTTATTTTAAGCATTTAATAAAGTTTTAAGAAAAAAATAGTTAATAATTTTAGTTAAAAACCTTTCACAAAGAGTGTCGCTTGGCAAGCATCTGATCCAACATCATTACTAATTTCACAGACATAGTCTCCAGAGTCTGAAGGCTTAGCAAAAAAGAGCTCAAGTGAGCTGGAAGTGTCATTTTTCTGAACTGAACAGTCAATTCCTGATGACACTTCTTTCTTATCCTTAAACCACTTAATGTTCAGTGGTGGCGTTCCAGACACAAGCACATTAAACTGCACTCTGGATCCTGGTATAACGTCTTGTGATTCAGGCTTCTCAATGATTGATGGAGGTTCTGTTTGTAAGAGGAAGATTTAAGATTAAAGATGAAAGGAAATTTACAATTTACTGAAAGGCAAATTAAATTACTGAAACTAACAAATTAAATCGTAACTTATAAAAGTTAAGGGTAATTGCAAACCTTTGATTTTCAGCATGCCAGAACACTGAACAGTGCCTGCTTGGTTTTTAGCGATACAAGTGTAATTGCCACTGTCTGAACTATCAAGACGACTGATTTCCAAAGACGCTGCATTCTCAAAGAATATGCATTTGTGCTTCTCATCTGTCACTATCTCCTTATTTTCCTTGAACCAAGTGACAGTTATGGGAAGAGATCCAGAGACCAGACACTCCAACTGTGCAAAAGATCCTTTTATACTCTCCATTTCCTTCAACTTTCTTGTGAAGGAAGGCTTGATTATTTGATCTGTTACGGTGAAGAGGAAATAAGACAGTTTTAATCTAAAATTGATCTGAAATGTTGATCTAAGTGTTGATCTAAAACTTCCAATAATAACTTCCATAATTTGTTCCAACATACTAACCTAAAACAGTTACAACTGCCTCACAACTGCTGCTTCCAGCATCATTTGAAATCTCAAATATATATTCTCCAGCATCACTCTTCTCAGAAGAAAGAATTTTTAATATGGAGCTTTTATCTGTGCTCTGTACTTTGTATTTTTTGCCTGATGTCAGTTCTTTGCCATCCTTTAGCCATTTTGCTTTAAGAACTTTAGAACCAGAGTACCTGCACTCTAGAGTGGCAGGATCACCTACTGTAACACTGACAGACTTGGCTTGCTCTGTGATGTTTGCAGGCTCTGTAATAACAATAAGAATTATATATATATATATATATATACACATGAATACATATGAATACATGAAAATGGTACTTAATTAAAAAGAGCTATGATATGGATAATATAACTGAAAAATAACACTGAGGAAAAACGGATGATTAGAAATTAAATTGATCCGAACTATGCAAAGACAAAGAAACAAGAAAACAAGCCAGACTATTAATATGCAAATTAGTGTTACAAAATTACTACACACCTTTTACCACCAGTACTGCTGTACATTTCTGACTACCAGCTTCATTCTGAGCATGGCAAGTGTACTTTCCACCATGTTTTAACTGCACACTAGAAATGTGTAATACTGCAGTCCGGTTCTCAAAAGATATCTGAACATGCTCAGATTCCGTGATCTCATGGTCATCTTTCATCCAAGAGACGGTCATAGGCAATGACCCTTTTAAAACACACTGCAAGGAAACCTCACCACCCAGGAGGATATTTGTATTATCCATCTTCTGCACAAATGATGGTGGCTCTAATTGAAGAATATCAAATGCAAGATGATGTTAGGACAATGTTCATAAGTATGACTGTATTTTTACTTTCACTAAAAAAAATAAATTAAAAAAAATCCAAGAATTCCCTGTACTAACCTTTCATCGTAACATGAAAATCACAAGAGGTTTGGCCTACTTCATTTCCTACAGTGCACTGATATTTGCCAGCATCCCCAGGTTCAAATTTCAAAATCTGAAGAGCTGCTACATCCTTTGTCAGGCTTATGATGTGTCTTCTATCATTTCGGATCTGCTTTGAGTCTTTGAAACAGGAAATCTCAAAGGGAGCTGAGCCTGACACAGTTCCTTCCAATACAACATCGGTGCCTTTAACAATTTCTTTGGATTCAAACGGTTTCACAAACTCGGGAGGCTCTGAGATAAGAAAGCACCAATTAGCTAATTAAGAACTGCTTTAACCAACAGGAAATGACTTTAACATCCTTGAAAAGTAAGATGATTAACTTCAAACAAACCTTTGACTGTAACCAAGCAACTGCATCTATCACTGCCAGCTTCACTTGATGCTTGGCAGATATAATCTCCACTGTCTTCAACACAGCAATCGGAAATCTTTAGTGTAGCAACTGAGTCAATGAAGGCCATTTGGTATTTATCATCTGAGCTAATTTCAGTCTCATTCTTATACCATCTAATATTGATCTCTGGGCTGCCAGTCACTTTACATTCCAAAGTTGCAAGACTCCCATTCAGTACTAGTTTAGTCAATTCAAGCTTCATCACAAATTTTGGAGGTTCTATAATAGAAGAATGACACATTAATATAAATTAAATAACTAAAGAGACATTCTGTAAAAAAAAAAAAAAAAAAAAACAATAGATCTAAAAATATCATCAAGAGTTAGAAAAGGCACCTTTCACAAATAAGGAAGCTGTGCATGAGACCCTTCCAGCATCGTTAGAAACTTGGCAAGTGTATTTTGCAGACTGAGATGGCTTCACGGAGTGCAGCTCCAGTGAACTTGAGTTGGCTTCTTTCTTGATGAAACAAGCTCCTCCCGTTAATATTTCTTTGTCTTCTCTGAACCACTTAATTATAAAAGGTGCTGTCCCAGTGAATGCAGCTTTTAGGACAACTGTAGTTCCTGGTATAACATCTTGGCTTTCAGGTTTCAAAGTGAAGACTGGGGGTTCTAAAGTTAATTTGAAGGGGTGGTGAAAAAGATTATTTTTTACAACTAAATATCAGCAAACAAATACAAAAAATATAAAATGGGATCTATTATTCTAACCTTTAACAGAAACAGTTCCACTTGTTTCACTGTGTCCTGCAGCATTAGTTGCATGGCAGGTGAAAACCCCAGCATCTGATGTCTCTAAATCAGTTATTTTCAGTACGGCAGTGCTTTCCTGCATTTCAGTTTTATATTTTGTTCCAGTTGTAATGTCCTTTCCTTCTTTGAACCAAGATATTGTTATAGGTTGGGATCCTGACACTTTGCATTCCATTTGAATACTACCCCCAACATTACCATCTACCTTTTTAAGTGTTTTTGTGAATGTTGGAGGTATAATTTTATCTGTTCAAAAGAAGTAAAACACTATTGTTAAAAAAAAAAAAAAACACACACATACATACAATAAACCAACTGAAAAATAATTTAGGAAGAATGCCACTAACCCAGAACAGTGACTGAACAAGAACACTGCTCTTTTCCAACCCGATTAGAAACTTCAATTTTGTATTCACAGCTATCTCCCCGCTCTACCGAGAGGATTTTCAAGACTGCCACATTGTCTTTGAAGGAGATTTTGTATTTTCGACTTCCTGTCATCTCTTTGCCATCTCTGAACCATTTTACTTTGAGATCTGGACTTCCTGCAACTTTGCACTCAAGAGCTGCAGAGTCACCTGCTGTTACACTGATGGATGGTGGTTTCTCAACAAATCTAGCTGGTTCTTTAACAAAAATGAAATAAATCAATTAATAAATCAATTAACCAATCAATAAATAATAACAATTATAATAATAAGAAGAAAGTACTACGAAATAGTATAATACTAAATATTGTGATATGTTTATAGTTTAATTCTAACCTTGAACTGATACAGTGGCCTCGCTTTTTTGTTTTCCAGCCTCATTTTCAGCTTGACAAGTATATTTACCCCCATGGTTAATGGCCACATTTGCTATTGCCAGAATAGCAATGTTGTTTTCAAAACTTGTGGTAATGTTAGGATCATCATCTCTGACTAACTCTGAGTCTTTAAACCACTGAACTGTGATAGGAGCAGAACCCTTAAGAGTTCCTTGCAGTTTCACAGCACTGCCTAAAACTGCAGTGGTGTTCTCAATCTTCTTTACAAAGGATGGTGGGTCTACACGAAAAAATGCAGATTAATTTTCATATTAATTAAAACATTAACAACAACAACAAAACAAATTTGTTTAGGCCACTGAAATTGATTGTACCAACCTTTCAATTTGGCCACTGCTTTTGTAAATATTTTACCAACGTCATTGGAAATGCAGCACTGATAATCTCCAACATCTGCACTTTCAAATGATTTGATTTCCAAATATGCAGCTGAGTCCTTTGAAACAATACTGTACTTCTTGTCAGAGGATACAGGGTTTTTATTCTTAAACCAGGTCACCTCAAAAGGAGCAGTGCCTGTAACTTCACATTCAAGCTGAGCTGTGCACCCTTTGATTACCTCCACCATTTGCAACTCCTTTTTAAAGGCAGGAGGTTCTAAGAACAATAAAAGCAATAAGATTTAAGATGACCCTTCCATTTCAATATAATAACTATTAATCAGAAAGTAAGAATCTTGAGTATTACCTTTTACAGTTACTTGAGAGCTGCAGCTTTCACAGCCAGCCTCATTCATCACTTCACAAGTGTAATTTCCACTGTCAGACTCAGACAATTCAATAATCTCAAGAGTGGCTTGGCCGGCTTTAAATGTGATTTTGTGTTTTTCAGAGGAACTAAGCGGTTTGTCATTCAAAAACCAAGTCACATGGAGTTCAGGCGATCCTTTGACAGTGCACAACAGACGTGATGACATTCCTTGTTTCCATAAGATCTTAGGCTCTAGCCTTTTAACAAAGACTGGAGGTTCTATGGATTAAAAAGCAATGGGAGGAAAAGATTTTTGATTTGTTTGAAAGAAAAAGACAAGTTAAGAAAAGACAACTTCAACAGGTAAATATAAGAGACATGTGAAGAAGTGCTGTGAAAATAAGCTGTAATACTTAATATGGCAAAGAAGAGCAGCATCAACTGATGCTTAAGCTTTGTCACCTCTGTCTAAGCAATGCAAATACATTTATCTGCTCACACTGACAGAAATTAATACCCAGTCATGCAGATTTGTTTCAAATACTGCATTTAACATGGGCATTAATCTGAAAGTCTTACCTTGCACTGTCACACTAGAAGAGCAACTGCTGCTTCCTGCATCATTGGCAGCAGTACAGGTATATGTACCTGTATCTTTGAGTTTGGCCTTTTGAATCTCAAGACAGGCTATTTTTTCCTCAAAAGCTAGTTTACAGTCCATTGTAGTATGGAGTTTCTTGCCATCTCTCATCCAGATGATGGAAACACCAATGTCTTCATCTACCTGACACTCAAGACGTAGTGGGTTTCCCACAGCAACAGTGGTTGACTCAAAGCTCTTCACAAAGCTGGGTTTGTCTATAACCTTCAGTTCAGTGCAGCAAGTAGCTGTACCAACACTGTTTGAAGCTTTGCAAAGGTATGTTCCCTGATCACTTTGTTGTAGATTCAAGATTTCAAGAAAATACTTGTTCTTGTCAGAGGATGCTTTGCAGTGATCATCAAGTGAAATGGCAATATTGTCTTTATGCCAGACAACATTCATTGGGTCAGAACCAGAAATAACACACTGAAATTTTGCTTGCTTGCCCACAAATAAAGTCATCGAATCAGGCTTTGACACAAACTCTGGTGGGAAAATCTCTACAAAAAGAAGATATCAATAAGAAGATATCAATAACTTTGCCAACAAAGTATCAAACACAAAGCATGTCAGCTCCAGAGTTCAATATTTCAAGACAACCAATGGACAATAAGAAAGGTATATTTTTCTTACCTGTCACATTTAGATTAGCAGAGCAGCTGTCACTTCCATGGCGGTTTGAAGCTTTGCAGGTAAATTCTCCACTGTCTGCGACCAATGGGCTAAAGATCTCCAGGGATGAGGTGTGATGACGGCTGATAATTCTGCACTTCTCACTATGTCTGAGCTCAGAACCAGACTTGAACCACTTGAAGGTCACTCCGGGAGCCTCCTCAATCTCGCATTCAAACTTTGCAGGACTGCCAACATTGACCTCCAGATTTTGAATTTTCCGCCTAAAAACAGGTGGCACTGAATTGTGCACACAGATAAAAAGCAAATTACTACATTATATTTAACATGTCTGCTGACAAGTAATAAGTATAAGCATGAAAAGCAGAAACCACTGATTGGCACTTTCAAACACCTGAAATGTTCTACAAAAACATTTAGTACAAAGTTCAATAGGTTTAATGTAACCATTTAAGTACATCCTAGCCATCTATAATCCTTATAGATATGGTATTTTCAAAAAGTGCCAATTTCTGTGGTTACTGTAATGGAGGAGTGAATAAAGCATTCCAGGAAAATTGTGAAGAGTAATGGTGATCTCGCTATGAGGGAGGAAAACAAACAAATTGAATGAAGAGTGAAAAAGACTTGACATCTATGCATGCATGCAAAAAAGATCAAGAATGAGGTGCTGATTGACTGATGAAACAATGAAAAAACAATGGAGTATTTTATGACCAATTTCCAGAGGTGAATACAACAAAAGGTGGAAAATACTGCAAGAGTGAAGGAGATGAACGTTGGAATGACACTGAAAGATCCAGCGAGTTAAGAGTTGATGTGAAGAAGTGAAGACATGCTAACATTTCAGTGATGTGAAAATGGTGGCAAAATCACAGCATTGTGAACAAGATCAGAGCAGAAGGCATTACGAAGATATCTTCACATGAAACAAAGATCTGTACTATTAGTTGGTGTGGAGATAGCACGTCTGATGAAGCGTGTCTATTTTAGCTATGAATGGCAAGAGTTAGTCATGTGGGATGGGATGGCAAAATAATCCCATAATTCCAACCTCTTAAGAGCACAGTGAGGTGGGAGGATGTTGAGGTCTTGCCAGCATCTCCTACAGCCTCACAGGTATATTCTCCTTGATGATCCTTCATAACCTTGCTGATTACAAGTGTGTAAGTGTCATGGTCTTTGGAGCACTTGAACTCTTTGCCAGACTTAATAGTTTTACCATTAAAAAGCCAATTCACTTTCTTTACATGTCTAATAGTCAATGAAAATTTTGCTTCTGAATGTTCCTCTATTACAATATCCTCCAAAGAACTTTCAAAAATTGGGTAACCCTCTCTAACTTCTTCTTTCTCTAATTTCATAAATGCTTCAGTTATATATTCCTCCCTTTCCTCTCTCTTAAAGACGACTTCAGTGGACCGTTCAATTGGAACAGGCCCCAAAACAAGTTCAGTTGTCATACCTGCAGCCCCTACATCCTTCTCATGCCTTTTTACTGTCACAGATCTGGTTTCTTGTTGCTCAACTTGGATAGATTGTTGAATCTCAATTTTTGATTCACTTGCCACATGAATAGCTGACTGTTGCACAAAAGCTTGCTCTTTAGCTGTTACAGACTGAAAAGAGGCTTTGGCTTCAGTTTTCACAGTTGCAGATTGAATATTTGGTGATGTGAAAGGCTCTACATTTTCTGTCATTCTTACCATCTCCACCACAGGTGAAAGCATTTCTTTTGTAGAAGCCTTGGTAACCTGTAATCTTTGGGGCCTGTTGATTTGCATTGTGCCTGGCTGCTCTGAGGTCAGAATCTGTTGCTCTCGATAGACAATGGAGTAGAAAGCAGCTTGAAGTTCACTTCTGAGATCAGCAGTCTGGGGATACTCTCCTTCAAAAGCAATTGTAATTTCAAGTGGGGCACTTGCACTTGTAATAAGATAAGTGAACATGACATATTTGGGTTCTATCCTTTCTTTTACCTCATGAATTTCTATAGGTCTTAAACTCTCCACTACATCTGCCAGGATCAAAGGCTGGTCAAGAGCAACAGCAGTTGCAAGAGTACTCTTTAACTGGTGCTTAATGTCCAATGAATGTGGTTTTGGAGGCGAAATAACAAAAGTGAGCTCTTTGGGTAGAGTTTGGCTCTCTCTTGCCTCTGACACTAAAATAGTACCCATCTTCTGCTCACTGACAACTGCTGTGGTTGTTTCAGATTTTGTAATATCCTCGGACAGCTCAGCTTTGATTACCCGCTTTTCTTCCATTAATACTGACTGTCTAACTGACTGTCCTTCCTGAATTTGAACTGCAGAGTCTTGTTCGGTGGCCACAAGAGCAATACTACTCTCTGTTGAGATAGCCTTTTCTTCTACATAAATTAATTCAGATGGGATTTTGGGTTCAACTTTGCTTTCAGACACAAATTTCTCAATTGTTCCTATATTCTCTGCGTGTCCCTCCTCTATATCCTGACTCTCTGACACAGATGGCACCTGCACAATATTCCAGTGATCTTCTTTCTGAATTAGGGCACGCTGCTCTTTAACATCACTTACAAAAGGAGTTTCTTTCGGTAACGGCACTGGCTCTGAAAAGACTTGAAGAATACTTTCAGGTTTGGGTTCTTTTTTGATTTCAGACTGCACGCCGGTAACTGACACATCAAGATCTTTACAATAATCTGCGGTATGCTCTCTTTTCTCTTCTGTGCTTGCAGCATGATGACGGGCTTTTTCCTGTCTCTGTACTGCAATCTGTTCATCCGGCTTTTCCATTGAGATTATCCCTTCTTTTGTCAACGTATTTTCTAAATGGATTGACTGAAGATGCAAAGGAGCAGGAGCTTCCTTGCCAGGATGAATGAAAAGTTCTGTTTTTTGTGCTGAAAACTGAGACGACTCCTCACATGTCACTGTCTGCTGTAAATCCACTGACACTGTATGCTTAAGAACAGGACTTTTTTGAGCATCTGCCTTCTCTTGGATTGGTTTCTCACTGCTGAACCTGCCTTCAGATGGAAGAATATCCTGATCTGTGATGACCTGTAAATGCAGAACTTGTTCTTCTTCTCTTTGGGACTGCACTGAAATAGCACTTTCTAAACCTGGGATCAGACTTGACTGATCAGCTTGGAGCTGATGCTTTTCCTCAGCAACGAGAGCTGCTTTAAATAAACAGTCTTTGACTAGAGATGCGGTCTCCTCAACTGGTCTGTGCATCGATAACCTCTGCTCTTTTGATAAGGTTTGAGCAGTCTCACTAACTGAAAGGACAACTGGTTTCGGTGGTTCTTTCTTCACCGATGTCTGAAAAGTAGATTCTTGAGTTGACAATTCTTTCGAGTGACCTTCTGTGATCTGTTGTTTCTCTGTTGAAACTGCACTGTACAGAATTTTAACTCCCTCTTTAACCTGGTAGCCCTTTTCCTGCTGAGTATGAGGTATAACCTGTGAATGTTCTTTAACAATTGGGAGTTTTGTCTCAACTTGGTGACTTGATAGTGGATACTTGGGCTCAGGAGATGCTTTGATCTGTTCTGTTTCTCTGGTTGATAATGGCTCAGCTTTGACAATCGTCAGTGGAGTTATGCTCTCAGTTATGGCAGACATTACTTGTGAGGGGTGCTCTTTTGCAATTTCTAGCTCTGTAACTTCTGGACTTTTGATTCGTTCAAAGTGCTGTTCTGTGAAGCCTTGGCGTTCTTGAACTGCTGAGGTCATAGTAGCCATCTGGAGTTGCTTCAAAGGGGTTGCTACCACTGGTTCTGGCTGGACTGAAGCAGATATTACTCTCTCCTGCACTTCATAAGACTCCAACACAGCAGCCTGATGAGTCACCTGCTCCTTGTGCACAGTTGCAATGGAAACATCCAAGTCATGCAGAGTATCAACCTGCTCGCTCTCTACCATTTGCCTATCTTCAGTGCCAATGGTGTAAATTACCTGCTGGTCTCCCTGCAAACTAGCACCTGCCTGTCCAGGTAGGCTAACACTGTACAAACGTGATTCAGTGGCTTCCTCTTTCATGGACACCTTATAACTTTTTTGCTCTTGAACTAATTGCTGTTTATGAAATACAGAGACTTTTTTGTGGAATACCATCAACTCAGCACTGCAGCTTGCCTCCCCAAAAGAATTGACAGCCTTGCATGTGTAGAGTCCACTGTCTTTCTGTTTGATGTTGTTCATGATAAGGAAGCCGGAGCCATCTGGGTTACTTACAACAGAACAGATCTGGCTTGACTTAATCTGAGAACTACCCTTAAACCACTGAACATCAGGGAGTGGAGTACCAGTAACTCTATACTGAAATTTCACCTCGCTGCCCTCCGCACACTGCACCGGTTGAATTTGTGTGGTAAAGCATGGTGGTTGCCCTGGTATTTTGAACATTTGTTCCACCCACTTTTCTGCTGCTGATAATTGACTCACTTGTACCTTTAATACTGTTTTGCAGGTGGTTTGGCCAAATCTATTACTGGCAGTACAAGAGTACTCTCCCTCATACTCTTTCTTTACTTGTGTTATTATTAAAGTGTACTCATCTCTCTCCTCTACAAACTTATAAACTGCAGAAGAAGTGATAACTTTTCCATTATAGAACCACTGAACTTTTGGCTTTGGAAAACCAGATACTGTGACAGTAAACCTAACTGACTCTCCAACAGTAACTTCCATGGGTGTAAGCTTGGACTCAAATACAGGTTTCTCCTTTTTTCTTTCCAGCGAACTAGAAAAACGTTTTTGCTCTGGCTTGAGTTCAAGTGTTTTTGATTTCTCAGGTAAAAGTAGTGATGTGCTGTAGGTTTCTTCCTCTTCTTCAGTCTTCACAGTCAAACTAGAAAATTCTGTATGAAAATAATGGGATTAAAGATTCACCAAAATATTCTCATAAATTACAAGTTTAGATAAAGATGGATGTCAGTCAGTATTAGTAAAGAAGCGGACATAATAATGCCCTTAAGATATTAAAAAAAATACAGAATAACAGTAAACATTTTCATTATCATTTTATTTACGTTTCATGTACATAGAATTACAATAAATGGGCAGAACAATGCATTTGTGATTCTAATGAAATAATGGCACAGTCATTTAAATTTCTTTATCTCTATCCATACAGGTTTGACTAGCTGACCTACCTTTGTATCCCAAAATAACGACAATTGTAGATATGGAAAGGCATAGAAATTAGAACACATAAGCAAATAATAACAATCATCACTGTATCATTTTTTTTTTTTTTATCTAACCTATTTTTATTTTAACCTTTTTATTTACAGCCTATTAAATCTTTAACTCACTTACCACTACTTTTAGAAAAACATGATCGAACTATACAACAAAATGTTAAATTATCCTCTATGCAGTCTTATTTATACTGTAAATGATGAACTTGAGCAAAGAAAGTCTCTCCAAACATAATTAAAACCAAGTATTTAAATGATTTTTCCGATCACACTGTTAACATTAAGGAAAAATCACAAAAGGGGAAAATAATATTCATGCAATTTGAATTAAAACAAAAAATTGTCAAAATTTCTATTACACTGGACATGCATTATCAAGAAATTTAATTAGATCTTTCAAAACTGTGCTGAAAATCTCACCTAAACTGTTGGCAGACATAAGCAAAGGTACCGTATTTCATTATAAAATGTGTCAATTCACCACCAAAAGCAAAGTCCAAGTACACCATCCAAAAGAGAAGAAAAAAAAAACTAAAACTGTCCCCCAGAGCGGAACACCAGTGTAAGTTACTGAAGAGAAATTGAGGATAATTTCAGGTCTTTTCTATAAATTATGGATCAATAATTAAAATATATACCACTGAATAATAATTCTGAATGCAGATTGAGCAAAAGTTTCTATACATAATTTCACAATAATTTACAACTGTAATACATAAAAAAAATTGTGTTCTACATAACATTTATTCAAAGTAAACAAAACAACAAGTCTGCCTGACATTGTTTCATAAACTACACTGAAGTCAAATTAAAACACCTTTAACAACGAAGTTGTTTCAGTGTAACCAGCTTTGTTTTGGATAATACATTTGAATTCACCAGCATCACTGTGAGTTACATTCGTTATAAGCAAATTGAAATGCCCTGATGCTTTCTCCTGGATAATATATCTAGTATTTTTTACCGGAGCACCATCTTTGTACCACTCTGCTGTGGGATTTGGTTTGCCGCTCACTAAGCACTGAAGAATCACAGGTGTACCTACAGCTGCAGTGACATTTTGTAGTGGGATTATACATTTTGGGGGAATTTCAGTGACCTGAAACTCAAAACTACAAGTGCTTGTTGATTTGCCTTTGAATTCAATTTTCTCATCTTTTGAGGGTTCCGCAAAGACATCAAAATTAATACTAACATATTTCTCTCCTTGTTCACTTGTCTCGTTATCGGTAACAGCAACCAGTCTGACAGCTTTCTGAGACTCATCAGATTCCTGTTGGAACTCAAATTCAAGCTCTATCTCTGATGTCTGTTCTCCATCAAATGATGAATTCCCAACCACCAAGTCAAACTTCTGAGGCTGAACTTTTGCACTTCCAAGAGAAACTGCAGTTAGTTCTCTTCCCCTTGTCTTGCCTGAGAATGACTGTGGATTCATAACCATAAGTGACGCCCTGCAAAGTGTTTCACCAACAACATTAATAGCTCTGCATGTATATATGCCACTGTCATGTGTGTTGGCTTTGAGAATCTTCAGAAAATGATTATCACCATCTGAGCTACAGATGTACTTTTTCTTATCCATAGGAATCTTCATATTGCTTTTGTACCATGACACTATTGGCGAGGGAATACCCATTAAAGAACATTCAAACATTACATTTGTGTTTTCAACAGTTTCAATGTCATAAATAGGGTTTATAAAACGTGGCGGCATTTCTGTAACTTCAAAAGCTATTTTTAAATCATCACTTTCTTGAGTTATGAAATCCACAGTCCCTTCCTCAAATATGCTTGGAAGAACATCAAGGGATATAATCATACTTTTGTTATCAGCTGTATACTCTGGAATGGTAACAATCTTTACCTGTTTTTCAAACTCCTTCACCTCATTCTCATCTAACTCAACCTCCAACAAGATTTCTTGAGGAGAGGGAGACCTTGACGGATCCTCATCCTCTTCAACATCAAACTCAATGACATGCTGATGGGTAACAGCAGGAGGGGGTAGCATTTGCCTTGCTTCCTGAGATATTACAACCACCAAAGCAACACTTTTTGCCTCACCAACATAATTAAGAGCCTCACAGATATATTCCCCTTGGTCAGATTTTGTGATATTCCTAATTTCGAGGGCAATGTTGTCACCATCTCTTTCAATACTAGTCCTCTCATCTGCTTCAAGCTCAGTTTTGTTTCTAAACCATTTCACTTCCGGAGTGGGTAGTCCAAATACTTCAGCACAGAACAGTAAGGAATCACCCTCAAAAACTCTTCTTTTTGTAAGTGGCTTAAGGAAAGCTGGAGGAATTCCCTGAACCTTTTCCTGAAGTGTTCCCAAACCTAGTGAACCACGTCCCTCTGGAAGAATCATACCCTCATCGATAGTAAACACAGGGGGAGTTGTTTCAATACCCTCATCATCTGGAGAACTGAGAAACTTAGCCGGGGAATAAAAACCTTCACTAGAGCTAGTTGAGGGTCTCTTATGTTCCACAGGGGAAAACGGATATTCAGGAGGTGTCATGACACCCCCTGGAGTCTCTGAGGGTGTATGGAAAGATTCTGGTGATTTCTGAATTTGAGAAATTTCTGTGGAGGAAGCTGGCGTGTAGAACCGTTCTATTTCTGCCATCTCCTCACTGAATGTGCTACCTACTTCAATAGACATTTCTGACTCTGGTGACAAAGGCCTTCCCCAATCAGTTGGTTGGTTATAATAGTCATAAACAGCACTAAAAGTTACTTCTTCTTCCTCAAGTTTGGGAACACCAACTGCCCCTAGCCTAGCAGATTTTTTCTGTTGTGGCTGCTGTCTCTGTGGTGGGTACTCTGACAAAGGGTAATCTGCTGAGTCAGACTGCAATACTCTGTCAACCTCAATTTTCGGTTTTACACTAAGAAGTTTTGTTATATCTGTTTTCATCCCATCACGTTTTATATCAACTAGACTGACGTTATCCTGTGGCACGTCCTCAACTTCTGCTCTTCGAATACCAATAGTACCCATTTTTATGGGTTCAGTTATACCAATAGTACCCATTTTTATGGGTTCAGATATTTCAGCGGACTTTGCCTTGGTTTCTAACATGGCAGCTTTTTGAGCAGAGTTATCAATTTCACTTTGCCCAATGCATGCTTCCTCTGCTTTAATTCTTTGCTTAACTGTGCTATCCGAAACTGTTTTAAAGCTCACAGAACTGTCGTTTGGGTTCATTTTATCTGGTAATCTAGGCTGGGGTCTGAATAAAGTAGGTGATTGCTGGACCTCAATAACATTTGCCAAGGATACAAAATGCTGCGAGTCAAATAACTCTGATTCTATTGAATACATTGTCACCTCTGACGTTTCTTCTAAAGTTTTTTCTTTGTAGTCCAAAACTGCCTCTGTAACATCTGTTGGAGCTCTTAAGGGGAATGTCTTAGCTGCACTCAAAGAAGGATCTTTTATCCTGTCCTTACTGGAGAGAATTGAAGTTATTTGTTCTTTTTCATATTGCTCAGGTTCAAGAGTAAACTCTGGAATATCTTCAACGGGAAAAGAGGACTCATCCTTTGATTGTGCTGTTGGCTCAACAGGCTCATCTACAAAAGATGTTGGGGTTTCAAATGCTTGTTTTAATTTTGATACTTTAACCTCTGCCCCAGACGACAGCAAACCACAGCCTGTTATTGCAGGCATGTCTGAAGCTGGTTTCTTAATGCGCTTAATGAGTTTGGGAGCATCTGGCTGTGGGTAAAGGGGTTCATCGATTTTGCTAATATCTTGAAATTCGGCAGGTTTCACTGAGCAGTCATAATCAAGAACGTCCTCACTAGTACGAGTAATATATTGGGATGGTGTGGAAGAACTTAATAAAGTTTTTGTTCTAACATTGGTTATTTCTAAAGATAAGCCAAGAGATCTTGTTTGGTTATCCACTTCTGTCATGGCAATGGATGAAAATCCAGAGTCCAGAGTTGCAGAATCAAAAGACACATCAGCAACACTTTCAACCAGCCCAAGTTTGTTAGATGCAATACATCTATATATTCCAGCATCAAGACTTGTGAAATTGTCAATGAAAAGTCTGTAACTTTTGTCTTGTACCTCAAATCTATATTTACTGGTATTAAGATCAATGCAAACATCATCATGGAACCAGGTGGCTTCAGGTGTTGGTTCACCAATTATGATGCACTCAAGCACAGCTGTCTGTCCTTCTGAAGCACTAATGTTATCTAGTTCTCTAACAACTTGGGGAGCCTCACGACCATCATCAAAAGAAAATGTGAACTTGTGCTTCACTGTTTGAGAGGTGCCATCATCAACCGGAGATTCTGAGGTTTGCTCAACTGGCTCAAATGTGTCTTTAGCCTCATCAACCATTTCTAGCACTGGAGTTGGAGCAGTTATTCTGATCTCAACTGGTGAGGAGTGAATAGATGAGGATAAGGTTTGTGGTATGTGGATGGCTGCCTGAGGTACCTGCAACATGTATTTGCTGTCTATCTCAGGTTTCATTAGGGACTCAAGTTCGTGCTCTATCATTTCTTCTTCAGTGAACACTGATTCATCTGTTACTTTAACTTCTTGAGGAGGCCCGATCTCTGTCTTTGACAGAACATCTTCAGTTACTTTAAATATGCAACATGAACTTGCTTTTCCATGTTTGTTTGCAATATTACAAGTAAGCACACCTTGATGGTCAATGGTTGGATAATAAATGGTCAGTGTTGATGAATTTGCTTTGGTACGAACATCAAAATCAGGGTCTCTCATTATAAGATGTCCATCTTTAAGCCATGAAACAGATGGCTGGGGATCTCCCTGGAACTGGCAACTTAATTCAGTCATCTCGCCTCTCTTTACCTCAACCTCTGGCTTTAATGCCATCACAAAGACAGGTGCTCCTGGTTTTACTATACTCATAGACATTTTCCCTGCAATGGGAGCAATGCTAGGGATTTTTTGTTTTGAGAGGGTTTTCTGTTGCTCTATTACATCAGGTTTCTGTCTAGACATTGTCACATCTTTTACATCACCAGGGTGCCGTTGAACTACATCCTCATAAACCAAATATTGTCTTTCGATACCTCTAGTCACATCTCTACTTATTTTATCAGGCGTAAACTCTTCAGGCTTTGTATACAAAATAACTTTTCCTGTTGGTGAAGCTGTGGGCATTAACGTTGTCTCAGGTGTTACAACAGAAGACTGCACATGCTCTGCAATGGCCCAATTAGATTCTAATTCAACACTTTCTTCTTGCTCAATTGGAACATCTTGTTGCCATTTTTTAATCCGCTTTGCTAGAGCCTCCTCCTCACTGACAAAATAGTCACTTTCAGTCCTTAACTTCTCACTATCAGCCTCAGAAATAATTTGCGTATGTGTTTTAGACCTATCGGTTACATAGGACTGAGAAGAAACATCACTAAAGAACCTCTCCTTTGCTGTTCTCTGTGGTGACACCCTTTTCATCTTTTCCAATTCAACATCTTTATATGTGGTGTTACTGAGAGTGCTTTCTAAAGCACTCTCAGTAACACCACCCCAATCAGGATCAAGTTTAGCAGCCTGTTCTTGCTCAGTCAAAACATCTTGTTGCCATTTCATTATACGTTGAGTTAGTGCCTCTTTTTCACTCACATGATCGCTCTCACTTTTTAACTCATTTATTCTTTCTCGCGATAAATGTAACTCACTATCACCTGAGCATTCACGTGAATGTATTTCTTTAAATGAAGATCTTGAAGTCTTTGTAAATGAGGATTCTCTCTGAGCTTTTAAAGGTGCTGCTGCTGCTTCTTTCTGAACTTTGCCAAAAGATTCATGAGAGTAAGAGCCTTTTTGCTCCAACTTTCGGGGCGCAACAGACTCTGCCTGATCAACCTGCACATCTTGTTGCCATTTTCGCATATGCTGAGCTAAGAACTGATCTTCACTCTCTAAGCGATCACCCTCCACGTGTTTCTCAAGGATGTTCTCCATAGACACAGATTTATTTTCTAATTTCTGTACAGGAGCCTTTGTACTTTCAGGTTGCAGACCATCATCAGCAAGAAATTTTTCTTCCTGTAACTTCACTGCCTTTGCCCTTGAAGACTCTTTGTCTGCTGGCTTCTCATGTGACGGGATAATCTCCTTTGCACTGATTACTTGTTTTGAAGCTTCTCCTGTCTCTAACCACTGCAACACAAATGGTTCCTTTGCCTTGACCTGTGCTTCTTCATTCCACTGCACATCCTGTTGCCATTTTCGAATGCGCTGAGCTAAGAACTGATCTTCACTTTCTAAGCACTCGCTCTCCAGGTTTTTCTCAAGGATATTCTCCACAGACATAGCTCTCTGTTCTAATTTTTGTACAGGAACTGTTTTACCTTCATCACCAAAAAATATTTCTTTCATTGGCTTTACTGCTTTGGCTCTTGAAGACTCTTTTTCTTGTGACTCTTCATGTGATGCGCTTATCTCCTTTGTACTGCTTGCTTGTTTAGAAGCTTCTCCTGCCTCTAACCACTGCAACACAAATGGTTCTTTTGCCTTGGTCTGCGCCTCTTCATCCCACTGACTCAGGCTAGCATTATCTTTGTGATCTAAAATGTCATATTCTATATCCTTTTCTAACTCCTCTTTAGATGTGATCCCTTGATCCATCCGTGCATCAGATACATCAACTTGAATGTCTTTTCTTAAAGTATCCTCTAGAGGAAGTTCTCCCTTCATAATTCGTAGCGCCCTAGATCTTGACTGAGGTTCAAAGGAGTGTCTGACTCTTCGTTCTGTTGATTCGGAGCTGAGTCCAGTAATTCTCTCCAGTCTTCTCTGATATTCTGCTAAGCCTCTACCACTTTCAGCTTGCTCACCAGGGCGAACGACATGTTGAATTTCAGGCAAAGTAGATGGCTTCACTCTGAGTCTCTCAACATAATCTGTGTAACAAGGCTCACTTGTAACCGATTCCACCTCAAACTCAGATGAGGACATTGTAGATATTGAAAGCCTCTTTTTCTTTTTGACAGCCTTTTGTAAGAGACTTAGTTTTGCTTTAACCTCTCCATGAAGGCTGTCTGTGTCGCTAAATTTGTCACTGTACCTATCACTACACCGGTCACTGAATTTATCACTAAACCTATCACTGTATCGGTCACGACCTGTGAATCTGTCGCAGTATATATCACTGTATCGATCACTGAACCTCTCGTATCTCTCGTACATTGGAGTTGGAGAGCGTGCACGTTCGGATGCAGTCTCAAACTTGCTGTCTTTGTCTGGTGTTCTTGATGGGGATGAAGTTCTAAAATACATTGTGCGGAACAGAGTGCTTTTTGATCTATGACGCCCCTTTGTTTGCCCTTTACTTGTTTTATCAAAAGGAGAGCCAACACATCTTAGATCTACTCTAAATTTTCTTTCTTTTGTTGAATCAGCTAATGAATCTGAGCTTGAGTGGGCTTTGTTTGAAGATCTAGAATGGCTAATATAACATACATCTTGCTCTTCCCTCAATGATACAAGAAGTGATGCTGTGGTTTCAGCAGATCCTTCAGTGTTAATTGCCATGACTTTGTAACTGCCTGAGTCTTTTTCCTTAATCCCTTCAATTGTTAAACTGGTTGCGTGCATATGCATTTTACTCACTGTATATATTTTACGATGGTGCTCCTTCTGTATCTGTCTGTTATTATGAAACCACAATATCGTTGGAGGTGGCATTGCAACTAGCTTGCACCTAAAAGATGCAGTGTCACCCTCCACAACAGATTGAAATTTCAGCTTTTTGGTGAAGGAGGGTTTAATGTTTTCAGATGGGGCTACAAGACCTTGATCTAAACTTTCTTCTGGGTCTGAAAATGCACCATGTTGCGGTCCTCCTTTTTCCGTGTGTTCAGCTCCTTCTTTATAAAACAACTCTGGAAAAAAGGGAGACAAATTTCAACAAAATGCCCAGTTTGCTAAAGAAAATGAAATATATTTCAAATAGAATATTAATAGATATATTAAAGCATGCATCAAGTCACAAAGCCATATAAAACAAATTCACTCACCATATTTGTTCGAATAAACGCAAGACTCGAGTCTTTATTAAAGATTCTGACACGAAAATCACTTGATGTTTTGTTCCTTCTTCTGTGGACAGTTCTTCAAAGCATAAATTTATTTTCAAAGCATTAATACGTATCCAAATAATACTGATCTGGTTCGCAAAAGAGCCTCTTGTATATTTAACTTGGTGGATATATATCCTAAAATATTCCTTACCTGACTTGCAGAATGATGAATAAACGCCCTTTCTAATCCTTAGAATGACGGAAATCTTTCATACATATAGAGAAACATCACTCTCTATTGATAAAAAAAGAGTGTGGTCATTAAAACAGCTCTAGATTTCTTTGAGAAGGCGTTTATTCGAACTAATATAGTTTACAGGTATAACCATGTTATTTTAAAAAGCAAACAACATTAATCACATACCGCTATCTGCAAGCCAGTCTAAGAAATATTTGCAGGAAGGTGTTCCAGATGCAAGAAACGTAAGAAGCAAATAAAAGATGTGGCTACTTCCATATCTTTTAAAATGTAATTTCCTGTGGTCTGGAACTTTTAAAGGACAATCATCCTGCGCCTTTTATTTCTAGAAACAACCAAGAAGTACCATATCCTTCATGCTTTTCAAGGGGAAGACAGATGCAAAACTTTGCAAAAGTGCTTCACAGCAAGCATTTTACCAATCAAATTGCTTGCTATCCAGAAACACTTGATTTCAACCATACACATATCCAACAGTGACATATGAAAGTTCCCATTAAAGAGGATTTGTTTGCATGCAATACAATATGCTCGGAAATGTTAAATTCAATGGTTTTACAGAGAGACATCATTATTAACAAAATAAATATTGTAAAATGATCCTACCTTTGACCTCTTCCTCAATTTTTGCTTCAATCTCCTCACGTACTTTTGTAACTGTAAAAGAGTCATATGAATTGATGAATAACAAACAGTTAACCAAATTACAGTCACCTATAACATGAATATCCAAGGAAAGATCACCAGAGCAATAATCTAATAAGGACAAAATTTTGGTTTATCTGCATGTGAAAGAAATGTAAAAATGTTAAAAAGAGGTGAAACATGGGAGTTTGGAAAAGCATGCATTTGCCAGCTCAACACCCAGAGAGCACTGTATGATACAACTTCTTCAGAAGCATTCATAAGGTTTCTTAAAGTGAAGTTAGTGAACGTGATCGTGAAATTCATTGAGAGGTTCTTGAGGTTGATTGAGAGGCTTAAAAAGAAAATGACGTGAATTAATCGTGATCTGTTAATCAAAAACCATAAACTACTTTGATCTCAATTACCTTCTTCAGTTACAGCAAGGTTGGCTGAGCAAGCTGCCTCTCCTGCGATATTGACTGCTTTGCAAGTGTACTGTCCAGCATGCTCAGAGAAAGTATCAACTATGATTAGCGTAGCAGTGTTTGTCATCTCATCAAAATGAAAGACAACATTTTTGGTAGGCTTTATAGACTGTTGGTTATGAAACCAACTTATCTCTGGTTTTGGCATGCCAGACACACGAGCATGAAATCTAGCCACTTCTCCGTGAGCCACCACACAGCTCACAATAGGTTGAATAAAAGTGGGCCTTTGGCCAATAGGATCCTTCTGAACAGTCTTAATGCTTGTGAAGAGGCTGGATGTGGCTTCTGACTGAGACTTGGATGTATAGTCCATAATATGTGTTTGTCCTGAAAGGAAGTATTGATATATCCTCAACTAATCACTACAGTGCATACATTGATGTTTGTTTCCCTGTTCCAAATGGCTGGCAAAATTGTTCCGTATCAACAGTAGGGCTGCCAATTTAATTTAGTGTGATGTATCTGATACTTTTTTGTAGTTAACACATTAATGAATTCAATTCCTTTCTACGGAAAGTAAAAAAGGCCTATGTGCAATCATAAGGTTCAGCAATTTGAGTGGATAACACTCAACAGTGCATTTTACTCATCTCACTCACAAAAAAAAATCAACAGATTCTAGACTTCTCAAATTGCATCAGAATGTACAAGAAATGTAAACACTGAAATCTGCAACAAATCAATAACTATTTCTCATTACGGATGTAATCTTACATGTGCAAAAATGCAGTTCTTCGCTAGTTTTTAAATTAATGTTTTTATGAATGACGGAATGCAAATTACTTTATGCAATTACTCATAAATGGGTGCTCAGCTAGTGACGTGTGTTCATGTAGATCACTCTGAATGTTTTGATTAGTTTTTAGAAATGCTATGTGAGCTTTGACAGCCCTAATTAACAGACAAACCACCACCAAATGCATTACTAACTAATAATAATAATAATAAAAACAATATCATTAAAGCCATTATCAGGGTTTTTTAATTAGTTTGCAATTTTTTGGCAGGTAAGAAAATTTAGCTCACCGTCCACTTTCAGTACAGCAGAACATGAGACCATTCCTGCAGAGTTACGGGCAACACATGTGTACTCGCCCTCATCCTCAGGATACACTCTGGTGATCTCCAACTGACAGTTTTCATCAAACTGAGACACTCTGAATATATCAGACTGCTTGATCTCCTTGTCTTTGCAATACCAAGTAATTGTCAGATCTAAACAGGAGCAAATCAGAAGAATAAGCATAACATCAAACATCAATTAAGGTACAAATCACTATTTACTTAATCGTATGTGCCAGCATATGTGCTCTGTTCCTAGACTTAGTGAGGCACCTTCATTTTAAAGGATCATAAATGTGCTATGCTTTATTAATGATTACAGTATTGTGCCATTCCTTTTGCAGAACCTGTAATGAGCCTGTGCAGAGCCTGTGCAGAGCATTATAAATCACTCACTTATCAGACTTATTTAGGGTACTAGCAAAAAAACAGATGCCTATGTAGACAATAGGCAGCTCACTAGGTTTTGGAACAGATCTATAGTTACTGATCTTACCTTCGCCTGAGACACGGCACTGGAATCTAGCAGATTGTCCTTCAGTGGCAGAAGTGTTGCGTATTGGTGTTATGACCACAGGTGGTGACAATGGGGCTCCAGTGTCAGGGGAAACAACTTCTGGAACTGAGAAATAAAAGGCATAGCAAATATATGTAAATTATATACCTATAATTCATGCGATTTTTTTTTCCTCATTTGTTTTTCTTTACCTTCCACATTAAGTGACGCAGAACTTGTGGCTACTCCATAGTCATTCTTAGCTTCACAGTTGTACTGAGCTGCATCCTCTGGGAAGACTTCGATGAGCAGCAATGTGTGCTCATTTCCCTCCCTCAGGAACTTACACTTGAATCCAGAAGACAGAGCCTGAGTGTTCTTGTACCAGGACACCTGAGGCTGAGGAATTCCTGTCACCTCCACAGAGAAGCGTGCAGGTTTGCCAGCCTCAACAGACAGGGGCTGCAAGTGTTTGATGATCTGAGGAGGCTCAGGGACTAAACAATGCAATAATGTGTAAGAATTAATAATAGACATACAGAGACAAACAAGAAAAACAAACTGAGAAACATTATATGCCATAAAAGACATAAGCATAAAAGCCTCTATAAAAGACGATTCACAAAGAATCACAAAATTACTTCTCCAAGTAATTTTAGCATGGTAGCGATGGCTTTTTAATTGCCATAAAATGGCTTTTAAGGTTTTTAATTGCATTTGTCAACAAATAAATAAAATAGAAAAGTAATGCCCATTATAATGTAAATTTATTTCTTTACTTGTTAGTTCACAAAAGTAATCTAATCTAATACTAGGGGTGTGACGAGAGCTCATGCCACGAGATCTTGCAATATCAAAATGAGATGAGATTTCTCATGAGTGAAAAGCTGTCTCACATTATCACCATGACGGAACGTGAGGGTAGAGAGCAAGATGACTGACAAGACCGTGGCGGAGGATTCGTTGCGCAACAGAGCCTAAGCGTCTGATAAATGTCTTATCTTGTAGAATGTGCACTCAGCACCGCCGCTCCCTATACACAGAGTACGTGCGATCGCAAATTAGAAAGCAAAAGTAAAACAGGAGCTCCCTGACGTGCGCAAATTAGGCTACATACAATAGCCTGTCTCCTAATATCAAACCTATCTTAGGCTGGGCTGTGTAGTTGTAACCACCTCTTAGCCCTGGTATGCACTTTGAATATTGAGAGAGTACTTTGATTATGGTTGCACTTAAGACTAAGAAAAAACTGTGTTATTTATTTTTGTTATTTATATTGTTTTTATTTCTATGTTCAATTTGTGGAAAAGAGTTCAACTAGGAGGTCACACACAGCCTCAATCATAAGTTCTGGAAGCTCATAATTTATGTACAGTAAGGTCTGAAGAGACTCATGTGAAATCATACAGGAGAGAAGTCAGTCATTTGTATATTGTCAGTGCTTGTATATTGTTGTCTTTCAATGCATATGATAATTCATACTCAGAAAGTAGAACTGAAATGATATTCATTACAAGATGATTAGTTAAAACATTTCAAAACACATTTGCAGACTAATTTTCCAGTCATGAATTTTGTCATTGAGGATTTCTTAAAAATACTGTGCAAAATTCTCGTCTCATTCTTATGAGCTAAGTGTCTAGTCACACCCTATGTTAGCGAATTACCCCAATACTGCATGTATATATCACTGTACTGTATGTGTCTACATAGCCCAGTGAAAAAAAATATATATTTGAAAATGCATTTATTTTATGCTAAGTATACTACAAATACATTTACATATTTATGTGCTAAATAAAAATACCCTGAAATTGTACTTTTGGTATACTAAACTGGTATACTTAAAGGCTGTTAAATTGGAACAACTTATTTTGTACTTAATGCACTTTAATTGTGCGGAAATAGTGCTGAGGTCCAACTAAAGATATACTTAAGTATTTGATTGTGCTAAAGTGGAACTATTTCAAGAATACTTTAGGTACACTTTAAATATCTTGCATTTAAAGACTGATATTATACAAAGATCATACAATCCTTATTAATAGTCATATTAAAATTTTAGGCATAGTATTAAGAAATGTGCATTGTGCACATACTAGAAAATACTCCAAAATAAAGTTTAATTATAATTTTATATCAGTAAATCTTAAGTGATATGTCAATAAATATGTTAATGGATTTGAAGTATACTTAGTATGAAATAAATGTATTTTAAATAAATTTTGGCATAGTTTTTTTTTTTTTTTACTTTACATTTTGACAATTTGCACTAAAAAGAATCAAAAATTTTAAGATCAAACTCACTGTTGACATGTAGGGTTACAATACTCCTGTTCTTTCCAGCAATGAATGTGTATTCTCCAGCATCACTTCTGTAGGTTTCTGTGATTGTCAAGCGATGCATTTTTCTAATAATGGCATAGTTGAAGCGCTGATCTACAGAAAACTGGATCTCGACTCCATTTCTTAGCCAGCGACCCTCAATGTCATCCTCATTGACTTCGAATTCAAATGTAGCTCGTTGTTTCTCAAGCACCTGGATTAAAATTGCAATTAAAAAGCAATTGAATGCATTATCGATATACTGAACTCTGAATAATATTTATGACAGCTTGGTACTTACAGTGATTTCTTTCTCGGCAGGTTCACTGATGCGCACATCCTTGCCCTCAACTGTGAGGTTGGCCTTCGATACACTTGATCCAGCAACCACAGAGTACTCTCCGGCATCAGACATGCGCACAGTTTGGATCATAAGACGATGAATGTGTCTCTCTGTGGAAACTTTGTACCTAAACCGTGAAGATGATATCTCCATCAGGACATGAACTTAATAAAGACAGATTATAATGTCAAAGAGCAAAATTGTGCATGGATGTGGATAACCATTATATGGTGTACCTTTCAGATATTTCAAGTTCCTGACCATCTTTCATCCATGTTACTTGGACATTGGGCTCAGAGAGTTCGCATTCAAAAATGGCCTTCTTCTTCTCAGTAACTTTAATGTCCTTTATGTGCTTGGTGAACTCGATGACACGAGCTTAAATTGATCATGACAAAATAACTTGATCAGAATTAACCAAAATCAAGTAATAAGAAAAACTTAATGAAGCAAATATTACCTTCAACAAACAGCTTTGCTGCTGTTTCAGCAGATCCGGCCACAAATTTGTAATCTCCAACATCCCCAAAGTGTACATTGCGGATAGTGAGGGAGTGAGTGAACTGTTTGGTGCGAGTTTGGCATCTATCACTGGATCGGATTTCTACTCCATTCTTTAGCCACTTGTAGGTGATGCCTTCATAGTTGACAGTCACCTCAAATGTGATGGTGTCCTTCTCTTGTGCATTTAAGTCTTTGAGCATAGATGTGATGAGGACAGCTGGAAAAGAGGGAATAAACATTTGACTGAATTCTAAACTTTGCTGCCATTGTAAGTACATGTCTGGTGTTTAAGAAAAAAAAAATTAAGAAAAAAAAAATGACATCAAAAATAACTTACGGCTAACTGTCAGGGTGGCAGAGACTTTATCATTTCCACATACAAATGTGTATTCTGCAGAATCATCTCTGCTGGTATTCATGATCTTCAACTGATGCAATTTTCCCTGCACCACAATCCTAAACTTCTCACTCATCTCAATCTCAACTCCATTTTTCAGCCAGGTGGATGGAACATTGAAATGTGAAACTTCACACTCGAACGTGGCCACATGGGTCTCAGGGACTTCAATATTCTTCAGGGGCTTTATGACTCTCAAAGCTGAAACAGTCATTGTACGGAGTTAGCGGTGTGTATAAGACATTAGACAAGTTTAGGTTGGTGGCTTAAAAGTTTAGGTTGGTGGCTTAAAATCTATAAATCTTTAAATTTATACTTACATTCAACATGTAAATATGCGCTGCATTGTAAATGTCCAACTACAGCTGTGTACTCTCCATCACTGCTTTCTTCAACATTTTGAATGACCAACTTATGTGCTTTCCTTTCAGACATTATCTGAATATTGGCACTAGGTTTCAGTTCTTGG
The DNA here is from genome assembly GCF_019924925.1 of Ctenopharyngodon idella. NCBI lineage: Eukaryota > Metazoa > Chordata > Actinopteri > Cypriniformes > Xenocyprididae > Ctenopharyngodon > Ctenopharyngodon idella. Next base: position 7,510,338 of record NC_067228.1, on the reverse strand, counting down.
TTTTTGAACATCCATTTAACAGGAATGTCATCGTGGGATAAACTCAGCTCAAAAGAGGCAGTTCCATTCACCAGGGAAGTCACATCTTTTGGCTTTTTCACAATCTTAATAGCTGCAAGAGAATTAAATCACATATTAGTTGTTGTTTATTGTTTTGTTTTGTTTTTTAAGTGCAAACTCTTTGATTTTGCCAAATAATAAACTTACTTTCGACATTCAGTCTGGCATTAGCAGAGAGTTTTCCAAGTTTGAATCCATAGACTGATTCATCTTGGGAGTTGCAGTTCTTGATCTTTAAGGTGTGAACCAATCCATCTACTATCATCTCATATTTGTCACTGGGGACAATTTCTATTCCATTCTTGATCCACTGGGATCCTTTCACATCTAAATGGGTGAGTTCAAGACTAAAGACTGCCTCTTGGGTTTCGGTGACTGTTTGGTTTTTCAGTGTCTTTTTGATCTTCACAGCTGTGAAAGACATGTTTGTAATCAGTTACACATGAAGGAAAATATGATCAGTATGAAAAAGGAATTCAGTCTTCAAACACAGTAGTAAAAGTACCTTCAACCCTAAGGTTGGCAGATGTCTTGGAGTTTGCTACTTGGTAGGTGTACTCTCCAATATCTTGTGGTCTTGTGATAACAAAGACAAGTCGGCGGACCGCACCTACATCCTCACTCCTGACATTGTCACTAAAGTCAACAGAGTGGCCGTCCTTAAGCCACTTGCCTTCAGAGGTGGGGTTGGCAACCTCACACTCCAGAACAGCAGTTTGGGATTCAGCTACAGTCACATCAGTGAGTGGTCTGTTTATAGCACCACCTAGTGTAAGAAAAAGATAACAATGAGGCAATATCTGTGCATCAACTTAACACATATTTAACAAATGGCAAAAATCATACCTGACACAGTTAGTTTTGCACTGGATGTCTTTTCGCCTGCTGCAAATGCATACTGGCCCTCTTCATCCTTCATGGCATTGATGATGGTCAGGCTGTAGCGCTTCCCTTTGGACTCAATTTTGTATTTGGGTCCAGCCTTGAGAGGCTGATTCTTGAAGGTCCAATAAGCATCTATACCAGTGTGGGACAATTCTACTTCAAAGGTGACATTCTGAGTTTCAGTGCACACACAGTCCTCCATGTGCTTGATGATGCTGACCTCTGTATGACAAATATGTTTGTTAATAATAATAAACCAATGAAATTCACCTTTAAGCAAACCAAAATAAAGAAGTTCTTTTACAGAAATACTCACTCTCAATTGTCAGTTTACAAGTTGTTTCCACTCTGCCAACAGCCATCTTATATTGTCCTTCATCAGAAGCAAAGGATCTGTTCAAGACCAGTCTCTGTTTGGTCCCTTTGGCAACCATCTGGATTCTGTCACTAGCTACAATGAGCTTGTCATTTCGGTACCATTTCACTGAAGCAACATCAGAGGCAGAGATTTTAGCTTCTAGCACTGCCTTCGTACCCTCAATAGAATGGACGTCCTTAAGAGGAGATATTATTTCAATTGCTGTGAAGAGGGGAAAAAAAAAAAGTTACATTTCTGCATTCTCTTTCTGTATTTTAGCTTTCAAAGTCTGTGCATCGAGAAAGAAAAAGAAAAAAACTTACTTTGGACAGTCAGTTTTCCAGTTGTAGAAATGTCTTGAATAGGAACAACAAATGAGTAGATTCCTGCATCATCCCTGTTGACATTTTCAACTAGAAGTTTGTGGACATGTTTGTCAATGACGATGTGAATTCTGTCAGAGGAAGAGATGGGCTGGCCATTTTTCATCCAAGAACCCTCCACATTTTCCTGAGAGAATCGCACCTCCAACTGGGCAATATCACCCTCACAGACTGTCAAGTCGGAGAGGCCTTGCATCAGAGTTACAGGGCGCACTGATAAAAGACAAAAAATATAATTATTTGCATATCATCTATAATGGAGTCAATATTTTGTTTGAAAATACTGCAATAGTACATTTTTTTAATTTATATTAATATATAAATTACATTCAAATCCTACTCACATTTCATTTTCAGTGTGGCACTTGTCTTCAGATCACCCGCTTTAAAAGTATATTTGCCTTGGTCTTCCTTCCTGACATCTTTTACAGACAAGGTGTGTCGGCCACGACGAGAGGATACAACATATTTTAAGCTTGGCGTAATTTCTTTGTTCTCAAAGTACCAGGTGCCTTCTGCATCTTCACGGGACAGTTCACACTCAAACTCTCCAGAGTATGTTTCAGGCACTTCCACGCTCTCTAAATGTTTAATCATTTCCAGTGGTGCACCTGTATAACAAATCAGATGGCACATTTGACCAAACATTCAAACCTGAAAATGTGAAATAAAATAGCAACAAATTAGTGTAAGCTAACCTTCAACATGAAGTCTGGCAGTGGTTCTTATGTGGTCTTCATCAGCTACAGCACAAGTGTACTCTGCATCATCTTGCATATTGATTGTCAGCACAGATAGGAAGTGCACTTTTCTGTCCGAGTGCATCCTGTATTTGTCTCCAGAAAAAATTTCAGCATTGTTCTTCATCCATTTGACCTTGACAAATGGCTCATTTGTCTCACATTCAAATGTTGTCATTGTGTCTTTCTCTTTAGCAAAGGCATCCTCCAGTGTCTGGGTAAAAGATACAACTTGCTTGGCTGCAAAAACCCACAGAGAATTTATTAGATAAAGTAATTTTGACACGAACGATGATCATAAAACTGATTTATAAATGACAAAACATACCTTGCACCAACAAGAAAGCATGGCTTGAGGCCTCACCAGCAATGTTAATGGCTTTGACCATGATACTAGCAGAATCCTCAGCTGAGACATCTGTAATTACTAATTCACAGACATGGTCCTCAGGCCAATACCAGTAAACACGATCTGACTTCTCAAGTAAAATGCCGTTTTTGAACCACTGGCACTCTGGATCTGGTTTACCAACAACCCTACAACGGAAGCGAACTTCATCATGACCTGAAACTGTCTGGCTCTGAATTCTTTCCAAGATCTTTGGAGCCTCCATGCTAGGAGAGAGAGTGACTTTCTCAGGTCTGATTGTTGGAATGGTAAGTTTGCCTTCCTCCTCCTCTTTCTTCTTTTCTGACTCAGGCACCTCTTTGGTCCAGTGCAGAAGTTCGTCTTTTCTCTTTTTTAACATTCCTTCATAAGACTCATCCTTCCTGCGAGACTTCATCTCAACTGAGGATATGGCTTCATAATAGCCCTCTTCAGTCCTGCGTTTAAATTTGCTTCGCAGCTCTTCTGTCTCTTCTGTGGATTTTTCATGAACAACTCTCTCAACCTTCCTCAGTCGGACAACCTCTTTTGCTTGTGAAGCCTCTGCAGGTTTATCTACCTTCACAACATCAAAAGATACTCTGCCAGGTTCAGGGCCAGGTGCCTCTGGAGCCTTCATCTCAGGAGCACGACGCAAGATTGCCCTGAAGTCTTCTTTCTGTTGGATTTCAAGCTTGACAACATGCTCAGCTGTACCCTCTGGGTTCTCAGCCAATAGTTTGACATCTCCAGAATCATAGGACTTACAGTCAGTGATTTCTAAATAGTGAATGCCATCATAGTGTAGTCTGAAACGTTTGCTCTTTCGAATGAGCTGTCCATTGAGGTACCAGTTAACTTTGGGAGTGGGGTAACCGGTCACTCGGCAGCGATATTTGGCTGTTTCTCCCTCAAATACTCTCATGGGTTCTGGGAGCAAGACAATCTCTGGCTTGGTCTTCTCAGTCATGTCATCCCCAGTTACTCCAGAAGGTGCGCCCTCATGGGCAATTCGCTCCATTTCATCCATTCTCTGTACTTTTCTTCCCTCTGGCAACTGACTGTCCTCCACCAGACTCTTTTCATCTTTCACAATTAGTGTAGCAGAGGTCTGATCAGCACCAAATTTGTTGGTGGCTCTGCAGGTAATGACGCCACTATCTCTAGAATAAGCAACTTCATAATCAAGACTGCAATAGCCAAACTCATTGATCATACGCAGCCTGTTAGCAGCTTCCAGTGGCTTGCCATCATGGAGCCACTCAACAACCATAGTTGGGTCTCCAATAGGGGTCAGTCTGCACTCAAAGTGCACAGGCCCGAATCGCTTCAACCTGACTGAAGTAAGCTTCTTTTTAAAGTGTGGCTTCTGTTGCTTTTCCTTGTCATAGAGGTCACCCTCTTCCCACTGTTCCTGACCATAGCGAAGATGCAGTGGTTCAATCTCTGGTGGAGCAACATCCTTAGCCTTATATGTTCCTTTGGGAATGATGAGTCTTCTTTCTGGTGAAGGTTCGGTGTACTCTACCTCCACATTGACTCTGCAGCGAGTGGTATCCCTGCCAGCTTTGTTTATAGCTGTGGCTGTGTACCACGCACTATCAGAGCCGGAAGTCTGAGGAATCTGGAAATGTGCCTGTCCCTTGGTAGCCTCAATTCTGTAATACAATTTTTGAATTTAACATAGATTAGTACTAAAAAAAGGAAATAATTAAACAATAATTAGTAAAGTAACTTACTTGATGTGAGGGTATTTATGAGGAGAGATAATGTCACTGTTTTTCAGCCAGACAATGTCAGGGAGGGGGTTTCCAATGGCTTTTACTGCCAACTCAACCAAACTTCCTTCCTTAACACTGATATTCTTTAGCTTTTCAATGAACTGGGGTCGGACCAAATTTTCCTTTGCTGTAACACATAAGATGAGAGTTTACACAATCTTCCACATCACTAAGTCTAGATATAATACAGTTTTTTTAGAACAAAAACAGTTTACCTTCAACAGTAAGAGTCATAGAAACAGTTGTCTTTCCAGCTCTGTTCTGAGCAACAACCGTCCACTCTCCGGAGTCCTGAGGCATGGCAGGAACCACAATCATTGACTGAGTTCCATCCTCCTTTACCACTATCTTGTGGGTGTAGTCATTGACCACTTGTTGTCCTTTGGTAAATATAATAAAAGAAAAATAATTAATTTCTTTGCTCTGTTTTCAACAGGTAAGAAAGAAAACAGAAAAATGGAAGCAGAAACTACTATTTAAAAGTTTGGGGTAATGTTTTTTTTTTTTTTTTTAATGTTTCTGAAATAAGTCTGTTATTCTCAAAAAGGCATGGCATTTATTTGGTCAAAATTTATTTGTTTTCTATTTTAATATATTCTATTGTAATTTATTGATGTGATATAAGGCTAAATTCTCAGCAGCCATTACAGTGTCACACGATTCTTCTAGAAATCATTCCTAATAGGCTGATTTGGTGTTTAAGAAACATTTCTTATTATCAATGTTTAAAAAAGTTTTGCTGCTTACATTTTTGTGGAAACTGTGATGCATGTTTGTCAGGATTCTTTGATAAATAGAACAATAGAAAAATAATAAAAAATCTTTCTTACCCCAAACTTTTGAACGGTAGTTTAGCTTTAAAACACACTTACCATTGTGGAACCAGTAAGTGTCGGGCATAGGTCTTCCGACTACTTTTAAGTCAAACCTTGCAGTCTGTCCTTCAGAACACCTGAAGGATGATGGCTTCTGTACAAAGACAGGCTTATATAGCCTCTCCAGTTGACTCTCATCAGTGTCATCAAGTCTACGAGCAGGAGAGCGGCTAACAGAACGAGCAGGAGAACGTCCAGGGGAGTAGCTAGTTGAGCGAGCAGACATTGGAGATGTAGACCTAAAACATTAGAAGTGTAAATGTGTAAATATGGACAACATTATCAAGCATCTAATCACAGAACAGCATATCCAGAGATGAAGGCCAAGGCAACTCACTGGACTCTTCTCACAGCTTCGGCTTGAGGGAAGTAAGGCTGAGCAGCTGCAGTGGACTCTACATAGAGCTTTCCGGAACTGACAGCGTTACCCTTCATATTGCTGGCAAATGCAGTATAGATGCCCTCATCTTCTGGCAGCACCACAGGTAGGCGCAGACTGGCTCTTCCGTCTTGTAGAACCTCCATCTGATAGCGGCCTCCATGTTTAATGCGCTTGCCATCTTTATACCAGGCAATCTTTTGAACACAAATGATGTAAAATTACTTGTATACATTGTGCTGCTGTAAAAAATACTGCTTTTCAATATAATTAACATCCATTACCTTTGGTAATGGTGTTCCTTCCATCTTGCAGTGGAAAGTAACACCCATTCCTTCCAGAATTCTGTAGCTTTTAACAGGAGTGCTAAATGAGGATCCGACAGCCTCATGCTCAGCAACATTCATGACCATCTCCTCACCATCCTCAATCACCAGCTCTCGGTAAGTTATTTTAAGGATGCGAATTTCAATCTCTTGGATTATTTTTCGTTCAATTGCAGATATTTGAAATTCCTGAAGATAAAGAAATGTTTATAGAATTTTATGAAATTATAATTTGAAGCAAATTTCTTATGTGATTTATGATCTCACTGCAAAAATTGGTAAAATATTTTTTCCCATATAAATTCATACCGTCTCTGAGATGAAGGATTGCATCATCTGTGTTTGCTGAGCCATCCTCCTCTGCATGAGCTCTTTTTCATATTCACTTACAACTACAGGGGGCACATCTGCCACTCTGGGCTCCTGCACCATTGTCGTCACTTCCGTTACATATGTCACTTCCTGTTTCTTCATATAGGCTTCATACTCCTCTGTAAAAGCATGATGGCATGATGGATGTTGATTTTTCTGTTTGAAGCTTTTTTTAATTGTGAATCACAGTTAATAATAATACTTTTTACAAGTAAAGTCACAACTAACCTTCCTCAAAGAGGCTTGTGGAAGCAGATGCCTCTCCGTGTTGGTTCTTGGCAAAGATGGTGTACTCTCCAGCATCATCAGCAAATGTCATAGAAATTTCCAACTTGCACTCCCCTGTTTCCTTGTTATAGCTAACTCTATATCTGTTAAATTACAAGGAAAGTATTAGCTTTCTTTTTCTCTGTGTAGAAACTAGATCCAAACTGTACTTGTGCGAAATCTATACCTGTATCCAGTAGTGAGTAGAACTCCACTCTTCTTCCAGTAAATATGGGGCTTGGGGCTTCCTCCGATCTGGCACTCAAAGACAACACTGCCTCCTTCGACCAGCTTCTGAAGCACTGGCTTCCTCACAAAGAAAGGAGCAACAGGTGCTCCAGTGTCCACAGAAACCGCGCTTATTTCAGACTCCTCTTTGGCTTCAATGACAGTCCTTGTTTAAAACACACACACACACAATATAATTACAACAAATATTAAAATGTGTTACCTTTTGGCTCTACTCTTTTACAAGTTAAGGCCCACGAGTCCTAGGTCCTGCCCTTGTAACTTACTGTTTCTCCTGGACAGTTATCTCCTCTCTGCTCTCAATCTCCTCAGACACTGTAAAAAAGTAAACCATAAATATTTTTTGAGGTTGTGTTTTAATTTTCAAACAATGGTAGAGGTAGGGAGGGATATCCTGTGTTTTTTTTTTTTGTTGTTTTTTTTTTTTATGATCAAGGTCTGCTATTCAAGATTTTCATAGTATGCTAAATATAGAATACTTGCAGCATATGTAAGCTAAACCCCAACATTCACCCAATCCCATTACCCTTTCAACCATAATCCCACCTACCTACCGCTCTGATATAAGTCAATTCTATCAGACATTTGCGAGAAAACAAACAAATAAAAAATAACAATAAATATAAAATAAATACAATAATAAGTAAGTAAGTAAACAAATAAAATCAATATCATGCTTTATGCTTTTTTTTTTTGCTAAACCATCATAATTTCAACCTTGGGTTTAACAGATATTCAGATGAGGTTGTAGGAGATTCTAATTTATGGCATCGTTTTAAAACATTTGTGAACTTACTGTTATAGCCTTATTACAGGCATACATATAACATAAGCCTTTTTTGTGCTCCACAAAAAAATAACACAGAAATTTGATTACAATATATAAAATTTACCTTTGACAAGCAGGTAGCAGGAGGTGCTGATAGTTCCAGCCTCACTGGTAGCAGTGCAAGTGAAGCGGCCACTATCTTCAGCAAAGGCCTCACGGATCACCAAGCGGGCATAGCTGTTTTCATAAGTGATCTGGAAGTCAATGGAGTGCTCAATTCTGTAATCTTCTCTGAACCACATAATAGCTGGGGTGGGGTGACCTGAAATCTGGCACTCCAGAGTGACAGACTCTCCCTCTGTGACAGTCACATTCTTCAAACCCTAATGAACAAGACAGCAATGTGTATTTAATGATTCTTCAGGTGATTCTACAAATCAGCAGCATTTTATCAAAATGCTAATAAAACACTTACTGCGATCAAGGTAGGTGGCACTACAGGCTCTTTGATAGCTGAGGGGATCGCTGCAGTCTCAACAACCTACAGGAAAATCAACATTTGTTTACTAACCAGTTGACTCTTGAACACAATTTTCTTTGTTAGCGAAGTGGCACAAATGATGTTAAAAAAAGAAAATAGTCTGGAAAAAAAGAACGAGTTTGAAAAGAGAATGAAACAAACAAACAAAAAACATTCTAATAAAGATTAGGTGGAGGTGATGAGAAGAAATCCTCAGTATATCAGATGGGTTCTGTAAGGAAAACAGTTAGCTTTGAGGAATCTTTCTGTAAGTGATAATCCAACCACACAAGACTCCATATGATGAATAACTGATATTAAATTCAAATGTTAGCTTTGGGAGTGGGCAACACGTCAAACTACAAACCTGTGTGTCCCACTCTTCCCCGGCAAACGAAACGCCTATCTTTCTGTGTAACTCTGTGTCGAAATGAGCCTGATATCTCTCTGCAGTGTCTCTAAAAGGAGAAGGGGTCGGCTCTGGGGTCACACGAGTCTCCACAATCTTATGTGTTGGAGGCCTGACAGGCTTGATGATCTTTTGAGTAGCAGTTGTTGAGGATAACTCTTTTTGTAGTGTGGCAATAGCAGAACCTGCTATTGAAACCTGACCAACCCAAGAAGAGCAACATTACCACAAAATACCAAAAAACAAGTTCACTTTTGTTTAGCCACACAGAAGGGAACAATCAGGGAACCTTTAGAAGGATGGTAGGAAAAAATTAATTAGTTAGCAATTTCAGATAACTTATATACTCAATGGTTTAATAAGAGGTTGATGGACAAACTAATGGATGGATGTTATGTTGAAAGTTATTGTGAAGTTTGTATATTAGGTATTGAGGGTGGGGTTTTTTTTTTTTTTAGATTGGTCTGGATAGGCGGCACTTGTTAAAGGCTAGTGATAAAATGTTAAAAAAAGAAAAAAATCTACCACAAGTGACAGAAATTCTGAGACCACTAGTGAAAATGCATACATTTTGCATTTTATTATTTAATACAAAACCTAAATGTATTTTAATTTCAGAATGACTAAGTATTCAGTACGTTCTTCTTTTGCTATAACAACAGCAGTAGTCAAGCTGCATGAACTTCACAAGTCTGTATAAAACCTGATGATCATGTTCTCCAGAATGATGCAAATATCTTGCCCTTCATTGGAAGCATAAAAATTTATATTTTATATTCTGGTTTGTGCAATGACACAAATTTTGATTGATTAATGACTTAAAACAGTGTAAAATATTAAAGATTTCTTCATTTTCATGTTTAAATTTTCCAAAATCCTAAAACTTTGATTTAAAAAAAAAAAAAAAAAAACATTAAAGATTTTCATAGTGGTCTCAGATTTTGGAATCCACTGTGCATAAATCTATGGTTGAATTCTATAAACTGTGTTACAGGCAAGCAGGAAAACAACTTAAATTAAAAGGAAAATAGATTTCAGATTCATTATATGCGTTTCACAAATTTGTAAATGTTAGGCTATATCAGTTTTCTCTCTCATTATCCTTTTTCCTAAATATCTGAAAATCCAGGTACCTTAGAAAAATGGGGATTTCACTGCTTGCCTATAATCACCAAATCTTACCTCATAGCTATGATCTGGTTTTGGTACAGTAACTTTTGATACTGTGAAATGTGGAACTGGGGATGGTGCAAGGTCAGTCTCCACCTTGGAGCTAACCTCAGTAGCTCTTTGAATCTATTACAAATCAACAGAAGAGTATTTGAATGCAGAAAGACTAAAAAAAAAATCATGTTCACGTTTCAGCTTCTGTTCAATGCTTCTAACCTGGGTGACATGTACACTCTTCTCTGTAGTAGAAGTTGTCATTTCAGTGGGAATTAGCAACAGCTCCTTTTTACTTGTGACCTGTTGCTTAGTTGCTAGCATTTCCTGATGTCTTATATCAGCCTCTTCTTCCATCTGAGCCCCTTCAGCATGCGTGGGCTTTCGTATACGTGCATGATCAACAGCAGCAAGCACAGTGGCCACGGCTTCTGCTTTTTTCCCATCACCCTGGCAAGAGCAATCACTGATCAATATCTAGAACACATGCATAGACAGAATCCATTCTCATCTAAAAATACAGAGCTTGAATACTGTAAATGAAAAAAACAATATGGGACGAAAGCTGGGAAATACACCACCCAGTGAAGTTGTCTGCTAAATGTTAGTGTTGAAAGGTGTGGAAAAAGAGATTTAAGGGTAACATGTATGTGGCTTGTATTTAAAAGTTAACATTTATATTCGTCTAACTCTACTTTTAGAAAGTTTTACAAAACCTTTCACAGCTTAAAGATTTAGAAAAGACAATGTTTTGTCTTCATAATCAAAATTATTTGTTGACAATTGTTCAAAACAAAACCAGAAACAGGAAATAAATAGTAATTTCACTGCAAAACTGGTGTTAGAGTGGATAAGTTCTGTTCATTTCTGTAAATAAAAATCAATAATTGTTTTTAATCACTCAACCAATCCATGACTGAATATGTAACCTTTCAAATGTTACCCTTAAACACAAAAAAGAAGGTGCTCTCTGAAAAACAAAGTTAAGTGAATGAAAAACAGGATAGAAGGCATTAGAATTGTGGCCAACTGAAATATTATTCTCTTAGATTCTACCTCTGCAGTTGATGAGATCTCTTCCGAGGATCTCTCACTAGTGGTTGAAACATCAATATTGATTTTATGAGTTGTCACAGTTGTGACTGATTCCTCTTGGATTTCCTTACATGATATCTATGAACATGTGGAAAGAAATCTCTAAATTGTTGTCTAAATGTAAAAATAAAAACAGTTTATATTTGGAAAGGTAGGCAAGGGTGAAGTAATGGATGGAAAAAATGGGCAAGTAAATTCTGTTATTTTTGTCCTATAAAAAATCTTTGTGGAGTCAGTGGTAAAAAAAATGGGAGTATGAGGGTTTGGATGGGTGACAACCACAGCACTAAAATACCAGGCTACCTGCTCATTTTGAGATGTAATGTGTACTGCAGTTATGCCGGTTTCAACACTGGGCTGCTCTACAGAGCCACTGAGCGGCCCACGACTACGAGCCTGGTCCACTGCCGCCACCACAGTGGCAACAGCAATACTTTTCTCATCCACGTTTTTCTGCTCCTTTTTCACATGCAAGTAGAATTGGGTTGCAAGATGTTGTTAGAACTTACATTACAGGCATTTTCACTGACAAATAAACATTTACATGAGATAGACACTTGCAGAAAGGAAGTGGTGGCACCACTGAACAAGTCATTCATAACATGCAGAAAGATTGAAAGCAAGTTTGCCTAATTGGAAATTCTTTACCTCTTTGACAGCACCAGCTTGTTGCTGAACAGCAACAGATCCCTCCCAACGCTGTTCCATTTGGACACGGGTAGAGGTCGTCTGGACTTGTGTTGCTCCAGCAATCATGCGGGTGTAGCTGGCTTCTGAAACATACCCCGCTTGTTTCCATGGGGGCAGGACCTCAGAACCCTGTGTGACCTGTTTGCGGGTCATCACAGGGGATTTGACTGGTCTAATTGGGGAAACAGACAGTCTCGTAGATGGAGACACAGCTCTGAAATTAAATGGAAAAACATGAGAACATGAACCACAAACCTTAGCCTTTGGATTAATGAGAGCTGGGTAACTTGATATGTACAAAAAGAAATGTTTTCTCAAGTGGAAAGTCCCATCATTTTGAAGTTATTTTATGAAGTTATTACTTCAATGCTATCATCAAATCAACATAGATTTATAATCAAGTCCAATTACATGTATAATATGAATTGTCTACACATGTAAATCTGAAAACCTTAGACACATTACCTGACAGGAGTGGGTGTCGGGCCCTTAACATGCCTCACAGGAGAGGGAGACTGTTGGCGAGCTGCTGACACTTTAGTCACTTGTGAAGGGGGGGATTTGGAGGTTGGTTTAGGGGGCACACGAGGTGGAGTCTTATGTGCCAGCTGTTGGGTCACAACCCCACCCTCTACTTGCATTTGCATCATGGCTGTTGCAGAGGCCTCGTAATGAGCCTCCATCCTCTGTTAAAAGAAAATAACAATTAACACAGTGATATAAGGGGTAAAATTGTGTTTCTTTCTGAAAAAACTGTTGCGGCTTCACTTTTCAGACTGTCACTCACCTTCTCCACTCTAGTCTGACGAGCCTGTGAAATCTGAGAGGCTGAAATGATTGTTTTTGACTTCTTTGCAGGTACGGCTTCTTCTTCGCCTGTGAATTGTGAATGAAATGCTTGTTGCGGCATCTATTTCATAAACATACAATTAAAAAAATGCATTTTTACCAGTTAAAAATCTTACCCTGAACAAGCAACTCTGCAGTTGAAGTTGCACGTCCACTGCTGTTAGAAGCACTGACAGAGTAGGTTCCAGAATCTTCTGGGAAGGCCTCGGCAATCAACAAACTGTAAAGGTCTCCATCCTGTACAATCTGAAAGTCAGCAGAGCTCTGAATCTCAGCTCCCTCTCTGTAGAACTTTACCACAGGTGCAGGGATTCCTGTAACTCGAACATCCAGTCTCACTTGGCTCCCTTGTCTCACAGTCATACTTTGTAGTCTCTGAATGAAGTTTGGTGGCGCAGTTTCAGCTGCAAATTAAAAGATAGTTAAATACAAGTCAATTTTCTGACTTTTAACACAACAGTATCACACATTCTCTCTTAAGGCCAATCCACACTGCACTGACATCTAGCAACGCAGAAAATCACCAGATTACAGTACATCACTTCTCAGATATTCCCACGACTCAACAAACGCCAATTAATCATGTTCAATCAGCGAAAACAAGTGTTGACCATGCCAACAGACGCCAAAAGGGGTAACACACTGATCTGACAAAATATAAGCCTCTGTTGCTGTCTGTCAGCATTTGTCAGTGCATTGTGAACTGTCCATTATAATTATTATTAATAATTTATACAGTCAAAAAAAAAATTGAACATTTAATTCATTAATACAGTTTATTCACTATAGTTTAAAAAAAATGGTAATAAAATATGACAAGATCTCAGAGTTAAACTGTTACACTTAAGCAAAACATGGTCAGGTCAAAGTGTCTGAATAATTTTTGGTTCCAAATTTCAATTTTACTGGTAGTCCACTGTATGAAGATTTTTTGGGTATAATATGTCACAATTTACTTTATTTTACTATCCTCACTTACATAAATGAACTATAGTGTCCTGCACCCACTAGTAAAAATATATCAAAACTATCAAAAATGTCTGAATAATTTTTGGTTTGACTGTATATATATAGTGATAATCATTCAAATCAATCATATAGTAACAATATAAAGCAATAATCATTTATAATTGTTTATAATTGCCCTTTATTAGCCTTTAACATAAACCTTGCCTGGCATGTGCAATATTCCTAGATAAACTTCAAAAAGGAAGGAAATACCAGTGCTTACAATGCAGCAAAAGGATAGTGTTGTGAATTCAAATAGATATTATTAATGTTTAATACTATTTTTCTTTAGTTTAAAAGCACGTACGTTACCAGAAAAAAATATAGCACTATTAGCACACCTAAGATTGAAATAGGCCTACCGATAAAACAAAGGTTCAATGTATGTTATTAAGAGGGAAATTGTGAAGGAAAAAGAAGAGGATAGATGAAGTTACAGAATATTAGAGGAATATAGATACACAATGAGGGAATGGTCAATTACCTTTACACTGTGCGGTTTAATAAGAGAATTCTCAGTCAGCTGTTGTGTTGATGTTTGTCTCGCGATATCGAATTGTCTTTTGGCGCCCAAAGCACCCAAACTATACTCAAGATGTTTTTAAAATAAACATTTTGTGATGTTACATTTTGACTATGTACTGTACATTACGGCAAAACGGGAAATTTGACCATTGCGCTCGCGTCTAGCTTCTTTTGCAGTGTCACGCGCATGGCACTGCGTTCTAAAAACGACCGGCTCAAGTTCAACTCGCGCTATTAAAAGGCATTCTTTTCATCGGAAGTAGCGCGCCGCAATAGAAACAGAACGGGGCATCCATCTACTTCATGTTGACGCACCACATTAACTGGTCTATTTAAACGTTAGTGGTCAATAAAATGCAATTATATGCTCTTATATATGACAATACTTTTGAGGCCCTCCAAGCAGCCCTTCGCCCCCCACTGTCCCCTACATTAAAAGTCAATACAGCACTGCCTTGCAAGCACTGTAAAAGGTGACACACATTCCTTCCCATAAATTCTTCAAGCAATGATAGCCTGCATGTGTCATTTAACAGTAGCCCATCACTGGATATCTTTACCACTTTCTATAACAAGTAACAGTCATTAACTTTATGAGCCGATCAGTTAATCCACATATTTGCTTACTGTAGCTCTACTCAAGGATGCCAGCACACAGTGGGAGAATTCATGACTCTAATTTGAAAACTACTACAAACTAATTTGTAATTACTATAATCATTATCCAATGAGGCAGAGTAATAGTATAATAATATTATAAACATGTTTAATGTTTATTTTATTTATTTATTTATTTTCTGGTGGCAATAGCTAAAAGAAAGTTACTGGTTATTACCTGTAACCAGCAGTTCAGCAGTGCTAGTGGCTTGTCCAGCGCCATTGGTGGCTCTCACAGAAAATCTTCCGCTGTGTGCGGCTGTCACGGCGGGGATCATCAGAACAGCGCGGCCATCGCTGAACGAGATCTGAGCGCCGGGCAGAGCGGCAGCAGTAAGAACCTGGCCATCACGAAACCAGCTCACCTCTGGAACTGGATTACCTGTGAGTAGAGTTTTATGTTATTATTATATAATAAAATATTTTATCTAGACAAATACAAACATTTCTTAATCTGTAGTCAAAATTCATGTCCCCTTGATAGATAGAAAGATGGAGCTGGGGCCCCTTGTTGCATATTGTAGAAAATGTAGGTTTTCATTTTAATTCTGACCTGAACATATACCATATTAACGCATTTACAACTTTAATATGATGCTTAACATTGCGCAGTGAAATAAATAATTCACTTGCTCAAACCAATAAATTATAAATTATTATAATAATGCATTCAACCAAAGCTGAAGTTTAGCTAAATGTTTTCCTGTCCCTCCCACAAAGAAATAAAGTGATTAAACAATAATGGCTGGATCCACTACAATGCTGCTATAGGCCCCAAGGTGAAAACCCCTGATTCAGATAAATTCATATATGTAATGTAAATACTCTGTAGAGTTACACTCTTATAACTAATTTCTCATTGTACACACTCAGGTGTAAAAGAGTCCAGAAGAATTCTACATTGCAGCAATGGAATGGCAAAGTGGGGAACATTCTTACCACTAACTTGAGCTTCGAACGTTGCAGCACTACCCTCAAGTGCCACAACGCTCTGAAGCGGCTGTGTAAATGTTGGCGCCTGTGTTGACATGGTGGAAGACACCCTGAAGGAAGACATAGAATAAAGTTATTGTTTTTGCATGGAACCCCATGGAATATCTGAATTCAAAAAGAGTACAGTATTTTTAGCAGATTCTAAACCGACTAATCATTGGTGTGATCCTTGTCAACCTGGTAGAACCTGGCCTGTCACTTGAGATTCAATGGCTCCAATGGGTGTTAGGCCAAACATTTGGGCCTCGTATCAACTGACAGCTCTTGAGACATGACAGTAACAACTGGTGCCTGTGGACTGCAGTGAGTTCTTTTCACGGCATGACGCATAATTTAGAATAGCCCTCCAGTTATAACAGTCTGACAGGCCTGTATCATCAAATCTAAAACTAATCTACATCAGTGGCTTATGCATCTTTATTCAACTTGTGACTCAATGTCAATGCTGGATTGAACACCTGGTCCTATACCAAGCAATACTGAGATGTTATTCATAAACATTCTGCATAATCACACAATCTTAAGGTTTAAACACTCTGCATTTAAGATGAACAAGTCTTGATTGTCTGAACAAAAAAAAAAAACAAACAAACAAAAAAAACAATGTTACTTGAAGAGAGCTAGTTTATAATTAGAATTTAAAATGGCTGACAGGAACTGCTAGATGCATGACCTTTACCTAAAATAGATAGAACAACACTGACTGAACAAAACTCAGATACAGTTCATGTGGAAGTAATTCTATTGCTGCAAAAGTACTATTACGTTTGACTATAATCAATATGTTGGTTACCCGGATAGCTATCATAAATAATTTGATATCATTTAAATTTACATATTTAAATTTATTAAGATAAATCAAAATGAAAACTTAAGCATTGCTTCAAAATATTCAACCACAACACAACAAGGTTTTTTTTTTTTTTTTTGCACTTTAATAGACTAGCAACTAATGTTTCATGGAGAATAATTTGACTTACATTCTCATTTATTAAAAAAACAAACAAAGAAATTAAGAGTGATAAAAATAAATGGTTTTCCTGTAGCAATAATTCATATGTACAACCAGGTTCATCAATATCGAAAGTTCAGAATTATTTTCCCAACAAATTCTCATTGACATTTGCAATTACTCTATGTATTAACCTTAAGGGAGATCCCTACAACAATAAGGCAGAAGTTTCCAGCAACCACTTTAAGAAAATCCATTTAAAATGCAATAAACGTTCATAAGCAAACCAAACCCAGTGTCACAAAAGGCATCCTCTAAAAATAGTCAGTACCCAGCTTGATTGACAGTCACCATGTGGCACATAGCTGGAGGTGCAACTGATATCTCTGCTGCTGATTCCCTTAAAAAGACATCATGGCCCAGCTAGGACACCACTCTAATGCTATCACAGGCTATTCTTGGCTTTACTAAAACCACTGCACCATTTTAAAACCTTAAGAACCGAAAAGTCTTAGGACAAAATCAATTGAATATTCATTTAAATTGTTCAACATCAGTCACCTTTCCACTAAATCTCTCAAAGTGAACATCGACTTCTGCATTTCTACTCTCTTTATTTGTTAGAATCACACAACAAAGCATCATTAGAAAGCACTGCACTGGCACATGGGTACAAGAGCACAAAGCATACTTACTTGTGTCCAAGAGTGCCTTGAATTGGAGGGACGAAGCCCAAAGGGTTTTGTCTTCTGAAACAAAGTCCTTATCCAGATATGATTTCAGAAAACACAGTGTGAGAACGGATGAGCCTCGAAATATCCCAAAAAACAAAACTACACAGGGTCTTAGCCGTGTAGTTTTGCTTTTTCCCTTGCAATCCCTACACCCGAGGCAAGGCTGGGAATGCTCCAACTGCTCAGAAGTGTTAACATGGTGGTTTTACTTTATATACCCCTTGGCTAATCAGCATCATCACTACATTGCCATGCCCCATTGGCCGTCCCCCCACGAGGCATCATGGGAGGTAGCAGCCATTTTATGCAAACTCACACCTGTCACCCACTTTACTTAACATAACGCAGGACTCATTATCACAGAGTGTCTGAAACCTAAAGAAACAGGAAAATGCCCCTCATAAAGAGAGAAATCTTCACTAGCTTTATCTCGTAAATTAATCACGGTAACAGCATGTTGATCCCCAAGAAGTGAAGAACCAAATGGGGGAGAAGGGCTGTCACTGTCACTCAGGCTCTGGGTCTGTGAGATAAACGGCTCCAGCTAAGATCGCAGGCAGTGTTCACCCATTTGTTTCTTTTGTTTATCTGTATAGTAAGGCAGAAGTGACTTTTAAAATTTTGAAAAGCAGAAAAGAAGTTACACTATGAACGTCACCGTTATGGTGACATCTAGTTGGGTTTTCCGCAAACTAAAACTGACAGAGGAGACAATGTTAAAGATAGGCAGTGACATGTAAGAGTGGAATGCATGACTAGCATTGACAAGGACTTGCAAGTGTTAACTTTTGTCAGACAATAATCTAATGACAAAATGTGATACAGCTATAAATTGATATAACTATATTACTAAAATGATACTAGATTGAATTAAATTGTATTACATGTATTGCACTCTTGTACTTAAATCTTTCAAATGCTCTTTTGTCTTCATTCATAACACACACATACACATATATGATGATAATCACATGTGAGAGTTATTTAATAGCATGATTCATGATGAATTTTTATCATTTTGTCCACATTAGAGAATTTCATATGTAAGCTTTCAGCAACAATCACTGAACAACAACGTATAGCTGCAGCTGTTTTCAGTTGTTTATTTTTGTTCAGAATGTGGGTATGACATTTATTGGTATTGGTTATTGGTCTGAATACTTTTGAAAGGCAATATATACCCAAAATTATCAGTTGCAAGCAACAGTCTGTAACTTTTACTCCAAGAGATGAAGAAGGCAGACGATGTAGATCCAAATATAAATGTAATTTATTAATATAAAATAAACACAGGCAAAGTAATATCAATTAACACAAAACGAAACAGTGTGCCATGCACAAACAATACTGAACAAAAGGAAATGAGGAACTTAAATACACATGGTGGTGAACTCAAATACAGAGAAATGACAACTATTAATAACCATGGTACCAAATGAAGAGCAGGAAAATGGAACAAAGGGAACAGGTAACTGAAGAGAAACAAACTAAAAGTTCATGAAAATGAAACTAAACAGAGCATAACACACAGTGTTCCAGATATTATCCATTTTTGTTGAACAATTCACAAAGATTAGGCTCAGTGAATTTTCCCCTAAACAGCATCTGTGACCATAATCAGTGGCCTTTATGGTGGTTTTGGCTTCTGTTAAAAATATACAAACAAATTATTATTATTATTATTATTACTGCTGTATATTTTTTGTGATAGTCTCTAAAAGTCACCTTGGCAGAGTTCACATCTGGCAGATGACATATCTGTCATCAGACAAGTACAGGCTCAAAAATCTGATGTATCAACACTTCTTATGGATGAAATGGTTGGATCATTCAGCTTCAGACATAGAAATACAGATATAAACCATACAATACAACATTCAATATAAAATACCAAAAGACACAATTTTATATATATTTTTTTATTCAAAAGTATATATACGTTTGACTCACTTGGCTCTTGTCACATGCTGAAACCTTAACATCATTCATGCAGAGCACTTGAGGATAAGTGCAGTGTGAGCTGAGGTCTTCTTCCACCAATACATTTTGCTCATCCAGTCTGGAGAGGAGGTGTGGAGAGGCCCTGTGCGCTGAGGAAATCAGATTGCATTATAATTTACTGCACTGAATATGAAGCAGAAATTATCACATCATTATCTCGCAATAAAAAGGGATAACAAAAATGTTATAGTTCAAAAAGGGTTGTCATACTCATTAAGCATGTGTTGGTTTGTTTTTTAAAGCTGCCTTTATTGTTTACTGTTGGGGGAAAAAAAATAGTAAAAAAGTAAAGAGCACTAGAGACAAAGTTAAAAGTATATCTGTGCGACAGCTGTATTTGAATGCAGGGTGAGGAATGACGCCACTGACCCCTTCTCAGTAGCGAGACATAGCAGGAAAGCAAAGGTGTAACCTGAGAGCCCTGAGTTATGCTGTGTGATAACAGTAACATGCCCCTGACTAATAGTCACCCATTCATTCAGTAGAGAGCCTTAAAGACCCCATGAAATCATAAAAGTTTTGGGGCTTTTACTCTATGTCTGTAACTTTTGAAGTCATCTTCTAAGCTAATGTACTTGCTAAGGGTTGACAATTCATCATTCAGGATCATTCATAATTCTTTCTCTTCTGGCAAAATTAATTAAAAACACTGATGACTCATCTTGCACTTAATTAAGTATCAAAATGGTTATTAACAATAAAATTCTCTCTAAAATAATATGCTCCCTCCCGACATGTTTTAATTGAAAAGGCTCAGGAAAAAAAAAATAGGCTACACTGTAAACCCTAATGCTCAAAATACTTAATTGTTTTGAGTAGGACAAACTTAAATTTAACAAATTAGTTCAGTTAAATTAACTGTAATGAGTATTTAGAACTTTCTTTTTCTTTTGAGTTCACAGAACTGATATATTTTAAGTAAACTTAACTGTTTTATTGTTTTGAGTTGTATGAACTCATTTCTTTTAATTTAGACTAACTTAAGTTTAATTGAAACTGGGCTGGGATTTCTATTTCCCAGCATGCTTTGCCCATGGCACTAGAAAGGGAGAGTAAATGCTAAAATTAAGTGTTATATAATGTTTTTTTGTGCAAAATTAATGGATAAGGGAGATTTAGTAGTGATTAATGTTTTGTTATGCTAATTTAGAAGAGTTTCTGTTAATATGGGTTTTTGGAGAGTTACCATCATGGTGACAAGTGGCGCATGCGACTTGGTTTGAGAGCAGGTAAGTTACATGTTTTAAGTTGCTGTACTCATTCAGTAAGTGCTATACCATGCTATTGTTAACATGTTAGCAAATTAGCAAGATGGCATCTTCTGAATTTTCTTATTAGGGTTTACAGTGAAGTAAATAACTCATTTGATTTGGAAGACCTTAAAATAATAAAGTTAATTAACTAAATATTTTATGTTAATTGCTATGAAAGTGTATGAGTTAGCTAACTCAGTACTTCAAGTTAAGAGCAATTATCATGCGTGAGTACTACAAAATCAAAACTTGATTGTTCTGCTTACTTAAAATTGGGAACATCATAACTCAAAAATTTCATGTAACTGATTACCTCAATTTTTTTGAGTTAGCCCAACTTATTCGGGTTTACAGAGTACACATAAAACAGTTTCAAAGGGTCTTTAAGGATCAGGTTTTAAGCAAGTCTTAAGTTACAGAATATATAATCCATCCTGTATCTATTTTACATATAAAAATGTATTTCCTACCAATTGGGAAAATATTTTATCAACAGGAAATAGAAAATTTCCTACAGAATCAACAGAAATTCAGAACACTATAAGAAACTGAAACTATGGATAATATGACACCATTGACAAGCAACTTGCATGCAGTAAACAAATTAATAATTGTGATGTGTCTATTAGCTGGTGAATATATTTCCCTCAGTCGCCACCTACCTCAGGTCAAATTACAGACTCTCTCACAACCAAGGGAACATATGCTGAAAACAGATGACATCACCTTGACTACAAGAGTCCTTACTCACTAACCTCCTATTTTGAAGCGAACTGCTAGTAAGTTAGATATGAAGCAGTTTAAACACCAATACCAAATGAACTGTCTGTTTAATAAAATAGGGGGGAGGGGGGTCACTAAAATTTCATCTAGAAATATAAGGCTTTACGCTCCAACTTTATATTAAGTGTCTTTAACTACTATGAATCAACATTTAAATGTATTATTTGATACAATGCACTTATTGTATACATGTTTTTTGTGCTTATATTTAAAAAATACCCACCTCAACAGCCAATAGCAGCAAATATGTGTTTAAGAATAAAACATTAACACAATAAGTGCACTGTACCCAGTGTTGCCAAGTTGGGCAACTTTGGCCTAGTTTTACACTGTTGCCGCGGGTTGTTTTTTGCATGTCAGCGGGTTGAATCGTGATATTAAGAATTTTACCAGGGGAGCCCTGCCAAAAACGTGATTGGGCTAGTTTTGAGGAGCAATTGGGCGGGTTTTGTTGTGAAAACTTGGCAACCCTGACTGTACCAAACTTTTTTCTTTCTTTTTTTTTTTGATGCAAGTACATAATAAATACACTGAATATAAAGTGTCAATGCTTGTTTAACAAGGTTAAATTGCCTTAATTTATATAAGATGAATTATGTATTATGGTTATCATTTATCTGGGTAATTACGTAAAGTTCAACAAATATAACAAAATACAACAAATGTTGGTAACACTTTATTTTGATAGTCCACTTTAGACATTCTACTAACTATAAGTAACTTTGCAACTACATGTCAACTAGCAGTAATTAGAGTATTAGTAGACTGTCTGTTTAATATCTGCTATCACTTTATTTAGATGGTTCCCCAAAAGACATACTGAGTAACTTTGCAAGTACATGTCAACTTATTCTACTAACCCAAACCCTAACAGTCTACTAATAGTCTAATAATCGTTAGTAGGCATGTAGCTGCAAATTAATGAAAGCTTGTTGACATGTAGTTGCAAAGTTATGTATCATTAGAATAAAGTGTTACCCAAACGTTCTCACTAAAGGTATAGTTCACCCAAAAATGAAAATTATTTTTCTTCTGTACTAGATCCCTCAGTTTTTATTTACTTACCTGTTTCTTTATTTACCTATGTATTTATTTAAAAAAAATTAAAAAATCAATGTTGTTTGGACCCCATTTACTTTCATTGTATGGGCAAAATATATAGACCTATATATCTTCTTTTGTGTTCTGCAGTCATAGAGATTTGAAATGACATGAGGGTGACTGAATGATGACTGAATTTTCCTTTTTGAACCATTCCCTTATGATCTAGAAGTGGATTTGTTAAAAAAAAAAAAACACAATCTCGTCAAAAATAAATAATTTAATTGCAAAATGCTGAACACGGTATTTCAGAACTGTAACTATAAATAACTGGAGAACAGACCAGGGCTTCATTACCACCACAAGGGAATTGTATGCAGATCCATTGAGTAATATATTAGAAAAAAATACAGAATAATTCAGCTCATGTTGAATTTGATTACTGCAAAACATTGTCATAGTGATTTCAGTGTTTGTAACCAAAACAAATTAATATGTGGTTAGTTGATGCATAACTTTTCAATTAAAAAACAAACAAACAAAACATTCAACAATATTTTACGTTAACATTTATATGAATGTATAAGGTTAAGTGTATATTTAGGTCCTGTGACTGATCACCATTTCAAAACACCTTTTTGCCTTCACTATTTCACTGCATGTTCCTGCAGCGTGACAAATTAATTTAAATTAAAACTACAGATATTCAATGTTGTTTTTCCAAACAATATAATAAGAGCTGCATGCATTATAATTATAAAAGAATAATTACTTTTAGATGGAGTACAGCACATCACACCATAAGATGTCAAAAGAGTTTTTAAATCTACCCATGTGCAAAGACAGTTAATTTTGTGCACACCAGTGGTTTTGTGACATGTGAAGAAGGTTCAAAAGTGAAGAGTCCACATCCATGTGATTTCTTTATGTTAATGGCAGTGTCCATTATAACAACAGCAGATAGAGAAGCCACAAGAATAAACAGAGGGTGCCAAAGCAGGTTTGCCAGTCCAGTTTGAGAACGTCAAAATCAGGGCTGCTGTTACCTTTGACCTGTAGCATGGAGCTGGATGAGATTGTGCCAGCTGAGTTTGAGACAGTAACCACATACTGCCCAGAGTCTCTCACTGCAGAGCTGTGAATGAACAACGCATGCTTGCCTTCTTTATGGGACAGTTCTATGTGCTCATCATTGGCCAGTTTGTGTCCATTCTTGAACCTGAACAAAGAGTGAATTATGTCACACAATCACACCACAGCAAAAAAGGGCACTCATTAATACAGACTCAATGGAAGAGAGAAATTAGAGGTAATGTTAAAGTGGAAGGTCCTACAGAAGATACATAAAAAGGAAATGTTAGCTACAGGAAATGTAGATTAAAAAGTTAGTATGAATGGATATGCATGACAGTGGAAGAGAAATTAAATAAAAATTAGATGAGATCAAAATTAATGGAAAACATCAACTTTCCTTAACAAACCTGCTTCATGCAGGTAGACAAAAATATATGTGTATGTGTTCATCTATCTGAACTACAAATACTTTGTGATGAATTTAGTCTTTAAAAACTGGATTTTGATCTATATGTTGTATAATGAGAATTTGTCACCCATTTAGATACAACAGTATTCAGATAATTAATAATCTCTATTTATTACATGACCATTCAAAAGTTTAGAGCGGTACAATTTTTAAAATATTTTTGAAAGAAGTCTCTTATGCTCACCAAGGCTAAAAACAGAAACAATGTGAAATATTATTACAATTTAAAATAACTGCTTTAATATATTAATATTATTTTAATATATTACTAAATGTAATTTATTCCTGTGATACAAAGCTGAATTGTCTGCATGATTTGCTGTTAAGGAAACATTTCTTAATATTGTCAATGTTGATACTTTTTTTCAGGATTATTTTTGATAAAAATAAAGTTCAAGAGAACATAACTTATTTAAAGCTGCAGTCCATAACTTTTTTGGGGGGTTAAAAATAATCCAAAATCAATTTTTGAGCAAGTACATAACCAGCCAGTGTTTAAAACTATCTCCTTACCTTAGCCCGATTCACAATAGTAAGTAAGTAAATAGTAAGCTTGTAATAATGTTTTATAATTCGAGTGGTACTGGTAGGTTTCCACAGGAAATTCGAGCATGCTGTCGTTCGTCTTTGCGTCACGTCTGTTTACATAAAGGAGGAGTCCCAGCTAGTAGGCTATATCGCATAGAGGATGCTACAGGTGGTGGATCATTTACAGCCTTTTCTAGAAGCAGCTGGAATAATTAAACTTATCATTTGGATGGCGGATTGTATGGTATGACAAATTAACGTTAGAGGTTAGGCTGTACAGAAATCGAAATCTACAGGTAACGCTAATACACACTAAATACACAGTCATGCAATGCTGCTGTTGTTAACATTAACAATTAGAGAACAAAGTATAACAATAATTATAATTTGCATGGTTTGATGTGATATGAGCTAAGCAATCGTTAGATTTAAACACCATTGGGAGCGTGATTTATTGTAATGCTTTTTTTTTTCCTCAGTTGGTCAAAACAAAATTGGCAGATTTGTTACTTGCTTGTTCAGATGACATTTTCGGGTGAAAATTCTTATTTCGGTCATACTTCCAAGACTACAATCTGTGATTCCGAAGTACAGTATCCACCGGTGCGGTGACTGAAAGCCTCACATTCTCCTCAAAACATAAGATTCATCCGAGTTGAGGAGCCGAGCACAACCAACGTAAAGATGAATTTCTGCAAATAACTGCAATTGCAGGTTTCAAACAGAGATGGCGACAAAGAAGCAAAACTTTAAAATAGGACTGCGGCTTTAAAATAGAAATCCTTCATAATATTATACATTTCTTTGCTATCACTTTTAAACAATTTAAGGCATCCTTCCTGAAATATTTCTACCTTTCCTTCTAATTTTCTTTAAAAAAATCTCTCTGACCCCAGACTATTGAACAGTGTATATATTATATTATATTATATTATTGAAGAAAGAGCAAAGAATGTTTTAATTTATAGGTCAAGTTTGTTATAAGCTACCCACCAGGTTAATGTAGGCTCAGGGAATCCAGTGACTTCCACCTCCAGGGTCACCGGAGAGCCTTCCATTACCGTGGCATTAGACAAGGGTTTAGAGAAGTTAGGACCTGTGCCGCCTGTCAGTTTTCCCATAACCTTTTTTGAAGTTGCTCGCCTGATCTCCTCTCGGATGGCTGTGGGCTTGCAGAGATCCGAGTCCAGCTCTGTGGTTAATGGGGTAGGGGTAGCATGCGTGTTATTGGGCTGAGCGCTGTGGCACTGACCCATACTAGACTCATGCACACACTTTTGCATTTCACTATGACTCTCATGCACTGAGTAAACTGTTTCAGTGATGCTGTCTGGTGGTGGGTTGCCAGATTTCTTTAAGATGCTGGAGATGGTGTTTGACACAAGACTAGGGGCAGGTACTGTGAGGGGGCTTGGAACAAAGGAGGATGATTCTGCTCTAAATCTGGCACCCAAGCCAGTGGTGGGAGATGGGTAGCTCTCGGCCTGGCTCGACATCCACTCCCGCTGCCTCTGGTGTAGGGTGTCGCTGTGCTGGGAATGGGACTGGTGGCTGAATTGGTTAATACGATGGCTGTGAGAGCTCACGCAATAGCCATCATCAAGGTCATTTTCTGACTGAATAATGTTGGATTCTGGAGTCTCAGATAAGGGAGGCAGGGAGATGTCATCTGGGGAGGTGCACTCATATTCATCATTGGAGAGTGATTCCTCCGTGAGATGGTCAGGCTGGAACTCACCCTCCGGTACACTTCCTACAGGAACTGCTGGCTCTGGTGTCCCATGTGACAAAAAGTCCTCCTCTAAAGAATGATGAGCTGCTGTCTATAGAAATAAAACACACAAATAAAGAGAAAAGAATAGCTGTAAATCTCCCTGTAAAATCATTTTGTGTTGCCATTTTTTGTTAGTTACCATTAACAAGCACAAAATCTGCTTTAAAATATTTTAGATTCAGTGTTTTGTAAGTTCAAATATTGTTACATTCCTGTTTCCCATCCTGTGTGTCATTGTTGTAGTTCTGTGTAGTGTTCTTTTTTTTTTTTGGTCTCCAGCTTCACCGTGTTGTTTCCTGAAGGAAAAAAACTACACGGGACTACAACAATGGCACACAGGACAGGAAACATGAATGTAACAAATATATTAACTCAAAAATACTCTCATGAGAGTTAGTTGACATGAAGTTTTAAAATTACTTATAGTTAGTAGAATGTCTAAAGTGGACTATCAAAATAAAGTACCAAATACCAGATATTTTATGTGATTATGGTATATTATTTATACATAGTTTAAAAGAGTACATGCATTTTACATGTCTGTATAACCAGTCATAGAAATTTCAAAAACAATTTTTTTATTAAAAAAGTACCAAGACATGGCCAGGATGTAAAATATGTATTTAAATAAAATATATAAAATTCATATACAAATATATAATTTGCACTACAGTACAAAAGTTTGGGGTCAAAAATGTACACTTTTATTCAGCAAGGATGCATTAAATTGATCAAAAGTAACAGTGAAGACATTACAATGTTACATTATTCTATTTTTAATAAATGCTGTTCTTTTAAACTTTCTATTCATCAAACAAACCTTAAAAATGTATCACTGGCTGAGCAATACAACTGTTAACATTGATGATAATAACTGTTTCTTGAGCACCAAATCAGCACATTGAAATAATTTCTTAAGGATCATGTGACACTGAAGACTGGAGTAAAGGCTGCTGAAAATTCAGCTTTGCATCACAGGAATAAATTACATTTTAAATATAGCCTTGGTGAGCATGAGACTGGTCACACTTTAGATTAGGGGTGAGATTTTGGTTACTGACATTCTTCTAAATATCTTCCTTTGTATACAGCTGATCAAAGAAATTCATGCAGGTTTGGAACTACTTGATGGTGAGTAAATGATGACAGAATTTTCATTTTTGGTTGAACTATCCCTTTAAGTTCAGGTATTGAGTGGATTAAGGGCTGTAGAATATGGTCATGTAGAATAATATGTACTTTATAAGTACTAATAAACAGCCAAAATCCTAGTAATATGCATGCTAATAAGCAACTAGTTAATAGTGAGAATTGGACCCTAAACTAAAGTGTTACCATGAGACTTCTTTCAAAAACATTAAAAAAATCTCACCCTAAACTTTTCAAATGTAGTGCACGTAAATACATCTTTTATCTGTCACTTAAAGGATAAGCCTATTCTTGGTCTATTTGCCTAAATAAATAATTCGGTCAATCAATCACCTTTTCAAAATGGGAAAATGCACCATTTCCATAGAATGACTCTTTTGTCACAGTCACACGAGGCTCACCTTGGAATATAAGTGAAAAGGATGATTTCTACAGGCCTGATATTTGTCCTCAGAGTTGGTCTTCTGAACAGGATGCTGTTTCTCTGTACCCTGCAACTCCCTTTGGATATCTATGATGATGGGGCGAGATAAAGCTGGATCCCGTGGAGGTGGAGGAGGAGGAGTTTCTTGTGAGCTCCTCTTGGTTTGCAGCATAGTATGACTCCTCTTATCCCGCTCCACAGGGGAATGGCTCACATTAATGGTGTGGGAGTGAGAGATGGAAGTGTGCATTTCCTCTCTCCTCTCTATATTAGATTTGCACATGATGGTCTCCACTTTGCTGGTCTTGGAATAGGCCTCCTGGGTGTGCAACCTGGTCTCTTGTAGCACTTTTTGATGCTCCGGATGATGCTTGTCTGGCAGATCTTGGCTTCGTGTTTTGCGAAGCTGAGATTTCTTGTTTTCTGGATTCTTGCCAACAGGTATCTCTTTAGTACAGTGTGGGCCTGTCATCTCAGGGGTATGTCCACTTTCCTTTGGTTCAGGCTGAAGTGGCAACAGAAAAAAGTATGGTTTAGGTTTGAGCAATTTTGTGAATATATATATATTTGCAATGCATTTGCTGATGACATCAAATTAAACAACGTTGAATAATGCTTATATATTTCCTAATTAAGACCATCATTACACTGGTTTTATGATCCTTGTCTTGTGATTATATTTATATGAGTTTATATGCAAGTGCGATTTATTTCTGTGAATGAGTTCAATAAATTGATTCAAAACTCTGATCTAATGATTCCTTCAGATCATATATACATCAAATATTCACATAAGTATATTCACAGATATTATTTACAAATAGGGAAGAACTGTGGAAAGCATGCCTTGATTATTTTTTTTTTTACATTTTATTGTAATTGAACTTCAATCACAATTTCCTGCATTAAACATTTTGAATGTAACATGAATAAACAAAATGAAGGACAATGTAATTCCTGTATGTTTGAAATTATAAGTCAAAGTGTTACTGGTGTTTACCGTATCAATGGTGTCCCATTTTCTGTTGTCTTCAGGTGTAAGAGGTTGTTTCAAAGTCTCTAGCTACAGAAAGGTTATATGAAAATATTAGTAAAAGTATATTTTATATATATAAAAAATATCAGATGAATGTAGCAAGTACAATAATTATGTAGGATGTTTTCATCACCTGAAGTTTGGCCTCAAGGTCCAGCAGTCCATTTGACAGTTCTTTTATTGATTCCACAATTTCATGGTGTTTGTTGATGGTTTTCTCCATATATTTCTTTCCTTCTTCAGCACCTACATTAAAAAAGGCCAACAACACCTCAACTAACTAAATATTCCTCAGTGTTATATCTATAACATGAATACATGGGGAAAAATCATTTTGACATGTTAATATGTTCTGATTGATGTACTCAATGCAGGAGTGCACTCCTGCCAGATGTTTAACTGGATTTGTTCTTATCATATTGTTCTAGTGTCTCTGATGGGGTGGAACTGACCCCAAACATCTGCTACTATATTGGATAAGTTTCACATTTAAAGTCCATGTCCACTTTGTAAAAGCACAGTATGTTAAAGTTTAGTAATTGTTTGGCTTTTAAATTGATCAGAGAAACATTATAAAGAATTTGAGGTCCCTAAGAAGTAACATACATAAATAAGGGTCATATTCTCTGTTCTATTCATTGGAATGGTAAAGAATACATTCATCCAAACAATATTTCAGAATGCATTCTCAGTTTCTCACCATGTAACCGCACTGCCAGCTCTGTGATCTGGCTAATTCTCTCCTCTTGCTGTGGTATTGTGGGCCACACAAATTTTTCAAACTGTTTGTAGAGAGAGCTGACGGCTTCCTTAGTCTTACATTGAGAGGAATATTTACCCACACGGACAATTGTGGAACTTGCCTCGTCGCACCAGAACTGATACTGTGTTTAAAATGAAAGGTGAGAGGAGAGACTATTTTCAGAGAGTATTTATAGCCATTTACAGTGATACTGCTTTGAAGTCATATATAAGTTAAAGCAAAGCCTATTCATTTTGTTTCTACTTCATTTAGCAGCATTATTAATGGGAAGATCTAAAAAATATCTAAACAGAAATACAAAATTTGAAATAAACTAAAAAAATTCCAGAAATTCCACACCAGGATTGTAAAATGAACATGTGAAATTGCTGCTGAATTGTGATAGCAGGTTCTATTGGCTCATTATATGTTCCTGGTGCACCCCACCTCCTCTAAAGCTTGTTGGAGCTTGACGTTCATGTCCAGGTTCTGTTTGTACTCCTCCACTGCCCTGTCAAAGTCGCCCACCTGTCTCTGCAGCTCATTTGAGGCATCCTCAATCTCTCTGAGGCTGTTGCCAATTAAATGTCTCTCGCTGCTGCTAGATACTTTCAGAGTGAAGGCTTGCAGCTTCTTCTTCAAAACCTACAACAGGGAGGGGTTTGGATATTACATTTTATAAATAGAAAACTGTCAAAGCATTAAAAGAGGACAAAGAGGTATAGGTCTGTATAATTAAGTCACTGCTGAGTGAAGATTCTGAAGAAAACATTAATAAAATGAGATTAAAAGAGAGCTTCCTTACCTGTAGCTTTTCAATATAAACCTCAATTTGCTGGATCTGATTTTTCACCGCCTTCACGTTTCTCGACTTCTCGTTTTTCTTCATGTAGTTAAATTTCAAATTGTTGAATTTCTTTTTGAGATCTTTAAAGGACTCTTTCAGCTAAAATAAATAATTCAGAAAAGAAAAAAGAAAAAAAAAACATGTAAATACTGCAATAGCAAAGCATGAATTTATAAAAGGAAAAAAAGATTTTTTTTTTCCCCACACAAAATCATTTCAAAGTTATCACGTCTGCCATTAGGGTTTTGTTTAAGGTTAGTTGCATGTAATTCTACATATAGTTAATACTACATGTAACACGTGTAACAAGGACACTGTAAAATAAGGTGTTACCAAAAACACAAAATATATATGGAACATAAACATTAACAACATAAATAATTTTCATTTTAGGTTGAACAATCCCTTTAAATCCCTCTCTAAAACCACAATATCAGCCTCTTTTAACCTGCTGATTATGAAATGTGTAACCAAATATAATAGCGTAATCAAATATAAGATTAGTTGTGCATGGATGTGGGGAGGGTCTCTATCAGAGGGCAGAGTGTGGTTCGGCTGAGTCCAGGGGGATTATTTTAGAGGGATTAATTGTCAGACCGGAGGATGATTTATAATGCAGATCCATTTCTGTCCAGCCTGATGAGCTTTTGCAATGGTGTCGTGTCTCTAAATGACAGGCTCAAGTGTCGCCCAAGGACAGCTGCAGCCCAGTTAAAGAGGCCTCATAACTGTCCTACTGGATTTTTCCAACAGAGGGCTGTAGAGGAAGTTTCTGCTGCAGCCCAAACAGAAGGATGTGCGTGGAGAAAAGTTCAGATACAGTCATACTGTATGACTTTCACAAGGCTTAATGATGAGTGTTAACATCCAAACAACTTACTCCAATTGTGCCCAGTAAACATTTATGGTGGCAGCTGTTTTTTTGTGGCCTTGTGATCTGTAAAACAAGGAACGAGGTGTTGCTGCAGACCAAACTGGTGAATATCACAGCATAATAAACCTGTAAGTCATTGATGGCCATCTTGAGTGCATTTAGATCCACTACTAAACAGAAGAGCAAGAGGTTTTACTTCTAAATCAACTTATCAAAAATATAAAGGAGTCAACATGACTACAATGAAAATAATAAGCTTTTGTAAGCAGAAACACTGGACTTGTGAACTCACGGTGAGAGAAATAGAGTCACTTCTCCTTGCAGATGAACAGCAGCAACTGTCCAAGCTAAAATGTCAGCCTGTTTACTCATGCATATTTATGACTGGGTGGTGGTTCAATAGAAGTTGTTATTATGTTGACTCATGCCTTTTTCTTGATATGAATAAGTGGTGATTTAAGTTAAATTGAAAATGCAGTACTCTCTCCATTTTTGCTTTTACATAATACACTATTGTTCAACAGTTTGGGGACAATTTTATTCAGTGAAGATGCATTAAATTGATCAAAAGTAACAGTAAAGACTTTGAACATTGTTACAACAACACGACAACAACTATTTCAAATAAATGCAGTTCTTTTGAACTTTCTATTCATAAAATATTCCTGAAAAATGCATCATGGTTTCCACAAAAATATTACTGTTTTGAACATTGATAATAATAAGAAATGTTTCTTGAGCACCAAATCAGCATATTAGAATGACTTCTGAAGGATCATGTGACATCGAAGACTGGAATAATGATGCTGAAAATTCAGCTTTGCCTCACGGAAATAAATTACATTTTAAAACATATTAAACAGAAAACAGTTATTTTAAATGGTAATAATATTTCACAATATTTCTGTTTTTACTGTATTTGATCAAATAAATGCAGCCTTGGGGAGCATAAGAGACTTCTTTCAAAATCATAAAAATGTCTTATCCACTCCAATCTGTTGAACAGATTTGTACAGAAATCTTTTCATATATTTTCATTTCATAAAACAGCTTCCACAGTCTCTGCACCAATCCAAATCCCACTGAATTAGACAGTGAACTGAAGTGAAGACTCCCTTCAATTTTAAGCCACACTAAAGGAGGTTAAATAAACAATTCTCACATAAAACTAGAACAAGTACGGACTCTGTAGTGCCAGACAGTGTACTGACTGTAAGTACAGCTACTTTTAGAAATTTCTTTGCTCTATTTACAGTCTTGCAGCAGTCATACATTGAAATAGCATGACATCACGTGACATAGTTAACTTGGATATGTTTAAGAAGCTTTGAATTTTACTTCTACTGAGGAGTAAGACATAGACACAAGGGCTCTGGACTGCTGATTTACTTATAGAGGCCTTATAAGGTCACAGTTGCTTCCAAACAATTATTAAAAAGGTCTAAACCAGTGGTTCTCAAACTTTTTTTGACTCCAAAATCCTAAATTGTCCACAACAATAGGCTCCATGACTTTGTCAGTTGTTCATGATTTAGTGGATAAGTATTAAACATACACAGCAAAACATCCAGTGTTAAATTAACACTTCCAGTGTCACCCGGTGTTTATATAATCCGGTGTGGATTATATAAACACTGGCAATGTTAATTTAACACTAAGAGTGTTCATTTAACACTGGAGGTTTTAAGGACTTTTAAAATACCTTTACTTGCATTTCAACCTGATAAAATATTTTAGAGCTTGGCATAACTAGGAAAATGTATATTTATAAAATGTATAAAAAAGGCCCATGGATTTATGAGGTTTTATTTATTTATATGGAGGTCTAGAAATCACACTTCTATAATTATTCAAAGAAAACAGTTGAGAGGATGAATTAAAATGAAATTGTTTTTAGCAGTTTTAGAAATATACTTAATTTTTAGTTCATTTCAATGCTTGTTTTGTCTTTATTTTAATGTCTTTATCTATAAAAGTGACTCCAGACCCCTGGTTGAGAATCACTGGTCTATAAGCCTATACTTATTCATTTAGAGAGGAAAACAGTGAGATTGTTGTCCTCTAGAGGGAGACAGAGATTATAATATTATCACAATAGTAACAAAGTATGTTTTTAAGAAGACATTCTAAAATGTTTGCAATGATTTATGGAGCCTCTCACCAATCTCTAAAGTTAAACTATTGTTAATATCATTTGAATGAATGAATGAATGAGGCATATATACATAAGCGGGGTCTCTCCTCAACCACCACCAATGTGCAGCATCCACTTGGATAATGTGACGACACCCACAGTACAACGGAGCCAGTCCGCTCACCACACACCAGCTATAGTTGGAGAGGAGAGAGAGTGATAGAGCCAATTCAGTGAATGGGGATTATTAGGAGGCCATGACTGATAAGGGCCAATGGACGGAATTTGGCAAGGACACTGGGGTTACACCACAACTCTTTACGAGAAGTGCCATTTAATGACCACAGAGAGTCAAGACCATGGTTTAACATCTCATCTGAAGGACAGGGCTTGTTACAGTATAGTGTCCTCGTCACTATACTGGGGCATTAAGACCTACACAGACCATAGGGTGAGCACCTGCTGGCCTCCATCAGCTATCCCAGGAGGTCTCCCATCCAGGTACTGACCCAGCTCAACCCTGCTTAGGGCAACCAGTCTTGGAATACTGGGTGATATGGCTGTGGCAGTCCATATTTGCAGTCCATGTGGCAACAAGATAAGTGAATATGTCTGTTTTCCTTTTACAGAGAGAAACCAATTTGTGCTGTAATCAAAAATCATAAAGGACATCATGAAACTGAGACATGATAGGAAACCTATCTGATGTTCTGTGCCCTGGGAGGCTTGCAGTATAATCCTGGGGATTGACTGTTGGATTTTGTGGTTGGAGGGCATTAAGTATGTGATAAGGGTGGAATCCTTCCTGCTATCTGAAGTGATGAGAGACAAATGGCAGGATCCCTCAGTCAACACAGGGAGAGACAAACCCTGCAGTTCACAGACTAAATTTAACAAGCTATAAATAATTCAGGGAGAGAGACAATGAGAGTCAGCCACAAAAGCCCAACACAAGTGTGCTGCGGAGCCATGGATCTTTGGGCTGGGAAAAAGAGTTAACACATCTTTAAGGAAAATGAAAGACAATTATGCCTGGACCAAAATCCTTTTTCATACAGTTAAAAGGGGGTCATGAGAAATCAAAGCTTCAGTGATCTTTTGAGATAAAAACGTTAATTATACAATGAAAACATGCCAACTTCCAGATCTCAGAGTGAAAATAGAATATTCATTGAAACTTAAGCTGCTAAAATTGGATTGTTCTGTACTTCTGCAACTTTCAATGTTAAGATGAATACATGACTTCCCATTTTTACGCATTTAAATCCACCATTACTTTATACAATACACTGCAGGCTTTGAAAAGAGACTGTTATTGAAGGATGGGACCATTAACAACTATATTGGACTCAACAGTCTTGTTTCACATGCATGGGGATCGTTTGCACTGGAGTCTTAATGGCACAGCAGCAAATAACGCCTCTTTGAGCTCTAAGAGATAGTGGAAAATGGTCTAAGTTATTATTGTTTTGGGTATAAAAATGGACCTTGTGGGGGGAAAAACACAGACGTGCAAATAAACACAATTATATTATCTTACTTCCTATGTTTTTCCTGATCTGCACCTCAGATGAGATTAGTGCAGAGATCACTGAAGATTAGTAAATGCTCTAAACCCTGAACGACTGACACACAAATACAATACTTACCTCACTGATTTCTTCCTTATGAAGGCAGAAGTGGATGTTGCTTATCAAACTCTCTTCACACTTATTAGCCTCAGCGATCCAGTCAGTGCTTCCTTTCTCCAACTTTACCAGTTTCTCCTGTAACTGCTGCACTGACAACACCAGCACATGCTTTGAGCATAAAGAAGGGGGAAAGGGATGGTCATTTGTGGCAGTTTCTATCAAAGCAACAAGTATGTATTTACAGTATGTATGACAAAGCAAGAAATAATCAATAGGATGGTTTCACAAATTCTGCTGACATTATGGCCCTGTTTACACCTGGTATTAAGATCACAAGTAAGACAAGGAAGACACATACCCATTTACACCTGGTGTTTAATCCCTCTTTTGTCCACTTTCAACCAATTCGGCCCTGTTTACACCTGGTATTAAGATACGTTTTGGTTGATCGGATCACAAGTAGATGAGGGAGACACATACCCATTTACGCCTGGTGTTTTAATCTGTCTCTTTTGTCCACTTTCAACCACTTCTGTCCTGATTTCTTTGAGGGGAGGGTCTATGAGAGGGTAATGTATGGGTTTTTTCAGATCTTTCAATCTAATGGACAAAATAAGGTTGTACATATGGGTCTTCGACCACATAAGCATTTACACTATGAAAGCAATCCGATCAAATGCGTTTTCGGCTACCTCCGGAAATGGTCAAAAGTGGACAAAAGTTTTAGACTCTGTTTATACCTGTATTTACTGACGTCCACTTGTGATCCGATCGACCAAAACACTTTTTAATACCAGGTGTAAACAGAGCCTATGTTATGTAAAGAAAAGTTCAAAAAGTCTGGTTCATGTAAGGAAATCGACATAATGCATGAATGTTTTGAAGATATTGAGGGCATGCAATATTGTTAAGCAATCAACGCACCGACTGCTGCACAGTGCTGGTGAGGTCTGCACCCAGCGAGAGGGCGAGTTTATACAGATGGCGGATGTGCCTCTGCCTCTCTTGGTGCTGAGTCAACTGAGTCCTGGCCTGATTGGTGTCACTGAACACAGTCACTGGTTCTGTGTGTAGGACGGTATCCAACTAAAAATAAAAAAAGAAGTACAAACAATTATTTATGCTTAGGCAACAAATTTCATAATGTAATGTAATATAATAATTACTACTAGTACTGAAAATGTATATTTGTCAACAAAACTTAAACAAAAAATAAAATTAAAAATATTATCTTTAATGAGATGGCCAAGGTAGTTAAGGTAAAAAACCAGGGATGCACTGATACCATTTTTTAAGGACCGAGTACGAGTACCGATACTTTTTTCTAGTACTCGCCGATACCGATACCTATACATTTATTAATTTCTCTCTCTCTCTTTTCTTTCTTTCTTTTTTTTTTTTTTTTTTTTTTTTGATGTTGCAGTTTTCCAAGCACAACACAGTGAGACTAATGAATGTAGGACAGCTTCTTTATTATTACTCTAATGAAAAAAGTAATAATTTTTATATGCTTGTCACAAACTTAAAGAACAAACATGTCACAGTGTCCAATAACCTTCAAAGGGCATAATTACCAATAATTGTTGTTATATAAAAAGAAATTTACAAACAAATTACAAACAATACAACAAATACTATAGAGATACAAATTAAAAAACTTGTTTTTCAGATACAGTAGGTTTATTTACCATGTACACATTTATTTAACATATTTTGTTGTTTTATTAACATTAATGAAAAATATAGACTACGGTCCCTTTAAGACCGAATCCATGGATACTGACACATATCCTGTTTTCACCCAAATGTTTACGTCCACTTAAGCCATAACCGACTGTATTTACGTGAGATACTCCACACGATGGACATTTTGACAACTGTGTGTGCATCTGACCATTCAGGCGCGAGGAGAACTGAACGCGCGCTGTCTGAGAGAACTGGGATCGCGCGCGCGCGAGAGAGCGCTTCTCTTCTGTGTCATTCAGCTATAACGAGCCTAATCGATAACGAATTGAGATTGAAAGCATGCAGTTCGCAATGTGTGTGTTGTCATCATTACTTTTGAAGTATTTCCACACCTCTGAGGCTGACATTGTTTCTGCTGCTGCCGCCGGTGTCTCTGTGCACGGGAAATTCTGTCAGTTGCGTCACGTGAGGTATCGGTCTTTGGTATATTTTTACGAGTACGAGTACAAGTACATGAGCTTGGTATCGGCCGATACCGATACTGGTATCGGTATCGGTGCATCCCTATAAAAAACAAAACAAACAAACAAACAAAAAAAAAACTATGTCCGGCACTATGTCCAGCATAGTAGTAACATTCAGTACTTGTTCAGTACTGTTTAAAATAGTTGTATCAAATTACTGAATGATGATGATGATGATGATGATGATGATTATTATTACTACTACTTCTACTACTATTATTAGTGTTTAGTCCAGTGGTTTAATCACAATTTACAGTTGTCAGGATGCAACTTGTGACGCTAAGAGAAGATACAGAGTGAGCAGCTTGGTTGGTGACTTTGAAGATACTTTTCATTTTTCTTCATCACTATTTAATTCTCATACTTTTATTATTAAAGGCAGGGTAGGCAATCTCAAGAGGCTAGCAATCATTGGATGAAATTTTTTTTTTTGATCCTGAGACGTCCACATAAGATATATGTATATGTTTTTATATTTAGACCACTTCTATCATTGATTTCTGTCAAGATGCAAAGAGTTTCAACCAGTATAACAAAAAGTGTTTATAAAAAAAATGCCAATCTTTAAATACTCCAAAACTGTGGTAATATTAATAATAAAGAAGGAGTATGTGTCCAACAATCAACAGTGCATATCAATTCTGATTTTTAATCCATCACAATCTCTAATTCTTTAAAGTTTTCTGACAGAAATGGGACTTTACCTCTTGATAAAGCTGGTGAAATTTACTGGCCATACTGAGAACGGTTTCATACTCCCTGATTTTATCCCTGACACGCTGATGTAGCTGTATAAGCTCAGAAACTTTCTCATTCTTCTCTTTTACCGGTATCCCCTTCAAGCCGAGCAGCTCAGATGTCTTAACCAGGAATTCCACCTCTGCATTCAGTTGCTATAAAAGTTTTAAAATTGAGGTTAGCTGTAAAGTTGCTAAAACAAATAATAAGCGCTAATGAGAAAGCTAAAAGACCTTTCTCACCATGAATTCTGGCTTAACAGCATTGAATTTCTCCTGTAGTTTAGACACAGGCTGAGGATCACCCCCCAAATCAACCTTTGATGCTGGAGCAAAAATCTCCTCCATTGCCCTTAAATCATGAAGAACCTACAGGCAATTAACAAAGAATTGAGGGCATTGGACAAAGATCAGAGGTCTATTAATAATGTTTTGTTGTAAGAAATAAATTTGCAGTCTCTTTAAATGCTGTAATAATTAATTAAAATAATATGGACCAACATTTCACAACTTCCCATATTTGGATGTTTTTCAAGTGAAATCACAAGTTACCTTTTTAAGCTGATCTTTACATTTTTTCCATTGCTTCTTCACAGATTTTATCTGACTATAATGAAGTTGCCAAGATGTCCACAAGTCTGCTAGTTCAGATTTCTTCTTGGTCAGTGTCTCCATATATTTTTCTACAACATGCACTGCTGCTTTAACGTTTAGATTCAGGCTGCCACTGATCTGCATACAAAATAAATAAATAAATAATAAAACGGTTAGTTCCTGTCCTTGATTCTTATTGGTCAATAGCTGTGTTTTATTCACGATAAAACACGGCTATGACCGCTTCACCCAACGGTTCGGTGTATCACTACACAACACCCTTCGCAACCACTCTTAGCAACGTAAACTGTTTGTTCTCAATTGATATTGTTCATTGAAGCTTGCTGTATTATGTAGAAGAGTGTTGTGAGAAAGAGATCAAGTGAGCGAGTTTATTACCTGCATTCAGATTTAGCATTTTCCTTCAGGTCAGTCCTATGTTCATAATAAAAAATCTGTTTAAATGTCCGATGTATTATCTTGTCCTTTTAACAGTTAAGGGGTTTTCCCGTGACTGACAGTGCTAGTCAAAGCATTTGTCA
Organism: Ctenopharyngodon idella; assembly: GCF_019924925.1. Classification (NCBI taxonomy): domain Eukaryota; kingdom Metazoa; phylum Chordata; class Actinopteri; order Cypriniformes; family Xenocyprididae; genus Ctenopharyngodon; species Ctenopharyngodon idella. The sequence continues at coordinate 7,471,088 of NC_067228.1, read as the reverse complement.
GTTGCGTCTTGTTCCGTGTTCACAACAATTCAGTCTTTTCAATATAAAAGTCTTTGCTACTGACTGACTCAATCATAAAGACAGTCTTTGCCGCCATCTAATGGCGTAATAATGTAACTCTTCTGTTGCTGTTCACGGTCAGGGACTATTTTTTCCGGCGGAAGGAAGGCTTTTAGTGATTTTACTTCATGAAAGTTGCATTGATACTTCTGGCTTTAATGTTTGTATTGTGTGGTAACCGTTTTATAAAAATAATAAGATACTCGAGGCTAGTGCTGTATCGTGAATAAGTCATGGCTGAAGGGGTTGCAGGCACTCCACTTCGTGCCTAACAACGATACAGCACAGCTTCTCGTACCTTATTGCTTACATATATTATGTTTTAAACCCTCAAGACACTGCCATAGATTTATAAAGACCACTGATTGTTAAGCTTGTGTTAAAATGCTCTACAAAGTTTCTTACCATGTTGGAGGAATTAATAAAGTTGTTTCCTAGATCCTGCATGGTAAAAAACCTCTGCAGCAGTGACTGCCACTTAGCATCCAACATTTCCTTCATTGATGCACTTGCTCCTTCATTTTCCTCCTCTTCCTCTGGCTTGTTCTTGTAGCATTCCTGAAGTATCCTTATCTGCTCCTCAACCTGTGCCATCACACAAAATATCATCATTGGAATATTGGCCTTAGTCTACCTGGGTATTTCATTACAATAAATATATGTTATAAATATATAACCATACCTCATCTGCACAGCGCAAAAAGTCCACATAGGGCCTGAGGCTCTCCACATGCGATGATATGTTCCTCACCAATGTTTTCATCTCCTCTGCCAGAATTGAAGCTTTGTTAGACAACTCGACTGTCTCTGAGGATTCCAGTCCCTTTAGTTCTTTTATAAAACCAGCTATGGCCTCTGATTCTCTCATAGCATCCTGCAGGACAAAAACACCATTCAGAGAAAGACCTGATTTACAATTAGTAGATTTTCATAGCACTTTTACAAACTTTTTAGGGGTTGTAGAAAATGATAAAATAATAACACAATTCACTTTGAACTTTCCATATTATATTATATTGGTGAGTATGAAGTCACCTGAGACTGTGAGAGTAGCTCAACATGCTTATTAAGGGTGTCCTCTGCCTCAGTTAGAGATGAACCTGGCTCTGTGCTGGCAGAGAGGACACTGTTGCTACTCTTAATCCAAGCAGAGACCTGTAGAGATTTAGAATTTTGAGATGGATCGAGGAAATATATACACTTTGCAACAGGCTACTGTAAAATATTAAGTCACATTTATTGACATATTATAAACAATGTAGTGAAGAATTAAAAAAAGAGTTTAAGGGTGAATCTCAGAAAAACATGTCTAGGTTAAATAAATAAACAAATAAATCACACATTTTTGCATTTGTTTGGTTTAATCAGCATTCAGGCAGGAGAAAATATAAAAGGCAACAGCAATGACAACAATGGTGTATGATTACTTTACATAAATTATTATTATTATTAATAATAATGGATAAATGTGCCATATTTTGTGACATTAAAGGGATAGTTCACCCAAAAATGAAAATTTGATGTTTATCTGCTTACCCCCAGGGCATCCAAGATGTAGGTGACTTTGTTTCTTCAGTAGAACACAAATGATGATTTTTAACTCCAACCGTTGCGGTCTGTCAGTCGTATAATGCATGTCAATGGGAACTCCATCTATAAGAGTAAAAAAAACATGCACAGACAAATCCAAATTAAACCCTGCGGCTCGTGACGACACATTGATGTCCTAAGACAAGAAACGATCGGTTTGTGCGAGAAACCGAACAGTATTTATATCATTTTTTACCTCTAATAAACCACTATGTCCAACTGCCTTGAGCGCACGCACGACACCCGGTGTGTGAGGTCTGAATGCACTCTGATGCCGGAAGTGATCGCTCACACTAATTGACGCATACACGCGAGAGATCACTTCTGTCATCAGAACGCGTTTTTAGACCTCACCAACCGGATGCTCAAGGCAGTTGGACATAGTGGTGTATTAGAGGCAAAAAAATTATATAAATACCGTTCGGTTTCTCGCAAAAACCGATCATTTTGTGTCTTAGGACATCAATGTGTCGTCACGAGCCGCAGGGTTTAATTTGGATTTGTCTGTGCATGTTTTTTTGACTCTTATAGATGGAGTTCCCATTGATATGCATTATACGACTTAAAAACCATCATTTGTGTTCTACTGAAGAAACAAAGTCACCTACATCTTGGATGCCCTGGGGGTAAGCAGATAAACATCAAATTTTCATTTTTGGTTGAACTATCCCTTTAAGTAAATAAATTTGATTTGTTTTTAATCAGCATAAATAAAAAGTCAACAGCAAATATTAATAAATTACATTTTTGCATTTGATTAAAAAGGCAACAGCAAATACAACCACGATGTATAAATACTTTATTTATTACAATTATTATCAAACAATGTGTCAAAAAATGATGTTTTGCCCTCAATTCTGTCTTATTAGAGGTCTACTAAGTCTTAAAACAGTGAAAAGAAAGACTATCAGATTTTTCTGTACCTTATCCACTAGTTCTTCGAATGAGGACACCAGCTGCTGCCTTTTGCCTGATAACGCTCTGTGGGCATGACACTCGTGGCTCAGAACCTCAATTCTCTCTTTGATGTATCCCAGCATTCTTTGTATCCCACCAACTTGGGCACTAACAAACAAACAAACACAGATGCCTGACACCACACAGAACATTCCAATCCACTGAAAACCTGGAGTCTGGATATCTGCTGTGATAAGGTCTTTTTTTAAAACACTGTAGCATCTGCTCTTTGTCTTCTCACCTTTGTGGGTCGAGCTTCTGAAGTAACAGCTGACCTCTCTGAAGAGGCTCGCTGGATGAGTCTTTTATACTGCGTGAAAACTCTTCATGTTTCCTAGCCAGCTCAGGTAATGACAGAGGTTGAGTCTTCAGATCCTTTATAGCAATCTCTATGGTGCCCAGCACCTCAAATGCCTGACGACAAAAAATATATAATGTCATAAAATCCTTCGTAAGTCAATGTTAACTAACACATTAAATATAGGGATACTTAGTATATATTTAAAGGGTTAGTTCACCCAAAAATGAAAATTCTGTCATTAATTACTCACCCTCATGTCGTTCCACATCCATAAGATCTTCGTTCATCTTTGGAACACAAATTAAGATATTTTTGATAAAATCCAATGGCCTGCATTGCCAGCAAGTTAATTTACACTTTGAAACACCCAGAAAGGTACTAAAGACATATTTAAAACAGTTCATGTGACTACAGTGGTTCAACCTTAATGTTATAAAGCGACAAGAATACTTTTTTCACTTTACTTTTTTCGACTTTATTCAACAATATCAAATGATGGCCGATTTCAAAACACTGCTTCATGAAGCTTTACGAATCTTTTGTTTCGAATCAGTATTTCGGATTGTGTATCAAACTGCCTAAGTCACGTGAACCATTGAAATTTCGAAACACTTATGACGTAACGAAGCCTCCTTTACTGAAATCATGTGACTTTGGCAGTTGATATGCACTCCGAACCACTGATTCGAAACAAAAGATTTGTAAAACTTCGAAGCTTCATGAAGCAGTGTTTTGAAATCGCCCATCACTAGATACTGTTGAAAAAAGTCGTTATTTTGTTTTTGCGCATAAAAAGTATTCTTGTCACTTCATAACATTAAGGTTGAACCACTGTAGTCACATGAACTGTTTTAAATATATCTTTAGTACCTTTCTGGGCATTTGAAAGTGTAAATTAACTTGCTGGCAATGCAGGCCTCACTGAGCCATCGGATTTTATCAAAAATATCTTAATTTGTGTTCTGAAGATTAACAAAGGTCTTATGGGTGTGGAACGACATGAGGGTGAGTAATTAATGACAGAATTTTCATTTTTGGGTGAACTAACCCTTTAAACGATTTATACTTTATGATTTATTGCAGTACAAATGTCTCCATTATGATGTTATCATGCAGTAAATCACTTATAAATATTATTTATTTATTAAATAATTTATTTGATTGAATTTGATTCTCCCTAACTGAACTGAATGTAATTTTACGTTACTAACTACATTTTTGTCATGTAATTTGGAATCAGCTCTATATCAATGTATGCAACAATCTCCATAAATCACTCTACTTTCTCCTCTCTCTCTTTTCTAACCCACACTCATATTATTACAATCTACATCTCCACTAGAGGGTACTACCTCCAACAACAAAAACATATGACACACAAGTCACTAGAGTGTGGTCAGAAGAAATATAGCCGCTGAAGTGTTTACCAAGAGTTAGGTCTGTATCAGCTCAAGAGCTATGCAAACCTCAACTTAGTAAAAGCATGTGAAGTGCTACTACATTACAGTGCGTACTTTATTAGCACTGCTGTAAAAGGCATTGCTCTCCTGCAAATGAGCCAGACGATTCATCATGAGGTTCCAGAACTGCTCGTGTGTAGTTTTGAGGTTCTCACTCTTCTCTGACAAGCGCTGAAGTTGTGTGGACTCATTCGAGGAAAGCAAATCTGATGCCTGCTGTAGTAACCTCTCGACCAGCACACCCCAGTCCTGAAGGAAGATACAGTGTGAAACACAATTCACTGATCTAAAGCGCAAAAAGCTTTATGCCTCAGAACAAATGTTATTATTAGGGCAAGACCTGATATGAAGTATATATGAATATGAAGATTATTTTTGTGTTGTAATATTAGCAGCTATTTTTGTAAGGGTATCAGATTTTAAGTAATGTGCTGTGGTCAAGCTCAGACACTTAAACTTTATTAATTATAACTTATTCACACAATGGAAAGAAGATTAACAGTACAGAAATAGAGATCTAATGTTACTGTAGCTGTTGCCCAGTGGGGGATTTAACTTACATGTTGATGTCTATTTAATTTTGAAAGTTATATAACACCATACACATTTCTGTAATTATATTAAATTATTTATTAAGTGAATGTTATTCACAAATCGCTTTGCTTCAGAAGGCCTTTATTAACCCCCCGGAGCCGTGTGGAGTACGTTTATGATGGATGGATGTGGATGGAAGCATTTTCTTCAGCTCATACTTGCTGATCCCGCTCACTGCCATTATGAAGCACGGATGCATCAGGATATTTATTAATATTTCTCCAATTGTGTTTATCAGAAAGAAGAAAGTCATATACACCTAGGATAGCTTGAGGGTGAATAAAGCTTGGCATTTTCATTTGAAAGTGAACTAATCCTTTAAGGTATATGTGATTCATTTTAACTGTGAACTTAAACCTTGGAAGCCAAATGTTTATTGAAAAATCTAGTGATCTCTTACCTTGGCTTTCTGTTCAAACTCTTTGCATTCATGTAGTAAGTCTTCATTTTCTGACAGAGATGAACCCAGATGACTGTTTTCCAAGAGCAAAGTAGTCTTTTCCTTAAACCATTGTGATACCTGTTTAAAAGCACATATTACACAGTTTTAAGACGCAACATTGTGAGAAGTGTGAGACCTCAAGTGAAAATGCATATACTTTGCATTTTTACAATTTACTTTTATTTATACAAAATTATAATTACAAATGATCAGCATGAAAAAAATAAATCAAAGTAGAAAAATGTGTCTTTAATGACAGCAGTACAGATCTGACATGAATAAAACCTGATGATCATGTTTTCCAGCATGATTTGTGTATATTCTAAAAAGCTCTAATGGAAGCAAAACATCTGACTCTTTCCTTCAATTATTTTTTATTTGATAAACTTAAATATTATTTGAGTCACAGTGGTTTAATTCAGCAGTTTACATTTAATAATTCAGCATTTTACATTTATTATTATTTTAAATTTAACATTGTTATTCAAAACATTAGTGAAAGCAGTAAGAGGTTTTCCACAGGGATCATATCAAACACAAGCATGTGCCCTGTCCCCTATCAGCATGTTAAGTATGCTGGCCAGTTATTTTAGTTCAACATTTTTAAAAGGCAGCCGGTCATCAGCGTGTTTTTGCAGAGTGCCTTTGAGCATGCTTGAATAACCTTTACCATGTGAGAGTTTGTACAATCTAAAGTGAACACACAAAAAGCCACTTATGAAAATTATGACTTTCACTTTAGCAATATTATATTCATATCATAGCATATCATATTCATTACCAAGGAGAGATTTTTTCAGGATTGTGAGTAGTTTCTGGAGAACCCTTTATGGAGCACAGGCAGACATTTTCTGCTTTCATTTTATCCTGTTGTCATGTGGTCGATATCTTAAAGAAGCAATCAATAAATGTAGTATCACAGAAAATGAACATTTTTCCAAGCCGATTACTGAAAAATAGGTAGGAGTGCATTTATATTCTTCTGTTGCAAGTCCCAGTGCAGCTGATTGCTTATTTTCTTTTACGGAATTTTTTTTTTTACTTAACTTGAGATGCGGTACGAATTAAAGCTGCAAGCAGCGATGAAAGAGCCCTCGCACCTGGGCTCACCGCCACCCGGTGGCCTTAGGAAAACTGTGAACGGTGGGTGATATTCATTTAAGCGGATAAATAGAGGAGAAATATGGCAGGGTCACTTTGATGCACCACATTTCTTGCTGCCAGCAGGTGGCGCTTTGACTATAACTGAATATTGCCATGTTGATGCCTTCAGCAGATCGGACATTGTATGCCCGAGTTACCACAACTTCCTGTTTCGTGGCGTAAATCGCATATATTAGCACTTAGCCAAGTGTTGCATGATTTGATGTGTTTCTAACATGTTTGGTACTTTGTGGCATATTTATTTGTGTTTCTGGGAGTGAATTACAGTATAAAGCATGACATTTTCTGTTGCCAGCAGGTGGCGCTATGACTAACTGAATATTGGCATGTAGAGATCTTCAGACCAGGACTCTTATCACACATGTGAATTTTGGGGCAGATCGGACATTGTATGACTTACAACAGCTTCCTCTTTCATGGCGAAACATCAGATTTTGTCAGGCTGCCAAGGACATGCCCCTCAACGAAAACTCAAGATCTTCGCAATGTAACATCACTAAGGATTTAAGATTAGACAGACCAAATATGATGTTGATCTGGTTAAATGTCAATGAGGAGTTAATCACAGCGTAAAACATGATATTTCCTGTTGCTCACAGGTGGCGCTATGACTGTAACTGATGTAGATGAGTTAAGGCCAGGACTCTAATAAAACATGTGAAATCTGGGGCAGATCGGATATTGTATGCCCGAGTTACAACAACTTCCTGTTTCATGGCGCAACATCGAAATTTGTCAGGCCGCCACGGACACGCCCTTCAATGAAAACTCAAGATCTTCGCAATTTAACGTCGCAAAGGCCTTTAGATTAGACTGAACAAATATGATGTTAATCTGATTAAAGCTCTAGGAGGAGTTTGTTAAAGTACAACATCTGGAAATGGCAAAAACTGCAAAAATTTCGCAGAGAAAATTTAAAATATCTCACTTCCTGTTGAGTTTTCAGATTTTGCACCCAGGGACTTTTTTGTAGGTATTGGGCTGTTACATGTGTCTAGTGAATGTCATACTTGTACGTGAAACGTAGCGTGAAGGGCGCTTAATTGAAATTTTGTAGGTGGCGCTATCGAGCCATTTTGCCACACCTAATTCTGAAACCCATATCAGGCGTAAATTTTCACCACTTCTGATGCGTGTGCAAAGTTTCATGAGTTTCGAGCATGTTTAGGCTCTAAAAAATGCGATTCATTTCGGAGAAGAAGAATAATTGGCCGAGCAATTACAATAGGGTCCTCACACCATCGGTGCTCGGGCCCTAATAAAAACACTTTTTCTTCTGGCAGAGTGACTTACCTCCTGTTCCTGTCGCTCCCATTGGCAAATGCGGGAGATTGTTTCCAGCTCATGCTGCTGTTGTCTCATGCAAAGGTCCACTTGCCTGCGTCTGTCCTGCAGAATCTCCATTAGACCTTCAACCTTTCCAAAGCTGCTCCAGGCCCCATGAGAAGCTCTGCCATACTGCAGGGCCTTCTCGGACTGGAAGTCCTTCAAAAATTCCAGCAACTCACGACTCTTATTCAACACCAGCATTGACTTCTCCAACATCCCTGAGGATAGAGCACAAGCTTTCTAGTGTTTTTTTAATGTCATTCTAACAAAACTTCCACTATGGATTTTGCTCTTGTTGCTAGGGTGTTGAGTGCATCATTAGTCAGTTGGTATGGTGTTTGGGTGGCTGTGAGTTACAAGGGTGTTCAGAATGGTGCCTATGGTTACTTAGTTTGAATGACAGACAGACAGACACAACTGGAGAACAAAGCTCTTACCTCTTTTAATACTGCTGTGTCTCTGAAGCAATTCATTCATGTCATCTGCAGTGGTCGACTTCCGGCCAACACTCTGAAAGCCCTCAGCTTCATCTATCCTGATGGCAAACTACAATCAAAAAAGTATTTAAATTATTATGAAATATTATTACAGTTTTAAATAATTGTATTAATATATTTTAAAATGTAATTTATTCATGTAACCCTTCAGAAATCATTCTAATCCTAAAACATTTCTTATTATTATCAATGTTGAAAAATGATGTACTGCTTAATATTTTCAGTGGAAACCATAAAATTTTTTTAAGTGAAAAAAGTATGAATGTATTGTATGCAACAAGAACTGTACATAACAACAAACACGCGACCTGTGTATAGTCCAGGTGATATGTGAAAATAATGTTCACTTGTTCAGTTTGAACATTTTCAGAAATGGAGCCATTGCAAAAACGCCTCGTGGTCGCCATGGCATAATATATCATTTGGTTATGGTGAAAAGTAAAATGGCGTTTTTGTGATGGCTCCATTTCGGAAACTGTACAAGTGTATCAAGTTTCATGCTTTTATTAAAAAGTGAACATATCACCTGGACTATGTAGACAAATTACTCTCATGAGCTAGTTTTTTTTTTTCATCTGTCTAAAATACTTGAGTCATTGGTTTGAATCAAACAACTATTGTTTGATTAATATTATAGCCATGTCTGACTAAAAATGAAGAAAAATCTGTTACTGTGTTGTACTTAAGGTTTATGAGATCCGTGTTACTGACTGGTTGCTCATATGACAACATGGAGTTCAGAATTAGAGTTTTGTTGTAATAGATGGTACTTTTATAAATACAAATATCAAAATGTTTGTTTTAATGAGTATTTTTGGTTTGCACAGAATCAAAATATTGGTGTGGAGTTCCTTCTAAATCAATTGTTAAGGGAATCAGTTGTTAAATTCCTTTTGATCTCTGAGAAAGAATGATATCTGAGATCTGGTACGTCACAACATTTGCTCGGAAACAGCGTGTGTACTCTGCACGACCAGTTTCTGGTGAATGACAACTCCATCACGTTACATAAATAATAGCAGCAACCTTCAACGAATGAATGCAGTCGACTATGTACATCATCATAACGGTAATTTAGCAGGAAGCATGTGTGTTGAAATGTTAGCAGCAAAACAAATATTGTTCTGAAACATGTTCAACATTTGTTATCTGCTTGAGTTTATTTGCAAAACCACCGCTTTCGGCTTCATTCAAAACATCCCCATGTGACCTTGATGAGTCATCTTCTTTTATCTAGAATATATCACTGAAGCACATATCAAAGTGATGTGACTAAGTTGCTTCAGATCGCTGAAGATACACAGAAACAGCTGTTCACCATAAAAAAAACTGAACAAATATACAACATTGCATGTTCAATATCAAATTACGCCATAGTTTCCAACTTTAAAGCTGTAAAAACAAAAACCATTGTTTTGTACAGTACACAGTGTATTGTACTCCCTGTGGAATGTTTAACCATCAGAGACCAAGCTTTTTGTTTTGTTTTTAAAAGCTGCTGGTTATGAAAATAATGATACTTATTGTTTGGAAAATGTTGTGAAATTATAACGACGGGCTTTAAAGCTACAACATTTCACTGCTGTTATGCCCAGTGCCCCCTACAGGTACTTGGACATTTAAAGGAACACTCCACTTTTTTTGAAAATAGACTCATTTTCCAACTCCCCTAGAGTTAAACAGTTGAGTGTTACCGTTTTCGAATATCATCTGCGTAATATCATTGCGCCTGCTGCAGCCATGGTACGGCAGCAAAGTTCCTTGATCATTACGACGGAATGAGAGTATAGTTCCTAGCCAAATCACAACTTTTCATTTTCCGTCGGTCTTAGTACACGATGTAACTACAGAAGAGTCAAGTTTTAAATAGGAAAAATATCGAAACTCTTTGGTCATTTTTGAGCGAGATGCTAACGGTCTAATCAGATTCAATGAACTATGCTAAGCTATGCTAAAAGTGGTACCGCCAGACCCGGAGATCGGCTGAATGGATTCGAAAACGGTAAAACTCAACTGTTTAACTCTAGGGGAATTTTCTAGGGGAAAATGAGCCTATTTTCAAAAAAAGTGGAGTGTTCCTTTAAGGACACACTTCTCTTTGCATTTTCTGCTTAAAGAACATCTTAAACATGCATAAGCTGCTTTGCTTGTCTTAACTGGTCTTGGGTGGTTTTAGAAGAAGAGTGTCATGCACTTTTTAGTTGGTTAAACCAGCTTTGTCTGATTTAATTTTTTTTTTTTTTTTTTTTCCAGTAACAAGACAACAGGACAAATGGAAGAGAGAAAGTATGTTCACTTTGGTGCGTCCAGTTTAAACAGCTCGTAAACAGCTCTGTACAGACTTCCGAAAGATCCCAGGCTCGGAAACAAGTGGATGGTTTATTTTAATGGAATCCTGGATTGCATCTGAGGATTATATGTTTGTTCAGAGCATTTTGTTTTGTGAATGAGTCACAGAGTAATGGAGAGTTTGCAAAGAAACTTTTGTTGACAGATCAGGCAGCCAACTGTATTGGATCCGACAGCAGCTTCATCACAAACTAGCCTGCATTACCTCCAGAGCACACTCAAAGAAATGGCAAGCCAAGATCAGAAGGGATCTCCTCTTCTCCAGCTGGGTCACCAGAGTTTTCCAAGCCTCGCTGAGAGAAACAGCCATTGCCTCATACACCAGCCCCTCTCCTTCCTTCTGAGCTGCTGTTTTATCTGCCTCCTCCAGCAAAGCCCACACACCTCCTTCATTTTTCTGTTAAATTGAAATTCAATTATTAGACATAACACAGTGCTCTAGCATATTAAGTGTACACAGCTCTTTCTTTTATTTAAACTGTAAACAAGCAGCAGCTCCCATGCTGATTAGACACGTCTGGTGGGCAGATGCACATAAGCACATGATGAAATATTCAGTAACGTGCAATGCCGTTTTAACTGTGGTAGAGGATTTTTTTTTTTTTTTTTGATTAAAGGCTGTACCCTCCGTTCTGGGTCTGTAGTTACTTTTGGTCAGATAGCAGCTCTGATGTTCACCAAAAAAGTTTGGAGCAGTCTGACATTTTTTTTTTTTCACTTTCAAATATAGCACAGATATGCTTCTAGCATATAATTGTATGTTCAAATCAATATTTTTAAGGCAGTTCAAAGCAGCAAGGAGCTCTCCTTGTAAGGTCTGAAAGCATCGCTTTGTGGCATATGACAGATGTAATGCCAGCTATTTGGATTTGGCAATATAAAGGTGTACAAAATGAAACGGTACACAGAATGTTTAACATCTGTTATTCATTTCTGTTTATTAAATCCTTGATTTTTACCCTGCAAATATCTTTATAATTCACCTTCAAAACATTCATCATGAATGGAATCATCCCATTGAAAAGAGCAGATTTATAACAATCATATTTCAAAGGCTCAAAAGAAACATTAAAGAACCTTGCAGTTAAACTGAGTGGTGGGTCTTAAATCGGCATTAAAGTTCAGGAACTATAATGATGCCTCCATCAATGGCAACAAAAAACCTCAGTGGAAATGCCGTTAATCATCTCCACGTGGTTCTGTGAGGAAGACATTGGGCTGAAGATAAGGGCACCGAAAGAACAGAAAACTATACAAATAAACAAAACAGACAACATAAACACAACTAAAGTTTGGGAATCATCAAAACTGTACTATATTATAGCTTCTTTTAAGTTGCTAAACCAACTTCATGTAGTGCATGCTGTAATGGTTTTAACACAATATTGAATGAGTTCACATGCTAATAAATTTATCCTTTTGATCTTTAATTCATAAAATTAGCAAAAATCTAACCTTTCATTGAAGGAAAAAAATTGAAAGTGGGGGGAAAATCACATTATGAAATAAATGTTTTTCTCCAAAACGCGTTGGCCACAATTATTGACACCCTAGAATTTTTTATGAGTAAAATATCTCTGAAGTATATTCCCATTCATATTCACATTTTTTTAGCACACCAGGGTGATCATGAAATTGTCCAGCCATGACTTCCTGTTCCACAGGAGTATAAACATGAGGAAACACAAAGGCCAAATCATTCATCACAATGATTAAAACCAAAGAATATAGTTCTGATGTGCAGCAAAAGATTATTGAGCTTCACAAAATAGAAAGTGGCTGTAAGAAAATAGCTAAAGCATTGAAAATCCCCATTTCCACTATCAGGGCAATAATTAAGAAGTTCCAATCAACTAAAGATGTTACAAATCTGCCTGGAAGAGGACGTGTGTCTAAATCATCCTAATGCGCAGTGAGGAGGAAAGTTTGAGTGGACAAAGACTCTCCAAGGATCACAGCTGGAGAATTGCAGAGATTAGTTGAGTCTTGAGTCTCAGAAAGCTTAAAAAAAATATCAAACAGCACCTACATCCCCACAAGTTGTTTGGGAGGGTTTCAAGAAAAATCCTCTGCTCTCATCCAGAAACATCTCCAGCATATTCAGTTGTCAGACAAGACTGGAACTTCAAACGGGACTGGCTTCTATGGTCAGATGAAACTAAAAAAAGTGCTTTTTGGCAGCAAACTCACCAGATGGGTTTGGTGCACACATGGATAAAAAGTACCCCATGCACATGGTTAAATATACTGCTGGATCTTTAATGTTGTGGGCCTATTTTTCTGCTGGAGGTCCTGGACATCTTGTTCAGATACATTGTATCATGGATTCTATCAAATACCAACAGATAAAAAATCTAAACCTGACCGCTTCTGCTAGAAATCTTATAATGGGCTGTGGTTGGATCTTCCATCAGGACAATGATCCAAAACAAACATCAAAACCAACACAAAAATGTGTCACTGAGCACAAAATGAAGCTTCTGCCATGGTCATTCCAGTCCCCTGACCTGAACCCTAAAGAAAATGAGTGGAGTGAACTGAAGAGAAGAAGCACCAACATGGAGCTGGGAATCTGTAGAGATTCTGTATATGAAGGAATGGTCTCTGATCTCTTGTCAGGTGTTCTCCAAACTCATCAGGCATTATAGGTGAAGACTCAGAGCTGTTCTCTTGGCAAAAGGAGGTTGCAAAAAGTATTGAATAAAAGGGTGCCAATAATTGTGGCCAACGTGTTTCGGAGAAAAACATTTATTTCATAATGTGATTTTCCCGCCACTTTTAATTCTTTTCCTTCAATGAAAGGTTAGATTTTTGTTAATTTTATGAATTAAAGATCAAAAGGATAAACAAGGCAGATTTATTTTTACAGTCATCTTTGATCATATTTATCAAGGGTGCCAATAATTCTGACCACAACTGTATATATATATTTACACTACCGTTTAAAAGTTTGGGAGGTTTATGAAAGACGTCTCTTATTCTCACTCAAGCTGCATTTATTTGATCAAAAATACAGTGATACATAAAACAATTGTGCTTTAAGATAAAAAATAAATAAAATGTATTTTGTGTTGGTACAGCAGTGATTACCTTAAGTTTGGCAAGGAGCTGCTCATGTTCCTCTAGAAGCTTTTTGGTCTCATCCTGGTTGTTTCCAATCTCCAAGAGGTTGGGTTGTGCTTCAATCAGCTGTAGATGCACCAGCTCCCCACACTTTAAACACACACACATGCACACACACACACACACACACACACGGAAGTGTTAATGTTTGGTTGTGCTTCTGCATATATACCTCTTGTACCCACGTGGCCCCAAGTGCATTTCACAGACTGTAAACAAGACTAGTCCTCCAGTGGCCCCTGGCCAAAGCACAGTTCGATTTTAATGCCAAGCCCCCTCAGTGAATTCTCATTCGATCTATTGCTAGTCCCAATGCAAACTTTGGCATGTAAATTGCACTAATCTTAAATTTGCATTGCAAGCCATTCTGAGAGTGAAAGAAATGTGGAGCTTCCACAGCTGCCACAGTCTATCATGTTTGTTAAACAAATGCAAAAAATACAGTTTAAGGTATGTGGACTGATGGCTAATTATCAGCTCTGTATACATTAAAGTGCCCCATTATGCTATTTTAAACGTTCCTAATTTTGTTTTGGAGGTCTCCTACAATAAGTTTACATGCATCCAAGGTCAAATAACTATAGGATTCTTTAGGATTCAGTCTCTCTAAACGCATCCTTTCTGAGAGCTTGGTTTGGTCAGATGGCCCAGTCTGTTGTGACTGGTCTACCGCTTACAGCGTGTGCTGGAAACAAAAAAGCCCATTATCATATCTGAATTTCAGCCACAGAGGCTTCCTGAGCACTTGTATACACAGTGATAGGAACAGTAACAATGGCGTCGGTTTTACCGTATCCATTCCAGAGTCCTCATCCTTGCATGCAGAGTGGATTCGCAGAGCAGAAAACAATGTCTTCTCGACATGTCGACAACATGACATGATGTTGCTACAACATGTTTGTTTCTCAGCTACAACTACAGTTTTTGAGGGCGGGTAAAAGTACTAAGTAGACGTTGTTCACAGGCAGGGCAGCCATTGTATGCACTATGCCAATTTGCTACAAACCTACAATGCACAGCATAAATGAGTGTACCTCCTCTGAAACTTCTGAAAGTCAGCAATTACTCAATTACTTAGAAGACATGTTAGGGTTCTTTAGAGATATAATGTTCCAGCAAGCCTGCTTAATCAATTACCAAAGAAGCATGTCAGAATTACTCAGGAAAATAAGATTTTCTTATCAAGGTGATAAAATGTTGTGTAGCAAAAATGAGTACACCCTCCTAAATGTTACTAAATAAAATGAAATAAAAATTTTCTGGTGTAAATTTAAGGCAATGTTTGATCAACAGGTAAGTATGTTGAACCAAAACATTTAAAGAGAAGTAATTTCTTGACAATTAAAAGTGTTATATAGGCCACTGAATCATTCTCAGACTTAATGCTGACAACAATGGAAGCACTTGTGAGAGAACTGTCAGGAGACTTATTTCTTAGCACAAAAGAGGACAGTGGTACAAGAGGATTACCAAATCATTGTTTTAAGTCTGAAAATATAGCAAAAGTAACACAGAAATTCAAAAACAATGAACTTGTGACAAGGCCCCTGAAATAATCAGGCCTTCATTTTAAGCTTTCATTTAGTGATGAGGGATTTTTTTGCTAGACAAAGAGCAGGAGAAATACCAAGCGAGTGTCTCAGAGCCAGCAAAAGCTATGAAAAGAGTGACTGTTTATCTCACAGAGTAAGATGCAGCCTGCAGAAATGACATGCATGGTTGTTGTTCTCACTGGAACTACCTACTGTAGCCAAAGCACAATAAAGTCAGTTAGCCATTTCCAAAGCCCATATTTACAAAATATAGATTCTGGGAATCAATACTCTGGTCTCATGAGACCAAATCAATCATTTTGGATCTAACATCATCCAAAATGTTATGGTGTTGCTAGAGGAGGAGTACAGTGAGAAGTGCCTGGTTCCCACAGTAAAGTTCAGTGGTAGTAAAGCTCTTATATAGGGATGTATGAGTGCTGAAGGTGTGAGGGAGTTGTGCTTTATTAATGCTGTCATGAATTCCCACACCACTGTGTAATTTAATACACAAACTTGAAACAGAAAATGTTACCCTTTCCTCATTCCCTGCATTGTTGGGCATTTTTTCAACATGACAATGAGGATATGCATTCTCCCAAGGTGAAAAACCTTCTGTGGACATGTATTGCACTCAATCTTAACACTCTTGGGGGATTCTGTAGAGACGAGTTGAGCAACACTCCCCATTAAAGATCAGGGCATTTAGGGAGCTCATCATCCAGGAGTTAAACAGGACAGATATGACAATTTGTCATGAACTCGTACACTCCGTGTCAAGAAGGGTCAGAGCAGTTATTCAAAATTATAGAGGGCATACTAAGTACTAGAATATTATAGATTTGTTGAATTAAATCTAGGGTGTACTCATTTCTGCAATCCTTAATTTAAACAAAATTGGCTAATTTACTTATTTTATGGCTATTAATGACAAATATTTCTCAGTTTTTATTATGTATATGTTTAATACGTTTTAGTTTTGCCATCTTTCCATGAATTGTATTAGTGATCATAAAGAAAATACATCTTTTGTATTTGTTTAGAGGGGGTGTACTCATTTATGCTGTGCACTGTACGTTGATGTTATGGAAGTGAGAATGGAATTGCTGACAGCTCGTTTTAGCAGTTCAGAATTAATTCTTTTTTATTTGTTGTGCACTTTGATTTTTAAAACTTTGCAGACCTTTACATTCACAAATCGCTATGTAACACACTGCATGAAAGTTAATGTTCGAAAAGCATAATAGGGGCGTTTTAAAAGGGTTAGTTCACCCAAAAATAAAAATTCTGTCATTAATTACTCACCCTCATGTCGTTCCACACCTGTAAGACCTTTATTCATCTTCAGAACACAAATTAATTAAATTTAAATAAAATCTAATGGCTCAGTGAGGCCTCCATTGCCAGCAAGATAATTAACACTTTCAGATGCCCAGAAAGCTACTAAAGACATATTTAAAACAATTCATGCGAGTACAGTGGTCCTTAATGTTATGAAGCGACGAGAATACTTTTTGTGCGCAAAAACAAAACAAAATAACGACTTTATTCAACAATATCTACTGATGGACGATTTCAAAACACTGCTTCATGAAGCTTCTAAGCTTCACGAATCTTTTGTTTCGAATCAGTGGTTCATAACATTAATGTTGAACCACTGGAGTCACATGAACTGTTTTAAATATGTCTTTAGTAGCTTTCTGGGAATTTTAAAGTGTTAATTATCTTGCTGGCAATGGAGGCCTCTCTGAGGCATCGGATTTTATCAAAAATATCTTAATTTGTGTTCTGAAGATGAACGAAGGTCTTACGGGTGTAGAACGACATGAGTAATTAATGACAGAATTTTCATTTTTGGGTGAACTAACCCTTTAAGGCCGCACACAGGGTATTGCAGACGGCTTGTGGTGGTCTTTTAAACACGATTACAACACACCATTAACAGCTTTGTGTATGAAGAACCAGCCATATTAAAAAAAAGGTGATTACTTCACCGAAAAATCCAATAATGTCAAACCAGCTACAACACTGGAAGATGTAAAGACTTGGAATGACTTCAAATGACTTCAGCAGACTTGGAAGAACACAAGCATGGTATGGACTACTTTTTTTTTTTTTAGCTTTTTGGGCCCTAACAGAGACATATTAAAAGCATATAAGTAAAGAGAAGTACAAGTATTAATTTTGGGATGAACTATTACTTGAAACAATAGCAGGAAGACTAGAGTGTCCTTCTAACAAGCACACATTAGACAATAACAAGACAGGAGGATGGACGGCCACAGAGAATCATTATGAATAATTCAGGCCATCAGTAGTCTGGACCATCACAGAGCTCTGTGTTTTTCTCACAGCTGTTTTTGTCTTTCCATTAAATCACTATGTCAGGTATTTTGGAAAATTCACAGTGCATGGAATTCTCTCACAGAAAAACAAAAGGTTTTATTGATAGACCGAGCCAAAAGTCTGTTAAATAACCCAAGCTGTCTGCTCATGACATCACTGGTGAGAGCAGTTTCCTTTCCATGTTTGTAGAGCTTTAGACAAATCAATGAAGATCTCACTCTGAGTTCACATCACCTGCAGCTACTGCTATGCAGTATTTTTAATTTAAAGATATTATCAAGAAAAGAATATTTCTCCCAAAAATGTAAATTCAGTCCTCATCAACTTCCACTGTATGGAAAAGAGCAGCTGGGCAGTGTTGTTATTAACTAAAACTACAACTAATACAAATTGGATTGTTTTTGGTAATCAAACATAAATAGAAATGTATTCAAAACTAACTGAAATAAATAAGTTTAAGTTGAAGAACTAAAATTTACAAAATCACATAAAAAATGTATAAAACATAAAAAAAAATCAAAATAATAATATACTACAATAGTATATAAAAATACGAAAATAACACTGCAGCTGGGACATTCTGCTAAATCTCTTCTTTTGTGTTCCACAGAAGAAAGTCATACTGATTTAGAACAACATAGGGATGAGTAAATTATGATTTAACTTTAATATTTGAGAGAACTAGCATCAAGTTAATAAGACACAATTCATATGTTCACACTACAGAAAGTCTTTGCATTGTAAAGCAGAATAGTTCAAACTGAAATACCTTGAGCACTGCTATAACAATCTGTGCGTCTCCAGCCTGTACGGCCACGGTGCTGATTGTGGTTGTGGAAGGCTGACCTCCAGCATCACCTTCACTGGACATTGTGGACATTCTCCCCTTGAGTCCACACGTCCAAGAATCAGAAAGGTCAGAACAAAGCTCAGTACACACAGGTTCTTGCTGTAATCCAAATCTCCCCTTTTCAGAAGTCAACAGCTTTCCCGGCAGGTGGCTAAACCCAAACAGAGTAAAGTCTCTTGGGTTTTTAAAGTGACAAAGCCCACGTCCACATCAAAGATCCACTTGCCCTGCAGGTAAACTCCTCACAACCCCTCGAAGGACTTTCTTGCAGGCTCCACCAGGGCCACTGGCCTGAATGAACAGTATGGTGCAAACACAGCCATCTATGTTGACAGGGGAGAGAGAGGTGTGTTAAAAATAGAAATATCCACTAAGTTTATCACACTGTGCGGAGAGCCATTTGACACACCCCCGTTTGGTTGCTTTAGTGCGTCTGTTGCTCTTTCTCCTCCCCTTGTATTTGTCTCACTTAGCCTAACCTTTGCTTTTCATCACAATAAAACATACTGAGTAGAAGAAGAAAAAGCAAAAAACATTCTGCTATTATTTACACAAGTAGTTCATACAAGTGATAAAGATTTACTCAGTCTCATAACAAAATGACAAAAAAGCACTAGTATTATATTCCAAAACTAAAGTTTAAGTCATTCACTAAAAATCTTGACATATGCTCTATCTTTCTCTGATGCTTTCATGAGCGAAGCAGTAATGTCTTTTTCTTGAACAATTAATGTAGTTGAATCTTTTCAGTGATCCAATTCACAAAACTGTCTAGATGATTCGCTCACAAATGAAGACTCATCCGATTTTGGAGATTATCTGACTGATCAAACTCACTGGAGGGTAATATCTTACATGCATTTTGGTCTGTCACACTACTATACAGCTTAAGAACACTTTGAATATAGCGCACAAGCCACATGCTACCATTTAAAAGTTAAGGAAGAGGTTGGTAAGGATTTTTAAATGTTTTTAAATATTAATACACTTCAAAAATAACTGTTTTCTATTTCATTATATATTAAAATGTAATCTATTCCTATGATGACAAAGCTGAATTTTCAGCATCATTACTCCAGTCTTTAGTGTCACATGATCCGTCAGAAATCATTCTAATATTTGGTACTCAACAAACATTTCTTATTATCAATGTTGAAAACTGTGTACATTCAACCATGATACTTTTCCCCCCTGAATATTAAAGGGTTAGTTCATCCAAAAATAAAAATAATGTCATTAATTACTCACCCTCATGTCGTTCCTCACCTGTAAGACCTTCGTTCATCTTCAGAATACAAATTAAGATATTTTTGATGAAATCCGATGGCTCAGTGAGGCCTCCATTGCCACCAAGTTAATTTACACTTTCAATGCCCAGAAAGGTACTAAAAACATATTTAAAACAGTTCATGTGACTACAGTGGTTCTACCTTAATATTATAAAGTGACAAGAATACTTTTTGTGCGCCAAAAAAACAAAATAACGACTTTTCAACAATATCTAGAGTTGGGCGGTTTCAAAACACTGCTTCGAATCTTTTGTTTCGAATCAGTGATTCGGAGCACCAAAATTACATGATTTCAGCAGTTTGGCAGTTTGATAAGCGATCCGAACCGCCAATTCGAAACAAAAGTCACATTTACCTCAGAAAAACAACATTGTTTCCAAGCCATTTTATTAACGTCTTTCCGAGGTTGAAACACTGATTGAGCTATTACACGAGACATGATACGGATTTCGGTAAGTTGAACTGTATCTTTTAACATACCTTCAGATGTTTATTCATGTTTATTTCGCGCTGTAACTGGTATTAAAGCGGAGGAGAGGATGTTCACGTGCGCACATTCTCTTTAACTGAGGCGCTAAAGAGATCTGTCACGACACATTTATTTTTTGAATTACATAATAAGATGGACTTCACTTGAAATCTGAGACTTTGCTTCATATCAAAAGTAGCAAAGCACAAAGATTATTGCGATTTATTGGATGGGAGGCACGCTACGTGTTCTGTTCATTCATCAACTGAAAACAGACTAGACTAATCGATTCTTGGGATTTAAGAATCGATATCGGTTTGTAAAAATGAGAATCGCTTAAAATCGAGAAATCGATAATTTTTACCCAGTCCTAGTCTTTAGCTTTCTGGGCACTGAAAGTGTAAATTAACTTGCTGGCAATGGGGGCCTCACTGAGCCATCGGATTTTATCAAAAATATCTTAATTTGTGTTCCGAAGATGAACGAAGATCTTACAGATGTGGAACGACATGAGGGTGAATAATTAATGACAGAATTTTCATTTTTGGGTGAACTATCAAAAGTGTTTATTTACAGTGAAACTATATTTTCTTCAGCAAAATTAAATGGTCAGAAATAACAGAAAAGCAGTGTGCCCTGTAATGTATCTTTCCATGTTGTACCATGTGTTTAAAATGATAAAGGAAGAGGCCCGTTCTGTCTTTAAATGCCTGTTCTAATCCAAACCACAGACCACCAGATAAGCCACATAAACTTTCCTTCCTATTAAATGTAATGGCTACTAAATTATTCAAATAACTCCATGTACTATATGCGGTTCATATTATTACTCAGTATCTATTTAAATGCACAACAGTACAAACACTATTATACAAAGTGCAAGCAATTACAAAAAAGTTATTCGAAGGCGTGTTAAGAGTCTAATGTGGATCAGTCAACCACAGCTCAATGGACGGAAAAGACCAGAGAGACGCTCTGATAGGGACTAGTCCCAAAAGAAACAGTGCCCACACCCTTAAAGGGATAGTTTACCCAAAAATGTAATGTAAAATGTTCCAAACCTGTATGAGTTTCTTTCTTCTGTTGAACACAAAAGATGACATTTTAAAGAATGTTGGTAACCAGAAGTTGATGGTAGCCATAGTATTTTGTCCCACTATGGAAGTCAATCTCTTCTTTTGTGTTCAACAGAAGAAAGAAATGTATACAGGTTTGGAACAACTTGAGGGTAAGTGATGAAATTTTTATTTTTGGATGAACTATCCCTTTAATGAGCATAAGAGACTTATTGCAAACTTCACCAATCTCACCAATCCCAGTCATTTTATGCTTGACATCCCTAAAATAATCACTTACAGGCACCATTTAAACATTTTTCAAAAGTAATATTCATTTCTGAAATGATCACTGTGAAACAAAAAAAGTGACCTTTAGATCAGCATCACACCACATACTTACTGCTGCAACAATGTTGTCTTTTCCACTGAGGACAATAGCAGTTGCAGAACATCCTGAGGTCTTGCTATGGGGTCTTCCTATCAATGCCTGATGGAGGAAATGTTTTGAGATAAAGTGGGGAAACTGATAACAGAGCAGCAATTGAAGAGCAATTCAGCTGTTCATTGTATATTGAATGATTACTCAGCATTTTATACAGCTATATGGGATAACCGTTACAGTGAACATGGAGACAATGATGCCGTTTCATCTTCAAAGATCATTGTAGGCTTTGCTGTGAAACAGAAAATAGAAAAATAACTGCAGGCACTATTGAATTCACAAGAATTTGTATTGAGGTACATCATACATTTCCACAAATTTTAAGTTCCATGACCATTGAAGTCATTTCCTGGATAAAATTTTTTGAATCACTCAAATTCAGACTCTCAGTGCTAATAAATAACTTATACCGAGTCAGCTGGCCTTCAAACAACCCTGAAGTTTCACTCTACAAAAGAGCAATACTTTGTTAAATATTCTAGACTAAAGCGTAACAAAACCTCCATGACACAAATTCACAGTGCAAAGACTGGGAACGGTTTAAAAGGTTGCCTGTTAAAAACTACTATAAAGGTTTCCAGAAAGTTGCCACAGAGGATCTGTTTTTTCCTCACTGTTACAGACATACCACCAGTCCTCCCAAAACCAGCACAGAGGCAGCAGCTGCTAAGACAGCTGAGAAATTCAATAGACTTTAGAGAGCACCAATGGTCAGTACAGGACCTAAGAAGGCCCCTGATGACACCCATGCCATCTGTCAGGAGCCCTGATAAACTCAAGTTTATTATTAGACAAAACTCTGATTCTCAGGCCAGTCATCACACAAACTCAGTGACTATGCTTTTTGGAAACCTGACAAGCATGTTTATGCTAAAAATGAAACCCTTTCCATCTTTATATGGGAATAAAAAGATACATGCGGAGTTAAAGTGTAAGAACATAACTTCATTAAATAACTGACATGAAAATAATATGGCAATAAAATAAATAGACTAATGGTCAAAATTATTTAAGATAATTATTTCAGTGCATATTTTTAAGTTTTTAAGTTCTTTTTTTTTTTTTTTTTTTTTTTTTTTTTTTTTTTAAGTGAAATGTGAACTGATGTTCCGGACAGGTTTTGTGAGATCGAATCAGAATGCTATTCAAATGACTCCCAGTACAAACTAAATGAATCATTTAGGGCCTGTAAATAAGCAGAAAGCAAGAGTTTGAGACAAGCTGCTGTAATCTGCAGTAAAACACTGATAAAGGGAAACTATAATGCCCATTTTACAAGATATAATATAAGTCTCTGGTGTCCCCAGAATATGTCTGTGAAGTTTCAGCTCAAAATACCCCACAGATAATTTATTATAGCTTGTCAAACTTGCCCTTATTTGGGTGTAAGTAAAAACACTGCGTCTTTGTGTGTGCCCCTTTAAATGCTAATGACCTACTGCTTCGGCCCCCCTTCCAGAAGAGGGCGGAGCTTTAACAGCTCACGCTTCGGTTGTTCAACAACAAGGCTGGAGAATCTCACGCAGCCAAAATGACAATTGTTCAGCCTTACATTGTTCAAACTGGAGTCGAACATTGACAGAGCGACTCCGGAAGAAGTTACAACTTCTAGAATGAAACTGGACGTTTCTGAATGGTTGGTAGATAAATTTATGTAGTTGCTGTTGAGTTGATTCAACTCATCAACTAGGATGTGCCATAATGTTAATCTTTTGTACAAATCCATTGTTGAATTGACCCTCTTTTATGAACAACATGGTAACAACATTCTACTACAACTCTTCCTCTTCTCTAAAGCAGCCCAACATGGCCTCACCCCCTTTGTTGTGTGTTCTCGGGGGCGGGGTTTATGTAAATTTTGGGGTTTGTGATGTCACCAACCCGGGAAGAAGCCCATTGTAGTCCCTAGCAGCCGTTTGTTGTAGTCCTTAAAAAGTGATTTCTGTAAAAGAAAATATCTCCCTTTGCATTGAACTTCGAGCGTTGTAACTTTGCAGATGTTGTTTATGCTCAAACAGCAACATTACACACTAACTAAAGTTAAAGTGAAACCATAATCAAGGACCCCTTTAAATATTCAGTAAAAATATCTTAACTATAACTGACAAGGACTTTTTCCTAAAATGCTGCACAGGGAAGAGAGAATGTAAGTGAATAGCAAAGCCTCAGGCAACTAATGACCTGCTTTACTCATGTACTTCTTGGGAAGTTATGAGAAATCATTAATACAAAAACAAGCCAGAGTTCAATCAATATGCATGGAGATTTTGTAAAATATTTGTACTGCACACAAACCAGTCAGCAGCCAAAACACTCTTTGAAAAAGAAAACACTTTTTGGAAGAAAATAATCATTCAATTAATTTATCAGATGTGACTGTAAAGACATTTATAAGGTTGCAAAAGATTTTTGCCATGACACGAATAAATTACATTTTAAAATATATTAAAATAGAAAAGTTATTTTAAATTGTAATAATATTTCACTGTTCTTACAGCATTTTTGATCAAATAAATGCAGCCTTGGTGAGCATAAGAGACTTCTTTCAAAAACAATTTTTTTTTGTTTTTACTGACCCCAAACTTTTGAATACTGTGTTTTGAAATGCCAATTATGCTAATAATGCTAATATTTGGCATTGCACTGACAAAAAAAATAAATAAAATAAATAAATATTCACAAAACGCAATATTGCCCATGTTTATTGAATGGGAGCTAGAATATTCCTGTACAGCAATGGACATTATGAGGCAAAGCATACATACAGTAACAAAGTCCTGTAAACTGTAACAAACTGCCAGCTTTATGACATAGTAAAAGAGACAGCCTTTCCTCTCCTGTCTTATGGCGCAATTTTTTTTCTTCATTTATTTTATACAACTTATATTTTCATAAAATACACTATAGCCTTTTAAAAATGGCAAAAAGCATTATACAATTTAAATGGTATGCAAGGTACAAAAAAAAAAAAAAAAAAAAAAAAAAAAAAAAAAGGAAAATAAATATGGCATTAATATTTTATGACATGCATCCATATGCAAGCAGCGTACGCATTAGACTGACAATTTATGAGATGAAACTGTTGTTTCACATTTTACCATCAAAACAAAGCTCTAAACAAACAATTGTACATTGGACCTTAAAGCTTTGCTTTGTTTTGTACCTTCATGGTTGAACTACAACAGCTTCAGTTTCTGATGTGTTGTCACGTCCTATTTCAATACCGGTTATACATTAAACTCCATCTTCTGCCATTTCAGAAAAGGCCTTGTGGATGAATATTTATACTGGCACAAGAGAGAAGGTTTGGTAATTCTCAACAGAAAGCAGCTGAAGGAAAGAAATAGAAAATACAATGCTTATGGTCAGGAAAGGCCTACAAATCTAGAGCACCAGATACAAATGGGGTAAAGATGCTGCTTTATGTACATTCTACAGGTTTAGTAGCACCATTACAAGCTCAAGGCGCCTCGCTGGGAGGAGAAAAAGTCGACAGGTAAGGTAAAGCTTCATAGGGAGGCGAGAGTTCAAAGTAATGTGGTCAATTTAGTATTCAGCTGTCCACGCAGGCAATGCAACGCGAGCCCGTGGAGTCTATCTTTAACTGCGCTCTGTAAATTAAGATGGTTTGGTGAGGTGGACTACAACAGAGACGGCGGGTGATCGGGGTCACTTCTGGACCGGACCGGACGAGCAGCGAGACAGCACGTGAGGATCAGGCACTATGCTGCCGACTGCGTCGCTTTCCTGCAAGAGGGCATGAGGGGTATCGGGTTCTCAACTTTCCCTGGGCCCCGCCTCTAGAGCCTCCTCATCCAGCCGCTGCTGCTCCTCTTCCTGTAGGAATCTCTTTTCCTCCACTAGCTTCATCCGGTCGCGGATGCTTTCGGCCGAGGAGGCCATGTCACCCGGGCTGCCAAAAAACTGCTCGCTCCTGCAACCAGGGCAAATGGGGATGATGGGAAATGATGACAAAAACAAGAAACATCCATCTCAGTGATTGTTGAATAAGTCAAGACGATAAAGCAATCCAATTAAAGAATAAAACATAAAAAGATTATGCTTTAACGCATTAAATTAGTTTGAGGCAAATAGAAATTTTGCTGACTTGTTCTTTTACAAAAGTAAAATTGGTATTTTTTGCCAAATGCGGCTAATTTTCAGCAGTGGAGTGCAACGCAGTCACTCCTACTAGCCACTTTGGTAGGTTGAATTTTATATATAATATATGTAGATTTTATCAATTGTAGTCTTTTAAAAAGGTATCTGAAATAATAAACTAAATGCAATGTAGTGTCAAAAATATCGACTTTTTGATTATTAATACTGAAATATCTGAAACGCCAATACTATATTTTCTTCGGCGTGGGATTGCGCATAATTTTACCCATTCCCTCAGATTTTGTGCTGACACTCAAAGCCGCCTCTCAGTACTAAATTAAGTTCTTTTTCGCTGCTTATTGCGCTCAAATAGTCAAATACACACAAAATAATGTCAAAATGCCAGTCTTGGCAAGTATTTAAGTAAACCCAGTCAGTTATGTTTTAATGCATGTGTAACAGTATAATGGATCTGTGTCAGGTCTTAAAGTTACAGCAGCCTAATATACCCGTGGCCAAATTATGAGATAATATTAAAAATATCTATATGGTAGTTTTTCGCCATGGTATCGATGTCAAAATTGTGGCCAGTGAAAATGCTGAGTGGCTAGTAACTCTGGAAAACCACTAGCCACAGTGGCTGGTGAGCAAAAATGTCTGTCAATGATGTTTTCATTCTATATGTGGATAAATAAGTTAAACAGATAAAAAAGTGAGGTAAAAGCAGGCAACATTTTATGCATTTGGCTGGTGTTCTTATTTAAAGTGACTACCACTGCATTCAAGCTCTATATTTTTCAATTCATGCATTTCCTAGGGCTGGGACAATACATCGATGCATCGCGAATCGAGAAATGATTCTGGATCAGTTCTGATATTTTCTGTATGTATAGCGATTCAGAATCAATTCGAGAGAGAACTTAGTTTTCAACAGCAGATGGCACTGCGTGCTTTAGAAACAGGGGTACTCTGCTTCCTTCCAATTCCTTACATACACCACTTGAACCTTCTATAAAATAATCATTTATAAAGTTCAAAAAGGTTGATGTGCATTACAAGGGTTTTGCAGTGGGCTGTTTACATTAACCTCACATCATAAAAGCATTCTGAGGTGCAAGTACATTCTCAGACTCAGCCAAATGCACGAGCGCTCTTCTTCTTGAGCATTTGAGCATCAAAAACGAGCCTAGGGCACCATCTGCTGTTAAAAACTAAGCTCAGAATCGATTTGCGTTGCATTTGGAATATCAGAAATATCAAATACATTTTTTTAGCAGTCACCTGTCGCCACCTACTGGCATTGCTACCGTAGACATCAGTGTTTATATCCGAACTATAAACATTTATCCTAGTATTTCGGTGATAATTTTAATTATTGTCATTTAAGAACAAGATTGTGTGGGTGTTTAAATCATGATTGCAATGTTTTAAGGATTAATCATGCAGCTCTAACTAAAACGAATGATAGTTGAGAGAAAAAGACAGAAGAGTTTGACAAGTGTGCTGTACTTGGGCTTTTTGGCTCTTACCCATCAGGGAAAATGACTGGCACAGTGAGCCTGTCCAGCAAACCTTTCCCCACCGTCTCCACCTCTTCATAGGCCTCCACATCCACCATCAGCTCAGCTAATTCAGGGCTCTCTCTCAGAATCTGAAGGCAGGAAGAACGCCAGTTACTGTCTGATATATTACAGAGCTCTGGTTCGGTGCACAGCCAGGGACTTTCAGACATTGTATTACAGCTGGGAAGCTTGGAGACAGCACATGTGACCACATGACTGAGACAGACTAGTTTCTCTACAGCAGGGTTACTTAAGTTCGAAGGCCAAGAGGGCCGCATTTTAACCACATAAAATGCAAAGGGCCACAAATTATAACTTGGATCGTAAGACTTATTTAGGCCTATAAGACAATATTTGTACTTGTTTTACTGAGTATTTACAAGTGTAGTTTAATATCTAGCTAAATCTTACTAGGACTTTAATGGTTGTCCTAGTTAAAGTGTCACTGAACATGAACAATTAAAAAAAAAAAAAAAGGATTAATAGCTTGTCTTGCTGTATTCTTAATCCACAAATGCATAAAGAAAAACAATAACTGATGAAAAGAAGTCCTTATTCATAGAGAAATGTCTGCATTATTTTCACAAGTAATTTCAGGTCTGGCTGTTGTCAGTAAGACGAAAACATTGCACTTTTATAGTTTTTTTTTAAAAACTCCATTGCACCTTTTTAACACTTTTTATAGCGCCTATTTATACTCAGGGTTGCTCAAAGGTTTTATTATTATTATTATTATTATTATTACCTACCTTGGTCAGAATCCAATCACAATCTCATGAATTATCAAATTAACCAACTTTGTAAACATGATAAATAAGATATTCTCCGTGAGCTCAATGATGTGATGACAGATCTGTAATGGGAGCGCTCTCTGCTTGGTTTCTGTTTATAACACATTGACATTAAGAATAAAAGTTTTCATGCTGCTAAAAGGACTATCGGCAACTTACACACTGCAAAGTTTGAGGAGTGTCAACTGCATTACATGATGGAAAACACTTTGATAGCGTTCACGAACACAAGTGCTCGACATATGCGCACGAGAGATTCATGCTTATCTAGTCTTTTTCGCTCAAAGTGTTACAATAAAATCTTTTTTTACTCGTTTAAAATAGAGTTGCTGATATCTTTTAATCCCCTCACACGAGCGCTCTTCAACATGGTCGGCTGTTTGTTGTTACTCTTGTTCTGTCTTCTCCGTTTCTTTTCAGACTGACACAACAGCTCGTTTCAGTGCTGACATCTTGTGGACAAACTAAATTAGTGCAAAAACTTTTCAATGCGAACGTGCAAAATGCCTTCAGTCTACATTGATCTTTGCGGTTAGAAAAACTGTGCTGCACGCGTACACAATGCGCGTTCTGTGCTGATGATTACAGCGTCACATGCAGTGTACACCTATCCTAGTGTACGTGTGTTAAAAAAAAAAAAAAACACGAATATTCACGCTAATTTTGAATGCAAATTATAATAAAAATACATTTATATGTAGCATGCGAGCCACAAATTTAATGCTGACGGGCCGCCTGTTGAGTACCCCTGCTCTACAGTCTTAGAATGTAATAACTAATATTATTATTACAAAAAATTTGTTTAACAGTGGGGTCTGAAAGTCTGAGTCTACAATGAAAATCATTTCAATCACATCAAAATCATCAGGCTTTGCATACATTTCAGCATCAAAGCAGCTCGAGTACAATATTTTAAAATGAACTTTTCACTTATATGATGATGATGATGATGAAGAAAAAGTATTAAATAAGTAAAATGTAAATTCATATTCTTTTGAACCCCACTGTAGGTTTATAAATGTCTCAGCTTTCATTTGCCTAAAAATAGACATGAATATGCAGATTTCCTCTACCATCAACATGAATAAACATGCAAGGGAAAAAAACAAACAAAAAAAAACTGTTTTAGTGCTGTCAACAAGCAGACCATAGTTGTTTATGGGTTCATAATAAAAAGTTTTTGCAATGCTTTAACTGCTTTAAAACATTGTTCACATAGTTTAAATTATATGTTTAAAGCAATTCACCATCATTTACACATCCTCATGTTGGCACATATCCGTTTGCTGTTATATTTTCTGTGGAACACAAAAGGAATCCAAAGAATCATGCTGCTCATCAAGATTTCTCCTGTTGTATTCCATGGAAAAAGGAAATTCATACAGGTTTGGAACGATATGAGGGTGAGTAAATGACAGAATTTTCCTTTAATTACCCCTTTAAATTTGGCATGACATTTGTTCCGCAAAACAGCACCAACCTTCTCAGCAGCTGTGTGGAAGGCACTGGCCATTTCCAGCCTGTGCTGCCTCTCGTCAGACGTGACTGTGAACTGTTTCCAGACACGGTTGAGTCTGGGCAGCGTGTCCCCTGAGGATCGGGTGGTACAACGCAGAGACTGGCACAGCACCACTGTGGCCTGCAGCAGCTGGCGGCCGTAATCATAGGTGCTCTGAAAGAAAAGAAAACATTTACAATGAACCATTAACACCATGTGGGCTGGATACTCTTACGACATTGTACCCTAAGGCCCTGTTTACACCTAAGATGCGTTTTGGTCGATCGGATCACAAGTAGATCAGGGAAACACATATCCGTTTACACCAGGTGTTTTAATCCGTCTCTTTTGTCCACTTTCAACCACTTCTGTCCTGATTTCTTCAAGGGGAGAGTTTATGGCCAGATAATGTATGAGTTTTTCAGATCTTTCGATATAATGGATAAAAATAAGCTCACACAATTTACATATGAACACGAGCGGAGACGACGGAAAAAACATACGGAGGGCAGCAGCATTCGTTTGAGCTCTGATAGCCACAACAAGACTACACCGAACTCTGTGAGAGCATGTTAGAATTTAGGAATAGTGAAAGAACATTATGCTTGGTACATTTTTCATCTTCAAATCAAACTTGGGTCTTCAGCCGACAAAGTTAAATCCTATCTGGCTAGCACACTTCCCATAATGTTTACACATTAGGTCAGTAGGTGGAGAGCAGGCATCTTTTGTGGCTGTTCGACCACATGAGCGTTTACACTACGAAAACAATATGGTCGAATGCGTTTGAGATTACCTCTGGAAGTGGTAGAAAGCAGACAAGCGTTTTAGCCCCCGTTTACACCAGTATTTAACGTCATCCACTTGTGATCCGATCGACGAAAACACATCTTTAATACCAGGTGTAAACAGGACCAAAGAAGCATAAAAATTAATTTCTCACACATATGAGGAAAAATAGCATTTTTTGAAACATTTACTAAAAAAGCAGTTTTTATACTGAAAATGACTTAAGAAAACATGGAAATCACATTTGCCTTCTGTAACAATCATAAAAAAGGGAGGAATTGAATTAATCCATGATAATTTATCAGGAGTAAATAATTTATAGATCAATGCCAATATTTAAATTTTAAATAAAACAACAACAACAACAACAACATTTTATAAAAAATTATAATGAGATGAAAAGTAGTTAAGACAACATAATATGTCGTAATAAAAGGCTGGAATTTATTTAATCTATGAGAATCTATTAATTGGATTAAATTATTATTGGATCAAAACTAAAATAAAATAAAAAAACATTAATAATAATAATAATAATAATAATAATAATAATAGCAGAAAACAGAGCATTTCACACTGTCTTGAGCAGCGGATTCAATACGTTTCAATGTGCCAATTTATTAAAGCAAGGTGTATTAGAAGATGAAATTCAAAACCTCAATTTCAAATACCTGTGCAACATCCACAAACTTCTTGTGTTTCTCCAGCAGCACTTTGGTTTCTTGTGAATCATCTCCCAGTCGGATGTGGGTCTTCAACAAAGCATCGAGCAACTCTCCTAACCACTCCACTGCCTGAGACGAAAAGAAACAGCCCTTATAGCCCCTCAGGAACTACAGACTCACTTCAAAGAGTCTTTCCATTTGAATTTCGAGCTCTGACCTGTGAAGCATCTTCCTCACACTTGAAGAGCTGTACCATCTGCAGCATCTTGAGTCTCCTGACATCAACCATGTCCTCACACCTATAAAACACAAGCGAACACATCAGACTCTCTTCCCTTTCTCTTGTTTCACCAGGAGTGCTGTGTCCGTGATGAAAAATCATAAAAAAGTGGAGAGGAACCTCTGTTTGCGGAGCTGCATGTCCTCCATGACGCTGTGAATGTGGTCGATATTCTCTTTGTTCTCAATGCCTACATCCTTGCCGTAGGAAAAAGACGTCTGGGTAGACATCTGGTCAAGCAGTACTTGGCCTTTTTCTCTTAAACTTTGCAAGGCACCCTCTGGAAGACAGTGAGAGAAACTCAATACATTGAAAGACAGGAAATGTCTCTATGTAGTATTTAACATTTCTCCTGTTTTAGGTTCATGCATAAGTAGTTTTAGTGAGGGTATTTTTATTGAATTTTTAAATGGTGCAGGTAGTGTGTTCACACTGAAAATTCCAAATACAAAACTTGTACTTCAAATACTCAGATGATGGATTTAAGTGAAAAAAAAAAAAAAAAAAATCAAGTGGAATGTTGGACACTTTGTGCACTCAACTTTTTTTATAGCAGAGAAATAGGGGCTATCAGACTTTGACGATGGATGACAAAATAACCTTATACAATTCATACACTAGATGGCTGAGTACACAGTGGATAGTATATAGTATTCCATTTAAGACACCTTTTATTTCAATTCTATATAATTCAGATAAAACACAGCTCTAAATGACACAATAACAAAATGAACAATAACCTTATGTCTGGGTGGTTCTTGAAAATCAAACATCTGGTTATGTAAGATAATGAATAAGCACCAGAAGTTCTGGTTTATCAAACTTTAATTACATGAAACAGGATCAGGCATATGAGTAGAACAACAGGGCTTCCTAACCTACGCTCTTGAGTTTCTCCTCCAGATGTTTTAGAGTTTGCTGGATTGCAGCTCCATCTGCAGGGGCGACGTCTGCACAGAGCATTCCCAACAGCCCGTCTAACTGCTGGGACAACTGAGACAAACACATACACTGGCATCAGAAAGAAGCTTTCCATATAATATAAATATACACACACATATACATACACACAATCTACAATGCCTTTTAAATGATATGTAGGCCAACAAAGAATTTGTACACTGATTTGAGGAGGAAATCTATGGAATGGCTTTAAAGTGCCCCTATTATGCTATTTTAAAGATTCCTAATTTAGTTTTGGAGGTCTCCAACAATAGGTTTATACGCATCCAAGGTCAAAAAACATAAATTTTCTCATAATATACACTGCAGCATCACCTCTTTTCTCACAGTGTCTGAAACGGTTCAATAAAGGATTCAGTCCCTCTAAACCCATCCTTTCTGAGAGCCTACTCTACTCTGATTGGTCAGATGCCCCAGTCTGTTGTGATTGGTCTGCCGTTTACAGCACGTGTTGGAAACGAAACAGCCATTACCATATCTGGATTTCAGCTCCGGAGGCTTCCTCAGCACTCGTATACACAGTGATCTGAACAGGTTTTAACATATCAAGTGAGACCAAGTCCTCATCCTTTGGAAGTGCATGCAAAGTGGATTTGCTTTCGCAGTACAGAAAGTTTGTTTGGTGATAACACCAAACAAACTCTTCCAGGCCTCATCTACAACTACAGTGTTTGATGGCAGGTCAAACTAGATGTTGTTCATGGACAACCAATGAAGAAAGACTGGAATTACTGACGACTCTTTTCACGCAGTCCAGAATTTGTTCTTTCTTTTGGAAGACTATAGCTCCATTAATCGTGCTCTGATCTTTAAATCTTTGCAGACCTTTTACATTCACAAACAGCTATATTATACACTACATGAAAGATCATATCTGAAAAAGCACAATAGGGGCACTTTAAATTTGCGTAAATGGCTTGTGAATAGCATTTTATGTTGACTTCAAGACATTTTATTTCTATAATTTGACATAAATCCAAGTGAAACAAGAGAAAAATAGAAAGCAGGTTGAGACTTGATTTTATCCATCTGGAATTTTGATTGGATTGTGAAGAGTGAGTGATAAATACCACAGTGGAGCCAGGTGATTGGAGGGGATGGGATGAAAATATAAGAGAGATTCATGCCATTAACAGAAAAGGAAAGTTATTTCAGAGGCTGAGCAAGTTATTGCATTTTGATTGCATTTTATTTGGAATAACATGCACAGGTGAACTGCGCATAACAATACCAGAACTGTACGTTGGAAAAGTAAAAAAGTCCATTTTGATTTCATGTTGACTTTACACAGTACTGATAGAATTACACTGTATCTAGTGATAACGGAAAGCAAGTATTCAAAAAATATTTACTTAAAATCTACAATCAAAACATGTTTGTGTTCTGTTGAAATCTGCAGAGCTTAAATTAGAACTCTGTGGGTGCAGATTCCATGAAGGTCTAGTGATAAAATCTGATAGTATAGAATCTTACATCCTGTGCGGTCATGTGGAACTCATGGGCAGACTGCAGGACGTTCTGTCTGAACTCTAATTGGCTGGCCTGCCGGTAACAGACGTCACTGAGCTGCTGCTGCAGACCCTTGAGCTCCACCAGGTCCTCTTCATCTCCTGCGCTCAGCAACGCTGCGATCTGCTGGTTCAGCTCCACATAAACAGCAAACCACTCCTGCAGCAAACAGCATGACATTAGACACAGTTAAATAAACCACCAACACTCATAAAGATCATAAGTGTATAAACACAGTACACCAATTCTGCAGGCCAATGGCTACAATGGCTCCCATGGAACATAAACATAAAAGACTAAAACACAACAAAATCTCTAAAATGTAGAACATTTGCAGTTTATGAACTGATGAACGTCCAAAACACCCCTAAACATCACAAGACAAGGCCATTGCGTTGTTCGTAAATTAACACCATGTTAGCTTTCACAACCATTTTCATAGAAAAACTAAGTTAAAATGTAATAAAAGCTTATCATAAATCTAAAAACAAACTAGTGGTGAATGCTTGGACAGGGATAACTACTATTATTGTTTCTAAAAAATATTAAGCAGCACAACTGTTTTCAACATTGATGATAATGTTTCGTGAACCAAATCAGCATATTGAAAAGATGATTGCACTTTATTTTACAGTATGCACACTTACATGTACTTACAGTGTACTTACCTAAGTACTGGTTAATATAAGGTAAATATGGGTTGAGGTTAGGTTTAGGGGTAGGGTCAGGTTTAGTACCTAGTTATTACCCAGTAATTGTAATTAGAATTACTATAATAAAGGACATAGTATGTACATGGGGAGCAGGACAATAAAATAAAGTGCTACCGAAAGAAATAAATTACATTTAAAATTATAGGTTACACTTTATTATAAGGTGTGTTTGTTACACTAATTATACATTTAAGTACTGAGTAATATTAAGTAACTACATGTACTTACTATAGGGTTAGGATTTGGTTTGGTTTAGGGTTAGTCGCATGTAATTATGCATAATTTATAGTTATTACTATAGTAACTGCACATATGCAACAATGACACTGTAAAATAAAGTGTTACCAAATTATATATTAACAATATTACAGTTACAGTATCTTACTGGCCCCAAACTTTTGAACAGTAGTGTATATATAGACTTAACAGCACAGAGGCCAGTAAATAAAAACACAGAAAACAAGCTGAACACCTGGCAACCAATCACAACCTCATACCCTCACATTTTTTGCACAGACAAAAGACCACCCACATGTTCTTTAGAAAATATCTAGATAACTAGATGACTATTGTTTGTCTCCAAAATCCCTATTTCTGGAATGCTGAAATAACACCACTGATAAACCATCTTCCAAAAAAGCTCACCACCATGGCAACACTTTGCATGCTGACTAACATGAAATCACTTCTACATAACCTTCGGTTTGAACCATGTCTATAATTGGCTCAGTTCCTGACTCAACGTGACAAAGAGGTCACTGTTCAACAAACCATAAAGCCACTGAGTCTCACACTCCAAAACAACACCTTCCTGTAACAAAACATGAATACCAACAACAAATCACAGAGTTCCCTGTAAATCAAAGAGGCTGATTGTGATCTCACTGAGCCACAAACCACACTGAAGAAATACAGAGGCAGTAACTACTTTGGACAAGCCAAGAGCACACCACAAACCACTCGTGAGACAGACAGCCAAACAGCTGACCTTCAGGAAAATTTACTGTGGGTGAAAACCACATCTTTAAAGAAAATCAAATGCATTTTATCAAGACTATAAACATGACAAAGCTTTGATACATGAAGTATGTACTAAAATATCCTAGGTAGCCTGAATCATTCTGAAAGATTCAACATGAATATAAATACAACATTTTTATTTCCTCAAACAAGTTTGTATAATCAGAAGCATACATATTTAAGAAGATTGGCATGTGATTCCCTCAAGTAAAATACAACAATACTGCCACCTACTGGCAGGACATAAACTGCATGATTGTGGCATAAGAGACATTTTAATAGAAATGCCTGATCCCAGCAGCTCTGACTGTGTTTTCAGGCCAAGTACCAACTCAGAACATCCGAGTACCACAAAGCCACCGCCAATCTTCATTCTAGTTAAAATTTCACTGCGATTTTCTTTCAGCAGGTAAGTTTAAAGACTATAATGCCAAGTTTACACTACAGGATTTTAAGCCCGATTTACAAGTTAAGGAGCTCGCCGACAGGTCGGGCTGTGACCCTCATGTTATTCTACACCTGTAAGAACATTCGTTCATCATTGGAACACTAAGATATTTTTGATGAAATCCGAAGCTTTACGAATTGTTTCGAATCAGTGGTTCGGAGCGCCAAAGTCACATGATTTCAGTAAACGAGGCTTGGTTTGTGCGATCTGAACCACTAATTAAAAAAAAAAAAAAAAAAAGATTCGTAAAGCTTCATGAAGCAGTGTTTTGAAATCGGCCGTCACTAGATATTGTTGAAATGTCTTTATTTTGTTTTTTTTTGGCACACAAAAAGTATTCTCGTCGCTTTATAATATTAAGGTAGAATCACTGTACTCACATGAACTGTTTTAAATATGTCTTTAGTACCTTTCTGGATCTTAAGAGGTCCGGTGACATTGCTGGCAATAGAGGCCTCACAGAGCCATCGGATTTCATCAAAAATATCTTAATTTGTGTTCCGAAGATCTTATGGGTGTAGAACGTCATGAAGGTGAGTAATAAATGACAATTTTCATTTTTGGGTGAACTAACCCTTTAATGTTAGTAAATAAAAAATATGTAATGTTCATGTTAGTTCCCAGTGCATAAACTAATGTTAACAGATACAACTTTTGACTTTAATTTATTGTAAAGGTTAACATTAAGAAAAAAGCTGTAGAAGTATCCATTGTTAGTTCATGTTAACTAATGTTAACAAATGAAACCTTACATGTAAAGTGTTACCCAAGTAACAAACATGTTATAACCACTGAACACAGCGGTTAAGCTCCAAAATACTAAAAATGTATAAACTGATAATCTTCACCTCCATGAGCTGTTAACTTGTGTCTAGACTTAGTTGCTGAACTGAACAGACTTTATTTCTGATTTGTGAATCCATTTAGTCTGATCTGCAGACTGGATCAACTGAAACGAACTACAAATTGTTATTTTTACTCAAAAATAACAATTTGCACACTGGTACGGTTCTTGAGGTCAACTCACTGACTGTTCCAGCAACATCAGTTCTTTTGTTTAAAAAAAATAAAATAAATAAAAATAAAGATGAAGATAATCAGTGAATAAAAACCTTAAATTTCAGTATGTTCCTCACACAAAGCTATCATATGAATTCAGAACACTTCGAATGCAGTGCGTGAGCCGTATGGATCTGTGATTTATGTCATGCTATTTTGTGTCAATTTTTGATCTTAACTGTTACGGTCACTCCAAACTGTCCTTGCATGTAACAGACCAATATTGAAAATTCTCCTTTTGCATTTCAGAGAGGCTATACATTTCACAAAAACCACATACACAAGCCAGAGATGACAGCTGTACTTACACTGTGTTGACTCTCGATCTCCTCATGCTTCTGCTGCAAGGCCTGAGACGCGCGAATGGAGTCTCCAATCCCCCACTGCGTGCGAAGCTGATCTGTGCCAGGACCCTCCAGCCAATTCACAACCTGCTCACACACAAGACGCATACACAGACAAAGAAACCTTTAATTAGTGAATCACTACCACATTTGACCCCTGAGCCACAGAGCAGTCTCTAATCGGAAATAAATCAGGAGGAACAAAGAGCAAATCTAATTAACTAAATGGCAGGATCAGTTCGATGAGAGCTCAAATTGAAGATTCACTTAATTAGATATGTACTTGTTTACAAAAAGACAAATGTAGGTTGCATGTCTCGAGGGCTGCACAATCCTTTGGCTGTCAGATTTTGAATGAAAATCAGTGTTAGAGCAAAATGAGATCTAAATGGAAGATCATCAGTGAACAGCACTTACATTTCAGTCTGTTCCTAACACAAATATTGTATAATATTAACTGTGTTTATGGTGCTTTTCAAAACTCTTTGTGAAGATTTTTCAAAATTCATCCCTTTGTGTTGCACTAAAAAAAAAAGGATACATGTTTGGAACAACATGAAGGTAAAAAAAAAGACAATTTTCATTTATGACTGAACTAACCCGTTAATTATCTTGCTTGACTTGCAAGTTCAGTCTCAGTTTGATAGCTGAGAGTTAAAAATGGGAATTACAACTGAAATGGCAGAAAAATTTATTTCATTTCCGTTGTTCAATGAACTAGAGGAGCAAATGAAAAGTCGGGAATAGCAGCAAGAAAACCTGCTTTGCGAAGAAAGTCATTAATTTGGCTAATGCTGAGGTGCCTGAACTTTTTAAGAATCGCTGCTTAGTTTGCAAGCTTCCTGTCTGTAATTGCTTCAGGCACTGCGGCTTACAAATGATCCCCCCCTTCCCTGCGCAATTTTTCACAGAAGGTAAGAAGTAGGCCAAACTCCTTTTCCGACACACAAGATGTGCACCTCCCAATATCCTGATCACCATGGAAACAGACATTTCACCTGACAGGAGTGGTTTTGGGAGACTTTCATAGGGTACACAACTTCTGATCTTGGCACCAACCTTACATGACCTGAACACCATACTTGGCGATTCCAAATTTAACTAATTTTTAGACATTTTTCATTACATTTTACTAAGAAATATTTATCTGACTGACCTCGAACTTTTGAAGAGAAATGTATAATTTATTTCTTTCAAGAATATAAATCAACTAATATCAATTAATGTAATGAAAAAAAGAAAGCAAAAGCACTGTATACAGATGTATGATTGCACCGACACAGTCCTGCTCTCTAACAGTCATTCTCTATGGTAATCGGATTCTCAATGGGATTTTGGTGGGAGTGTGTTTTGTAAGCCTTCCAAGAAGACAGCGCAGCACTGTTTGTCAGATAATTATGTGACAAATCTTTTCTGTGGAAAAACTCAGATTGTATGGTGCAGAGATCCACCAAAAACTTCTATTTGTAGACTAAAGACTGCTGATTCACCATTGTATCAAAGCCCAGCCACAGTCTGAACTGGAAGTAAGAGGTCTTCGCTTTCAAACATCGGTGGTATTTAGACATCGAAATAAAAGCAAAATGGTTCACAGATGACATTAAGACTCCCTCACTCTCCACAATATCATGTGGTGGGTTTGTGAAAGATGACGGTGCAAAAACCATGAAATGTATTTGGCAGAACACAATGCTACGTCCTCCCTTACGAAACAGGGCTGAAAAGCACCAGAGGCAACCTAAGGACAGTTCTTAAACAACCTGACTTTCTAGAGGTGATCTTTCATTTTATTGCCGTACTACTGTGTTTTACCTGCATGACCTTGGTCTGGATTTCCTCTAGCTGGGAGCGTTTGCTGCGCTGTCGGCAAACTTCCTGATACTTTGTGTACTGCTCCCTCAGAGAGTCCAGGAGCTTCATCACCTGAGGCTGAGCCAGCAGCTCATCGTCCATGGGTGACCAGGCTGTGCCACTTCCTCCACCCTCAGAGCCGTTGAAACGCCTCTGCTGGAGCTCAGACAGCAACTCATGCCCTGTGAGACAGGAAGACAACAGGGGAAATAAACATTTATGAGAGAAAAATCAAGGTTTAAGCCTTGAAAAGTGAACGCAGTAAATGGAAATAAAGTGTTTCACAGTCAACATGTCAAGCAGAAAGAAAGAGATGAATGCAAATGTGATGGCAAATTTCCCCGTCTGTCAAGTGCTCTACTACAAAAGGAGTACAGATTGACTTAAAATAGTATGAATACATTAAGTCAGTATTTCAACTAATTTAAGCACCACAAAGTGACAGACTCAAATACAGAAAAAAATAATAATGTTGTGCCATTGCTGTGTTCTTATTTGTGCCTCTAACCAAGGTTAGGCAAAATTCAGGATTAATTGAGAATTGGTTGCCTTTCAACTCATGAGCGTGAATATGAATTAAATGAGCCCTACAGGATGTTACATTGGCATTTGGATTGAAGTTGCAAAACATAAACAAGGATGAATTAAATTAGCCCAATACAACAACAATACAGTCCAAATCGAAGCATGTTGAAGACAAGTGTCTTTGGTTTAAAAAACAAAAACAAACAAACAAACAAACAAACAAACAAAAAAAAAAAAAAAAAAAAATAATAATAATAATAATAATAATAATAATAATAATAATATATGAAGAATTCATCTGCAAAAACCGATAAACGCCACTTTATCTGCTTTTGCTAAGAAACAAACTTTTAGTATATATATATATATATATATATATATATAAAAAACATACTTTCAATGAACTTTAATTTTGTAAGTTGCCTGTATTTTTTGGAGTTATTATTACTTAATCAAAACAACCCAAATGCAGTTTGATTGATATTATTTTGAATGCACAATATAGAGTTACACTATTTTAAGGTGTCAGTATTACAGTGTAATTATACATTTATGTACTGAGTAATAACTTACTGTACTTACAATAGGTTTAGGGTTAGGTTTAGAGTTAATTGCATGTAATTATGCATATTTTATAGTTATTACTACAGTAACTACATGTAACGTGTAACAATGACACTGTAAAATAAAGTGTTACCAAATTTTTAGTAGTTTACATTTTAACTGAAAACATTTCACACATAACATCATTAAAAATTAAATAATAAATATTCACATTCCAAAAATTCCATTCCAAAATATTCATATATAAATACTATCTTCATTATACAGGTAATTTTCGGCACATTACATTTCATTTCACAAATTTGCCTCCAGTTTCAGTGGTTCATATTCATTTGAAAGTGTTTTTATTTTTACATTTTCATTTCAAATGTGCAGTAGAATTACAGGAAAGATCAATATAATATAATTCCGTAAAAAACAAATAAAATAAACAAAATAGTTAATTTACAGTATGTTAAGTAATGTTAATACATAATGAAAACAAATCAAATTAAGCATGTTTAGTTCATACAGAAATATAAAAAGCATTAATAAAAACTACAAAAAAAAAAAAACTACATAAACTACAGCAGCAACGTGAATTTAATTGCATTTTAATTCTACTTTGAAACAATGCAA
This sequence comes from Ctenopharyngodon idella, assembly GCF_019924925.1. Taxonomy (NCBI): domain Eukaryota; kingdom Metazoa; phylum Chordata; class Actinopteri; order Cypriniformes; family Xenocyprididae; genus Ctenopharyngodon; species Ctenopharyngodon idella. Next base: position 7,429,936 of record NC_067228.1, on the reverse strand, counting down.
GTTGAATGTTTTGTTATATAATTGAATATTTAGTGCTTTACAGCACTAAAGCCGAGTTCCTAGCTCTACCCCACCAATAAAACTGAATGGAGCCACAGGCCAGCTGGAAAAACAGCTTCACCATTGACATCACATGCTAGATTATAACATAGCAGTTAAAATTCCCAAACCAAAATCTGCTTTTGCAACTAGTTTTCAAATGGACCCAGATATTTCAGAAACATCTAAAGGCAGTTTTGCAATTTCAAAGCAATGCCTACATGCATATAATCACAGACAGCACAGATCAGCACTCACCAGTCTGAAGGACAGTTTCGGGGTCAAATGAAGGCAGGATGTTGCTCTCTGAAGACCTATGATTGTAACAATATGTTGTTGTTGATGTTTTCTATAAAATTATGTCCATTTAATGAAACAAACTCATTGATTGCTCTGTATATTTGATTGTTCAGTGCCTTTAAAATCATTTTAATTACACCTTTAAGAACTGCTAATAGCTAAGAGAAAAACAGTGGCCCTTGAAATAGCAGCCATAATTAGGAGCTTATGCCTGGAGATAATGAGACATAAAATACCTGTCCTTCTCTGCTTGGCTTCCTTTCTCATTTTCATTGATGACAGTAAGTTCATCCAGAAGGGATGTGGATTCCTTTGTGAATTTTTCAAAGACCTAAACAAGGGATAAATGGCAAATAAGACCTGCAGTTAAAAACAGCATACCGATATATTGATGTAGCTACACACTAAAATATTTTTCGGCCTTTTGATGATATTCAATATCCATCTCAATATTTCTGTATTTGCACCAAAGCAGCTAAAAAGGATCAGTTTCAACCAGTGTTGTTATTGTTAAACTGAAACTATTAACTGTTTTTGTTAATTGAAATAAAACCGAAGTAAAATAAAATACAAGTTAGATGGGAAACAAATTTGAATTTAAACGAAAATTAGAAATGTTGCTTTGGCAACTAACTGAAATAAAAGTTTAAGCTTAAGTACGACACTTACTAAAACGGAGCTAAATAGAAATATTTAAACAACAACAACGAAAGTACATAAAATAATGAATCAATAATTCAAAATGTTACTAAATACTACAATACTAAAATAACACTAGTTTCAACTAAACACCCACTATTGTCAAGTAGATTCAAAACAAGAGCAAGTTGGTTCTCACCAATCGTTTGTTGACCCAGTCCAAATGATCGTAAACCAGACTCCCACCAAATTCATCTGTAAGTTGGCACGGCTCGATGTAGCGTGTGAGTTTATTGGCAGATACCAGAATCACCTGAAACAGAAAAAAATAACTCTGAGGTATGGCCGAGAACCAAAGCTGTGCTTTTCAACATCTGTGCTATGTAAAAGACAAGAAAATAAAACCCACCCATGTGACAATTATTTGTTGTAACAGAGGGGAAAGTGCACCATTTATTAATGTTACCAATTAAACAGGCATCTGTGTGTGTAATGTAACAATCTGTAATCACTGAAGACCTTCTACAGCAGAAATGTCATGCAAGGTTAATATCCATGAATAATTTATTTGATATTTGAAGGCATATAGGACAAACTCTGCAGGTGAAGCAGCCCTTCCGCTGGGCCACAATCACAAACCGTCACTTAATGTCTGGCACACTCATTACCCAAAACTCTCTTTTTACATAAGAAAACACAGTGAAGATTTTTATATAGTTGGCTGTCAGCTTTGAGAAAATCAACGATAAAAAGGATTTAAATTGCTAAATATTTATAAAAAAATAAAATAAAAAAATAAAAAAATAAATAAAAATACTATATAAATTCAACAATGCTACTAATGCTACTACTACTACTACTACTACTACTACTACTACTACTACTACTACTACATTATGATTATTATTTATTATAAATAAATTCTGTATAATGACGAATAAACAGGTATGTAACGATATTATCAATATCATGGTATCGCGATAGCAAAATGGTCTCGATATTATCGTGGTCACATGACTGTATGAAACGATACGTCTTCCGGTACGTCTTTAAAAGATTGCGTTCTCAATTTCATCACCCACATGATCTAATTCCTAAATGACAACGATTTGCCCGTGTATATTAAACCTTTGACAAAAATAAAATCGTGACATTCAAATCTGCGTTCGCGCTGCCGTTGATCTAAAGAGAGTTGTCATGTTTAGATATAAACAGCCTTACAAACAATCTTGTCAAACACACGACATCATTTCTGTTCCAAATATTCCAATTATCACAGAAGCGTACAAAAGTGTATTATTCAGATACGCTGATGTCTACTTTACCTATCAAAATAACAACAAATCACCTTCTTTAAGTAACTGGACTTCAAATAACAACTGTATCGATTGCATTGTTACGTCACTAGGTGGCAACAAATTACTGTTAAAAATGTATCTATCACTGAATCATTCTTTTAGAATCAAATGACGTCTTTATGAATCCAACTTAGAAAAATATTGTTTGATCTGTCTGGATCTTACATTTGTGTCCAAGCATCTTTGTTTTGAATTTGTGGTAACACTTTACAATAAGGTTCATTTGTTAACATTAATGTATTAACTAACATGAACTAACCATGAGCAATACATTTGTTACTGTATTTGTTAATCTTTGTTAATGTTAATAAAAATACAGCTGTTCATAGTTTGTTCATGTTAGTTCATAGTGCATTAACTAATGTTAACAAATGCAACTCTTGAGAATGTTAGAAATAATAGTAGATGTTACCTTTGTCAAAGTCCAGCTGGTGCAGTTATTTTATTTTATTTTATTTTATAAAAGGGAGTTTTAGGTCATTTAACTCATCTCATACTATACCTCATACCTCTAAGCAACAGTTATGATTAGAGGATAAAGAAAAGAGGACAGGATATGACATGGTTAATTTGTACATATTTATAAAAAAAAAAAAAAAAAAAAAAAAAAAAATTATATATTATATATTATATATATATATATATATATATATATATATATATATATATATATATATATATATATATATATATATATAAATATTGTATCGTAGACTTTATATCGGGGTATTATCGTATCGTGAGATTTTGATATCGTTACATCCCTATGAATAAATTACATAGTTTCCTTAGAAAAAATAAAACTGTGTTAAAGACTGATGTTCCTCGCACTACTCAGGGTTTTCCTTCTTAGATAATCAAATTATTTCAGCTCAAATCAATATTTAATGTCTATTTATTTACTTCATTGTTATGTTGCCAAGTATTAAGTAGAATAAATGTACAATCGGCTGGTCATTAATGCAAACACACCTGTTTACAGCTGCCAAGCAGCGTAAAAACTATTCTGCAACATTATACACACACATTGATTTATAGTACACTCTACATGTAAATGTTTATCATTACTATGTCCGCGCTTTCAAAAGTATGCAGTCTCAAAAATGAGGAGACCCCTCCTCGTTGCACTTTGGTGTGTGGACAGGAAGAGAGACAGCACAGCTGTCTTTACAAATATGTTCAGCTGAGTCAACACAGGACGAAGGGACAAGGCCTCGCTGCAAACAGCGTTCCAGCCAGTGTCACCAGAGAGGAGATGAGGAAAAATATTTTGGATTCATAATATCTGGGGTGCATTACTCACAGGATGTCAGAGGCGTGTTTGCCTCCGCTGCATGGCTGTCTGCCTGAGACAATTTGAGGAGAAAAAAAAAAGCCTAAAAGATGAGCCACAGCGAGGTTTGTTTCATGTCAGTTTCACAAACTCTCTCTAACGGCTGTTCTCACATCTAAAAAGCCTTGTTTTGGGCCGTTTCTATGGCAGATAGTAAAATGCAGTTTGAGCATAAAAGCTTTTGAACTGGATTTTGTCTTATCTCCTTCTGTCATGATATCATTGCAAATTCAGAGATGGAAGGCATGCAGAGAAACAAAAAGACAGAAAACTAAAGAACAAACCCAACACCTTTCTCAGAAACCTTGAAAGGAAAAGTTCACTCAAAATAAAAACGCTGTCACATCTCATGTCATTCTAAATATGTATGCGGGTTTTATTCCATGAAACAAAAAACTGAAAGTAAGAGAGAAAGAAAGGACCCTGAAAAACAGTCAATATTATTTCTGCACCATCTATTTGGCTATGTTCAGACTGCTGGCAAAATGGATTTTTTCAGGCAGACTGTCTGTACTATTAATAACAAGTGATCAAATAAGATTTGTGTGTCCAGACATACCCAACCTATCTCAATGGGTTGCTTTGGTAACAATGTAGGCGTACCCATGTACGTATGTGATGAGGTTTTCAAAACGGATGCAGGAAAAATGGAGGTGCATCATCTCGCTGTTTGAGTTGCGGTGCAGAACTCCTCCATCGCACAGGAAAGTTCTGAAATCTTTTGACATACCATTTGATAACCGTATGAATACTTCCAGCATTTCCACCACCAGTTTTGATGTTATCGTTGTGTGTCGCGTTAAGTGCAAAAGACAGTTTGAAATCCGATTTGAGCATCCAGAGTGAGATGCATCTGTAAAAAATCTGATTGGAATCGCATTTCAAACAATCTCCATAATGTGGTTTGAATCAGATGTTTGAATCAGAATTCATATGTTTTTTGCGGTTTAGACTTTCAAAAACCCATTTGGATAAAATCTGGATTTGCAAAAAAAAAAAAAAACCATCTGAAACTTAAGCTATTCACTAATAATCTTCCCCTACACTACAGCTCTCAAATGTCATTCATGTTTCTGTTCTCACTGACATGATTGATTCTTGCATACACTGAAACCAGACATAGTGTGGAGAATGATATTAAAAGCTACAGCAGAGAGGAAACTCTGAATAATGATCTGCCATCACACAAAGCTATTGCATGATTTCAGAAGCCTTTTCAGCTTGACATCTGTGGACACTATAAACTGTGATGGACACTAAAAACAAAAACATACGAGTTTGGAATGACATGCAGGTAAATAAATGACAGAATTTTAATTTTAGGGTGAACAATTCTGTTCAAAACCATCTGCTCACCAAACTTTTAATGTGAAATCCATTTAATCAAAGTAATGTGCATTCTTTGAAATCCTCCAGTGACCCTGAACGCAGGCCTGGTGCTAGAGCAGGAACGCAACAGCTTGGACTTGTGCCAGCTGTGCCCTCACATCTGCAAGGTTAGCTGGAGGAGATTAAACACAGCGTCTGCTAAAGCTCTCTGATCAATACAGTCCGCTTAAAGCAGCTTACATTCTGGTTACCTTGCAAGTATTTAAACACAAAATAAAAAAAAATAAAATAAAAAATGCTGCGCTCAGTTACACATGTATTGCTTCCAGTGCACGGAACAGAAAATGTGTCAATTTGCAAATTACTGACTAAAAATGGACAAAAAAAAGCTGGCTTTAAATGACTTTAAACAAATCATCCAAAAAAGTAAAAAGTTATACTTATATTTACATTTGTATAACATGTTCAACAGTCCATGGCTGTCAATACAATTTAAAGCTGCAGTCTGTAAGTTTTGTCTCTTTGTCGCCATCTCTGTTTGAAACCTGCAATTGCAGTTATTTGAGGAATTATCTTTATGTGGGTTGTGCATTGGCACAGCTCCTCAGAATGGATGAATCTAATGTTTGCTGTCAGTCACCACATTGGTGTGGATACTGTACTTCAGAATCAGATTCTACGTCTTGGAAGTATGACCAAAATAAGAATTTTAACCGGAAAAATGTCATCTGAACAAGTAACATGTCTGCCACTTTTGTTCTGATCAACTGAGCAAAAAAGCATTACAATAAATCACTCTGCCAATGATGATTAAATCTAATGATCGCTTAGCTCGGATCATGTCAAACTGTGCAAATTATCATTATTGTTATACTTTGTTCTCAAATTGTTAATGTTAACAACATCAGCATTGTATGACTGTATTTAGTGTGTATTTGCATTACCTGTAGATTTCAATTTCTGTTGCCACTCACGCAGTCCGAAGTCTTTTGCTTTTGACTACGGGTGAATCTCCAGTTGTCACTGATGATTGTCATTTGGACCTTTCTGGATTACAATCCGCCATCAAAATGATAAATTTAATTATTCCAGCTGCTGTGAGAAAAGGCTATAAATTATCTGTTACCTGTAGCATCCTCACATGCCATATAGCCTACTAGCTGGGACTCTTTCTTTATGTAAACAGATGTGACGTAATGACACATGCTCGAATTTCCCGCGGAAACCCACCAGTACCAATTTTATTATAAAACATTATTACAAGCTTACGGTTGTGAATCAGGCTAAGGTAAGGAGATAGTTTTGAACACTGGATGGTTATGTACTTGATTGTGGATAATTTTTAACCAAAAAAAAGTTACGGACTGCAGCTTTAAAATGCCTAAATATCAGACAATTAATGGACCTGGCTGATAAATCACTCAGTTGGTCAAGATTTTGCTGGTTAGCATGGCTCATGCTCTTTTATGCAAGCAACATATAAATCTATGCATAAAAAAAATAAATGAAATGCTAAGAGATAGCTTATTCTAGGTATTATAGATCTCTTTAATATCATTATATTATTATTAACTCTCTTTGATCTGAAGGAAAGCTTATCTCATCATCAGCATCTTTTGTACATTCACTTGAAGCCCATAAAGGAAAGAAAAATCAGCAATAATAAGCATAAAAATGTGCAGTCCTGTAACAGACGGTCCTATGCACCCCGAGTGGCAGTGAAAGAGGATCCACTTATTTAATAAGGCCTCTGGGTCTTTTCCTTCCCATATGCTCACTTATGCCTGGCCAAGCATCTGTGATGAAGAGGTTCTTGGGCAGAATGATTAATGCAGAGCGCACGGTCCTCGTGCACCTCAGCGATCGGCCGCAGATACAAAACCCCTATTCAAGTATGGATCTTCAAGTAGGTCAAGAGTATGGTAATGACTGTTTTCACTAGTCTCTGTGTTCAAGCCTCCACACTTCCTAATGCTGATACACTGACCTCCATTCAGCCAAAACTGTGCCATCTGGTAGTTGTAGGCAGCTAGAGGGGCCTGCTGGCCCAGATCACAGCACAAACAACAGAATGACCCCAACAAACATACACATACAGAGGTTTCTATTTAGGAGACAGTGGTTTGACTGTCCTTCTAAACACGTCATTCGGCTCTTGGCTGGATCCATGTGATGGTTGCCAGGCAACATGGCGTTATTGGTTAATGCCCAGAAAGGGCATGGAGTAAGACAGCCAGACAAATGAGCATGCGGGTCGAGGCCAGGCTTCATCAGCGCACATACAGCACGGTTGCATACTGTAGTGCGCATCTGCACGATCATGTTAAGGTTATGTTCACATATAGCCCCATTTCCTGCTCCTAAAGTGAATGCCAGAGGGGTGCCCTTTCAATGCAAACACAACCACCTGCCAACTTCTCCCATTTTCTTCATAGCCGAATTACAAGGAAACACTGTAATCTGCTCTAATTTGTGATATTACAGGAGAGATGATGAAATGGAGAGATTCATGAAAGTGAAGGTTCCAAACCAACCCATATGAAACACTCTTCTATAGCGATTTAAACACTTGCGGTGCATTCACACAGGGCGTCGGCGTTACTTTGAATGGGTGAATTGTGGATTCTGTTGTGTCACGTCGCAGGCATTGTGTGCGGCAGAAATTTAAAATTCTTCAACTTTTTTGAAGCGTCTACGCAAGCGTCAGCCAATCATATCGCCTTATGCAAATACCCTAGCGCAGACACTAGCCAACTGCGGTCATGCAACACTGGAAAATAGAGGAACATCAAAACGGAGGAAAAGCTTATCACTGTGGTGGGTAATCACCCGGTTCTTTATAATCAGTCTTTCTATACGTACCGGGACTCATACCGGAGGGACCAAGCCTGGAAGGAGGTGGCAGAGGCTGTGTACCCCGTTTATCATTGAATGACAGCTAGCAAAGCATAGCATGTAAGTAAGCTGGAAGTAATATGATTGGCTGTTGTCACTATGACGGTCACGTCAGCACCAAGCTTCAGACACGCCCTCCATCACACGTCAACGCCCCATGTGAATACAGTGTTACCTTAAGCCGCATTTCCACCGCAGGAACTTTCCCCAGGAACTAGGAACTTTGGGGTGGTACTCAGTGTGTTTCAACTGCAGGAACCAGGGTCTAAATGAAGTTCTGGGTAAAAAATTCCCCCTCTGAAAGTACCTGCTCGCGAGGTAATACTTTTTCAAAGTTCCGGAACTTTTGGGGGTGGGACTTGGGCGCTGAACATGCTGATTGATTGAATTCATGCAGCATTTTGATTGGTTGACTCCACACAGCATTTTATTTCAACTATCGTTTTTCTAAAGTCTGTTGCTGTGCATGCAGTAAGAGTTTATTAAGCTTATATGCGGAGGACGAAATCCAGCAGGAACTGGAAAGTCGCGTGCAGTCCTATGTCACCGGACTATCTTCACTGTACTTTAGACCACTATGGAAATGCAGCTTGCAATAGGTCTGGGGGGAAAAAAAGTTCCTGGGACAAACTGTTCCAGGTAATTTCGGTGGAAACGCAGCTGTAGGCTTAAAAATTTACCAGTATCAATAGGACAATAATTATTCCGTAATAAATCACTCTTAAATAAACCACACACAAAAAACAACATGTGAATTTAGGTATTCTAAAATTATAATCCAAAGTATAAAACATTTTCATTCTAAGGATTGTGTTTAGTGGTCCAATAGTATATTTTACCGATAACTATAACTAGGTTGGACCACACTTGCTGATATCCAATTAAAATCAACTGATAGTTTTTAAATTGGATACTGAATGAAAACAACATTGACACTCCAAGTAAAACAATACTGAACTTTGCATAAAAGTGACCAGCTATATAAACTAATGCTAATAGATGGGAACAATCATGACATTAAACATTTGGGCCAGACTCTCATGTACTTGTCACATTGTTTTAACCGCTTGAGGTACTAACTTGTTGGCAAAAATACTGCCGTTCTTTCTCCACTAATGCAGCATCTAGTCAACAAATTAATTACTTTATAATGATATGAAAACACATACTCTAGTGTACTGTATACACATACCATTTCGTTGTCTATGTTTTAAATCCGCATCTGAAGTGTCCTGCTCTGTCAAAACAAACACTGAGACATCAGTGAATGTTTGTATTTCACCTCTAGAGGCCGCTCTCGTACTGTATAGTGACAGCAGACCCTTCTCAGCCCCTCCAACAACGAGCAATGGACGCAGCCCAGAAAAACTATTGTTTTTCGTACTTCTTTCGTTTATCGTACTCCTAAATTTGACTCTGCTCATGCTCCTATAGTTTAAAAGTGCTCCTAAAAAGAAATGCCCTGCTTTAAGTGAAGTCTAAATATCACAGGCCGAGTAAAAACATTGAAAGCAAAGAAAGAAACAAACTTTATGATGCCAGTTTCCCAGAATGATTAAAGGGATAGAGTTCACCCAAAAATGAAAATTTGATGTTTATTTGCTTACCCCCAGGGCATCCAAGATGTAGGTGACTTTGTTTCTTCAGTAGAACACAAATGATGATTTTTAACTCAAACCGTTGCGGTCTGTCAGTCGTGTAGTGCTTGTCAATGGGAACTCCATCTATAAGAGTCAAAAAAACATGCACAGACAAATCCAAATTAAACCCTGCAGCTCGTGACGACACACTGATGTCCTAAGACACGAAACGATCGGTTTGTGCAAGAACACCTCATACACCGGATGCTCAAAGCAGTTGAACATAGCGGTGTATTAGAGGTAAAAAATGATATAAATACTGTTCGGTTTCTCGCACAAACCGATCATTTCGTGTCTTAGGACATCAATGTGTCGTCACGAGCCGCAGGGTTTAATTTGGATTTGTCTGTGCATGTTTTTTTACTCTTATAGATGAAGTTCCCATTGTCATGCATTATACGACTGACAGACCGCAACGGTTGGAGTTAAAAATCATCATTTGTGTTCTACTGAAGAAACAAAGTCACCTACATCTTGGATACCCTGGGGGTAAGCAGATAAACATCAAATTTTCATTTTTGGGTGAACTATCCCTTTAAGTCCAGGTGTGTGCCATGTCCTTTAAAGCACTAAAACAGCCCTGAAAACCTTATTTCACTCATAGCACAGCCCTTTGTGCCCTGACAAATGAAGCCATTGCATTAGTGTCAATAACAAAAGCACTGTCTTATAGTGAAGCCCCAGACCATTGTAAATGAAGATGCACAACTTCTGTATATGGGGTTTCATTATTCACAGCAAATGCGGGAAATTACCTACTTACACGCATGAGATCCCTCGGGTGTCCCTAATTAAATACTCTGTCGTGTGTGATTGTATTATGTGCAGCTATATCAAGAGTAAAATGATGACGCTGTGGTCTGATTTATGAAAAACACTTGCAGTGGAACCTTTCTAAACAGACCATTTAGGTTGAACAATAAAAGCTGTTGACTAAATCAGTTTAAAAAAAAAAAAAAAAAAAAATACTGAAGAATTTTCAGTCTACATCATCGTCTTCTGTGTATCAGAAAAAATGTGTCATCGCATTCATGATCACTGTCCTTATTTGCACATTTATATTTCGTTTGAAGAAGACATGATGAAATATGTGCGCATGCATACATGGTGCTGGTTCATGTTTGGAGCAGGAGAGCATATGTAATATGTCCATAAAAACTTGAAACATGCTTGCCCTGGTCCGGATATGAACTGTGATCCACGTTGCGAGTGTAAAACCTTTTCGCAGCGCTCTGCACAGAAACCACTTATGCGTGCTGTGTTGTTACATATTAAATATTGTTACAGTCATATTTTCCATGTGTTGGTAGTCAAACTCCAGCTCTGACCGCATCACGGGGAACATGCAAACAACACTTTTGTGCTACTGTACTGTGGAAACACACACTTATGGCACGTGTCAGAACACAAAGCTGAAGAGGCAGAGGTGAACGAACAGTACTGAAACGGTCTTTTGTGACGTTTGAATTCTCCGCTGTAATGCGATCTCATGCATAATACAGTGCAGTGATTGGATTAAAAGAGTTCATTGTTATAAATAATGCAGAGAAAAGCTCAAAAACTGATGAAGATGCACGTTTCAGCCACAGTTGCACCACCACTCCGAATTAACGCATATACCTAATTTTTCATGATGTTGGTTCAATTTTGCTTTTTAAATCGGAAGAAAGAAATAGCTAAGAAAAACAACCAAAAAAATAACCACTTTTCACTTAATAATAAAGAATGAGTACTACTGTTGTTTTCACTGATGTGCAACCTGTACATATCTGTTAACATCTCAAAAACTGTATTTTAGGGTTTCATCAAGACCCTTTAAAAGGTACACTATAGCGCAGGGGTGGCGAAAGTCGGTCCTGGAGAGCCACAGTCCTGCAGAGTTTTGCTTCAACCCTAACCAAACACCTAAACAAGCTAATCAAGGAGTTATGGTGCGTTCAAGTCCTCCTGGGAAGTTTGTATTTACAAGGTAGGTGCGTTCAAGTCACTTTCGTCGGAGTAAGATGGCAGTGTGCCTTCTCTAAATTAATTACACAAAAAAACAACACTTATACTTCTTGAAAATGTAGAGCAAAGAATGTGCATTGGTTGTATGTTGCTTTTTTATGTTTTTAATTAATTTATGAAGCCTAATTTATGTAAACTTCATCATTACATATTATATTGTTATATTATGATGCTATCGTATTTTTTTGCTTGGAATTAGCTTACTTCGTTGTAAATAGAAAAGCCTGACAATGCCACTTTTAAATACCTATAAGTATTGTGGTATTTCGCCATGTTTCTCACTGACACGCCCCCAACTCGTACAGATCATGGCTTAAAGAAAATCCTGAGCTCCCCACTCATATTTACAACACTGTGGTGGCGTTCATGTGCGTTCAGCTCGTATATACGATCTTTCCGACATGACTTGAACGCACAACTAGCCAACCTTGCTATAGTGGAACAAACGGCATGCATTATGTGGAAGAACATTGTTTTGGCTGTGCTTTGGCTCTGCTCATAAAACATTTCCTACTAGGCTTAAGAGAAATAATGAGTTTAGATGGAAAGCTGGCTAGCTGAAGATGTTACTGTAGCTATACCCATTAACAGACACAGTACTTCCTTAAAATAAATTCCAGCACATCACTACATGACCATATTTTTTTAAAACATGTGGTTCCCTGGAGGTTCAAGATTTAGCATGCTCCATGTCAACCTTTCTCACTCGTTATGACAACTAACCTATGTCACACCAAACACACACCAAAGTAGTCCTTTCCAAAGTAGAACCATTTCCTGTCAAGCTGCCTTGAAAAGTATTGTTTAATTCAATATACAAATAAAACTGACTCAACAGTGTCTGTACATTTGCAGTCCTAACTCTAACCAATCAGATCACAAGAAACCACCCAACATTAATTGGCACTGCAACCAATTATAAAACGAAAAACACAAATACTCATGTTTGATCACTGCTGTCACTTCCAAGTACTTGTGTACTCGTCCCCATCCCTAATGTCAAATATAGTCATGTCAAAATTTAGCTCCACTAAAACAAAAGATCTCTAGCACACTTACCTCAAAGCCAAGCCTGTCTTTCTCCTTCCAGAAGCAGAAATGGGTCACTTTTTTGTCCCAGAATTCATCAGGTTTCACCACACACACAAGAGAGACCTCAGCTGGGATTACATTCTGGAGGAAAAACATAAAAGTTCACAATCCTGCTCCAAAAACATGATAGCTTAGCTACACACACCACTTACAAATAAGATCACTCTTTTTATTGATGAATAGTGATGGATCAAATGATATACAGACATAAAGGGGACCGAGGTCACATAAATCTTTCGGTTTACTGAATCTAATCGCCAAATCAACCATTTAAAATCGGCTGATCAATGTTATTGTACCTACTGGTCTGAAGAGCAGTTTGATTTCAGAACAAACTCCTGTCATACCTCAAATGGAGGAAAGGCTGAGAGATAAAAGTACTTGATACTATTTTTAAATCCTATCTTTAAAGCTGCTGAAATTAAGTTATCTGCGCACTGCAAATTTACAAGCACTCCCTCTTAACTAAAAACTGCAGGTCATCCAGAGGACACGTCAAGCAAAGAACAGGGTGAGGCTTCACTAATTAATATGTTCTATACCTCAAGAGCTTTCTTTGGCAAAACAATATTGCAATTCATAATAACAGTCCATATGTTGTGTTTCATTCAAAGTCAGATGTAATAGGATATTGATTTTTCTCAAATATTGTTGTTCTTCAAAAATATCTGCAACAAATACAAAAGCGACTTACAAATAAGGAATGCAACAAAACGATTCATGTCAAGCCTGAAGCGAACACTATTTTTATGCTGCCTTTAAGCTGCTATTTCCTTCAGGAAACCTAGTTTTACTCAGAATCGCCTACTTGCAAACATGAAGGCATGTCATTGCCTGGAGCGCAGAAGACAGTGTATGGAAAACAAGTATAAGGAAACAAAATTGCAAGGGAAAAAATGTCAATAGGGGCTTTCTAATAACTGATCTGTAAAACACTACCGTTCAAAAGTTTGGGGTTTGGTAACATTTTTTTATGTTTTTGAAAGAAGTCTGTTTTGCTCACCAAGGCTGTATTTAAATACAGTAAAACTAGTAATACTGTGAAATATTATTACAATTTAAATTGTAAATTGTTTTCTATTCTAATACAGTGGGTATGGAAAGTATTCAGACCCCCTTAAATTTTTCACTCTTTGTTATATTGCAGCCATTTGCTAAAATCATTTAAGTTCATTTTTTTTCCTCATTAATGTATACACAGCACCCCATATTGACAGAAAAACACAGAATTGTTGACATTTTTGCAGATTTATTAAAAAAGAAAAACTGAAATATCACATGGTCCTAAGTATTCAGACCCTTTGCTGTGACACTCATATATTTAACTCAGGTTGTCCATTTCTTCTGATCATCCTTGAGATGGTTCTACACCTTAATTTGAGTCCAGCTGTGTTTGATTATACTGATTGGACTTGATTAGGAAAGCCACACACCTGTCTATATAAGACCTTACAGCTCACAGTGCATGTCAGAGCAAATGAGAATCATGAGGTCAAAGGAACTGCCTGAAGAGCTCAGAGACAGAATTGTGGCAAGGCACAGATCTGGCCAAGGTTACAAAAAAATTTCTGCTGCACTTAAGGTTCCTAAGAGCACAGTGGCCTCCATAATCCTTAAATGGAAGATGTTTGGGACGACCAGAACCCTTCCTAGAGCTGGCCGTCCGGCCAAACTGAGCTATCGGGGGAGAAGAGCCTTGGTGAGAGAGGTAAAGAAGAACCCAAAGATCACTGTGGCTGAGCTCCAGAGATGCAGTCGGGAGATGGGAAAAAGTTGTAGAAAGTCAACCATCACTGCAGCCCTCCACCAGTCGGGGCTTTATGGCAGAGTGGCCCGACGGAAGCCTCTCCTCAGTGCAAGACACATGAAAGCTCGCATGGAGGACTCCAAGATGGTGAGAAATAAGATTCTCTGGTCTGATGAGACCAAGATAGAACTTTTTGGCCTTAATTCTAAGCGGTATGTGATATTTCAGTTTTTCTTTTTTAATAAATCTGCAAAAATGTCAACAATTCTGTGTTTTTCTGTCAATATGGGGTGCTGTGTGTACATTAATGAGGAAAAAAAATGAACTTAAATGTTTTTAGCAAATGGCTGCAATATAACAAAGAGTGAAAAATTTAAGGGGGTCTGAATACTTTCCGTACCCACTGTATATTTGAAAATGCATTATTCTTGTTATGGCACAGCTGAATTTTTCTTTTTCTTTTTTGGTGTGACCACGTTTTGTGCAACATCATACACCTAATTTCTCTAAACAAATGCCAAAGTTGTAAGTTTAGCTTTAAGTGACATTCTATTAGAATCTTTTAATCTTAGGGGTTAGAAATTCTGACTTAGATTCAGTATAAAGGAGACTACTCATAAAAAAATAATGTGGAGAAATTGCAATAAAGAAAAAGAAAAAGAGCCAACCACCTGTTTTTCCTTCAAAACACGTCTTAGCTAGTACAGCCTGAAAAAATGTTTTAGCACAATTTATGATGCCACTTGTGTCAAATTTTATTGTTATTGCCTAGAAAATAGCTGTCCAGAGATCGCCAAGATGGCCACAGAGTGAACTGACTTGCATTTTAGGACTTTAATGTAACGAAGAATAAGTCGTAATGCAAAAGAAAAATAACTAGCAGCCTGAGTTGAGCCTACAGCAGCAATTCAGTGCTGCTATTATGAGGGGAAAATAACAAGCATTCATTCAGTTCAACAAAACTCAAAGTGAATGATTTCCAACAACACGCTCTACAAAACCAGGGAAGTATGCCAACAAATAAGCAGCATGGGCTTCTGATAACAGCACTGAAATCTCATTATTTACAGGTATTCCTTAAGAAATGAGCTGTATTAAAGGGGAGTTAAGCGCTCATTAAATAATCACCACAAATGTTAATGGGTTCATTAGTAAAAAAAGTAAGCACCAGATGTCAAAGAAACAAGAGCAGACATATGTTTCACATAAGGTTTCTTTCGTTGCTTTCTGCCAAACTGAACAAAATCCAAAAGTGGGCAAATAAAACAAAAGTCTCTTATCCTACCTGCAACATCAGAACAACAGTCTTCACTATATTCCACTGAGACTTCCTGCCATCGACAATGACGGTGAAACCTCGAGCTTTGCACTTCTCGCTGCAGAAACAACAAAAAAACATGACATTTATTCGGTTGCATAACACAAATGATAGACCAATACATGTTGTCAGTACAGTTGGATACAATGAATCAATTACAATGACTCCACTGTGGCTGTGTCGTTAAACATACTAATTTGTTTGTTCTGTGGTGGCATTTTAAAATGAGCTGCAAATGTTTGTGTGAGCTACAATGACTCACAGATTCCAAGAAATGTATTCAATAATACAGTTACTATTTTAAACAAAACAAAAAAAAACAAAACATTTTAGGGCTGAATAACATTTCTTTTCATTCTTTGGGGGGAAAAGAACAGCCAACTCACCCTGTAAAAAGCCTCTAAAAATGTCAGCAGTAAAGTAATTTGGAGAAGGTCACTATGAAAGCGTTGAAAAATAACAGCGACTACAGAACAAGTGATGGTCTTACTGCCAGTGGTCATGTGAGGCTCGACTGGCAGACTTTAACATTAGTCAAAACTCAATTGACCGCAGCAGCTCAGGGTATGTTTATCTCTTTCATACAGACTCAGATTAAAGCAAACCACAAAAGACTAGAAGTTTTATTGGAAGACCTTGAATTTTACCATGGCAAACTACCTAAACCCCTTTTTCCATGGTAAAAATTAGGGATGCAAAATATATTGTTACCATGTATGCATTTTTTAACAATATTAATGATTTGTTTTAATTTATTAGTATTGTTAAATAAGAGCTATTTCATTGTGCGTGCTAATTTTCCTATTGTTATCTAATGCTCACTTACATTACATCTTTAAAAACACTAATTACAGTGTTAAAGGCACAATATGTAAGATTTTTGGATTAAAATATCCAAAAACCACTAGAACAGTGTTATATATTTTGTTGACTTGTATACTTACATTATCCCAGATATTTTCAACAATGTTTAAATCCAGAACAATAAGCAATTTTAACCAGGACATGGACCATGTCCGTGCGTCGCCTATCAATGACATCATACCTGTGTTACCCTCGATTTCCATGGAACCATGGAAACAACAAAAACTTTTTCCAAACACCAAAAGCTTTAATATATTTCTGTTCCCTTGTCTAATATATGTTTTATTAGAAAAAGGGAACAACTGTTTGGATACATTTATAGACAGAAAACTAATCATTGTTATATAGCTCAACATGTTTAGTCTTATTATTTGAATCTCGTTTTCTTGATTATATTAACGATATTCTAATATCAATCTAGCTTACTGCAGTGTGCAATAAGTGTCTCATAGCAGCCGCCGAGCGAACACACGTCATAACATTTTGAACACAGTCAATTGTATCTAATATGATAAACAGCGCTGCATTACCCCACATATGCTTGACCGAAAGAAGCAGAAGCGGCGACTGTGGCATAATAAAATTTCCGCTGCTCTCGAGCCATGTGTTTCGCTCCAGCGGCCTCGCTCAGCTCCCACAGCACTCGGCCCTACTCAGCTTCATACTACAGTAATGTTAATAATCTCATTCATGAACATGATTTCTGCACAAGTCCCGTCGGATTCTTTTCCCCTGGCTGTGAGATGAAGACGACATCTCCCAAGATTCTGCGTTCAAACACGGTGTCATCAAGCTAAGCCTTTGTTTTAAATAGGCGACCTCTAGTGGTGAAACTATACATATTGTGCCTTTAAATTAATCATTCTTATTCTATCCCTAGTTAAAACGAAAACATTTAATGTATAGAGGCATTCACAATTTGCAGCGACAAAGCAATTTGATCTCATTTTATCAAACTACAGCAAGAGCAACGTGATAAGACACCAATGTTCAATAAATAATCAATCCTAATAATGGATTGGAATACAAATTATTCTGGTCAATTAACATAGTTTGCGACTGTTCAGCAACAATGCATGGATACAAATTGTACATTGTTATCTAGCGGTTTTGAACATGGCTCATCCAATCAGAATCATATCTATCCGTTTAATAATTTTTGTTAAACCCTTATACTGTAACAGCCAACACAAATATAAAAATGGACAAACAGAAACATACAGCAAAATCTTTCCAGAGCCTTGGAGCCTAAAAGACCTTCAAAGGTCTGGAGAAATCAATAAAAGTACTTTTCAGCTTCTAACCACAGTCTGACCATGAATTATGGCCACTTTCAATTCCATGTGTGAATACTGTAACAGTGTGCATTATAATTACAATTATCAGATTTATGTTCCATTTCTGCTCTGAATATTTTGACATGTGCTTGATGTACAGCCTTTGCAACAGAGTAATGCATTAACTTTAAGAGAGGTTTCCAAAGCTGTGTTTTTACCTAGGAATACTCAGTAGGTAATCCAGAGTGGCGCTGAGCTCCTCCATGCTGGTCTGTTCGGTACATAGTGGGATGGTCAGAATCAAACCACTGCGCCTGTCCTTCCCTCCTAGAAAACCAAACGGGCCGAGTCAGGAAATATGCAGAAAATCCGGCCGCACAGAGTGAAATATGATGTAGGAATGGAAAAACAGTGTAAGAGTGTGAGGCTTTAAGAAAAAGACAGATAAAAACAGTACTGAGGTTTTACAAAAAGCCTTTTGGAGGAGTAGAGCCTTGTGACATCGCAAACTGTAATTAATTCACAGACTACTGCATGGGAACATGCGCCATTTCAAGGCCAAGCATCAAATGTTTCAGTAATTCCTTTCCTAGAAGCTTTCATTATCCAATTTTTGTGCAAAGACCTTGATACAAAATAATGTTGAGGCACAGTGCATTTCTACAAAATGATAGAAATATCAATTCATCAGAGAACATCTCAGTGTATGACCCCATTTTGCCAATGTTCTTGTTAACATGAAAGTGTCAAAAGCAGGAGGCATGCATACAACCTTCAGTGTATGACATGGGACAAAAGAGACTCATACTCTGATATACTGAGTTCTGGAAGGGATTTAAAAATAATACGTTGACATAAGGATGGCCTCTCATAAGCTAAAGGACATATGAGTGAAATTCATACGTGGCATTGCTTGCACAGATGAGTCCAGCTTGCATCAAGTAGTAGTAAATAACTAATAAAATAAAATAAAAATACGAATTATTTGACTCAACAAAATGCCTTGCGCTAACACTCACTAAAGAAAATTTGAAAAGCAAAAACCTAATATATCATTCCACAATACAGTGTTCAGGTTCACTGAGTTGAAGCAGAAAGTAATAACAGATCATATAATGATCTCTGACTACATTATATTGAGATGAAGATGATGCTGCCTGAGACACAATCTTTCACATCCATCAAAGCAAACAAGAAAGCAAGTGAAGGGTTTCAAATAATCACTTGGCACTGACCGTTTTATTGGATAGCAGCTTATTTCTGGCTCAGTGCTATAGTCACATCTAATCATGAAGCACAAATAAAGTATTCACATCACATCCTAGAGCAGAGAGGAGAGAAGCCTGCAGCAAATGCATTGCTGTAATATTGAGATACTCAACTTATTTTTGGCCAAGCTACTCTAAAATATTTGATAACTTGTTTTTCATTCAATTAATTCTAATATTTTAAGTAAGCAATAAGGTACGAGAGGCTGTGCTGTATCGTGAATAAGTCACGGCTGAAGGACATTGTTAGGCATGACGCGAAGCAGAGTCATGTCTTATCGTGACTGATTCATGATACAGCACTAGCCTCGAGTACCCTATTGCTTTTATAAAATGGTTAACACACAACACAAATTCTAAAGCCAAAAATATATTGCAACTTTCATGAAGTAAACTTTCACTAAAAGCCTTCCTTCCGCCGGAAAAAAAATAGTCCCTGACCGTGAACAGCAACAGAAGTTACATTATTACACCATTAGATGGCGGCAAAGACTGTCTTTATGAGTGTGTCAGTCAGTAGCGAAGACTTTTACATTGAAAAGACTGAACTGTAATGAACACAGAACAAGACGCAACTGACAAATGCTTTGACTAGCGCTGTCAGTCACGGAAAAACCCCTTAACTGTTAAAAGGACAGGATAATACATCGGACATTTAAACAGTTTTTTTTTTTAATATGAACATAGGACTGACCTGAAGGAAAATGCTAAATCTGAATGCAGGTAATAAACTCGCTCACTGGATCTCTTTCTCACAATACTCTTCTACATAATACAGTAAGCTTCAATGAACAATATCAATTGAGAACAAACAGTTTACGTTGCTAAGAGTGGTTGCTAAGGGTGTTGTGTAGTGATACACAGAACCGTTAGGTGAAGCGGTCATAGTTGCGATTTATCGTGAATAAAACAGCTACTGATCCATCAGAATCAAGGACAGGAACTAACCATTTTATAAATCTTAATATAATGTTACTAGTCTTTACCTGACAGAAAAGCCAGCTTCTTCTTCAGCACAGGCAGTATGATGGAGGCCTCCATCCTGGAACAAGTCTATGGTCTACTTACACAGCTGCAAAAAAATTGAAGAACAACTTGTTAGATAACACATTAAGAATTAATTGTTGATTCATACAAGACCATCTGGCGATAAAACAAATCGTCTCCTTGGAATTATAAGGTTCTATCTGACATTTTTGTCAAAATTGAGTTATTCACATATTCTTATTCTGTGACAACTTATTTACATAATTTGATGTTTCTTTTTTTTTTTTTAAAGTTGGGTACATTTTGGGACTTTTTTTTTTTTTTAGAAAACAAAAAGGTTCCATCTACAAAGTCGAACTCTAACTTGGTTCTTTAAGGTTCTAATCAGCACTTTGAATGCACACGCATTGTCATGTTGCCGGACTGCTCTGTGACAGCAGAAAAGAGTGCAGAAAATGCTAAATCAGTGAAGACTAAACAATTACATGCAATGCAATGTTTATTAGAAACCTCATGATCGACTATTTTATTTATGATCTTGTCAATGACAGCAGCCCAAATTCCAGGGAATTTCAGTCTTTTTTTGTTTTGCTGTAGCTATTGCTGAGGAGTTACAGTGGGTACGGAAAGTATTCAGACTCCCTTAAATTTTTCACTCTTTGTTATATTGCAGCCACTTACTAAAATCATTTAAGTTCATTTTTTTTCCTCATTAATGTACACACAGCACCCCATATTGACAGAAAAACACAATTGTTGACATTTTTGCAGATTTATTAAAAAAAAGAAAAACTGAAATATCACATGGTCCTAAGTATTCAGACCCTTTGCTCAGTATTTAGTAGAAGCACCCTTTTGATCTAAAACAGCCATGAGTCTTTTTGGGAAAGATGCAACAAGTTTTTCACACCTGGATTTGGGGATCCCCTGCCATTCCTCCTTGCAGATCCTCTCCAGTTCTGTCAGGTTGGATGGTAAACGTTGGTGGACAGCCATTTTTAGGTCTCTCCAGAGATGCTCAATTGGGTTTAAGTCAGGGCTCTGGCTGGGCCATTCAAGAACAGTCACAGAGTTGTTGTGAAGCCACTCCTTCGTTATTTTAGCTGTGTGCTTAGGGTCATTGTCTTGTTGGAAGGTAAACCTTCGGCCCAGTCTGAGGTCCTGAGCACTCTGGAGAAGGTTTTTGTCCAGGATATCCCTGTACTTGGCCGCATTCATCTTTCCCTCGATTTCAACCAGTCGTCCTGTCCCTGCAGCTGAAAAACACCCCCACAGCATGATGCTGCCACCACCATGCTTCACTGTCGGGACTGTATTGGACAGGTGATGAGCAGTGCCTGGTTTTCTCCACACATACCGCTTAGAATTAAGGCCAAAAAGTTCTATCTTGGTCTCATCAGACCAGAGAATCTTATTTCTCACCATCTTGGAGTCCTCCATGCGGGCTTTCATGTGTCTTGCACTGAGGAGAGGCTTCCATCGGGCCACTCTGCCATAAAGCCCCGACTGGTGGAGGGCTGCAGTGATGGTTGACTTTCTACAACTTTCTCCCATCTCCCGACTGCATCTCTGGAGCTCAGCCACAGTGATCTTTGGGTTCTTCTTTACCTCTCTCACCAAGGCTCTTCTCCCCCGATAGCTCAGTTTGGCTGGACGGCCAGCTCTAGGAAGGGTTCTGGTCGTCCCAAACGTCTTCCATTTAAGGATTATGGAGGCCACTGTGCTCTTAGGAACCTTAAGTGCAGCAGAAATTTTTTTGTAACCTTGGCCAGATCTGTGCCTTGCCACAATTCTGTCTCTGAGCTCTTCAGGCAGTTCCTTTGACCTCATGTTTCTCATTTGCTCTGACATGCACTGTGAGCTGTAAGGTCTTATATAGACAGGTGTGTGGCTTCCCTAATCAAGTCCAATCAGTATAATCAAACACAGCTGGACTCAAATGAAGGTGTAGAACCATCTCAAGGATGATCTGAAGAAATGGACAGCACCTGAGTTAAATATATTGAGTGTCACAGCAAAGGGTCTGAATACTTAGGACCATGTGATATTTCAGTTTTTCTTTTTTTAATAAATCTGCAAAAATGTCAACAATTCTGTGTTTTTCTGTCAATATGGGGTGCTGTGTGTACATTAATGAGGAAAAAAAATGAACTTAAATGATTTTAGCAAATGGCTGCAATATAACAAAGAGTGAAAAACTTAAGGGGCTACTTTCCGTACCCACTGTATATTCAGTTAGGCACCACGCTAGCCAGCAGCGCTATTAAGAGGATTTTCAGGTTTTGTAGTCTATTTGCTTTATTCCAGTCACATCAGTGTCATACGAGGGAATGTTATGTATATATTAGGTTATGTGTTAACCTTGATCCATCCTGTGTACTTGTATTGAGCTGTATGTAGCTATAAAGCTCTACGCTATGGCATACTGGATTAAAGTGTATAAACTACATTAAATAAGATGAAATGTAAAATTTTTCATTGTTGGTAAAAACTGAGTTGTTGCATAGTTTAAATAATTTAAATACTTTAAATGTGAAATATTCTTAATTATATATAGTCAGTGAAACATTTTCAATGTTTATTAAACTTTGTTAAACACCTATGCTGAAGCGGTTTTCTTGCAGATTTTTTTTGTCTTAAATTTTACAAAATTAAGCCTTAAAGGTCAAATAGTCAACAATTAAATGATTCCTACAATGTGTTAAATTACCCACCATATTCTTACCTAAATTTAATATCCGCACTGAACAAAATATTTAGCACTGCCTTTTATGTATGAACAAGAAAAAAAAAAAAAATCATTCTAAAATATGAAATGTCATAGAAAGCATTAAATTTAACTTTCTCATTGTCATTGTTACACTAATTTTATGTTTTAAAACAAATTATAAGTAAACTGTAAAGTTTAAGTAAAAGTTTCTTGAAAATTATTGCTTCAATTAATGTTTTGCAAGATAGAACCTTATAATTCCAAGTGAAAAGTGATTTTTTAGAATTTAAAGGTTCTCTCTGCATTTGACTCATTTCAAAAGATGCCAATCTTTTTGAGAGGATTTTGATATTGTACAGTAAGAATACATTTAGGGTCTCTGTCATTTTCATGTATGAAAGAAACTTGTTACCCATTTAATTTTTGCTATATGGAATGCAAAAACTTTGAAGCTCAATCTCTCAAAACTGCTCAGATTCAGAAAGCAAATAGAACCTTATAATTCCAAGGGGACGAAATGACTATGAAATAATGACTATGCATTTTCATGATTATAGTCTCAAATGTCCCATAGGCATAGTGAATAAAACCTATGAGTACTTCAACAGCAATAAGAAATACTTCAGGCAGATATAGAGAGCAGTTCTTTGAGACATTTTAAATTAAATACTAATTTACAGGAAAGAGGTTAAGGAATGGTTTACCCAAAAATAATGATGTCAAGCTCCAAAAAGAACCAAAAACACCATAAAAGAATCATAAAATACAACAGCTTTGCATGAGAAACAAACCAAAGTTTGACACAGAATGTTAAACCTGCCATGACTGGTCATTTATTCACCCTTGTGTTGTTCCAAACCACAAAAGCTGATATTCTGAAGAATTTTGGTAACCAAAAACTGAGACATTTCCCAAAATATGATGTTCTACAAAAGAAAGAAAGTCATACTGGATTGGAACAACATGAGGGTGAGTAAAGAGTTTATTTTAGGCTGAACTTTCCCTTTATATTCTAGTCTGTGCTTCATGCAAAAAGCTACGATTTGACTTCAGAAGTTGACAGCCAGTGAACTATTCCTTTAATGCCAAGTCATACAACACATTCCAGTTTTTATGATAACCACACAAGCACAATGTTAAACAAGAAAGGCTTCCAACAAAACCATCGCCAGAAGCAAGATTTCACCATGCCAGAAATACCAGCACGATACAAAAAAGAACAAACTGGCAAAACAAGCTGAAAAGTAGGTTAAATCACTATAATTAGGCAACACTAGAATGTTCACATTGTGCTTCAATTACATAGTGATCTGAATGCAGGCTGATCTAGATTTCAAAAAGCTGACAGTCTCACTCACCTTCAACGGTGATGCAGAACATCAAGTACATTCCATCTCACGCGATTCCCTCCTGGTCCATGTTCTGCAAAGATGCAGAAAGATACATGAGAGGAGCAAAAAGAGCAGAGGAGGAGGAGAAAGAGTGAAAAACAGGACATGTGGAAGGGTTACAGGGAGAGAGAGTGAAGGAACAAAATCTGCTTTAAGACCTTTTTTGGCATCCAGCTTACAGTTCAACCAATCTGAATACATCAGAATTAATCAGAGTGGTAAAGACCTCCTCATAAACTACCGAGAATGGAAGTGGTCACGTAAGCATCCAATAATCAAACAGCAACACTCTATTGGCATTACCCCAACTATAAATCATAAAAATTAAACGCCCCCCAAAAAAGATTATCAAAAACCTACTCGACTGCAATAATGGATTTAGGGAGGATTGCAAAAGGAGGCACAGCTTGGCAAACTGATCTTAACATAAGCTGATGCACAGAAAAGCGCCACATCATTTAGAAAAGGACAGCTCAGCAGCGATTACACAGTTTGCTGATAGTCTGCAAGCCAGGAATGAGTGCTTGCAAAAAAAAAAAAAAAAAAAAAAAAAAAAAATGGCTTTTGGACCTTTAGAAGTATTACACTGCACTGCTGCACAATGATTTACCATGTAACCCACTGGCCCATCCCAATGCAAATTTCTGGCAAAGCCCATGTTTGTGCAAATCTCTCCAAATGGTAGGAGTTCTAGGACATAATAATCACTCTGCATTGTCATTGTATATGCAAAACTGATTTCAAAACCAATTTCAGCTTCAATATGTAAGGAGTGGCATATTTTGCATTTACAAAGAATGAACTGAGTTACTAAAAGAATAACCAACAATTACAATCAATCCAGAAATCAAAAGAAACAAAAATTTACTCATTTTAGGACCATTAGCAATTTTTGCATTGTGCAAGTATTTTCATGATTTTCCCCCAAATTCTCATTGCATCACCAAACTCTCAAGTATTTTTTTCTTTACAGTAAATGGCTGCAAAACATCCATCTATTTAGATATTTAAACTAAAGTCAATACAACAACATTATGGATAAACTCTTAATTTAAATGAGACTCACTTAATGCAAAGAAAGTGCCAAAGTAACGTGATTTCAGTAAACGAGGCTTCGTTACATCATAAGTGTTTCGAAACGTTTCAAAATTTTAATGGTTCACGTGACTTTGGCAGTTTGATACACGCTCCGAACCACTGATTCAAAACAAAAGATTCGTAAAGCTTCGAAGCTTCATGAAGCAGTGTTTTGAAATCGCCCATCACTGGATATTGTTGAATAAAGTCGTTATTTTATTTTTTTTGGCACACAAAAAGTATTCTCGTTGCTTCATAACATTAAGGTTGAACCACTGTAGTCACATGAACTGTTTTAAATACATCTTTAGTAGCTTTCTGGGCATTTGAAAGTGTTAATTATCTTGCTGTCAATGGAGGCCTCACTGAGCCATCAGATTTTATCAAAAATATCTTAATTTGTGTTCTGAAGATGAACGAAGGTCTTACAGGTGTGGAACAACATGAGGGTTAGTAATTAATGACAGAATTTTCATTTTTGGGTGAACTAACCCTTTAAGCAAGTTGTCATGAAAATGTCAACGCAATGAAATGGTCCTAATAGTATTTTTTTTCTTTTGATTTTTTTTTTTGTGTTAGATATTTGTCAATTGTAACATTTTAATGACAAAAAGCTTATTTTTCCATCAAAATTCACACTGCAATTCACATTTATTGGATTCTCATGACTTTAATACAGTAATTTTACTGTATTACAGTACAACCAATACTGTGATGCTATGCTTTAATCTAGATCAGAATAAATGAAAGGCAGAACAACAAATACTACCATGATGTATACTAATGAATGTGAGACTGCTTTTGGATTACACTGATAATTGTAATAAATGTGCTTACAAGTCATAAACAACATCAATATATAAAAAAGGCTTTATTTTCTTTAAGAAAAACATAACTGTTGTTTTCATTTCCTTTAATTAAGTGGTGAAAAAGGACTTGGGCATGTTCTTGTCAGGACTCATGAGATCACTGTACATGTCAGTGCAGCTCTATAAACACATAAACTTAGGAAATTTAAGAATTAAGATTCAAACTGGTCTTTGAGATTCATTTCTGGCCACATAAGGACAACAGTTGGCCAGTCCTGGGAATCAGTGTCTGGAATCAAACCAACAGCTGGCTGAGAGTTGCAGGAATGACTCGCTCGTGCTCTGCTGCTGCTGCTCAGGCGCGAGACAAAGACGGGGATCCACCTATATGGCCTACATAATATTATGATTATAGGTCATCTGCGCAGTAAAACAATCGTCACTACTCACGACAACGCACGAAGCTGGGTGCCACGTGAAAACACACATTTAAATGCAGTTTGGCAAGCATTTCACATGACCATGAACCATATTTTCTGGCAGCGTGCATGGCTACTGGCACGCGCGAGCCGCACAACAGCATGCAATGACCTATATTTCATTCTATGGAGGTTAATGTATGACTAACATGAATGCGGTGTGTTTCGGGGTTAAATATAAGGACAGTCCCTGACTAACTTACCTTAGATGAACGTCGATAATAATGCTGTGATTGTTAGCACTGCTAAAGACGCGAATGCATGATCCATGTGCTTTCGCTCACAAAGTCACTGCATTTTTAATCACACTGAGGGATTATTATAAAAAGAAAAATTACCTTTCTCCGTTTTGAGCCCCGGAGTCGATCTATATTATTGATAATCGCCTTTGATACTGAGAAGACGCTCGGCGTTGTGTTTTGTTAGAAAGGGGCTGGTCCGGCTCACGTGGCTCCTCCCACATGATGGCGCAGGGCGTGTCTCTCACTGTTGTGGGCGGGGTCTAGAGTTTCTTTAAACACACAGTGCATCATTCAAATAAATGATATCTGATATTTGTTTTTGAGAGGAACTCTGACATCAAATAGACCATGCAAAAATTGTCAGAACATCAACTGAACATAAAGGTGAATAGAAAGGTGATTTCTAAAATGAAAACTGTATAAAAACAAATCCCAGGTGTTTCAAACTAAACATTTTTAAGAATCAGTTGAAAGTTACAAAATATTGAATCACACAGTTAATAACAGCCTACATTATAGCCCACATAATAAAGTGTCTAACATTGAGTGGACTACATTTCTGAAGTCCAATGTAGCCTACACTAACTATAGAAATATATCCTTAAATTAAACGTTACTTTTGAGTGGACTATACTTTTGAAGTCCAATGTAGCCTACACTAAATATAGAAATATATCCTTAAATTAAACGTTACGTTTGTTTCAAAGGTACTGCGTAACAGGAATTTCCTACATGTAGGTCAACATGTGTTCAAAGAATTTTTATTTATTTTTTTTTCCATTGGTAATAACAGTGGAAACATTTAATATTTTTTCAATAGGCCTACTACAGGGGTCTATTTTGAAATATATTGACTTTTCAAATAAACCTACCCAGAGAAATCTTCACTGGAAAAGTGTAAATCCCAGTCTTTCCTATTTGCATAACGTGTATGCAGTATAAAGTGCTTATACAGGCCTACAAGTAAATTTAGTTTTATTTTTATGTAATATTTTGTTTTATTTCTGTTCAACTCAAAGTTTAAATAAAACTGCATCTGTATACTATTTCTAAACAAAGAAAATTGATTCTGCCACTCCACACAGACGCTGTACACAGCTAACTTGAATGGTTCTGCATTATTTACTTTGAATATTAATAAATAACATTAAAAACCTTGCTAACCACTGTCAGTCTCAAAGTTCATTGAGTTTACTCTGACAATCACGACCACATGCTATTCATTACCCTATATCTTCTATCTCAACCCGAGCTGCTGAGTCTTTAGCCATTTTCAAGAAACGGCTGAAAAAACAATTTTTTGTCAACACTTGACCCATTAATACTAACATTTACTATTTTATATATATATATATATATATATATATATATATATATATATACACACACACACAGAATCAGGCATAACATTATGACCACCTTCCTAATGACCACCTTGTGTTGGTCCCTCTTTTGCTGCTAAAACAGCCCTGACCCGTCGAGGCATGGACTCCACCAGACCCCTGAAGGTGTGCTGTGGTATCTGGCACCAAGATGTTAGCAGCAGATCCTTTAAGTCCTGTAAGTTGCGAGGTGGGGCCTCCATGGATCGGACTTGTTTGTTCAGCACATCCCACAGATGTTCGATTGGATTGAGATCTGGAGAATTTGGAGGCCAAGTCAACACCTCAAACTCATTGGTGTGCTCCTCAAACCATTCCTGAACCATTTTTGCTTTGTGGTACCGTTTCCATGAAAGGGTATACATGGTCTGCAACAATGCTTAGATAGGTAGGTAAGTAACATCCACATGGATGGCAGGACCCAAGGTTTCCCAGCAGAACATTGCCCAAAGCGACACACTGCCTCCGCCGGCTTACCTTCTTCCCATATTGCATCCTGGTGCCATGTGTTCCCCAGGTAAGCGATGCACACGCACCCGGCCATCCACGTGATGTAAAAGAAAACGTGATTCATCAGACCAGGCCACCTTCTTCCATTGCTCTGTGGTCCAGTTCTGATGCTCACGTGCCCACTGTTGGCACTTTCGGCGGTGGACAGGGGTCAGCATGAGCACCCTGACTGGTCTGCAGCTATGCAGCCCCATACGCAACAGACTGTGATGCACTGTGTATTCTGACACCTTTCTATCAGAACCAGCATTAACTTCTTGAGCAATTTGAGCTACAGTAGCTCGTCTGTTGGATCAAACCACACGGGCCAGCCTTCGCTCCCCACGTGCATCAATGAGCCTTGGCCGCCCACGACCCTGTCGCCGGTTCACCACTGCTCCTTCCTTGGACCACTTTTGATAGATACTGACCACTGCAGACTGGGAACACCCCACAAGAGCTGCAGTTTTGGAGATGCTCTGACCCAGTCGTCTAGCCATCACAATTTGGCCTTTGTCAAACTCGCTCAAATCCTTACGCTTGCCCATTTTTCCTGCTTCTACCTCATCAACTTTGAGGACAAAATGTTCACTCGCTGCCTAATATATCCCACCCACTAACAGGTGCCGTGATGAAGAGATAATCAGTGTTATTCACTTCATCTGTCAGTGGTCATTATGTTATGTAAAAAATAAATCCGTAAAATAACAGAAAAAGTAGTGCCAGCTTATTAGCTGGACATTATCCAGTAATTTAACGGACATTTCCGTTAACCCTAAAACACAACGTAATGAAGTGCAAAATTCTAAATTCAGCTAAAACACCTGTAATTCTGTTAAATTAATACAGTACATTGTGCCCTATTTTTTCCGATTTATATATATATATATATATACATATATATATATATATATATATATATATTGCTATGTGTACTGTGCTAGACTAACTGGAATTAGTCACAGCACTTGCATATTGTTTCCCTATTGTTGGTTTGATTGCTTCTATTGCTCTCCTCATTTGTAAGTTAGATAAAATCGTCTGCTAAATGATTAAATGTAAATGTATAGTATAACTGACAACTGCTTAGAGGGACTATGACAAACAGTCGAAAATCCCTCTGCTGAATGCTATTATAAAATAGATTTGGCAATTATGGAATTCTCAACAATTTTAGCTCAAAATGAAAACATGATGTTGTGGATTATAAACAGTATTATAATAGGCATTTGTAAACTACATACATATTGTGGTGAATATGGAAAATGTGCTAATTTGCATAGAATACTACAGTGTCACTGGCATTGTTTTAATAAACATATAATTCAATGGAGCTAACAAATATATATGATTTACTCATGTAAATTCCCTTTAAGATGCATGAAAGGGGAATTAAGATAAGTAGGCCTGTCTTATGTTGTATGGGTTCCAAAAATAGAAGAGCATGAATAGATTCAGTTGCTATGGTAATAATAATATTAACTCTGAGTAGCCTAATTATCTGAAAAAAGGCATAAAAAGATGCCACTAGATGTCTCTGTTTGCCCATTGAGTCACTATACTGGAAGCTATTTCTAGTGCTGTTCTGAGATGTCACTTGTGTCAGTGATGAATCATTTCATGCTTTGTCTACTCTATACAGTCCTTGTAGAGTACACTGAGTGTGGATAACTTTTCACTACAAAGTGCCAAAGATCACTTTTGATTGAGAGCTGTTGGCAGAAGTAAATAAATATTGCATTATGTCCAAATATACTTTTTAAAAATTAACTTGTATTCGCACTTCAGTGCAAAATTAAAAAAACAAACATTTAAAAAAAAAAAGCGTTAAAACAAAAAGATAAATTAGAAATGAAGACGTGCTTCAAAACTGAGCTATAGTTGCACAAGTCACTTAAAATACCATGTTTCTTATCAACTTCAGTCAAATATGAAAAACATTTATAACATTTCATTATTTAAACTCTTGTCAAAAACGCACTTTTATATGAACCATTATATGAACGTTAAATGGATAGTTCACCCAAAAATGAAAATTCTGTCATCATTTACTCACTCTCAAGTTGTCCCAGGGCCTAAAATTAACATTTGCCAAGCACCAAATGCGAGTAAAAATCGGTGTTGGCGAGTATATGAAACGGTATCAATCGCCAGTTGGCCGGTAACATTTTAATGAATTCTAACAATGCAAAATTTCGAGAACATGAACGTGAACGAACATGAACCATGCTCGGGACAATTAATAAGGGGAGTGCTGCATCGTCACAAAAGTTTAGCCTTCCAATTTAAATATTCAAGCTCAAGTTCAAGAACTCAACTCGTTACTCAAAACGCATGTCCAGAAATCCACGTCTCAATGCGCGAATACTGAATTGAGCTCTCTTTCGATTCTTCTTGCACTTGAACAGACATATTCAAACAAAATTATGTCAAAATGCTCATCTTGGCAAGTATCCTTAGTCAGTTATGTCTTAACTGAACATAAAAAGTTGGGAAATAAAATGCATGTGTAACAGTATATTGGATCCGTGCATTAGCTCTTAAAGTGACAGCAGCCAATAATGAAATTTAGGCAATATTACGATTAAATTTTACTCTTGTAAACAATACTTCGATCAAATTTATGTGATCAGATGAAGATATCGTGTTGCGAAGGTATTGGTCGGCTTGTCGCGTTCAGTGTAGACAGCTTTTAGCTGTTGCAGCGCGATGCGACGCGATAAAAGTCGCGTCTGGTGTAGACACGGTGTAAGAGTGCTGTTATCACTAAAATATTGCACGGCTATCAGCCAATCAGATTCAAGAACCAGAAAGAACTGTTGTATAAATATATATATTACAGTTTCTATACTTTGCTGCCCATTCAGTCTTAACATTAATGGTAAACGAGCTTGGCTTACTGTCCTCGAAGGAGGTTCGAATCCGAGGTTCGGCTTGAGCTCCGAGCTTAACCCTATAACAGCACTGCACAGAGGAAGAATAAGAGAAACAGAGAAGGAGATTAGGAAGGAGAAGGGATGCTGGAAGAATTGTTGCTGTAAAGTATCCTTAGTCAGTTATGTCTTAACTGAACGTAAAAAGTTGAGAAATAAAATGCATGTGTAACAGTATAATGGATCCATGCATTAGCTCTTAAAGTGACAGCAGCCAATAATGAAATTTAGATTAAATTAAATTTTACCTCATGTAAACAATACTTCGATCAAATTTATGTGATCAGATGAAGGTATCTCAGGAGACAGGAAGTGAAGCTAACGCTGGATTCGGACATGCCTTGATGCCTTCCTACCTTGGAATAGCTGAACATATTTGGAACATATTTGGCTCTTCAGCTGAGTCGAATCTCCTGAGTGGAATTGACTCCATTGAAGTGGAATTGATAGGAAGCTTTTTATGTCAGCCTACAAATTTCCATCAAGACTAAACAGCTCTTTAGAAATCAGCTTTGTCATGAAACTTTGTTACAATTTGAAAAGGTTGTTATGCTACTGGTGTATTTGATAAACTTTGATGATTTGATTTGAAACAAAAATTTAAATGATTTGGCCAGATATAGTTGTTGGTCAAATAAAACTGTTGAGCTGAATGGACTGGAGGAGGAAACTGTATGCAGTCACCATAGTGAGACGGTTGCTGCTGGATTACACAATGAGCTTACTGCGGTAATGAGCAGATGCAAAGATACGGCCAGCTCAGCGTATTGTTCTCATGCCAGTGTGCAGTAATTGTGCTGATATGTAATTACTGCCTGTCACCCCTGGGGACAGTTTGACAAGAGCAGAATGGCAGGGCATCTGTGTTCCCCACACAGGGGTTTCTACTGGAACTCACATTGCAAGGACAGTGTGTCCAGCCACTATTAGTGCTGTTCCTGTTTTCCTCAGGCATCAGCTAAATTGGATCTCATCCTCTTTTGGATGGATGATGTGCTAGTACTTTTGCAAAATATTTCATAAAAAGAACTCCCCATGTAGTTTTGAAACGATAAAACAGTATAGGCCGGTTCAAAGTGAAAACAAAACGTAAGTGACACTTTCTGGATGTCAAAGTTATGTCTAATGTTTATAGTTAATGTGATGAACAACCTGTGGTTGAGTAACCTGTGTGAACAAACTTCACACATCCACTAATCTGTCTGTCTGCCTCTCTGTTGTGTAGACAGTATTGTAAGTTTGTCAGTAAAAGTTGAAAGAAGTTTGAAACTCTCACCTAAATAACAGCAAGCTAAATCGAGTCAACAGAGGGCGCGCTTGACCCTCATTCTGTGAGGAAGGTCTGTCGACTTCAAATGACATTTGCTCGGTCATCACCATATCTGAAGCAATTTTTAGTATTTTCAGTGAGTTTTCAATTAACAGGCTAATAGGTAACCAAATTAATTAATTATATTAGGAATGCGAGTGCAATGTCTATACGCGCGCTCTTGGGTTAAAAACATTTTAAAGAGACGGAGACGGCGTTTTGAGAAATGAGTTAAACCCATTTTGTTAGATAACTGCAAGTCTCGCCTTATACAGTTAAAAATGCCAATCGCATTTTTCATAGAGACATTGTTGTAGTAGCGTACCATACGTCGTAGCGTTTTATTTCATCATTTTTTATTTCCCCATTCAAGTAGCTTGTTGCTAAATGGTGTGGAAAATCGCTTTCTGGTCGTTACCGAGATGGTCACCAAGTGAACTGACTTGACGAGACTCAAAATTGATCTTGTATGCAGAATTGCAGATGAAAATCATTTGTTTACAACAAGCCTATCTACAGGCCTAAATGTAGCATGTAAAGTCTTTTATGATTACAGAAAAGGTTTCTGCAGTTTACAGGTCTCATGAGATTCCAATTTATCTTACAAATCTAATTTACAAAATAAATGGGAAGAAACAAGTCTGAATGAAATCAATTCATCCTTGTAAATAGATGGTCTGCTGGGAAATTCAGTGTAATTTTGTAGGTTAGCTCTGGATTATAGGTCATTTTAGGAAGAAAAAACAGCATTGATCAGTCTTACAAATTGAAATGAATTACATTAAAGTCTTAGAAGCAAGCTACTGTGAGAAGCCAATGCAGTCATTTTTTGTTTTTCCATGTGAGAGATGATAGTCTTGATTTATAGGGATTGTACATTAACTCAGCATGGTCAATAGAACTGGAATACTAGCTGGTTTGTAGCATAATACATAAAATAAATATTATAAAATGTAACTTCTATCCACAAAATATATTTTCTAAACACTTATATACATCTTATATGCTTTATTGCTGCACATTTATGTGATCTGAAGAGGAGTTGACTGATGTTTATTATTAAAGAGCCCTTGTGAAAATGTTAAACTGTCTTATTGCAGTAGGTGACAGTGAGCTTGATTTACACTAACAGCCTTACAGTCAGTGTACTTGAGTTAGTTAACATGTTGGCACACAAAGATTTCAAGAGTGCTTGTCAGAGAAGAGCTGAATACAAGCAATTTGTTGTGTTGTGTAGGCTGTGTGCTTATGAGCAGAGAGGAATTGTAAAACGAGCTAAGTAGCAGTTGTTTACCAATATATAGGAATTAATAATCACAAACAAAATCTCTTTAATACCTCTTTTTTTCTCCTAGTAAGCAATGAGATTAAAGTTTCTCAGATGCTTTTCCTGAGAAAAAGACTCCAGTATTCTCACGTGTCTCAAACTGTGTATGATAAATGTATCCATCCAAACAGTTGCCCAAGTACAGAAGTCTACAAAATATATAACATTGTTCTAGTGGTTTTTGGATATTTTAACCACAATAAGAGACAGCGGCAAATCCCCGAAGCACTGGCCGAGATGAAGCTGTTCTCGGTGGGTACATGAGCACTGAACGGCTGCTGAAGGCCTGGAGTTCGCATCTCCGAAAAGGTCTAAACAAATTGTAAAATATGCGCTATGATTAAATATGAGTCACATATTTCAGGTCTAAACTACATTCTCGCCTAAAAAACTCTTAAAATTACAGTTTGTGGTACAACAAGTGTAGTATTCGTAAAAAATACGGTGGATTTGATCAGCCGCCATGACAGTCGCTTCAGGCGGAGTGATACAAATGGTGAAAAGGTAAGAGTGCTGTTATCACTAAAATATTGCACGGCTATCAGCCAATCAGATTCGAGAACCAGAAAGAACTGTTGTATAAATATATATATATATATTATAATAAATAAATATATATATTTCTTTACTTTGCTGTCCATTCAGTCTTAACATTGATGGTAAACGAGCTTGGCTTACTGTCCTCGAAAGAGGCTCGAACCCGAGCTAAACCCTATAACAGCACTGCACAGGGGAAGAATAAGAGAAATAGAGAAGGAGATTGGGAAGGAGAAGGGATGCTGGAAGATTTGTTGCTGGGATGGCACAGTGACTGCTGCTTATATACTATGTTTGTAATAATATTTGACAAGACTGAATGTTTAGGCTCTTCCCGAACCTAGGTTTGGAACTTCATTCTGTATGCTTTTTGTATGTCAACAATTGACTCATTTGTGTTTTGTCATTTAAAGAATTTTAAGAGAAACATTTTAGAAAAAAAAAGAAATTTAAAAGCAATTAATAAACTCCTGTATGCGCAACCTGAACGTGCAATAACATTGTATGTCAGAGAGGGCCACAGGAGATGGCGAGTAATACTTTCCCAGATGGCAAATGATTTCAGTTCTTATTGAAATGCTGAGCAAACATTGAGGATTAGCCGCCCTTTCATTTGAGCTGAATGACAAAGCTCCACTTATTTAGTCTCCAAGGCACAATGTTGTCTCCAAGTAAAGATCTCTACAGCTGATTTATACAGTACTTGTCTCTGTCCAGTTCAAACAGAGAGCAAAACATGAGCTGGACATACACTAGCTGATCAAATATCCCCCCACTGTCCATCAGGAGGATTTACAGTCAGCCTGCATTAGTGGTCACGTATTATATTTCATTAGTTCACTGCCAGCAGCTCTTTATGTATTTTCGGATAAGGCTGGAGTGAACAGGACGCTGTAGTCATATCCTCTGACAATAATTCCTGTTCTTTTTTTACACCGATTACAGAACCTATACATAGACACAAGAACGATGTATGTTAAGCATCTAGAACAGTCTATCCTACACTTTCATAATCTTGTTTACCAAAATGACTCACTATAACAGCTCAACCTGGACTTAACGACTAACACAAAATGCTCTCTGAGTACTTTGAAAATGAGCAAATGGCACCAATAATTGGGGCACTTTAACTGATCTGGCTACTGCATCAAAGGGTTCTGTATGAGTCAATGCAGAACATCATGTACATTGTTTAACATATCATAATCTAACAAGCAAATATATTTTTGGATGGAGGCCTATAGATTGTTTTTGTGGATGAAACATCTGGAAAATCTTCAATCCTTTCAGCAAACCCTCTTTTTGGATCAGCAGTCACAGTACCTTTCTGCCTACAGGAAAAAAATAATATGAAAAACCTTCAAAAAAGACAAAAAGCTACTGAGCCTACCAATCACCCGCTCCACGCAGAGCCCATTCTTCTCAAAACAACTCTCCTTCGCTGTTGGGATTCATTTGTGCACTTTCTTGGGCATTGAAATTACAGCATACAATAATAAACCCAAATAACTTACTGTCAATGTCTGACAAAGTCAATAGCAATGACAGAAATGACCTTTTTATTACAATAGTTACACTCTAGAATTGATTCTCTGGCTTTTATGTAGGAATATTTGTTTTCAGTGTGTGTTTGTGTCAAATAGAATTAATAAACTGAAAGAAAAATTTGATGTGCAAACAATTATGGCTGTTCATTATAAAACTAAATGAATAATTTTTGATGAACAAATTTCTAAGGCCTCTAAATTATCAATAAAATAAACCCTCTGATTGATAGTTTATACTTTTTTAGCAAGTTAAAGGCCATTTAGTATAATTCTAAAAGCGTCCCCCTTCAGGTCATCTTTTTTTCTGTGAAATCTTTACTGATTTTTAGTAAAAGTAAACATGAGAATAGCTGTTATATTGTAAGTAATATTTTAAGATGAACACTTACTTGACTGGAGCAACTTAGGTTAACTTGTGTCACATGTTTGGTTTATTTGTACATGTTTAAAGTTTTCTCCTGTGTTTCTCCTGGTTCCTGAGTATTTTGTTATTAAAGTCTGCCTTCTACTTCATCGTGAAAGTTTCTACACACCACGTTATATAACAGAAGAACCAAACTGTACCGAAAGATGGATCTCACGTCACTGCCAATTACAATGGTCACAGTGATCCCAGATTCTGTGATGGCAGCGGTAAATATGGACTTGGCTGGCCATGACCTGACTGACTACCTCATGAAGGTCCTGTTTGAGAGAGGCTTCAACGTCACCATCGGAGCGGTGAGAGAAATTCCCACTCCAATTAATACAGCATTGTCAATGCCAATGGTCACAATGCTTCCCGCGAGCGATGTTCCCAGACCTGCTCCTATCTGTGAAATCTCTGAGCCAGAGTCTCGTCCCGTCATGGCCGCCATTCCAGAGTCTCGTCCCGTCATGGCCGCTGCTCCAGCCCCTGAGCCCGCTCCGGTGTCGGCTCCAGCCCCTGAGTCCGCTCCAGGAAGTTCTCCAGAGTCTGCTCCAGAATCCCTCCCGGCCTAAACGCCTAGCTCCCCCAAAGAAAATTTTGGTGGGGGGCTATATGCCCGTGGCTTCGTGGCTGAGCCTGGGGTCCGGGAGAAGGCCACGAAGGCGCATCCTCCTAGGACTCCTGAGCTGCTGGCTCCGCCCTGGGCCCTGAGCTGCCGGCTCTGCCCTGGGCCCTGAGCTGCCGGCTCTGCCCTGGCCCCCTGAACTGCCGGCATCGCCCTGGAGGCTTCCTGTCCTGCCAAAGACTCTCCTAGTTAACCTCCAGGGTGCCTGCCCTCCCACCCCAGTTTGTGGCGCCTTTCAGGAAGGGGGGAGTAATGTCACATGTTTGGTTTATTTGTACATGTTTAAAGTTTGTTTTCATTAGTCACATGTCTTCCTTTGTTCAGGTTTTCCCGCCACTCTTTAGTTGTCATAGTAACTGATTGATTTGAGTTTCAGTTCAGGTGTGTCTTGTTAATTATCTTGTTAAGGTCCTTTGTTTGTCTCTTGTGTATATATACCCTGTGTTCTCCCTCAGTCTCTGTCGGTTCTCGTTTGATTGTAATGTGGTTTTCTCCCGTGTTTCCCTTGGTTCCTGAGTATTTTGTTATTAAAGTCTGCCTTCTAGTAGTATTCCTTGTCGTGAGAGTTTCTACACACCACGTTACGTAATAACTTGATTGTCCATACATAATTTTTTAGAAAAATAATGCTCAAAAGTAAGTATCAAATGTGATACATCAGGCTTTTGAGGAATGTTTATTTGAATGTTTATCTCTTAATTATGTTGTATTGTTTTGCGTGAACATAAAATAAAAACTACAGAGCTTTGAACATAAAACTTTAAATATCATCTAACTAAGACATTATTTGGAGATGTAGAGTGATAACTGATACTTATATGCATTTTAGTCTGCTATACTTTTATAAAGATCTCATTGATTTACATTACAAGCAGAATTTCATCTATTTGGCCAAATAAATATCAGTTTCTACACCAAATTGCATAATTTTGCTCAGTTTGGGCCTCTGAATAAAATTGAGGTGTTTTTGAAATGTGCGGCAAATTTTCATCAAGTTCCTGGTCTTCAGAGCTAATTTTAGTTTTATTTTTCATCAAAATACTTACCTCTGAAACAGTGCGTACAGAAATCTGAAAGCTACAGGTCACTATACAGTCTGCTGTGGCACTGAACTCATAACAAATATGCCTACAATAGAACAGAATATAATGAAACATATCAGATGTCAGATAAAAGAGAGGAATGTATTATTGAAATGCATTTTCGGTGACATTCATGCCCTGGTTACTTGTTTTACCCTGGTCAACTGAGACTGGTTTTCTTTTAGCCATCCTGAAATATAAGCCACGACTTACCTCTCTAAAAGTAGCCTTCTGTACATGGAATTTACCACCTTCATTTTATTAATGCCGGGGGTGACATTGCAATAGGTCAGTGGGGTGTTCTGTACCCAGTGAACCGGTCATTTTGATTGGCTCATCTGGGTGTTTTGAAGGGAGTATGTCAGAAAGGATTCAGCGTCTCTAAGCTGCTCTCACTGAGAGCTGGACATCTGTCAGCCAGTATTACTATCACAATCCTAATGAAAAGCAGAGGTGAAGAGCAGTCTCATTATATCAACAATCACTGGCTAGACATCCTGATCTGTGTCTTATTGCAGTTGTCATTGCATACATAATCACAGGCAAATTATCATGACAAATGAAGTCACAATATGGTAGAAATAGTGAGGTGGTGAATCAAAATGCCAAAACAAATAAATAGTGATGACACATTGTTCTTGGCATTTACTACACAAATATAATCACACACTCACTGGCCACTTTATTAGGTTCACCTGTTCAACTGCTCATTAATGCAAATATCTAATCAGCCAATCACATGGCAGCAACTCAATTCATGTAAGCATGTAGGCATGGTCAATAAGATCTGCTGAAGTTCAAACTGAGCATCAGAATGAGGAGGAAAGGTGATTTAAGTGACTTTGAATGTGGCATGATTATTGGTGCCAAGACGGGCTGGTCTGAGAATTTCAGAAACTGCTGACCTACTGGAATTTTCACGCACAACCGTCTCTAGGGTTTACAGAGAATGTTCCAGAAAAGAGAAAATATCCAGTGTGCGGCGGTTCTGTTGGTGAAAATGCCTTGTTGATGCCAGAGGTCAGAGGAGAATGGCCAGACTGGTTGGAGCTAATAGAAAGGCAACAGTAACTCAATATAGTAACTCAAATAAACACTTGTTACAACAGAGGTCTACAGAAGAGCATCTCTGAACACACAACACGTCGAACATTGAAGCAGATGGGCTACAGCAGAAGAAGACTCACTCCTGTCAGCTAAAAACAGGAAACTGAGGCTACAATTCACACAGGCTCACCAAAACTGGACAAACAATTGGAAAAATATTGCCTGGTCTGATGAGTCTTGATTTCTGCTGCAACATTCAGATGGTAGGGTCAGAATTTGGTGTAAACTACATGAAAGCATGAATCCATCCTGCATTGTATCAATGGTTCAGGTTGCTGCTGGTGGTGTAATAGTGTGGCAGATGTTTTCTTGGCACACTTCGAGCCCCTTAGTACCAGTTGAGCATCGTTTAAACGCCACAGCCTACCTGATATTGTTGCTGACCATGTCCATCTCTTTATGACCACAGTGTGCCAGTATCTTCTGATGGCTTCTTCCTGCAGGATAATACACAATATCACAAAGCTCAAATAATCTCAAACTAGTTTCTTGAACATGACAATGAGTTCACTAGTCTCAAATAGCCTCTACAGTTACCAGATCTCAATCCAACAGAGCAGCTTTGGGATGTGGTGGAACGGGAGATTCACATCATGAATGTGCAGCCGACAAATCTGCAGCAACTGTGTGATGCTCTCATGTCAATATGGACCAAAATCTCTGAGGAATGTTTTCAGCACTTTGCTGAATCTGTGACACAAAGAATTAAGGCAGTTCTGAAGGCAAAAGGGGGTCCAATCCGGTACTAACAAGGTGTACCTAATAAAGTGTACGTACAGTAGAGTGCAAAAGTCTGAAACCACTTTGATTGGGATGTTTTTCATTTAAAACCGAGAAATAAACTTTTTAAATAATAATTTAGGATACTAAAAAAATATAATTTAGGAAAAAATAAATAATATTTAGTATACTTCTCTATAATCAAACAAGTGAGGCTTATTAAAATATTAAGACACATACACATTTTTCCCATTTATTGACTGACAGCTCTCCTGTCCCCATGTTGAGAGAAATAATGTGCAGAGGTGTTGTGTGCGCTGTGTGAACATGATGGGTATTGTAGTTCTAGACTAAATGTGAACATGCATTTACTCATCTCACTTGCACAAAAACATTCAGTATTCCTCAAAATGAATAGAAACAGTGAAATGCAATCTCAATTTTACGCAAACCTGTAATAATTAACTGTATTAAATTACACAAATATACTTTATGTATTTAATCTCACTTTATTAACCCATGTCTTTGCTGCTGGCCTTTAATGATTTAATTCAACCAAACTAATAAGCAAAAATTACTTTAGATTAGATTTAGAAATAAGAGTGTTGAACTTCCTTTTCCTGTATACTCTTCTTCTTTAATCCAGAATGGCAGCCAGTGTTGCCAATTTAGGGATTTTGTCACTAGATTTAGTGACTTCCCCACCTCTTTTGAGACTTTTTTTCAAAAGTTTAGGGCCAAATCTAGCAACTTCTTGGACAAACCTTATCTAGATTCTTATTTTGCCCACTGAACTCTATTCGTATTTATATAGATCAATGAATTTGCCATTATGATGTCATCTAGTGACATTTAGCTAGTTTTAGCTACTTTCAATTGAAAGCAGTTGGCAACACTGATGGCAGCACTGCTGAAAGGCTTGTTTGAGCTGCGCCCTCTACTGTACAGGTGTAAATATGCATTTCCTTCAGTCTGAGGCTTATTCATTTTTTTTGTTGTTATTAAAAAAAACAAACAAGCAATTCCAGCCCAGGTGAAAAAAAGTAACACAAAAGTATTGTAATGCATTACTTTTCGTAACGCAACTAGTTACTTTTTTAGGGAGTAACACAATATTGTTATGCATTACTTTTATAAGTAACTTTCCCCAACAGTGCATACTCAATTTTTGCTCTGAAATTGTGACGATAAAATAATTTGTAATGAAAAAAGGATGAAAAATTATTAGTAAATAAGCAAAACAGAAACATTTTCACTAGTGGTTTCACACTTTTGAAGCCCATAATATTAAAGGCCTACAGTGACAGATTAAATTCTTGATAAATAAAAAATACATAAATGAATATACTTGTATATATATTTTTTAAATCATGTAGTTAATCAAGTTAAATACATTACTTGTAGATCCAGTAATCATACTGTGCAAACAGAGAACTGTGATATGATCATGTTGTTTATATTAGCAAACAAGATTTGAATGAGTCATTCATCAGAGATGAATGAACATAAAGACTAGAGTCTATGAAAAAAAAACTAATAATCAAATTACACAACACTGAACTGAAGGATTTAATAAAATTATGAAACAAATCTCCTGCACAAATGAATGAACTCAAGAGAAATGTACAGCAGAAACAGCGTACTTAAAAAAATACCTGAAAATAAATAAAATAATTCATGTGATATTGATTCACATAGTATGCTTCACTAAACATTTAATAATGATTCATAAAAAGAAATATACAGTATAAACTAATGAAGAAATCATTTAAATATATTATTTTATTGAAAATGTAGTATCTTTATGTACAGTCTCTCATACATACATATATGGACTATGAAATTCCACAGCCAAATAAAGAATTCTCAGTGAA
The DNA here is from genome assembly GCF_019924925.1 of Ctenopharyngodon idella. Lineage (NCBI taxonomy): Eukaryota > Metazoa > Chordata > Actinopteri > Cypriniformes > Xenocyprididae > Ctenopharyngodon > Ctenopharyngodon idella. The sequence goes on along the minus strand of NC_067228.1, from coordinate 7,387,794 downwards.
TGGAAACTGTTCTCTCTTGATCTCTAAAAATAAATGTACCAAATAACGTACCTAGTTCTCCTCCAGCTCATAAAATACAACTAGTATTGCAACCTGGAAGGTAAACATTAAATACACAATGGAGAATATCAATATTATTTATGATCTATACATTATTGCATCATCAGAGAGCTGCAGACGAGTACAGTCTCGTGACAAATAAGGATATCACAGAGAGATGAAAGGCCCACGGTTGTCCTATTACACAAAAGAGAGTTTATTTCATGATGAAAACAGATTGAATCTACTTATATGACAAAAAGAGGAACCCGAACACATGTGGAGAAGAGAAATGCTGTGTTTCCTGTCAGATAAAAGGATAAGAGTGGGCGGCACTGAAGAACTGGTGATTGAGCTTATTGACTACACGATACAAGACAGCACACAGGCCAAAAACTGCATCACAGGCTCCCTGACAACATCAAGCCGTTGACTGAACACGTACTGTCCTACGGTAAGATTTGGGATTGTTTCTGACAGCGCTGCGAGGCATGTGCTTGTCCGGGGTTGGTTGAGTTGAAAAGGAAGACCATGATAATTCAAGTCTTTCAGGAAGCAGTTCAACACTTTTCTTGTTTATTTTTAGTGTTTTCAAATGCAAAAGTCCTCACTAAGACGGCAGATCCTTCCTGGGTTTTGCGATGGTGAGGACGGTTGAGGATAAAGTTTCAATAAATACACCATTGAACTTCGGCACGCAGCCGCAGTGTGGCATAGTTCGAGAAACGTCCGCTTCGTTTTGGGCGCTTGCTCAGTAAGGCGCAAATAGGATGGAGCCCGCGGTATGTCGGATCGGTCCCGGAGCGGCACGGAGAAAGGAGTGCGGAAGTGAGGCCGTCTGAAAGATGGAGGTGTTGGGACGAGGGTGGAGGGAGATGGACGGGACTGTGGTGGGGGCGAAGGGTGTGTGGAGGAAAGCCGGTGATATGGGCTTCGCCAAGTCCTTCTGCAGGGCGAGTTTGGCCTGGAGGAAAAAGAAAGAATTGAACACTGAATCACTTTGGGGAAGGAGAAAGAACAGTGTCTCTGTCAATAAAGAAATTAGGACTGCACAATTAATTGAAAGGACACTGATTATATGGCCTAGTGGGATTATTTAACCTGTGATGTAATTAAATATATAGTCTGCATGCACCATGCACATCTGAGGTTTTTGAAATTGTTTTTAGATTTCGAATAACAAGCATATTAAAAATAGTCAACTTTAAGCAGAAACTAAAACGTCTTCCTTCAGTTCACCAATCAGACTGAGGGAATGATACTAATATTAATAATAATAAAAAAATATTATTATTATTATTATTAATACTTTATTGATGATATAATAATAATAATATAAAAATAAGAATTATTGAAGGTGTTATTATTAATAATATTAACCTTTACAAATATTAAAAAAAAATAATAATAATAATAATAATAATACTTAATAATAATACTTTGTTAGTTTAATACTTTACAAACATTATTTTATTATAATTAATAATAATAATAATAATAATAATAATGAATGAAATAATTATGAAATAATAATAACATTAATAATGATTATTATTATTATTATTATGATGTTTAATACTTTAGGAATAATAACAACAATAATACAAAATAATTACTGAAAGTGTTATTAATAATAATATTTAACACTTTACAAATAATAATAACACCAATAATACAAAATAATTATTAAAAGTGTTATTATTAATAATAATATTTACACTTTACAAATAATAATAATATTGTTGTTGTAGTTATAATTATTACTGATAAAAAATAATAATAATAATAATAATAATAATAATAATAATTTAAAATATTTTAATGCTTTACTAGTGGTAATAATAATAATAATAATAATAATAATAATAATAATACTTAGTTTAATACTTTACAAATAATAATAATAATAATCATAATAATAATAATAATATCATAATTACTAATAATATTTTATTGATGATGACATAACAACAACAATAATAATTTATTAATAATAATGATAATAATAATACTTTGCAAATAATATTCATTTTATTATTATTGTTGCTATAATTATTACTGATGATAATAATAATAATAATAATAATAATAATAATTAATAATAATAGTAAAAATAATAAAATACAAAATAACAAAAATACAAAAATATTAATATTGTTATTCAATAATAATAATAATAATAAAAATACAAAATTATTATTATTATTATTATTATTATTCCTTTTGTTGTTGTTATTAGTAATTATTAAAATATTACAGTTATTTTCTAATGCAAGTCTATGGAGGATCTGTGCATTTGGATACTTTCAAATGGGATTTGCAGAAATTATCCTCAAATATTGTTAACAGAGAACATAAAAAAGAAATTCATTCTTATGGGACTTTCTGTAAAGCTCGTCTGAGCTAGCAACAGTAACCCAGATAGGTGGAGCTTAGTGAAGGACCAACTGTACTACAAGCAGAAAGTTGTTTCAAGCATATTTTGCATATAATTTGAAAAATGACAAGTGATCATTAAGCCCTTATGATGCATTAGCATCCCAAAGAGGCATTTGTCAGCCTAGAAAGTGTGGAACAAACTCCTCACAGCACTAATACTTGAGAAGCGAGTAACACTTGATGAAAGCGCTTGATTATAAAGAGCATAAATAATGCATTACTGCCAGAGAGCTGGAGCTCCGCTGCTGCTTGTTGTAAGGGCTGTATTTGGGTTTGGTGGGTTTGCCTGCCACTCTGTCCTTGTGCCGCCTACTGGAGATATGCTGTGGAGAAAATGGACTTAATTAACATTGTTATGCAAGTGATACACATTTGTGACCAAACTTAACACTGAACCGAACTATCAAAACAGCATAATAGGAAGTACAACTTCATTTTGTCTGCATGCAAATTTGGCAAGATCAAGCCACAGAATCCCATTACTATTCATAGTGCTTTCATTATTCATCACTGCACGTGTTACGTTTTGTTGTAAACTGCATAAATAAGGATCCTGCCAAATGCAACCAAAGACACATGCTAACAAGAAAACATCCTCTTACACTGAAACTGAACTGAATACCTGTTTAAGCTGGATTTCTGAGTTGACGTGGACATCACAGATTTCACAATGAAACGTTTTGTTCTGTAAGCCTGAGCCTTTGTTGAGTTGTGTGGCCTGAACTTTGAGTTTGGACCCGGGTCTGGGGTACGCTTTAATGGGACCAGCTCCATTTCGTGCCTCCAGCATGGTTTTGTGCTTTGAACCTGATGAAACAGACAATGTAGAATGGTAGAATGTTTTCTCTGGCTTAACAGGGGGAAAAAAGAAACACGTCTGTTTATTCAGTGCAACTGTAAGGCTTTTGGCTGCATTGATCCAACTTTCAAAGAAAAAAATTTCTAAGACTGAATATTTCAATTAAGTCAGACTAGAGTTTGAATTTAGCTATGCTTATTTTTACAGCCTAATGTTGTGGAATGTACCACAGTGATTTTATTGAAGGTATAATATTAAAGGCACAATATGTAAGATTTTTGGATTAAAATATCTCAAAATCACTAGAACAGTGTTATATATTTTGTTGACTTGTGTACTTACATTATCCCAAATGTTTCCAAGAATGTTTAAATCCAGAGAAATAAGCAATTTTAACCAGGACACGGACCTGGTTAAAACCGCTGATTCGACACGCTGATTCATTATGCTCTGAATCTTCCTGAAGCAGTTTTTTGAAATCGGCCATCACTAAATAAGTCGTTTTTTTTTTTTTTTTTTGGCGCACCAAAAATATTCTCGTCGCTTTATAATATTAATATTGAACCACTGTACTCACATGAACTGATTTAAATATGTTTTTAGTACCTAGAGGAAATGTCATTGCTCCCTATGCAAGCCTCATGGAGCCATTGGATTTCAACAAAAATATCTCAATTTGCGTTCCGAAGATTTACGAAGGTCTTACGGGTGTGGAACGGCATGAGGGTGAGTAATAAATGACATTATTTTCATTTTTGGGCGAACTAACTTTTTAATACTTTCCTTCTATAAATTAAACTAATCAAAAGTTACAGTAAAAACATTTATAATGTTACAAAATAATTCTATTTTAAACAAATGCTGTTCTTTTGAACTTTCTGTTCATCAAAGAAGAAAAAAAAAACATATCAGTTTCCACAAATTTTCAAATGTTTTCAACAATGATAATAAATGTTTCTTGAGCAGCAAATCAGCGTATTAGAATAATTTCTGAAGGATCATGTGACACTGAAGACTGGAGTAAACTTTTTAACGGTAGTGTATATACTGAATATTATCAAAAGGCTGAAAAATACCAAGATATTTCTGTAGCTATATCAAGCGCCATAGTCTGATTGCAGCCCACAGATCTGAAGAAATTCTTCTAAAGTGGATAATGTTTTCCAAGCATAAAAAAGCAATTTCTTGCAGATTAAATATTTTAAAGCTGAGCATAACTAGAAAAAAACGTATATCGACTACATAAATGTCCATGACTTTTTAATATTTGATTAGTCCCAATGACTTTTCCAGGCTTAGAAATCAGCTTTTTAAAATTCCGCAATATGTCCAGGTTTTCCATGACTGTGGGAAACCCGTCTACATTTTCCAGCTCTTCATACATTATCAATGATGAGCCTCACGTTGCTTCGCTGGTTTTGATTTATGTTTTAACTGCAAGTACATTTCCACACACCCAAGTCTCAGAGGGTCACTTCATGAAACATTTATGGTAAAGAAGAACGTATAACGGCGAGAAAGCCGTGGGAAAGACACTGCGATGCAGAGGCAGATGTTCACCACACCTGTATTGTGTGCCTCCAGCTGCGAGAGGGAGTTGACAGCCACTTTACACAGCGAACAGTACAGGAGCTTCTTGGCTTTCTCCTCCTCAGACTCCACGCTGGGCTCTGACGGGGCCGTTGGCACCGCTGCTGGTTTGGAGGTGTTCTTCAGGGCTGCCACGTGCCCTGTCGGCTCGGTGGGCGGGCTGGCATGCGCGGGTGCCGTCTTGCAAGGGCTGGGCACTAATGCCACCGCGGGCGCAGCGGGAGCTGGCACAAAGGCTTGCGGGGAGGCAGGGACTTTGTGAGCAGCCAACGGCTCTGCACTCTTCACTGGGAACATAAGAGAGAGAGAGAAAGAAACAAGGACAGAGCAAATCTGACAGTTAGTGGTGAAGGGCTCAGCATGTTGTATTATACGCTGCCACATTTTTCAACTCCTTCCTGTCTGTTTTTTCCCACTATTTTGTGTGTTAGGGTTTGATATAAGGTCTTCGCTGCAGACAAGCACTCTAGTTTCTATGTCAAAAATTGTAGTCCGTTACTGATTACAAATTCCATGACAAAAACTGTAGTTAATAACAATCTATTAGATTACATATTTTAGGTAATGCATTTTGACTACTTTGTGATTACTTTTAGATTACTTTTGACCTAAACTGTTAATCATATAGATTTGAATAGGATTACTAGAAACTAAATATAAAAATGTATATATAAAAAAAGGAAAATATATAAAATTATAAAGAAAGAAAATATATTCCATTTTTAACAACAACATGAAGGACCCCAAATGGGGTTTGTGAAGAAACTACTGTGGGTTTGTGATAATACTAATAATTAATAATAATAATAAAAAAAATTAACATAGACAATCAAAATGCTTGCTTAAAATGAACCCAAAATATGTTGGAAATTAATATTTATTAATATGTTTAATAAATGAATATTTATTTAAAAGTTTAATGAATAAACAATAAACATTTATTAAATTGCTTATTAATAAATGTTTACCTTTTGATTATTATTATTGCCTCTCATAAATTATGTGTCTGATTTTTATTTTCCAACCTATTTTGGGCTCATTTTAAGCCAGCCATATAGTTATTTTTAAACAATAGTTGGGTTAAATAAAACTGCCCAGCACGTTGGGTTAAAACAACCCAATCTTTGGGTTTGCCCATTTTCATCCCCACTTGGGTTGTTTTTAACCCAGCATTTTTTAGAGTGTGGTTACAACAGCACTGGGTAGGGTCAGGCTTCTAACACCAGTGACTGTTCGGGTCCTGCGTGCTGTAATGTGATAGGACGTGACCCCTGGATCGCCCACCACCCTCGTGCCCTTGTCATAGCATTACATGCCGCAGGAGGCCCTAGAAGCACTTGATGTCGAATGCCTGTACTCTCCACCCACTCTCTAACAGGCTTCTGAGGGAATATTCTGCTGGTTTATATGAATGTCACTTTCTGCTTGTGCTTTTTTTTTTCTCCCCGAGGACTCAAAGCAGCCAGAACAGTCTAATGTTCCCCTATACAGTGACATTAAACCCGCCGACACTAACCTGAACCTCTAGGATGGAACTTCTGCTCTTTTGCATTTTTTTCTCTCTCTCTGTTTCAGTTTATATTTCAAATCTTCCAAAGCGGGGTAGGTAGATGTGGAAACATATGCCTCTTTGTTCTTGTTCTCACTATTATATGTGCTGAGTCATAAGGAACGTATTGTAACCAAATAAGAAAACGGATCAGAGATAAAGTACAACTATTTGGAAAACTTTTCAAAACTAACAGAAATCATAGGCTCTGTATGAAAACCTAGTAAGCTGCCTCACAGTCTACATAAGCAGCTGCTAGTTTAAAAATGCACAACATAGGCAAAACAAATCAAAGCACACAGAAACTCGAATTACAGTTGTTGCCAAGCTAACAGTGTGGTACTTTAATAAGCATAAAAACATGCAGCACACTTAAATATTAGGTAATTTTTGATTACATTAAACTTTTATAATCAAAGTTTTTGGTATTGAATGAGTTATAAGAATATTTATACTAAAGTTCTACTGTAGCTCAAACAGTAGAAAGTGGTGCCAAGGTAAAGGGTTTGATTCCCAGGGAATGCATAAACTAATAAAAATATGTACTTTGAAAATATAATATAAAATATAATCACGATGCAGTGCATTATGGGATTGCCTACTTTATGAAGGATGCAAACAACACTATAGTTGCAAAGTTTGGGGTCGGCAAGGCTGCATTTATTTACAGTAAAAACAAAATACAGTAAATCAGTAATATTGCAAAATATTATTACAATTTAAAATAATTTTCCTTTTTAATATATTGTAAAATATAATTTATTCATGTGATGGCAAAGCTGAACTTTCAGCATCATTACTCCAGTCTTCAGTGTCACAAGATCCTTCAGAAATCATTCTGATATGCTGATTTGGTGTTCAAGAAACATTTCTAACATTACTGTTGAAAACAGTAGCTTAATGTTTATGTGGAAACCGTGATACATTTTTACAGGATTCTTCGATGAATAGAAAGTTTAAAAGAACAGCATTTATTTGAAACAGAAATATTTGTAACAACGTAACTATCTTTACTGGCACTTTTGATCATTAATGCATCTTGCTGAAAAGTAAAAGTATTAAAGGTGCAGTAGGTGATCTGGGAAATGCTAACGTCGTAAGCATACAATCCCACCCTCCCTGAAAATCACAGTCCAGAGTCACGCCTCCTCCAAAACACATGAACACGCACATACAGCTGCTCTCGGCAAAGCGTCACAAGAGATGGCGTTAAACTACTCATGTCTCAAAGCACATAACATTACAATAATAATGAACGTAAACAACTTAGAGAGCTTGTACCTGACTGCTGCAGATTCATTTTGGTGTTGATACTGTTGACATGGAAACGCATAATTCCGAGTCTGAGGACGTAAACAACTCCGGTTAGAATGTCATGGGTTGCCATCTCTTAACTGCGGTACTTATGGCGTGAACACAGCATAAGCTCCTTGTTTTGATTCGGTAGGAACTGTAAAAGGTTGCTGCTGTTTGTTTGCGGTGCTCAGTGACTGAGGTGTTGTATAAACTCAGTATCGTATTATTTCATTCGGAACGAATATAAAGATTAGATGAACATTGGATAAACAGACAATATATAGTCATAAAAATACATTTAAACCATTTAACATAGTGATTGCTATCAGGAGGAGACTTTTAACCAGTATAACAACAAAAAAGTTTCCGTAGAGAATCACCTATTGCAACTTAATTAAAAAAAAAAAAAAATCTTACTGACCCCAAACTTCTGAATAATTCTAACTTAGAATTTGGCTAAAAGAAGCAATCTATCCTTTGAAACAAAAGTGTGTCTATAATTCTTTAAAATACAGCTTAAGTAGGCAGCTCCCTAGGTTTTGGCACAGAGCCACAGTGATAACAATTGGCACTTGTTGTTTAGATGCAGATCAAACAGTGACCGCAATGTTGAAACGACCTTGCTATATCCTTTCTGAAAAACTCAGTGAGTGTGGAACATTTCTTGGATCTTAAAAAAAAAGAAAAAAACAGAGCAATTACCGTGCGCACACATCTCAGAATAATCCAACACACGGAGTTCTGAAAAATTACATAAAGCAGGCTCTTACGTAAAGCACTGGAGCTAGCAATTTTAATGATTTAGTGCTTGAAGTTTTCCCATGTAAACTAAATCTGACTGCATTGTGTGTTGCCAGGGTTCCGGGAGAGACGGCAACAGCAGCCCCCCTCCCGAGTCTCGGTCCAAGCTCAACACCGCTCTAATACGACGGCATGACAGCGAGGACCCATAAGCCATCTGTGAATCAGGCTGACATTCATTTGGCCTGATTTGTACAAAGACACTGCATATCAATGAGGACCACCACTGCCTAATAAATGAGGCGCACCCAAATCTGTCTCAGAGTCTGTAGCTAGAGAACGAGCAAATTCGGAAAGTATGCACTGGCTCGGATTTGCACCCCGTAGGGCATGTGTCTTGGTACATCCCAGTCTTGATTCTTAATCAGACACAAGGGCCTGAAATTGAGTGGGTCACAGCGTGAAGCAAAGATCAGATGATTATGTTCTTTGAAATGTAACACAAATCTAATTCAGTCAAATCAAAGGCCAGGGAGGAAGAAAAAAAGAAAATAACAGCATCCCAGCACGCATCCTACCGCCTGTTCGAATTCTGTATGTGTTTTCCATAATTAAACATTTAAACGCAACACAAAAAGAGACAAAAAGATCATGTGCAGGAAACTTAATATGCAGGTAATGATAAAACAAGTAAACAGAGCTGCTGGAAAAGTGATCTGCTGTTAGCATGATAAAGCATATGGCTGATTACTGCCGCAGCAGGGCTGCTCCTTACCTCAGCATATGAACAACAAGCACGTTTTTGAGCTTGACGGATGCCCTTGGTCACCCTAAAGTGGTCTAGATGCTTTTACGAGGAAAGGTACGACTACATGCAGCACACACAAGCACATGGAGTGTAAACAGCGGCGAGGGTTCGGGGTTAGAGCGGCGGGAAGAAAAGTATAGAAGTAAACACACATAGAGAGAGAAGGATAGGAGAAAGAGGATGGGACAGGTGATGTGGAGCAAGTACAAAAGGAGCTATTAACCTGGTTGGTCAGAGCAGCTGGCAGTGACTGCAGTGCAGGAGGAAGTGGTGGTGGTGGTGGTGGTGATTGTCTTAGGGCCGCTGTCCTGGGCGGCTGCACTTTTCTGCTTATTTTTCGTGGACTCCTGTGATTTGAGCTTCTTGGCATGTTTACTGCCTTTGTAGTGGGCCTCGGCTTGGCTCTACAAAGGAGAACAAATGAACCATCCAATCAGGCTCATTTCTCACAACTATAGCATCTACCATCATGGACCGCAATCACACACACACACACATTTCAAACATGCTTTCAATAGCAGGCACTGTTCCAATCAAGGTAAGGATGAGATCGGGATGACCAAATTTTCCAGAGCCTAAGAAAGAGCATACTGTGTTTAGAGGGAATTGATTCTCAATGGAGAACACTAAATGGGCATCGATAGCTGGCACTCATTGAGGCCGCTAATGGAGAGTTTACTCATATCTGTATTTGCTCAAAGTGAAGATTTAAAGGGAAAATGACTACTTCACACTTAAATAGAACGAAAGGGAGCGAGAGAGAAAGTGCTTATGAGGGATTAGGATCCCTTTGAATATCTGACTGCTAAGAATTAGGAGCTCAATTTTTCATTTTACGACATCAAAAGTGACAAAGTCCCAAAAGACCTGCAGATGGATTTTCTCTCCAAATGCTGATACTCTGTCACATTCACTAACTGAAAGTTTAAGGGATTTCTGGCAGTGCTGGGAGAAGCCAGACAGCACCGCTCACGGATGTTTTTCCTGCAGATTATTCAAAGAGGAAGCCTGCAGTTTTCAGTTTTCATGGTGTTGAAATAGCAATTACAAGAAAGCAATGACATGTCACTGCTTTGTTGTATTCATTATTGTCCCTCTGTAATGAGATATAAGTAATAGCGTTACATTTAAATTATTAGGATTTCCATCACAAATCAGAGAACAAGCATCTCAGGTAAGGGCCATTCATACTGAGAGAGACTGTTCTCAAAAAGAGCTGATGGTCTTTTTTAATATATATATATAAAAATCGCTCTCAGTGTGAACCTTCATTGAACCTGTGTTTGGGGGACATGGATATAGGGACGAGTTTTGTAAGTTCAGTGGTTTCAGAACAGTATTGGATGTGCCTCTATTGAAAGAAACATATTAACTTTGCTAGTTAATACATATATACATTTGATCAAAACAAACACACAAACAGACAGCAAAAAAATATCTATTACAAAGCATGCGGCTAAAACTATGTTGTAAAGGTGCTGGGATTAAAGAAAGGTCAAAGTTCTTTTGTTTTGTTTTTCTGTCATAAAGACAAAATGGCTGCCGTTCACTTGTGATCTTGTGAATGTGTGTTGAACCATCTGAGTCAGAGCTGAAAAAACATGAAATATGATAAGAGAGAAGAAAGACAGAGACAGACCAAGCGAAAATGAGGTGCGTAACATCCATCGCACCAACAGCACAGATTGCTTGTTCAAGTGACAGGCATGAGAGTCATAATGACACACAGGACGCTGCTGCAGACAGTGACAGGGGAGAATGATGTGACGACCTGGGGCGTTTTGTCTTCTCTGCACTGTGCAAATGTTAGCAGATCCTGTGACCTGGATTAAGTGCACTTGACATTTATAAATTGACTTTCTCCCAAACTAAGTGTGAGCCCATTTCAATATTTACAAAAACATTCACAACCGCACCATAATTTCAGTCTTTATAACATCAAGTGTCTTTCAGCTTAGTTCCAGCAATCAGGGCCTCATTCGTGGAACACGAGCAGCACAAATTTCTCTAAACAAATTGTTCTAAACAAAGAATGGGCTTACAAACCTGTTTACGTTTTGTGAACATTAAAGGAATAGTTCACCCAGAAATTAAAATTTTGTCATCATTTACTCACCCTCATGTTGTCCCAAACCTGTATGCATATTTCTTTCTTCTGCAAAACACAAAAGATATTTTGAAGAATGTTGGGGTCCAAACAACATTGGACTCCACTGACTATAACTGTTTGGAACTGTATGAAAAAAACAAAAACAAAACAAAACACTGAGGTATTTTTCAAATGATCTTCTTTTGTGTTCCACAGAAGAAAGTCACCAATAAATTTAAAATTCCAGATTTTAAAAGCACAGAAGCTAAACAATATCTTAAAATCCATATCAATCGTAAGTGTATCATAAGTATTTATTTCACTGTTTATTTTAAGTTCTCATTTCACCTCCCTAAAAACTGAGTTTGGAATTGCAACTTTGAAATTAGCTCCATTGATTTAAAAAATCTGGAATTGGAATCGGAAAGAAATTCTGGAATCAAACAGCCCTTCAATTTAGTCTACCATTCAAAAGTTTGGGGTCAGTAAGATTTTTTTTGTCTCTTATGCTCACCAAAGCTGTATTTACAGTATTTGATCAAATATACAGCAAAAACCATAATATTATGAAATTGTTTTTTTCTTATACTTGAATATATTTGAAAATGTAATTTATTCAAAGCTGAATTTTCAGCATCATTACTCCAGTCTTCAGTGTCACATGATCCTTCTGAAATCCTAATATTCTGATTTGGTGCTCAAGAAACTTTTCTTATTATTATCTATGCCGAAAACAGTTGTGCTGCTTTATATTCTTGTGGAAACCACAATATGTTTAGAAATACAAATGCATCCTTGCTGAATAAAAGTATTAATTTCTATTTAAAAATGTTTTAATGACCCTAAACTTGAACAGTAGTGTACACAGATTATCAAAATTAATCCTAAATTTATGTGAGAATGGTTTGCAGAACGATTGATATACAAATTCATTCTGCTTGTGTTAATGAATTGTCACAATGCTGCAATTTATTATTTATACAAACATTTTACTCAGAAATTCATTCAGTTTGTGTATCATGAACGAGGCCCATTAAGCGTATATGACATTCTTCAGCGAACAGTCAGACACATACACGCTTTATTAAAAGCTATGTTGCAAAAATGTCTTTGCAACAAGAGCAGGACACGGACGAGCAAACATAAAAAGGCTTGCATAGGCAATAAGCACCAGTAAGCCTTTCTGCTGATATTTGCAAATAGGAGCTGCCAGCAATATCAGTGCATTACCCTACAGCTGTCTCTGTATCCTCCCGTTCAGCGCTCATGTACTGTACAAGAAACCTGTCAAAGACATACACACCTACACATTGTAACAGCTTGTTGTATGAAAGTACACAGTTGATCTTTTAGGGAGTCTATTTTCTCATGCACATGCTTTGAGTTTTTCATAGGCCTGGCTGATGCAATACACAGACCGGCCTCAGATGGGGCATCACTGTCAGAAATGAATTTTCTTTCATATTTTTTTTTTTTTTTGTTATCCTCTGATCCCACTAAAATATGTCTTATAAAAGTGTTTTCTTCTAGGAAGTCCTAGTTGCCGAAGTGGCTATAAGTGAGCCATCTGCAACACTTTTTAAACACAGCTCCTCTTGTAGCAGGACTACTTGTTTTTCCCAAACAACTGCAGATGGGTGGAAGGTTCAGAAAACCTGTTTGGAAACAGTCATTATATCTGATATTCTTGGTTTGGTACTGCTAATGGCACATAAATTACACACTCCACCTTTAAACGTGTGTGCTTGTAGTTGTGCATGCAACAAATGTAATCTTGCAATGACAGTCTCAAATGATTTAGCCAATTATGCAATACAAGCGTTATTAGTGCCAGCTTCTGTTGATTTTCTGAGGCCACAGGTCCCGGACACAAAAACATCTGCTCACAAACTCCCTCAATGCATGAAGTCATACAGCAATTATGACCTACTCTTTTCCCTCACCCCTCACTTCAGCCTTTAAAACAATTTTTAAGCACAATAACAACCTTAATTTGATGAAAAAAAAAAAACATGCCAAATGTTAAGGCCTGATCATTAGCCAGTTTCCAGACTACATTTTTTTTAATCTCATAGCATAGATAAAACTGTTTTTTTTGTCGAGTTTATAATAAATCTACATTTTTAATTTTTTTTTTTAACTTCCTAAGTAAAGCTCAAGACATCAAAAGATTCCTTAAATGTGTGAACTCCAGATTAGTCTTTCAGCAGAGCATACCTTGATCTGAACTCCCTCTGGTAATCCATCTTCCAAATAACTACTTTAAAAAGACAAAATAATTAGCTCTTAAATAAGGATTGGAATTGCATGGACTTGATTTCTGCTCCTTAAGGATTCCATTATCGATTCTTTTAGTACACCTGTCCTTATAATTAGTCCTAACTATAAAACTTAAATAAAAATACTAAAAAAAAAAAAAGGTACTTTTTTGGCAATATGTTTTAGTGTTTCTGATTTATACCCAACTTCGACTCCTGCGGGGACTTCAGATGACACCAACATACACAACTGCCAATTTTTATATATAGTATATATCGTAATCATTATGATCACAACTTGTAATAACTGCTTTAATGAGATCATTGTTTCTGCCTAAATGAATAAATGATGTTAGCTAACTGCGTGATTTGTATTATCTTAGAACTGTACATTTCTGGACATATGGACATTATTTGGACAGAGTCTGATAAGAAATAAGTCTAAATTGTAATGTATAAACATACATTTTCTGTAAATCTGCTTTGAAACGACGTATTGTGAAAAGCGCTATACTTCAGCCCTGTTTTTACAGTACTAGTAGCATATTTTTTTATCTCAGAAGTAGAATGCAGATGGTCAAGAACCGTTAACAACTAAAAAGTAAAAAAAAAAATATTTAGGAACCTTACTAAATGGAACTGATTCTCGATTCTCTGACCTACACAAAGTTCACAAGAACTGCTGCAGATCTCAAAGTAGTGAAACGTTCCAATTTCCAGCTTTTTTTCTTATCTCCTCACATGTAAGGCCCGTACACACCAGGTATTAAGATCTGTCTCAGTGATCCGATCACAAGTAACCATCCGAGAAATATCACCATGTACACCTGTTAGCACGGTTTAAATTGAAGTTTTGAAGGTGGAGAAACCCTAAAATCTGGCAGGCAATCTGATGCCCTTGATATGATACAAATATATTTGAGAATACATTTTTTTCCTGTGATGGCAAAACTGAATTTTCAGCACCATTACTCCAGTCTTCGTCACATGATCCTTCAGAAATCATTCTAATATGCTGATTTGCTGCTCAAAAACATTTCTTATTATCATCAATGTTGAAAACAGTTGTGCTCCTTAATATTTTTTAGTTACTTTTAATCAATATAATGTATTCTTGTTGAATAAAAGTAAAAACAAATAACTAAAATAATAATTAAAATAATAACTGATCCCAAACTTTTGAACGTTAGTGTGTTGAAACTATTGTTTAGATCTAAATACATACATTTGCTTAAGAAATTCGATTAGATAGATAGATAGATAGATAGATAGATAGATAGATAGATAGATAACAGTGGAAAAAAAATTCCAGTGTTTAGATTTAGCACTGTCCACCATCTTAATACTAGGTGTAAATTGGATCTAAGTTGTGTTGAAATTTGAAACCAAGCTCTCCTTATGCTGCTGGGTAATGTTAGTCAAGCAACGACACAATAGTTCAACAGAGACACGTGTTGCGGGGGTGTGACGGCTGTAATGACACAGCATGTATAAGAGACTATAAAGTTTTAATGAGATGTGCTGGTTATCTGCCGTATTGGCTTGTTCTCACATAAGGGCTGTAGGTCTCTGGAGGGAAGCCTCCACTTCACCTAATGTCACATCACAGCAGGACACACACCTTTAGATCAGGTAACATCAAATGAAATGGCCAGGGCTTCTCTGTTACGCTGAGCGCAAATGGAGATAAAACAGCTCATTTACAGAAGATAAGGGAAACCTAAGAGCGTACTCCAGCCATTATTCTCATTTCTTTAATGCAGTCTTCAAAAGAACACACCACGGCTGTTTCACCTTCAAAACAAACACCTTACGAAGGCAAAGAAAAAAAAAAAAACAGACAATGTAATGTAGCTGACAAAAGACAAAGCCGACGGGGGAAAAAAGTTATAGTATAAACAGTTTTTATGTATTTGAAAAAGCCAGTGGAGTGAAAAGCTTAGAAATTCAGATGCGATTTTCCCACAATCCCAGAGTTTATTCAGGCCACATCTGCAAAAATTTATTTTAACAGCTAAACCGAGGGCCAAGATTTCTGAGACAAAATATGAAATAAAAAAACCATATCAAACCAAAAACAGTTTATAGAACTGTCAGCTGCCTGTAGGCTTTGCCTGAAGTGTAATTACGGCATTAAAAAAGTTGCATTCTACAGAAATTGGGAGCATGTTTAGTTTGTGGAAAGAACATAAAATATAATACAGAACACATTAATGGTAAAGTCATTTATATGAGGCATTTCAGAGGCATTATAATGTCGCACGGGGTCAGTAAATTGCGTGGCGTATTTGAATAGTTAAAGACCGTAATTATATGCCTGGCAGAGTTTCATAATGGACATAAATGCCATTTAAGGTTTGGCTTTTATACACATTGATCTAAACCATTAATTAGAACTAATCTATAGTGATTCAGGGAACATGTACTGCATGTGATCAGTGTGTCCATTTGTACACATTAGCCCAACAGCATTGGTGACGCTACTAGCAAGTCAAATGCTTAGTGTGATAGCAGTTACACAATACTATATCTTATGCTCATTAGGGCTATATTTATTTAAATCAAAAATACAGTAAAATTGTGAAAATTGTGAAACATTATTACAATTTAAAAGAACTGTTTTATATTTTAATATATTTAAAAATGTAATTAATTACTGTGATGGCAAAGCTGGCAGTCATACTTCGTAATATTCTTTGTGGAAACGGTAATATATTTTAATTCCAGGATTCTTTGATGAATAGAAAGTTCTGATCAATTTGCTGAATAAAAGTATGAATGTTTTTTTTTTTTTTAAATGACCCTAAACTTTTGAATAATGGTGTAAATTGTATGTGATTCTTTTAAAGGGGACTTATTATGCAAAATTTACTTTTACACGGTGATGTCACCTTGCTCAGGCCCCGCCCACATCTGCTGACGGACTCTGCCGTATTAGCATAGTTTCCGCCCTGCGCGAGTTGAACACAGTCCGCCATTGTCTCGAATGTCTGGTAAGCAATTGAGATGGTGTTTTGTTGTTGGATGTAAGAGTGAATATGACAGTCTTCATTTACTCGCGACATCTGAGCCGCTGAAGATGCAGTGGATTAGTTTTATTTTTAAAGGGAGATCTAATATACACATGAGATTTCTGTTCCTGCTGTTTACGTCCATAGACATAACTAAAATCCGACTATGTTTATGTGAAATTTGTGTGTTTTTGACATAACCTTGTGTATATTTAATAGTTTAAGCACAACAAAAAACGTGAAAGAGAAGTTAGTTTAATACTCTTGCGACATGCTGTCTGACAGCCAGCTTTCTGTTTGTGTGATTCAGATGTGTGCATTTAGAAAATCATAAATTAGAAGTTTAAATTGATATAGCTTTAAAACGCATGGAAATAATAAACTTTTGTGAAGAAGAAAGACTACACTGTCCATGAGCGTGATCGCTATATTGATGATAATCAAAACCAATCATTTGTCTTGTTAGTATACGGCACAGTATCCGATGCAGGCAGGAGACAGGGTTGGCAGATTTTCACAACAAAACCCACCCAATTGCTACTCAAAACTTGCCCGAAACTAGGCCGATCACATTTCAAGAAGGGGCGTGTGGGTGGGGGTGGGGGTGATATTTGGGGTGATATTTAGCCCCCTGAATAAATATCATGTTATTTGGTGTCGCTTCATCCCGCGGACATGAAAAACAACCTGCGGCAACAGTGTTAAAGTAGCCCAATTCCACAGGAAAACCGCAAACTTGGCAACACTGGCAGGAGCTGTGATCGTGGAAAGGGGGCAGGGAGCAGCAGGTCATGTGCATTTAAAGGCACGAAAACATGTTTTTGCTTGCTCTCAGAAATGGGTCTTTATAACATGGTATATATAAATGATCTGTGATATATTTTAAGCTGAAACTTCACAGACACATTATGGGGACACCTGGGACTTAAATTACATCTTGTATAAAAGAGCATAGAAGGTCCCCCTTTAAATTTACATTTAATTAAAAAATTAAAGATTGGCATATACCACATAGCTGGCAACCATCTAGAATTCCCTAGCAATTTTTTTTTTCATAACATGCATTCATAACATGTAAAAATAAATGCAGAAATAATAGAAATAGCAGAAACATACAACTAAATATAAAGACATACTATGCTAGAAGTGGTGTACAGAATTACATAAATATGCATTCTGTTGAAAAAAACAAACAAACAAACAAAAAGTCGCCAGACAGCATTTTTTTTGAAAACCACTGATCTGAACGAATCTGAATATCATTGTTATTTCACGCTACTGTGGGAATATTTTACAGTACAAGAAGAGAGGAATATCACACCCTATTTATCTCATCTGTTTATGGTGTTTTATTTTACCGAAATGCCCATAAGAAACTTCACAGCGGCACACTTAGACTAATTATGGAAAGAAACGCACTGAGTGGAACTACTGCTTCCCTCAAAACTTCATTCGAGCTTGGCTGGGGATGTGTTCAACCTTTAGTTGCACAATGTTTTTCCCCTCTGGCAACAGGATTGGATGACACAGTGAATCCAGAGCGTGCGCTAAAGTATGGGATTAAATTACATCGCAGGACTGTGGCAAAATGAAAAGGCGTTTGAGCTTTAATAAAGTCGAGGATAAAGTTTGTAGCTTCCGAGGGTGAAGGCTAATCTACATGAGCAAGCTGCGAGACCAATACGAGCCATTTTGCCTTGTGTATAATGTGTGCCGATCTCGGTTCTCCTGGAACATGAAATGGTAACAGCACAGCGCTTGACAAACACAGCATCTTCAGGCCTGCGGAGAACGAAGGTAAACACGGGACGCGGGCTGATTCGTTCTGACACGCCAACCAGAGCATCACTTCCACTTAAGCAAGATGTGCTTTGGACTGGGCCTGCAGATGAGCATCTCCGGGGAGCAGGGAGAGCAGGAGAGACAGCTCTATCGATGGAGATCACAACGTGGCAACACATGCACCCAGAATTAGCATCAAAGAGCTTGGCAGTCTGGGGAACATCCGTTGACACTTCTGCTCGCCCCACGCTAGCTCAGATACGCCGCTTAATCTTAAAAGCATTGTTCAAATGGGCGATTGCGAGAGGAAACTGTTTTAAATTATCGCAAGGAGGGCAGTCATTTCACTTTCAGCGTTTATTGTGCTTGTTTGGAGCATGCGAGAGAGAGAGAGAGAGAGAGGGGGGAAGACGATAACAGGAAGCCAAGACAAGTTAATCTCTAGCAGTCGCTTCAATTCAGAAGCACATAGGCTGTGTTGGAAAATGAGAGTTTCAAACTCGATAGCAATCAAGCAATTATGCACCGCAGGAGGGAACAACAGGACGGCTGGGACACCCAGCGGCCACCCCACCGAGACAACAGGACCATGTCTGCCTTTGCTCAGAAGTCCAAAGGGGTTCCCCGGGTTCCTGTGCTGCATTCCTGCCTGTTTGTCATGATAAAGATGAAAAAGACCTGGAGGAGACAAAACAGATGCACAATGGTGCTCCTGCGTCTGTTTTCCACTCTGAGAGAAACCTTTTCTCAATTACCACTCGCAGTGGGAGCCCTCTGTCAGCCAGGGCTTATTGCCACCCTGTGCCATTCATCTTAAATTAAATGGCTTAATCAATGCCAAGACAGAGTGGAACAACATGGCAGTACAGTAAGTAATTACCCTTCTCCCATAGAGAACAACACAACACAAGCCTCTGCCAGCTAACTCTGTGCAGAACCCCACACCTGTGTGCACACTCGTAAATACAACTGTACTGTTAAGTGCAACCTCTGGGATTCTACTGCTCTGCCAGTGAGTAAACAATGCCACATTTTATTTTGGACATTATGCATGAAAATCTATTACTACAGATTACAAAATGTAAGGGAAAATGTAACTAGCAGCTAGAGTTGTCAAAAGTACTGACTTTTTAATTTTAAAAATGTGACGCTTTGAGCGCTGTTGAGCGGATTCGTAAACATTTCTGATTGGCCATTGTGTTGACGTGCTCATCGGATATGTCTGTGATTGGCTACAATGATCAACGCACGGCAGAGTCTGAAAGCACACGGAAGTGTTTAAATTTGAAAGCGGGAGCGTTTGAAAACAGCCGTCTATCAGCGGACTGATCCGCGATAGTCGCCTGCTTTCAATCGCTCCCGTGTGTATCTGTGTAAGCACTCGGTGAAGAGCTTCAATGATGACTATTTACAACATGTGTTTACAGCGTTGATCATTGAAGCCAATTACAGACATATCTGATAACACAATGGCCAAACAGAGCTGTTTACGAATGCGCTCAACAGCGCTCAAAGCGTCACATTTTTAAAATGTCAGTAGGTACCAAAGTCGGTACTTTTGACAACTCTACTAGCAGCTAAGTGATATACCAAAGCGATATCACCTCAGTCAAGGCACCTCAGTCATTTCCTGCCGGTATTGAGAATCGATACCGCAACCTTCGGGTTACCAGTCTGATTCTCTAACCATTAGGCCACGACTATACTAATAAACAACTTTTTAATCTCACCAAATTTTTGGATTATAAATACAGTAAAAACAGTAATATTGCTATATACAAAATAGAATGATACAAATTGTAAACAGTCTCTCAGCCAATCAGATTCAAAGACCAGAACTAACTGTTGTGTGTTTTTATATTTATCCTTTTCTTGTAAATGAGGGTGAGCAAATTATGATCATTTTCATTTTTGGTGACCTATCCATTTAAGTAGTTTAAGACTGAATTGTGAAGTCTTAATTTGATGTATAATCAAAAATAATCTGTTCAAAAGAGTCCTTCATGGAAATTTTCATTCATGAAACGGACTACAATGTTACTACAGTGTGTAACAGTGATGGCAATGCAAAATAAAGATGTGTTGTCAATTTATTGTCTTCCGCACAGTCTTTCTCTTTCATAATATGCCATATACTGCAAGCTCACAGCCAGGGTTGTGCAAAATTCTGAATGAAGAGCATTGGCTGACTTTTAAAATTCATTAGTGTGAATTTGAATTGAAAATGTCACGACCCACAGGGAGTTGAACTGGAACGACATATATTGAAATTCTCTCAGTAAAGTCAATAAAGCTTCAAACTTTAAGACTTTTTATACTGTTTTCAAAGCTGTCAAACAAGGCTTTGTCAAGCACATTCAACTTAAAAGTCTAGTCAAAAATTTGTTTTATGAATTCTTTTGAATTTCAATTCATCAATTAATTTACTCGCATTCAATTTCAAATTGCAATTCTGAATTCTATTTGGTACTTTAATTAAAATTAAGGAACTGAATTGGAATTGGAGACACAACCCTGTTCACAACTTAGTTAAAATGTCATTTATTTTGACATGTTTTTTTATTTGGCCACAATTCATGATGCAGAAATCAAGAAGAGTTAATAGGACCGAACATCGATTTTCATTTTCATTCATTCTAGTATTTTAATATAACGAATCGGTTCTGAATAAGAAAGACTCGATTCCCAACCCTATGTAAACCCTTAAGGTGATGATACACGGGGCAACTTTTTGAGCAATTTTGCTGGGCATCAACGGGCAACCTGGTGAGACACAGGGCAACTAATTAGGGCAGCTGGCAGCAACTAATCAGAGAGGAACAAATCTATTGCCAACCCAATAAATACTTTATTTATTGGGTTGGCAATAAACTTTACAACCCAATAAACACTTTATGTCATCTTTTCAAATATTTTTTTCATTTTTATTAAATATAAACGGCAAAAGGCGGATTCGAACTCGGGTTGATCGTGTCAAAAGCTACTTTCACGTGCCATATGCCCTACAGCCTACGCCACTACAGATGTTAAACAAAACATGTCTTTAGTATTTAACTGAAAACATTCAATGGCTAAATTACAGCCTATGCACATTAAATTGGACACCTGTTGGTCTTTTAAGCATTAAATGAGGTAAATTCCCTGTTTTGGGTTGACACATGACAACAAGCCGGTCACGTGATCAGCTGCTAGCATTCTGATTGGAGGATCTCAAAAAATTGCCCACGACCGATCTGAAGTATCCAGATAGAAATTTGTTGCTCATTCTCAATGGGAAAGTGCCCAAGCAACATTGCTCAAAAAGTTGCCCCGTTTATCATCACATTTAGGCTTTTTGTATACAACTAACAACATCAAAAATGTATTGTAAAGGTGTATTTTAGTATCTGTGCTGAATTACAGTGCTTATTATGGGCTCAGTGGCTTTGGGTGCAATCAACACAAGTAAAGGAAGTGAATGAGATAGAGCACTGAAAAACAGCAAACATAACAATTGATTTAATGAAACGATTTAAATGACCCAGTATGCGTCTTGTCGAAAATGGCTGAGAAGTGTTCATTAAAAGCTGGCTGAGTGAACTGGCAGCATCACGTCTGATAAAATTACCATACATTAGCGCACTTACCTTGTTTTGTATGATTAATGAAGAGCGTTGGCACTTGCACCCTAAACGGCTGTACTGGGGCTAGTTTTAATCAGCCATCAGCATGCAGAGCGAAACACAGAACTATAACAGCCACTTTTACACAAGCAGGGCTGGAATGGACTAAGATCACTTCTCTTTCCATATTTAAGAGAAAAGGGTACACTAGAAGGAGATGCAGCACATGCACAAACCAAAGACAAACATTTACACACCCTCATATAAACACACACGAATAACCAGAGAGAGTTGGCTTTTTGTACTCACATCTGAATTAAAGCGAAGCTGACAGATGTTGCAAGAAATAACTAGCTTTTTCTTGGGAGGAATGGAGACTCCAAATGTGTGGTTGATTACCGCTTTCTGGACGGGGTCCATCTGGAAGACAAAGAGCAGAGAAACATTTAGTGTGCTTTCACACTAGAGATTCTGGTGTGGACCAGAGTCTGTTTGTTGTCAGAGTGTGAATCATTTGGCTGATGTGAAAGTGGTTTTCTAGACTCGGGTGTACATAGTCTACTTAAAAAAAAAAAATAAAATGTTGGTTTGGGGTATAGTTTGCAATTGGTATAAAGGTAATATGTCCAATTTGTGGACATTAAATGCTATTAATAATGTTTAATTTGCATGTTTTCGTGCTTCTGGTCATACTATCATACAAGGCACTGCTCATAACTAGCAAGGATGCAATGAATTTATCAAAAGTGACAGTAATACATTCATAATGTTACAAAAAAATCTATTTCATATAAACGCTGTTCTTTTAAACTTTTTCTATTCATCAAGGAATCCTGAAAAAATGTCTCACAAAATTGTTTACACAAAATTATTAAGGAGAACAACTGTTTTCAACATTGATAATAAGAAATGTTTCTGAAAAATACAGATTTGCCATCACATAAATAAATTAGATTTTCAAAAATATTAAAATAGATTTGGTTATTATAAACTGTAATAAAATTTTACAAAATTACAGTTTATACTGTATTTTTGATCAACGCAGACTTGGTGAGTACAAGAGACCTTTAAAACATTATAAAATATTACCAACACCAAAATGCAACAACAACAACAATAATAATAATAATAATCATTTTTATATATGCTTCAGGTTAGTTCTGTTTCATAACAATTAATTTTAGATTTCAGATTATTAAAAATGTTTTATTTATAGGGATTTACCAGTACAAGGTAACTGAGGAATAAATTATAAATTATAAAAAAAAGAGATTTGTATCATGTAAACCTAAAGACTCTAATTTGGAGCCTAAGTCAATTGGCTATAAGTTGGTGAGTCACATGTCGATTTTGTGGCACTAGATTTGACTTTCCATCTCTGCTTAGCAGCTGCTTCTATTGCAGTACATCTGCAGGATGCAAGCGCCTGTGTTCTTTGCACGTAAAGTTTGGTAAATTCAAAGTGACAAAAACATGAATAAAACAGTGAAGCTTGCATCTTTATGCTTTATGTACACAGCTGCTGCTAGTACTCACAATGCAGTTACACTGATGAACGCACCACGGTTTGGACCAAAAAGTATAATTTGCAAAGAGACATTGAACTAAATATGAAAACATCATTAGAATGAGAGTTATAGAGACATGAATCAGACACACACAGAGTGTCCTCTGCATTAGTCAGTCTCCATGACCCTGAACACTAGGTGGAAATGAGTGCAATAAGGATTCCAAGCTGCAGGCAAGACAGCTGTTTAACGGTGAGAATCAATGGCAGCCTTGCTGGTCTCCTGGGCTCAACCTGATAGAAATAGATACTCTGATTACTGAACCAAGGAGGATGAAGACAGGAAAGCAAAATGTGAACACTGCCACATAAGCACAAGAGAGCAACCAAGCACCTTTGTGGATTTGATCAATTGCAGCTTCTGAAGTTATGCCAGCTTGTTATCCTTTAATCAAACAAATAATTTGAAATCCAAGCAAACAAAAGCCTTTTATAAACCTTTTACAAATATGCACTCATTTTCTCCAATTAAGTCCTGAATGCTCATAATATGACAGGAAAATGACAACAAATACACTTTGTTACTGCAAACCAAGAATAGCTCAGCGTAGGCTTGTTTTTTAACATTCACAGGTATGCTTTAAAATCAAATGAACACATATTTTCATCAAAACAGTGAAACAGCCTGTTCGAGTTCAGAACAGTTGTTCTTTTTATATATAGATTTTGTCTTCTGTCTCTTGTGTGTTGAATAAAAACCTCCAAACAAAAGACTTCTATTTGATAACATCCGTGGCTCGTCTGTAAGGGCAGGTGGGGCAATGCCAAAGCATAGACATAGAAGTAAGTAAAGTAAAGTAAAGTGGCATGTGAAGGCCAAGTATGGTTGCTACTGGTATTGAGAATCGAACCTACAACCTTTGGGTAACCAGTCTGAACTGGAACTGCAGCGTGCTCTAATTGAGACCCATTGGGGCAGATTTGGGGCTTGTTTTCATGTTACTTTACATAAACCTCGCTCCAGACCAAGACGATATGAATCCGCTCCAGCTATGCGTATATTAGTCTGTATCAGGTCAGTAACAAGTTGGCATGTCTGTTCTTCCTATGTGGACTAGCGTATCAAATTAATGAAAGTATTAATCCTTTACTTTAAACATACTCTATAGTTCTTTTGTGTTTGTTTTATGTTTGTTCTGAGGATAGACATGACTTTCTTTTCCTCACCAGAATTCCTCCACAACTTGTAATATTCTAAAACATTCTGAGGCAATAAATACTACATTATGGCAATTATTAGATAGCTTTCTATGCGTGTGTGGTGTGTACTTAAAGCCTGTCAATCAAAATTAGAGCGCCACCCTCGCGCTGAAAATATAATAATAATCTGGTGCTAAAACCCAGAATCTGCTCTACCTAAATTTACGGTCAAGAGCCGCTACTGTTTGATGATTTGAAAAAGCACAAGTTAAAAAAAAACAATAGCTTTTTTCTGTAAAACACAAAAGGATCATTTTAAAGAATCTTTATGCATCTCTTTTCCATATAGTTCACAGTGAATGTTTCCACGTGTCACAACTGAATGTGAAGTTGCAGTTTATATACACCACCGTTCAAAAGTGTGGGGTTGGTGAGACTAAATGTTTCTTATGCTCTCTTAAAAGTCTCTTATGCTTAACAAGCCTGCATTTATTTGATCAAAGATGCAGTAAAAACAGTAATATTGTGAAATATGATTATTATTATTTAAAAGAATAGTTTTCCATTTTGAGATATTTTAAATTTATTCCTTATTCCTTATTTGAATTTAATATTATTTGATGGCAAAGCTGAATTTTCAGCATCATTACTCCAGTCTTCAGTGTCACATGATCCTTCTGAAATCATTCTAATATGCCTATATTGTTTTTATAGTATATGCCTATATGGTCGTGCTGCTTAATATTTCTGTGGAAACTGACATGTTTTTTTTTTTTTCCCAGAATACTCTGATGAATAGAAAGTTCAAAAGAACAGCATTTATTTGAAATAGAAATCTTTTGTAACATTATAAATGTATATACTGCCACTTGTATTGAATTTAATGTGTACTTTCTGAATAAAAACATGAATTCCTTAAAAAAAAACAAAAAAAAAAACAAAAACTTTCAAACAGTATAGATGAGATTTGAGAGCTGGACCGAAGATAAAGATTTTCAGTGAATAACAACTGTAACAGCAAATAGTGTCCCTGTTCAATTCATTTATACATAAAATACTTTAATTTAACACATAAAAATATGCCAAAAAATTGCAATGCTTAAAGTTGCAGCAGAAATAATCAGAAATATTGGTAAGGATTATTCAGTAGTTTCTAACTGTGGTAGGGACACGTTCCCGTTCTGTCCCAAATCTACACTCATGGATCTGAGAATTTAACGAGACAAGAAAATAAACGGACAAAATTTAACAAGCTCTAAAAAATGTGCTGTGCAGCATCCAATAGGATTACGCACAGTGTTTCACTACTTCTCGAAGCCATGCATGAAACTCTGGCACGAGAGAGCTGACTTCTGAGTTTGCCTCCAAGTAATTTAACCGTTTCACACACTCACTACAGCCGTCTCTCTTAGTAGGAAGGTATTTCATAGCTCACTTGAAATACAGACCACCCCCTATAAAAAAAAAAAAATTAGTATATTCAACACAATTCTGGCATATTTTACCTGGAGCAAATGGAGAGTGTCCATAGCGCACTTTTGTGTGAAATCACAACTGAGAGAGGAGTCCAGTGGAGAGAGAGATGGACAGAAACGTGGTGTGGCTTGAGCTCCGGCAGCGATGCACTGGAGGTTTGTTCTCACGGCAACACCTCTCTCTCTCTCTCTCTCTCTCTCTCTCTCTCTCTCTCCCCGTCTCTTAAAAACACACACACATGCACGCTTACTGTCACCCTGCCTGCCTGCTGATGCTCGCATCTCAGGCTGATTAGCTCTGAATAACTGATGAGCTTGGGTAAACAGGAGTCAACTCTACACAGCGAATTCTGTTCACTCCTGATAAGAGTTCGTATGAACTCGGTCCATTAAGAATTTACAACAATCACCCTTCAGGTCGGATGGATTACACCCAAAGTCTTGACTTTATTTAACTTAAATGTATGTTTGGAATTTCAGATTAACTAGCTAAGATGTTTCACTTAATGACGTCTCAAGCCCCGTTTACAGTGATAGCAATTAAATCACTGAATCACTGGAGGTCTGCAAGTGCCTGTGCTACTGGTTTCTAGTATTGACAGCTTTGCCAATGTATAGAAATCAATTTCTGCATTTCTGCAGTTTTTTTTTTTTCAGAAAGTTTTTGTACAACTTATTTGCTGTCTTATTAAATTCTTAACATACATATTAAAATATTAAAGGGTTAGTTCAGCCAAAAATTTAAATTCTGTCATTAATTACTCACCCTCATGTTGTTCCACACCCGTAAGACCTTCATTCATCTTCGGAACACAAATTAAGATATTTTAGATGAAATCCGAGAGGTATATATGACTCGTCTATAGACAGCAATATAATCAAAACTTTTAAGGTCCAGAAAGTTACTAAAGACATTGTTAAAACAGTCGATGTGACTGCAGTGGTTCAACCTTAACGTTATAAAGAGATGCGAATAATTTTTGTGCGCAAAAACAAAACAAAAATAATTATTTTATTCAACAATATCTTCTCTTCTGTGTCATTCTCATACGTTGTTTACGTCCAGCGCTTCAAGGTTCTACGTCAGAACGCGACTCATTATTGGCCAGCGCCTGTGTCAGCATCACACGCATGCGTCGTGCTGCTCACGTGATCAGCTTTGGCCAATACTGAGCCGGCATCCAGACGTAAACATGGAAGCCTTCACTGTGCTTACTGCGTCACCTGCGTACGGATAATGACGGAAGAGAAGAGATTTTGAGTAAAGTTGTTATTTTTGTTTTGTTTTTGCGCACAAAAAGTATTTGTCGCTTCATAACGTTAAGGTTGAACCACTGCAGTCACGTCGACGGTTTTAAAGATGTCTTTAGTACATTTCTGGACCTTGAAAGTGTCGATTATATTGCTGTCTATGGATGAGTCATATACCTCTCGGATTTCATCAAAAATATCTTTGTATATAAAATATTTGTGTTCCGAAGATGATCAAAGGCCTTACAGGTTTGGAACAACATGTGGGTGAGTAATTAATGACAGAAATTTCATTTTTGAGTGAACTAACCGTTTAACATTATAAAATCAACGTTTACGTTAACGCGTTAACGCATGCGATTAATTCAAAATCCTTAACGCGTTAAAATAATTTGATGCATTTAACGCAAAAAAAAAATATGGAAGCATGTGAAATTGCATCATAACGTAATTTACGTCATGCAGTTAGATGATCTTAAAGTCCATGCTGATTATATCAGAGATGGCAGAGAGAATTATTCATTCCAGAGTCTGTTCCTGTACTCATTGCGTATAATTTTTGTAAATGCGGTTGTCAGTAGTATTTTTCGGTTGTAGTTAATTCGGTTGTAGAATGCAGTTGTCACTTCAGTAAATTACTGAACTGTGTGTGTACAGAAAGGCAAATTTAACTGCAGTGTGTACATGGCCACTGTTTCGTTTTAAAACACAAACTCTCTGTCATATTCTGTCATTGTATCTGAAGAGCGCGAGCCCTTTCACATCACGCTGTTCCTGTCTGAACAGAAAGTCGAAACATCCCACTGCTGTATGGCCAGATGATATGAAAACTATGTTTCTTGGGTGGATAAAGCAAACCAGCTTCTTGCAATGAAAGTTTTGATGGATGAGGATTGCAATCAAAGTAAAGACGATTGTAGTGACGTACAGGAGTGAGTATTGATGCGCAAAAAAAATCATGTATGAGCGCTTTTTTTGGAAAGATATCCAAATTTTTAGCTGAAAAATACAGTTTTGTGAAAATCACACTTCAATCTGATAGTTTACCTTGCTGGATATAGGCAATGATGGCAAAATGGATGTGTTAAACAAGATAAATGGCGTATGCTCAATTTCACGATAAGTGTGCGATTAATCACAGTTAAAAAATTAATCTATTGACAGCCCTAATATATATATATATATATATAAATTATGTCATCAGAATAACATGACTTAGGCCAGGTTGCTTTTAGCACTAATTGTGAGTTCATATGAACCAGACTCCAGACTACCTTTTCAAGCAGACTTGGGTGCTTTTTGCTGATGCCATTTTATCCTTGGATAAGAGTACAGTGCTCTCTATTTGATTAGGGGATGGTACAGTGGACTAGCAGCCATCCATTCATGACCTCTGCGGGTCACTAATGCAGTTCCTCACCACTCTGCTGCTAACTCTACAAACCACAGTACAGAAACCTCCCATGTCGATTTTTTAAAGAATCCAAAGTCCATAGTTGCAGTCTGTCAGTTCTCTGACACGCTACCTGTTGTGCATGACGCTGAACAGCGGTAATCTGTAATTAAAATCTCGCTCTCCCACCACAACATGCACAACAGCAATCAGTGCAGGGAAGTTACAGGCTAAAGATGTAATGACTGTGGGAGATGGAGGGGTCAGGAGAGAAGATACAGCTGGTGGGATTGCTGTGCTCCTCCTCAGCATGTGGCTGGAGCGTCCTGATGTGTAATCAAAATCTGGCGTAAGGGACGTAGCTCAATCTGTGGTGCTGGAACAAGTTCTACAAAGGGGGAAAACTGAAGATGGATGGGTTGCAATGTCCCTATGTGGCAAAAAAATGAGCTCATGAATATTAATCAGTTTGCACTGACATTGCTCAGAGATTTCAACATTGAAATGTCAACAATATGATTTCACTTTAAAGGGTCAATCAGTTTTTAAATGTCAAACGTCAAAATACTATGAGACCAGAAATAACATATAAAATCATAAATGAATATATGTAAATAAATGTTAACTGTAAACTGAATTGCTTCTGAATTAATTCTGTCTTTTTGCTCAATTCAAGAGAATGTGAATTTTACTTTATTTAATTTGTTTTTTTTATGCAAATTCAAATGTAAAGTTTGCTGTCTTATGTTCAATCTGTCAAGATTCAACACATTTTGTGTATGATTTTCTCACTTTATGTCTCTGGACAAATGTGTTCTGACTCCATCTGCATTTTTTTTTTTTTTTTCTTCACGCATGAGCAAAAAGACAGCTTTAACTGTTTGAAATAAAATCAGATACTAAAACAAGAGGAAATATCAGCTAACAAATAACAGCCTATTTCAGAAATGTGCTTTTATTCTGAGACAAGAGAGGTTGACTATATATTTTAAGGCCACACTGCATATAGTCTTGCATAGCTAGAACTTCTGACTTCATTGGATAAAGACTGCCCAGAGGCCATCTGACTGACATGTAAAGTAACCAATCACAGTTCGCTTTGTTCAGCGTCATGTTTAGGGGCGTAAAAATATAAAGTCGATGTCCCTAAAATAACAGACCAGCGTGTAAAACTCTTAGGAGTATTTTGAAGAGTCTATGTCCATAATACTTTTGAAAATCCAACGTTTAGTTGATCCTGATAAGCACTCATTGTCACAGTTCCATGAGGGGGTTGGCCTCAAGGCATCTTTGTTTCCAGGTGGACCGTTAAAGAACGCGACACACACTAATCCTGTAAAAATCAACCAATCAGATGACGACTTCAAAACTCCTAAAGTGTTTCCAATTTTGTGTTCCATATGCATCAGACGTTCAGCCAACAGTCTGTGAGCGCAACGTCTGAGGCTGAGACTACATTGAATAGAGGCTGCAAAGGGGGCAGACATGAGCACTCTTCAAATCATTTGAAGTGGGCTAAATTGCCCAAATGAACATGACCATCTCCATCAGTAACAGTTTACCTGCTATACAAACATACACAATGACATCACAATTTGTGGGCAGAGCCCCATCTCATAAGGATTACCTTTTAATCAGGCATTGTTAATCACATTAGCTCAAGTGGAAGAGACACCAGTCAATCACTGTCAAATCAATTTAAATTACACTTCACTGTCATTCACCTCCATTCTGACATAATTAAAAATCTATCAAGTAAACACAGCACTCATACACCTGCAATGTCAGCAAATCAAACTAATGCAAAAGCAGATCGACGCAATTAACTTGACTTACTTACATTATATAAACATGCAAATCTTATGTAATTCTCTTCAAACTGTTGCTAAGCCATGACATTATTTGACCTGAAAGAGAAAACAGCCCGAGAAGCAAAGAGTTTACGCTAACGTCCACTATAGCATCTCTCGGGACAACACTGAGAAATCAACAATCTCTCTTCTTTCTTTCTTTATATCTTTCTCTTTCACTGTCTCTAAACCTATTTACGAGCTCCCACAATGATATCTGTAGCTCTGTAATGGCAAGAATATCTTAAAGTGAGTCGATAGCTGTGACCTTGCCAAGGCCAGAGACTGTCTCTGAAGCACAGAAAGCACAGCAGATGGATAATGTGGTGCTTCTCTTCATGGCTGAGAACACCTGGCTGAGCACAAACCGGCCTCAGTCTGTTGTGACTCTGGCAGCATTGATTTCAGTCATAGAGAGAGAGAGAGAGAGCCGTGACTATGCGCCCGCTGTAATCACGCTGGGATCCTTCATCGGGCGCAGTCCTCTCAAGCACATAAACACAATCACACTGATGACTAACTCCTCTTTATCCAATGCTGCCTCAACTGCCTCCATCGCAGAGATTTGTTCAATATATTTCACAAATTATGAGACAAATTAGTCAGTTTCCACTTTCTGTTGTTATCATTTGTGTTCATTATGGTTGCAAACTGAGAAT
Organism: Ctenopharyngodon idella; assembly: GCF_019924925.1. Classification (NCBI taxonomy): domain Eukaryota; kingdom Metazoa; phylum Chordata; class Actinopteri; order Cypriniformes; family Xenocyprididae; genus Ctenopharyngodon; species Ctenopharyngodon idella. The sequence continues at coordinate 7,356,456 of NC_067228.1, read as the reverse complement.
CGGTTCTTATTCTGAACTGGTTTGAATAGCTAAACCATATGATTTTTGTGACAATGGGTTCTGTTAATGTTTCTTCACCGTTTATGCCACCAGTGTGAAACAATAAAACAATGAAAAAAAACTAATAGCTAGTACATCACATCACATCTTGCATGCAAAAACAAAATGAATGGCTCCTATGAGCTGGGTCTGTTTAAAAAACTGATCAAAACAACTCACATTTAAGGTCACAGATATAGAAAATGTTTGGTCATACTACAATGTAAAAAATAAGTTCAGTAGGTTATGACAAGATATGTTTTTACATTACTTTAACTCATCAAAATAATATTTTTTTAAACTCTTTTTATAAGTTATACAAGACAAGATTTAAGTCAAATTAATGCAATTTAAGTTGAAATGACTTATATGGCTAAGTTGATACTTAAAAATTGAAGGCAGCAACTTTTTTTTTTTTGGAAACATAAACAGAAAAAATAATGAATGGTAATTTTTGTTGACCTTTTTTTAAATAATATACACGACAGTTCAAAAGTTTGGGGTCGATTTTTTTAATGTTTTTGAAAAAAGTCTTTTATGCTCACCAAGGTTGCATTTATTTGATAAAAAAATACAGTAAAAACAGTAATATTGTGAAATGGTACTACAATCGAAAATAACGGTTTTCTATTTTAATATATTTTAAACAGTAATTTATTCCTGTGATGCAAAGCTGAATTTTCAGCAGCCATTGCTCCAGTTTTCATTCTCACATGATCCTTCAGAAACTTTCTTATTTCTTATTATTATTACAGTTCATAATGGTTGTGCTGCTTAATATTTTTGTGGAAACAGTGGTATATATTTAATAGGATTCTTGCTGAATGAAAAATCTTACTGACACCAAACATTTGAACAGAAGTGTATATAAACAAAATATAGTAAATGGAATTATGATTATGATAATTATGATTTTTTGTTTTTTTTGTTTTTGTGCTTTTGAATTGTAAATAGAATCATTAAGTGTATATATGGAATGTATGTATGGAAATAAAATGATTAAATTCTTCATGTTCCCATCTCTAGTGAACAATATTGTTATCTCCAAAAGACAGAAAGTTTTTTTTATAGATATTGTGTTCAGTAAGACGGTGCTTAATAGCAGCTTGGGAGGACTTGCAGGCTTCTCTGCATGTGGAGTGGAGGAAGCACTAATTATACATAAGGACACCTGCTCATAATGTTCCACAAACAGTCGGCTCTGACGGTGTGCCAGGAGAGGCATATGTCAGGGCACACATGCAGAACTCTTTGACACAATGACAGTTCTCCTTTCTCTAAATTTCTCTGTTGAGTCATTCCTGTTATGCAGTACTTTCCAAACTATGTAACTTAAATATATATATTTAAATACATGTTTCTTTAAAAAAAAGAGAAAAAAAAAAGATATACCAAACGTTCAGAAATATGCCTTAAAGCTTAAAATTGATTTCACTCAATGGCAAGAAAATGAACACGATTCCTAACAAGACATAAATAAAGAGCTAAAGTTGGGATAAAACTGAAGGACTCAACTTGAAGATAATTTTGATACTTTTTAACTTTCAAAATTATGATATCATACAAATTTCTGTGATTTTATCAATCAGGATAAAATGCTTTTGATAAAACAACTAATCTCACAAAATATCGAAGAATGCATCACATTGGCCACGTACAAACGATAAAGTTTAAAGAGTGACAACCGCATTTAAATACGGGAGTGAATCCCCTAAATTATCGTTCCGTGTGTGTACGGAACACGACTCACTCCCGAAATTGCGATGATTGACACCATGGTAACCACTGAAAAGTTCTGGCATCTTAAGTGTTTGGTTTCTGCTATTTTTGACAAAAGTAATATTACAGTGACTAAAGACTTATGTTCTGCAATTTTAATTAAACCACTGTTTACAGCTCTATAAACTATAAACGCCTCTAGGCGTCATATTTTGTTTCTGTTTGGAAGGCTGCGCACCTGTGAAGTGTTGCCATGTCCACTTATTATAAGTATCTTTGGGCTTGTAGTTTGGGTTTGGTTCATAAAGCGATCAAGTTTATGGGTCGATAATAAAGTGGGCAGGTGTGGATTGCAATATTTTGGTCTTTTTTTCAATATAAAGCATTTGGATTTATCTGGGCTTATTATGGGCTTGTTCACTTTTTTTTTTCTAGCAAGATCTGGTAACACAAATGAGTCAACGCTCGCACCACTTGTGGTTTTTCCTGTGGTTTTCTTGCACCACACATATAGAAGAGAGACACATCTTGCATTTAAATACGTCATTAACAACTAATTGTTTAGTTCGGTTCTGTACTCACTGTGTATAATTTTTGTAAATGCGGTTGTCAGTAGTATTTTTGGTTGCAGTTAATTCAGTTGTAGAATGCAGTTGTCATTCCAGTGAATTACTGAACTGTGTGTGTACAGAAAGGGATTAAGCACTAGAAGGTGAACTGACAGCCAAATTTAACTGCAGTGTGTACATGGCCATTGTTAATACTCACTGAAGCTTGTGCTGTTGTTTTCCCTCCAAAATTATGTTACTTCCTGGAGGATGAAGTCTTTAAGGAAGTGACATTTGTCAATGGATATTACTACAGATTTAAATCTTTAAAAAAAAAAAAAAATGAGTTTAATGTTTTATTCAATATATTAAGAGAAGGGCACATGAAAAAGTACTGCATAGTAGGAATGACCCAGCTGAGAATGTTGATTGGAGGGGAGTTAGCATGACAAGAGAGGTAGGAGAGTTGAGATCAGTATAAGAGATAAACAAACAACAGCACTGATCAAGTGATACCTCCGAAAATACCCGCAAATCATGTGCACCACTAACTATCATTAGCCTATGCCATTCCTGGGAAGCTCAACAGAGACTACTGTGATTAGCTTCATTAGGAGAAAATAATTCATTTGATGGCCTTGTAGGGAGACGGTATAATTACGCTAATTTTGTGGTGCCGTGATTGCAGCCTGGAGAACCTCTTGATTTGCACCAACAGTCAAGCAGTAATTATGACAGCTTCTACCGTGTTTATTTGTTTATTTTTGGTGCAATCCATTGGGTGCTGGGCCATAAAAACAGTGCGGTCAACTGTAGACAGATTGGTGAGAATTTACTTTTCTTTAGCTCAAGGCTGGAATTAGAATTGAATTAGCAACACCACACAGGAAGTTCTCCAGGCTGCAATGACAGGAAGAAGAATTTACTGACTTCAGTATTCAATAATATATAATTACAGTATATATATATATATATATATATATATATATATATATATATATATATATATATATATATATATACACACACATACATACATACATATACTGCATCCTGTTGATTCTGTTTGATCCTGTTTGGTATCTCAAATGAAACTGAATTCAAACTGAATTCAAGAATTGAACTAATATTTAAAAGACATTGTAATTGTAATTTAATTTTGAATGGCACACCACCCTCATGTCATACTGACCCAAGGCTTGGCCTCCACTAACCAGTTTAAAGAGCACTGTCACTTTGAATCACGGCAGGACAGTGCATTGGGGAGAGTGAGAAGAGTGACAAAAAAGTGAAAGAGAGAGAGAGAGAGAGAGAGAGAGAGAGAGAGAGAGAGAGAGAGAGAGAGAGAGAGAGAGAGAGAAGAAAGAAGAAGGTTTTGAGCATAATAAAACAGCGGTGGTTAAATAAGCCCCAAATTCAGACTGACTTTCTTTCTATTTCAGATCCCATCAGCCTCTCTCTCTGTCTCCCTTCATTGCCATCACCACAGCAGTCTGGGTTTGGGGAGATAAAAGCACAAATCGATTTTGCTCCCTCATTTTGGGGGTTGGATCAGGGGCTGGAATCAATGCGTGAGGGGTCGACACGTCTGCAGATGTTCCCGCAAACACACTGTGGACGTTTCGAAAGGAATATACCACATACTAGGGCTGCATACTTTGATTTAAAAAAAAAAAAAAAAAAAAAAAAAAAAATCATACTGACCTTAACTAGTATGACTAAACTGATTTTAGTATTTTCAATATCAAGGTTACAAGAACAAAAGGCAGATAATAAATAAACATGAAGAAGCAGATCTCATGTTGTATAGATTAAGGAACTTTCCTGCAATGCTTTTCTGTCATTTTTGCCTACGCTCTGCTAGGAATAGAAAGAGTCAATGATGATGTTTAAACAAACATAGACCACTAACACCATCCAGTGTAGACAGCATCACTGATTATAATGGAATTCACACTGAATATAATATAATTGAATTCACACCAAAATTTATTAAAGGGGGCCTATTATGCCCCTTTTCACAAGATGTAATATAATTCTCTGGTGTCCCCAGAATGTGTCTGTGAAGTTTCAGCTGAAAATACCCCAGAGATCATTTATTATAGCTTGTAAAATTTGTCCTTATTTGGGTGTGAGCAAAAACATGCTGTTTTTGTGTGTGTCCCTTTAAATGCAAATGAGCTGCTGCTCCCTGCCCACTTTCCAAAAGAGGGCGGAGCTTTAACAGCTCGCACTTCAGTTGCTCAACAACACCAAGCTGGAGAATCTCACATGGCCAAAATGGCGATTGTCAGTAACGGTGTTCAGCCTTACATTGTTCAAACCGGAGTCGGACACTGATGGAGAGACTCAGGAAGAAGTTACAACTTTTAGAATGAAACTGGACATTTCTGAATGGTAAGTTGATACATTTATGTAGTTGCTGTGGAGTTGATTCAACTCATCGACTAGCATGTGCCGTCATGTTAATCTTTTGTGCAAAACCCATATGGACGCCCACTAAATACAGCGTACCTGTTTGCCAAATAGAGCCATACACACCATCGTCTGTGCAGTCAACGACAGAACAGTTAACATGCTTTGCTCAAACTTTTGCCATGGCATTAGAACTGATACACCGATACAAAAAAAAAAAATAAATAATAATTGCGACGTGGGTGGAAACATGCAGATTAAGGGGTGGTAATATTATAATAAGACCCCCTTCCTATGTCACAAGGGGAGCGAAATCTAAACGGCTCACATGCTTGCAGAGAAAGGCTTTCCAAAACAAAGTTACTGGGTTGTCCTTTTTCATGTTTTCTGGGTTGGCAGATGCACCGGGGACTCGATTATAGCACTCAAACATGGAAAAAGTCAGATTTTCATGATATGTCCCCTTTAATATTGCCACAAACGGCATAGGCCCAACAACATACAAAATTGATGACATATGGTTTTATGCTCTTGGCCAATTCACCCCACAGACGCCTTGTGTTCTGGCTGGCACAAATATCTTACGTTCAAGTGAACACGTACACTACAGTTCAAAAGGTTGGGGTCAGTATGATCTTTAAATGTTTTTGAAAGAAGTCTCTTACTCTCACCAAGGTTGAATTTATTTTAATCGAAACACAATAAAAACAGTAATATTGTGAAATATTAATACATAAAATAACTTCTTAACTTGTAATATTAATTTAAAATAACAGTTTCTATTTAAATATATTTTAAATATATTTTTTTCCTGTAAAGACAAAGCTGAATTTTCAGCCATTACTCCAGTCTTCAGTGTCACATGATCCTTCAAAAATAATTCTAATATGCTGATTTAGTGCTCAAGAAACATGTCTTATTATTTATCATAGTTAAACAGTTGTGTATCAGTTATATTTGAAATAGAAATCTAAATAAAATTATTCATTCCATTTTTGAAGACGAGAGCATGTCGTGCCACCTGTCCATTTTGGCATCTGCCTAAATTGGCAAGTTTTTAGGTTTCTGCAAGCCACAAAATACAAAATTGTAAAATACCTTTTAAACATTGAAAAGCCAGTTTTGTTTTGCTGTCCTAACTATGCATGGCTTATATGATTAGTTAAATGTTGTTATTTGCATTCAGCATCATTTTTTCCCTGCTGTCTGCTAACCTAAAGTCTCATTTTTGGCTGAGGCTCCAGTGTAGTATGCCATTCTAAATAGCCGCTAGCACACAATTATTGGACACTCTTCCAAACAACCGCACAAGCTACAGTTTGTGAAGGACGATATACACTTAACATAAAGAACATTATCTATCCACACACTATGTTTTTTTCTGAACCTTCAGAGAAGGTTTTAATTCCATCAGTGTCAACCCACACAGGAACGAGGCCAACATTAAAGGGGCAGACGGCCAAGAGAAGGAAGATGAAAGCGGGCTTGCTTACCGTATTGAAATTAGGGAACAGGCCGACCGGAGAGGAGCTCTCCACAGGGAAGGTCATGAAAGGCTTCATGTCCAGACCGGACTGCATCATTAGAGAAGGAGTCCGAACCAACGCAGGGAGTGTGTTGCTATGACAGGAACTTCCTGGAGTGGAAAAAGAGGCAGACAGTTAAGACAAAGAAGAGATAAAACTTTCAAAGCTCTAGAGACAAAATACTCATACTCATACGTGCATAGACGAGGAGAGCAAGAGAAGGTACATTAGAGAGCAGGCAGTGATAAGAGGAAACTAACTCATCATCGTCGGCCAAAGAAGCAGAATACCTGAGTGCTCTGGGAAGGAAGACTGGCACAAAAGAGACAGAAATGAGTGAGAGGTTGACGGGAGATGAAAAACATATCAGGGAAGTCCAAGTTCTGAACTGAGCAAGTTCACCCAAAAATGAAAATTCTGTCATCATTGACTCATTCCCTCATTTTTGGCTGAACTATCCCTTTAGGACATCATCCCATAATATCCTATAATAAACTCAGACAAGCTTAATGCAAAAATGCATCTAATAATGTGGATTATAGAATATAATATACCTTTTTAATTCTATACAACATTGTATTGATAAAAAATTATTTTAAATTAAATATTTACCCAATATTCGTGTGTGCTATGCATTTGTTTATTAGAGTATGCTAGCTCCAAAACAGTGTTGTTATTGTAAAATTAAAAAAAAAAAAAAAAACTATTAAAAAAAGTTTTTGTTAATTCAAATAAAGCTGAAATATAATTAGCTGAAGCATTAAGATTACTAAAACAAATTTTTAAAAGGTAAATATAAATATATAAAACAAACAATTAAAATGACAGAACATAAGATTTAAAAATAAAAGTTAATTCGAAATATTAATAAATACTATAATAGTATATAGATAAAAATAACACTTTACCAATCACAATTAACATTAATTATGATTCTTTTTCCTCATGTAAGGAGCACTATTTGTACAACAGGTTGTCGTGACAGAGTGGATAATGATCTTGGCTCAAACACTGACAGCTGTAGGTTTGAGCCCAGTCAGGGACAATCCATGAATTTTTACTATTGCGTCATAGAGTACCTCAGAGATGGTGTCACTTTATAGGCCAACCCGGAAGTTAGCGGTGCACGGGTTCCCTCGATCGAAAGCCTATGCATTTTTCCCATAGACTTTTGGAAAATCGCAAAAAATAAGCTCTGTGTTTAACAAAGGGTTATGACACTTACACGTTTTGTCTATCAAGATAATCTTTACAAGTTAACACAAAATTTATACATTTTGAAGCCTAAATAAAGTCGTGAGATATAAAAAGCTAACAGTAGGCTATAAACGGACTACAGCACACCATGGTCGCGGATCAACGTCACCACCACCAAGCTTCCTCAAACTTTATTTAAAAAACAACTTTATTTAAAAACATGTTCGCTGATTATGATCTGCGCTGTGTATGAATACTTATCCACTTTTTTATGAGAAATGCTGTCCAAATGTCCTGTTTGTCATGATGACATCTAAAGTTTTAGTGATTGTATAGAATTAAAAATGTTTTAAATTAATGATTTTAAAAAATCATATGTTTTAAAAAAATCACAAGCGGGTTATAACTGGTGTGTTTTATGTCAGAGATCAAAACGTGAAAATATTTAGAGGCTTTGTTAACCACAGACCTTATTTCAGGCGATTTAGCAAAAACCCATTCAAAAAACCCATAGACTTTAGGGCGATGGAACCAGAAGTCCTAAAATGCTAACTCGCTTCCGGGTTTAGCATACAAAAACACGTCATCCCTGAGGTACTCTATTGACAAGACGCTTAACCACATGTGGTAACACTATTTTACAGTGTCCTTGTTACACATGTTAAATGTAGTATTGTAAGAACTACAAATACAAATGCAAAATTACATGCAACTAACCCTAAACCAACCCCTAACCCTATGTAGTTAATTATTATTACTCAGTACTTACAATAAATGTATAATTACACTGTAACAAGGACACCTTAAAATAAAGTGTAACCCCACGTTACTTCAGGGGCACGGTTCCTATAGTAAGTCTAGAGGAAGTGGCTTTGAATAAAATGCATCTGCTAAATGACTTGTCATTTAAGCATGCACATTTGTTACAAGTAAGATCATTCATTTAAAACATTTTTAATTCTATACAATCACTAAAGCCGTGCGTACATGGTGCGATTTTTGCTGTCGTACAAGCTTCTCTTGGGAGAAATTGTGTGGAAATCGTTGATGCTCTTATGGTCTTGAATTGTGTGAGAAGAATTATGAGCAAAGCCAAGTAGGTTATAAGCACCTCCCAACAATTTTTTAAATATGTTTAAAAAATTCGGGGAGTCAGCCCAATTTTGACCAGTGTATAGGCTGTCCCCTATTGCCATATCATACACAACCACATCACATAGACTAGATCTATGAACAGTGTTGGGGGTAACGTGTTACAAGTAATGCGAGTTACATAATCAGATTGCTTTTTTCAAGTAACTAGTAACACATTACTTTTGAATTTACAACAAAATATCTGAGTTATTTTTTCAAATAGGTAATGCAAGTTACTTTGTATTCCAATCTACTGACTGACACCTCTCCTGTCCCCATGTTGAGAGAAATCTGGAGTAAGTCCCCAGCCCAGCTGAGAAAAAGTAACGCAAAAGTAATGCATTACTTTCCATAAAAAGTAACTAAGTAACACAATTAGTTACTTTTTAGGGAGTAACGCAATATTGTAATGCGTTACTTTTAAAAGTAACTTTCCCCAACACTGTCTATGAATATTATGAATATTTTTATAGCCCAGTGGTTGCAACCCTACAGCGTGCACATACATTTAGTGACACATACAAATACACTCTCTAGTTGTCTTTTCACCAAATCATTTGCACACTTCTCTTTTTATTTTCTTTCTTTTTTCTATCCAAATCTATAGCAGCAACATTGAAAGCTCTATTCTCTGTGTTTAGCTTGAAAGCTCATGTGATTCCCGCCGTGAGTTGTGCCGCGTACCAGCTGCTTAACTTAGTCTCTTTTCATTTACTCACAATTATTCATCCTGACTGGAGATCTGGATCACACACTTGCACTATAATAGAACCGAGTTGTAATTCTAGTGCGACATTGCTGAATAAATTGGCCCCTAATACGATTTGATAAGCGTGAGCAGTACCATGTCCATTTATATGACACAATGACAGCTCCAATCGGACGAGTAATGAAGAAGGATCTCGTGTAATGTGCCATGGAGATATCTAATCAAGTATGTGACGAAAGGGAAAGGGTCATTTCCAGTTCGTTGGACAATTAAAAGAGATCCGAGATCCTTTATTGTACGAATCCGAGGTCAATCTGTGAAACATAATCAGCCTGTGTGGCCAAAAAAACTGCAGACCATGGCTGTGTCGTCTTAGTCTTGAATTTCTTTACGTAATGGTTAACAAATCCTTGTAATGCTGGTAAAAATGATGACAACAGTAAAGAAAACATGCTTTCAGCATGGCAGGGGAACATCTAAAGCTACTGCATGGCACCCCGGGAGGTATAATGCACACTAAAGCTGCTTTAATCATAAGCTAGCGTGGCTCTTTGCAGAAAAAAACAAGCTGCAAATGTGCTTTTTCTCTCCTCATTTGGTCTGTCTGAACAAAAGTATGAAAAATAAACAAGGAATCAGTGGCTGTCAGTGTGAGCTAAACGGCAAAGGGAGTAAGACAGAGTATGAGGAATGCTTTTGGCTTTCTTTTGAGATGCCATTCAACAAGTCAAGGCTGACTAGACAAGCTCAATGAGGCGTCTTGTAGTATGTTTTGTGGCTGCCTTACAAACATTGGTTGGTTATATAAAACTGCATTTGTGGCTCTACAACAAAAACAAATTATGGAGATGAAAAAAAAATGTGGTTACAGTGTTTAAAAACAGTCTTTTCAGATGGTCAAAGTCAACTTTTTTTTTTTTAAGAATATTTCTTCTAATTTATGTGTAAAAGATGTTTTTTTTTTTTCAAAACATCACTGACTGCAATGCACAGGCCAGAACAAGTCCACTTCGCTTTATTACAAATGCACACACTCCATCGCTAGACAGATGTCTCCCTCTCCACCTGTACATCTGAGCACTGAAACAGACTTATTTTATTCCCATTTGCTGAGTTTAATGAGAACCACATGCAATAACTGAACTTGGCCCTCCGACTGGCATCAAAATTCATAGCCGTGATTTGAAGCTCTGTGGCCCGACCAGAACATTCAGTTTCAATAAAACAACTGCGTTTTCATGGTTCAGATGAGGCAAAACGTTGCATATTTCAAAGCTTAATGAAACCATCAGAGATGTGCAGATTCAGATGGGTAATGATTGTCCTCATCATTTAGGTTTTGACTCACTGTATTAGTTTAACCGCTTTGATGCATGAATTGTCTAATCACAAAGGAAAATATTCTCAGTGGTTTTTTTTTATTATTTCAAAACAAGGCTATAATCATTAGCAATATGTTTTTTTTCTACCAAAATGATTCATTTTAAGACAGTTATACATCTGGCCACTGCAATAAAAGACAATATTTCAGAGGTACAGTACTTTGTGTATTATCACGTTTTTCAGCCATTTCTATGTTGTCATACAATAAAAACATAGGCTGCATTGGAAATTGCATACTTCCCTACTTTCACTGTATGTGAAAAGAATAGTTTGTCCGAATTCACAGTATTCGTTGAAACAGAAGGCAAAAAGATTCTGAAGGGATTATCTGATGGACACTTTACTATCCCACAAGGCCACGGGAGAGCAACTGACACTGGTAGAAATATTAATAAACACATGACGAATGTAATATGTCCGGACATACTGTACCCATTCATACTATATAGAACCGAAGTCCCTTTAAGACAAGTAATTTCACTCGGCGGCCATCTTTGAAACGCCTCTTGGGCATGCAAGTGCAGCTCCTATCTCTTTGAATGGGGAAACATCAAATTCTCCAAAGCTGTTTGCCAAGCTTTCGATTAAACTTCATATTTGATGAAATCTGACAACAACTGTCTCATAAATTTTGTTTCTAAACGCTCGAATCAAGACAAAAAACTGTATCTTTCAGGCTGGATCAAGCTAATGCGCATGCGCAGTCTGACTGTTTCTATAGGAACCAGAGCTTCTAACGGCCGCTGCAGTGACACAATGACTTTACCAATCGGCAATTGGCTCTTATTTAGAAGGCGGGACTTATTCCGCCATATTGCGCGTTGCACTTTCTCCCATTCAAAACAATACGAGTGATGCGTCTTGTGTTATTCTATAGTCTTTGATAGAACATACATAGACACTGTGGCATATGATGACAACAGTCATAGAATTATGGGTAAGGGTCAAAGGTCAACATCCATGGTGGTTAGGAAGTAATATTATTCTGCCTTCATGTGCTATCAGAAATTTCCTATTTCCCACTTCTGAAGTTGTGATTATGAGCTCGTCGCATTCAAGTGCTTTGTTGTTGGAAAAAAACAGGAATCATGGAGGACACCAAGTTTATTCTTGCCTATTTATTAGGAAAATCTTTTTAAAGCCAAAATGATGTTTAGTTTCCCATTCATTGACAACTATATGAACATTCACCATCTAGATAATCAGCATGCTGGCGATTCTAGAATTTCGGTCAAATACAGGCTATTTCCGCTGTGTATAAAACATACAATATCTTAAAATGATTGTTCATAATGTAAATATGCACTACTTTAACAACAAGACAAGGTGATGTAGCTGTGTGGAAAAAAAATAATAAAGAATACCAGCCACAGCAGCAATCATTCTCCCCTCCGCCATGTCGGGAACTCAGTTATCAAAATTATCCCCGAGCTTCCCAGTGATAAAAACAACTCAAGAGGGCATTCATGTCCAACTTTTAAGTAGGAAACTCATATTTATGATAATTCTGATAGCATGTGAAGATAGCATTATTTCCCGTGGATGGTTAAGGCCCCGTTTACACTAGTGCGTTTTGTTTTAAAACGCATACGTTTTGCCATGGTTATGCCATGTCATTTACACTATGCCAGCGTTATCGAACCTCAAAAACGGAGACTTTCAAAAATGCTGCAGACCCCGTTTTAGTTTAAAAACGCCGGGGTTGCATTTCAGTATAAACGGGCCAAAATGGAGATTTTTGAAAACTATGGTGTGGCTGCCCACATTCGCTCTGTGTATCCTTGATGACCATGTAAACAATAACATGGAGACTGAGTTGTAATCTTTGCTGGATTTGTTGTCATTTTTAGCAGCCATTGTGCAGTTAAACTCTGCATTTTTTTTTTTTAGTACTGCAAATACCTGCATACCATACCTACGGAACCGGAAACACTTCCTATAACACCAGATGTACTCATTACATCAGAAGAAGAATGGCATCTACGCTAATATTAGTCTCTCTGTTTATCCCGAGGTTTACCGTAGTCAGCTGGATCGCATCCAGGTGAGATTGAGGACCTGTGCCTTGACACGACCACAACACAGCCCTGAAGTGTCAGCAGAGATTGAATCAACTAGATCATCCACTGTGAAGGCCTCATCGACACGACAGCCAGTGGCACAGTTCCTCAACAAACCGTCCATACTGGCGTGATGAATACGATCCTCAACTGGATGGAACTTGAATAAATACTTTGACTGTTGCGATCCCATCGGACTTATTATGATTCAGGCAGCTATCATAAAGCATTGTTCGCTGTTTGCCAGAGGAGAACTGGCCCCCTGACTGAGCCTGGATTCTCCCAAGGTTTTTTTCTCCATTTTAACACCTGTTTGCCACCTGATGTCACCTGTTGGAGTTTGGGTTCCTTGCCGCTGTTGCCTTTGGCTTGCTTAGTTGGGGACACTTGACATTTGATATTCAACAGTGTTTTGATCTGCCTGCATTGACACCATTGTATGCGAACTGAATTGAGCTGGATGATGACATCACTGTTTACTCCAGTGATGATATAGATAAATTAACTAAATTAATAACTATTGATTCTTACATCGGAATGAATCAATACTGAATTTACTTACGATGGATAATGACACCATTTTCTTTAAGAGCTGCTGTGCAGCCAAAATTATATACCAGTTATCACTGTAAAGCTGCTTTGACACAATCTGCATCGTTAAAAGCGCTATATAAATGAAGGTGACTTGACATGCGCAAGAGGCAACTGTTTACACGTGTACGCGCATGCCCAGTGTGCATGAATAGTCATGTGGCGTGTTTTCGGTCATTTAGTATAGACGGAGATCGTTTCTGAAACGCTGTGGAAACACCAGTGTAGACGAGGATTGTTTCCATTTTAAAATGAAAATGCACCAGTATAAACGGGGCCTAAATTGGCTTGGAAAAGTGCTGGATTCCATGCATCAAAGAAAAAACAGTAAATGTATTTCCCTACTAGTTTCTCTTTTTCTCTCTATTTATTTTACCACTCTTATACTCTACCTAGACGCCAGGCTAAATTGCAGGGAACAATACTAGAGGACCATTACAAAAAGACAAGGAGCTGTGTTGCAGGGCAGACATGCCAGTGGTTTGAAGAGTGTGGTCAGGGCCAATCATTAAAACCGATGACAGAATAAAGTGTGTGTGTGAAATGGGCTACAGTAATTACTGTTCTTCATTGTGCACTCTGCAGCCAAAGAGCTGTGTTTGGCCAGAACAGGTGTTTGAAGCAGACCAGCACATACAGAGCATGGGAGAAAACAGCAGCATGAGAGTCAGTGATGATTTATGATGTGCACTGTAAAAGATCTAAACAGAAAATCTTTTAAAGCAATAAAAAGACAAAGTAATATAATGGGATGAGGTGACTTACAATTAAAATTCACTGGAATATCCAATATAAGCATTACCCTATAATATAAATAAAATATAAACCACATATGTATGATTCAAACGAGCAACACGAGCAAGCGTTGTCATTCTGAATATACAGCGCACTCAGTATTGATATAAGGTGATACTGCTTTTATAAAACAACACAATAAACGAAGGTCATATTCAGTAACATACATTGTAGATGCTTACTTTGTGTATTTTTGCTATGCCAACAAACACAAACTCCATACTAAGGCATTGCGCGCTTCGGTGCGACACAGTAGTGATTTTTGCTTCCTGAATGAAACGGCGATATTTGAATGAGTCTTTAGAGTGAATGATTCTATGACTCACTTGTTAATGCAGTAGCCAACCAGGGTTGCCAGGTTTTCACAACAAAACCCGCCCAACTCAAAACTAGACCAACACTAGCCCAATTGCGTTTCCAGGGGTAAAATCCACGTTTTCGACAGGGTTCCCCTGATAAAATTCGCATTTCAGGGGCTAAATATCGTGTTATTTGGGGTCATTCAACCCGCGGACCTGAAAAACAACCCGCGGCAACAGTGATAAAGTAGCCCAATTCCGCGGGAAAACCGCAGTCTTGGCAACACTGTAGCCAACAGTCGTCACGTGTTTCGTTCATGAATGAATCAGTGTGTTTGAATGAATCGGTTGATTGAATGAATTAATCAGTTACTGATAAACATAATAATTTGTCGCCACCTGCTGCCATAACTAATTTGCAGAAAGAGTCATTAAAAATCCTCACATAGATGACAGTATGTGTCAAAAAAATAAATAAAAAAAGGGCCATAAATACATAAATATAGAAATGAACAAGGATTATGAAAAATTACCATATTCATTCTCTTTATTCTGTTCAAGAAGGTTAAGACTCATGAACATGAATCGACAGTGAGCGTCTGCTGTGATATTCATTCTGTTTCTCTCAGAGTAACAGTTATAAGGTGTATCAAAGCACTGAATGTATGTGTCATTCAAATAGATTCAAAAGCACCATCTCTTAAACAACATCAGCATCCCGAGAATGAAACCAATGAAAGTAATGACTGTTACCTGGGAAACGGTGGTGACAGCCAGAGAGCATGTTGTGAGGGGAGATGGAGTTCTGTGCAATTTACGTGGATTCTGGGTATGTGATTTGAACAAGGCCGTATCAGGATTTGCATTTAGCCTAATAATGGAGAGGGTAAAAATAAATTTCCCTTTTTAAATCCATCTTGTTTTTGCTTATGCTGACAGTAATTCAATCTGAACACGGGGCCTTGTTTTCATTTAGAGGTTCAAAAACAGGTAAAATGGGGTAAAAGCTATCAAAAATGTTTGTTTATTTCACATCCAGCTCTGTTGTCATATAATTAACCTCTTAAAAGGGAAAAACATCACCAAATGCTCTCCAATCAACCACCAACAGGCTATAGAGCCTCGAACACTCACATAGAGCACTCCAACATCTACTGCATTCAGTTTTTGATGCAGGTAATGATCATACTGGTCAGCTGTTTCCAAGGTTAGCTCCTCCTAACAATGCTGAAGAAATCAGCTGCAATCCTGAAAGTTTGCAAGCTGCATGTCATTAGTAAAGGTAAATGAAAGGTTAAAATCAAATTCAGCACATAATCCAGAGCTGAAATGCCACAGCCAGGTAAACAACAGGTGGTTTTTAACAACTACACAAAGACCCTCTCGTGTTTTCAGCCTCCTGCCTTGCGGCTTGTTAGCAAAGCTGAAAATGTTTCCACAGGTAGTCTTCAGGTTCCTCAGAAAACATTTCCTTCTTTCCTTTCAACACACATTATGTGTTTTGCAATTTATTGTTATATACACTTTCTAAAAGGCAAATTGTCATTCAACTGCAACTTTCTGGCTGGAAAAGATCTGTATTTATGTAAACAGTTTGAGAAGATATGAGGTTTGAAGTTTCAGCTTGAGCCAATTATGAAGTTCTGAAAATTGTGATTATCTATGACACTGCTCAAAAGTTCAGGTTAATTTTTTTTTTTTTTTTTTTGCATTATATATTGCTCAAACATAACATTTCTAATGTTACAAAGAATTTCTATTATTTAAAAAAATGCTGTTCTTTTGAACTTTCATCAAAGCATGAATCACAGTTTCCACAAAAACTGATTTCAACATTGATAATAATAAGAAATTTTTCTGGAGTCCAAAATCAGCGTTTTAGAATGCTTTCTGAAGGATCATGTGACTGAAGACTGGAGTAATGATGCTGAACATTCAGCTTTGCCATCACAGGAATAAATTACATTTGAAAATATATTAAAATAGAAAACTTATTTTAAACTTATTTTTCTTAGTTTATATCTTGCAGTTCTTACTTTATTTCTAGCAATTGCGAATTTATATCTTGCAATTCTGACTTATTTTCAATTTGCAATTGCAAGTTATAAAGTCCAATTCTATGGAAAAAGACTGACTCAGAATTGCGAATATGTATGCCACTGAATAAAAAATAAAATAGGTAATTGTGACTTTTTATCTCACAATTCAGACTTTATATCTCACAATTCTGACTTTATAACATGCAATTGCGACTTTAAATCACACTACACTGACTTTATAACTCGCAATTGAGTTTATATCTCGCAATTCTGACTTTATAACTTGCAATTGCATGTTTATATCACTCAATTCTGAGAAAAAAAGTCAGAATTGTGAGATGTAAACTCGCAATTGCAAGGAAAAGTAATTTTTTATTCAACGGAGGAAACAAGCTTCCACAGAATTCTTTCAAACACGTCTAAAAATACTACATTGTGGAAATTTGTTATAAAATTGTTATAAAATTTGTTATAAAATAAGATCTGCCCAATTAGATAATAAATGACTGTCTGATCTACATAAAAGTTTGTTGCTTTACATGCTGTTTAGCAGCAGGTTTATCTAAAATAGTAAATACAACAATATAAAACCACCATGGAAAGATGTACGGTAAAAAATATTTTGAAAACACCAAAGACATAATTTCCAGAATTGCCTGTCCAAAAGAAATAAGTACAGATTATTTGAGCATTAAAAAGAAAATAGAGCATTAAAAAGAAAATCCCCGGAATATACAGGGATGCGTTTCTCAAAAACAATGTAAGCCTAAATGCCTGTTCACACCAAGAACGATAACTATGACAATAACTATAACGATAACTATATAAGCGTTCAAACCAGCGGACGATATCGTTCTGTTTATTCTAAGCATGATGCAGTTTTGTTGTCTGCTGCTTTAAATGCTTGAGCTCTTAAAGCAAGATGGATTCTGATTAGCTGCCAATGTTTTTATTGTTCATCAGCTGGAAAAAAATAATTCTGATAGCAGTTCCAACAATATGATTTTTCTGTGCCATTATCGTCAGTTGTGGTGTGGACTCTGCTATTTTTTTATATTTAGAACGGTTTTTAGATATATAGCTTTATTGTTATCATTATAGTTATCATTCTTGGTATGTAGAACCATTGGCACCAATGTTCTCTACGATCAACTTAGCTCACGATGCTTTTGAGAAACGCAGCCTAGTTCTGTTCTTGTATTTCTACTTTTCTACCTCAAAAGTGCTTACTGTATCACCGAACCTTGTAAACATGACTTTGTTTCCAGGTGGACTGGTGCACTCCGGATTTCCAGCTATCAGAATATCTTGTGATTTGATCTAGCTCTTGCCATTGTGTGTTTGCAATATGCATCAGACGGTCAGTGAGAGGAGTGTGAGCAGCCCGTGGGCGTGAGACTGTATCTGTCTTGACTAAGCCACAGAAGCACAAAGAAACAAACCATCACAGGCCATTTCTGATTGTGAAAAATCAGCAAGTTCAAGTCCAAGGTGACCAAGGCAGACAAAGATGAAAACGAGTTCAAAAGTCAGTCTAGGTGGATGATTTCCATTCAAGAGTTATTGAAGAGTCTGTAATCAAAGTTCACAGAACCAATCTAAGATCTTCTAAGGAAAATAATAGTGTATTTGCACTCATAGTCATATGCTTTTTCATAGAGAATGAAGTCTGAAATTGAGAAGCTAAAAATGATACTCAATCAGCCTTGATCCAAGTTTCTCTTTCAACTCCTTTTCATCATCCAGCCATGTGCTTCCAAGTCCGATTGGAGAAATGAAACGCCTGAGAAAGAGCTGGCAGTGGCACTTGTCTCTCAGAGGTTTCCTCTTTGAGCAAACGGCCAGCAGACTGTAGCGCCATTAATAAAATTGTAACATACACTGGCCAAAAAACATTTGGACACATCAGCAAAGCTAAAAAATATTTGAACATCACTGCATTGCATAAAACATATCAAAGAAAGACAACACTTTCCAGTTGAAAAGGACACCTGTGTGAATATACATCCACTAAAAACAATCTTCAAACCAGTTCAAAGTCAAAAATAGTGAAGTCAGAAACAAAAGTTAGTTCTAAGAAAAGTTGTTTGTAGATACTTTCTTTCCTATTTTGTTATCTAACACAGTGACATTTGTACAATTATGAGTGTGCCTTAAGTGTCCAAATCCTTTTTGGAGTGACCATAGGTCAGGACAGGAGTGCTTATCAGTACTTTGCCATGTCGGATGGGATGCCGTGACATTTGCAGTGTTGATGGAGTGAGAGGTTGGACCCTCCTGCAGAGCAGGAACGAGAGCTGGCGAGAGCCCCTTGGCTCACCTTCACCCTTTCGCAATTTTGAGTCCCTCCATCTGATTGTATTTGACAACGACATATCAAATGGTGCGCTGTGTAAGGCTGCTCTTTTCCCAAAGGTTAGCCAACATGCACCTTATTTCACAGGGGTATTCTAGGAGATAAAAATAAGTGAAGAAAACTATATGTCATTCTGAATTTAGCTATCTTAAGAGTTTGACAAAGGGAAAAAGTGTTGCATGCTCTCTTTAAACCGTGTGTAGTCTCAATTTCATAAAAAAAAAAAAAAAAAAAAACTTTTCACTTTTCATGAAAATGTATTCACAGAGAAATGATTAACTCGAGAAGCAATGCATGAAAAGATTAACACACAAAGTTTTCCACACACAAATATTAAATATTTCACCTTCAATTGGTGAACCAAATCCAAATCCAAATGATCCTCCAAAGCACACAATGCAAGAAATAAGATACAAATACCTTCTGATGAATCAAAGAAATGTGACAGCGTAAAGATGCCTGCAGCACAAAACACAGGATATGTGTCCTTGAATAAAGTCCTAACATTAATTCAGTCCACACAGAACAATAACTGCCAAAAATTCACTCTCCATTAATCACGATGACTGAATTGTAACACTTTGGAACAACTCATGGAATCAAGCAGAGCTTCTGGAGTCAAAAGTCTAAGTTTACTTTTCTGCACGTCTTATTTGGAGCCTACTAGACAACTTTGTGAATAATGTCACAGCTATACATGAACATCCGTTGGCATAGTGATAGGAAATCTGACTCACTGCAAACCAGTTCTTTTGAACAGTTTGTTTCAGTTAACTGGTTTAAAAAAGGATTAAATTATTCTTTCATGTCATCACACGGTCCCTATCTTGGCATGGTATATTGCATTCTCTAAAATGATACAATAAAGACAATAAAGTAATTTCATATTTCCTAGTTCAGTTAATGCCAGACCTGATTCTGGCTGTAGAAACAAAGTAATTTATAACCCAAACATAATTTGCATGTACACTACTGTTGAAAAGTTTGGGGTCAGTGTGCACAGAAATATTAAGCAGCACATCGGTTTTCTACATATAATAATAAGAAATGTTTTGTGAGCACAAAATCAGCATTAGAATGATTTCTGAAGGATCATGTGACGCTTAAGACTGGAGTAATGATGCTGAAAATTCAGCTTTTCATCACAGGAATAAAATACATTTTTAAATATTTTACAATAGGGAACAGTTATTTTAAATCGTAATAATATTTCACAATATTAATGCTTTTATTGTATTTATGATTAAATAAATGCATAAGACACTTCTTTCAAAACCATAAAAGAAAGTTAATTTTTTTTAAACTAAAATTAATGTTGATCTCTTGGCTGAAAATGTTTTTGCACATAAATAAATACCAAAAAAAAAAAAACAACAAAAAAAAAAACAGCTGTTGCTTAAATTGGTTAGTTCACCCAAAAATGAAATTTCTGTCATTCTGTTGACGTTCAGACAAAAACACGAAAGCTCTGCACTGCGTTTACTCCATCAACTGCGTAGGAGACTGACAGGGAAGAGGAAAAATTGTTGAAT
The DNA here is from genome assembly GCF_019924925.1 of Ctenopharyngodon idella. NCBI lineage: Eukaryota > Metazoa > Chordata > Actinopteri > Cypriniformes > Xenocyprididae > Ctenopharyngodon > Ctenopharyngodon idella. The sequence goes on along the minus strand of NC_067228.1, from coordinate 7,336,114 downwards.
AAAGTCATTATTTTGTTTTGTTTTTGCCCACAAAAAGTATTCTCGTCACTTCATATCATTAAGGTTGAACCACTGTAGTCACGTGGACTATTTTAACCATGTCTTTACTACTTCTCTGGACCTTGAATGTAGTAATTTTATTGCTTTCTATGGGAGATTAAAAAAAAAAAAAAAACACTCGGATTTCATCAAAAAATATCTTAATTTGTGTTCTGAAGATGAATGAAGGTCTTACGGGTTTAGAACGACATGAGGGTGAGAAATCAATGACAGAAATTTCAACTAACCTTTTAAGTTCATCAGTCAGGTAATATTTCCTATACATTTTATTTGTAAAATGTTAGCTACTAAAATAATGCGATACACGAATGATTCATGAAAGAATTATTTAAAACCACAAACCGATTCAATCGTTTCACTGAAAAGATCCAACTCAAAAGAACAATTCATTCATAATAATGTGTGGTCTCAGAGTTCAGGCTGTTTGTCAGGTCTAGGTTTTCGCTCCATCTCTCCCAGGTGGGAATGGAAAAGTTGAGGTAGGTTACGTGGACGGGGGTGGTCTCCTCGGGTATGGGGTGCATCTGTGGCAGGTGGGATTTAATCTGTTTAATCCTTGTACTGGAAGCAAGAAACCAAGCTGAGAAAGAGAGATAGAGAGAGCGAGGGAGATCTTGAGATGTGGTCACTCACTTGCACCCTGCAGGTCTCTAGCCACCTGCTGCAACAAATGAGCAGCAAAGAGAAATCATATTGAACCTGCACCAGCTCAGATGTCATTTGAAACCTAATCTAAATCAAGCTGCAATGAAAAACCACATCTTTTCACTTCAGTAAACACTACAGCAGGGACATTTCTAGAGATCATAAACATAGCATCTGTTTTTCTACTTATTACTGCCCTGATTTGGCAGATATTTATATCCACAAGACAAAATAGCAGCTGAATTTATGCAATTACAGCGGAGTACAGTAAATGAGGGTGGTGGTAAAGCTTTTCAGATCTAGCTGGAAAAACAAGCAAGACCAGTACTTTGAGCAAATTAAGCCCTCCCAAATTTTGATGGCGTTCCAAACCCAACTGTGAGAGTGACTTTTCCTTTTAAATGGCCCTCAGAGAATGATTTCATCACTAATTCCTAAAAAAGGCCTTTCCAAAGAGTGTACGTTATTAGACTGGGGTAATGTTTCTTAAGCTTTTGTACAGGGGAAAACAGATACTGTGGTTATGACTTCATATTTTTTCTGGCTGTTACTATTGGAAGCATAGAAACCCACTGAACGGGAAACTGAAAAAAGGCTGCGGTGAGATGCAGCTTGCAGAATTAAACAACAGGAGAACGCTGTGAATCGCAGAAACACTCATTGCTGACAGTTTGAGGACAATTTCCTACGCCAACAAAGGAAAATGTTTGGGATTAAATGAGCACACATCAGGCCTGGTATAGAGGGGCTTTTTCATTCTTGCCATAAACGATGAACATTCATTTTTGCAGAGCGCAGCCCCAAACCCACACATCTGAATTTGATTCTTCTCATATAAAGGAGATCTCCGAGGAGTGAAAATAATTCAGCCCAACAGCAGACTGTCTCTGTGATCTACAATGTTTAGAATATCTTCGAGCAGGTGCACGATTAAACTCAATGGAGGTTTTGCTTCTGCTGTTTAAAGGAGTAATTCAGACAGAAATGAAAATCCTGTCATCATCTACCCACCCTCATGTCATTCCAAACCTGTATGACTTTATTTCAACCATGGAGTTACAAAATTATTCATCAGAATATCAAAGGGGCTCTTTTCCATACAGTAAAAAAGAATAGATATAAAAGTGGTCCATATACGACCCCCGCACTATAGCATTTTTTTTTAACTGAATGCAAGAGAAAATGAAATTTGAGAGCTACAGTGGAGTTATGGCTTAAATTTCAGTCTGTTTCTCACAAAAATATATAATATAACTTCAGAAGCCTCGGAATTTAACGCACAAGCCACACTTTTATGATATATTTTTATAGTGCTATTTTCCTTTTTGGAACTTGACAGTCCCAGTTCACTTTCATTGTATGGAAAAGCTCAGCCTTTTTTTTTTTTTGCATTTCCCATAAGAAAATAAATTCTATGTTTTTGGAACAACATAAAATAATGATGTTTTCATTTTTGGGTGAACTACTCCTTTAAAATTTTGTGATGGACATGTCTGCCACTTTATATGTACTGGTGCCAAAGTTGCAAGGTTTTTCCCAAGGTTTTTTTTTTTCCTCCGTTACTGTCACCTGAGTTTTGGTTCCTTGCCACTGTCGCATTTGGCTGGTTAAGTTGAGGTTTAAAAGACACTTAGGGCCAGATTTACTAAGCAGGGCAAATTAGCATGAGAGCGCAATTCCAAAAAAGCACAGATGGGGAGTGGAAATTTCTGCGTGTGATGTACTGACGACGCACAAATGAAAGAACACAGACGCAGCCGGACTATTTCCATAATGACCAGCACTATCTACCAAGAGCAGCCTGGTTTAAAACATGCTTTTTTTTGGCTATTAAATAATGGCATAAATAACAGTAAATTGACTAGCGCAAACCTTAGTAAATCACCTTGAATGATTCATTTAAATATTCTCCTTTTGTTTCGAATCAGTGGTTCGGAGCGCATATCAAACTATCAAAGTCACGTGAACTATTGAAATTTCAAAACACTTATGACGTAACGAAGCCTCCTTTACTGAAATCATGTGATTTTGACACTCCGAACCACTGATTTGAAACAAAAGACTCGTAAAGCTTTGAAGCTTCATGAAGCAGTGTTTTGAAATCGGCCGTCACTAGATATTGTTGAGTAAAGTCGTTATTTTGGGGTTTTTTTGGCGCTCAAAAAGTATTCTCGTCGCTTTGTAACATTAAGGTTGAACCACTGTTGTCACATGAACTATTTTAAATATGTCTTTAGTAGCTTTCTGGCCATTGAAATAGGAAATGATCTTGCTGGCAATGCAGGCCTCACTGAGCCATCGGATTTTATCAAAAATATCTTAATTTGTGTTCTGAAGATGAACGAAGGTCTTATGGGTGTGGAACAACATGAGGGTGAGTAATTAATGACAGAATTTTCATTTTTGGGTGAACTAACCCTTTAATATTCAGTAATATTATCAATTTGATGGCACTGACACTATTGGATGAGAACAAAACTTGAACTAATTTGAAATTGACAATGACAATTGTCTTCTCTAGAGCTGCTTTAGAGCTGAATCGAATTTTCTTCATTATCATTTCTTTTTAGAGCTGTAATTGTATTAGTTTCATAACAGAAGAACTTAATACTGTTATTTTCTTGTTAATTTAAAGCTGCTACTATACCTTTAAGACTGACACATTAAATTATTTAAATTATCATTAAATTAGGATCGGGCTTGCTAACATCAAGGTTACTGAGAAGAGTTACTGAGCACACAATCCTATTCAGTCATCAATGATCCTTTTGAGGACAGCACTTAACTCTGGGTTCCTCCAGAGGGATTGTCCGTGTAATTAGTGCACCGTAAGTCACTATGGATGGAAAGTGTCTGCTAAGGGCGAGAAACTTCCTTCCATCACAAAGATATTCATTAGAAAGACGACAGCAGGTCAATGATATTAGCTTCAGCTGATGTGAATCCATGCAGAGGAGAGTCTAAGAGAGCGACAGAAACATCACAGTGTGAAATGTACAGTACTAAGCTGAAACATAAGAGCATATAGACACAATGCTATTATAATACCGGCGTTCAGCTCTTGATCTACCACCCACACACCAAGTTTACATGTTTACAAACTAGCTAGTGCACTGAGTACACAGACTTTTTTTTTTATAGTAATTATATTAAAAGAGAATTATGTGCTAGAGCACTGCACTATAAAAAGCTGTTTAAATGAATTATTTACTGCTCACTGATGCAAAAACAGATTTTTATTTTATAATTGGCTATGGTAATTATCAGGTTTAAATCAATGAGATGCCCTGAGATCACATACACAAACACGCAGCTCAGTGTGTCAGAGCATAAGTAACAGCTTCAACAATCACAAATATTTCAGAGTTAACATAAAATGCAACCTGTTTACTTCCATAATCTGATATTTCTAAATTTAAGTACATACAATATGGGAAAATACATATTTATATAGTCATTCTGAGATTTGAGAAAAGGCACACTTTGACATTTAAAGTCACAATTGTCAATCTTAATTTTAATTTTTTATCTTGATTTTAAAATATGCACTACCATTCAAAAGGTTTTTTTTTTTTAAAGAAATTAAAATGTTATTAAGCAAGGATGCATTTGATCAAAAGTGACAGTAACAACATTTATAATGTTACAAAAGATTTATATTTCAAATAAATACTGTTCTTTTGAACTTTCTTTTGAAAAACAAAGAATACACAAAAACATGAAGCAGCACAACTGTCTCCAACAGTGATAATAATAATAATAAAAATATTTCTTGAGCAGCAAATCAACGTATCAGAATAATTTCTGCAGGGTCATGTGACACTGAAGACTGGAGTAATGATGCTGAAAATTCAGCTTTGCCATCACAGGAATAAATTACATTTTAAAATACATTAAAATAGAAACAGTTACTATGGATTTATCATCAAACAAATGCAGTCTTGGTGAGCATAAAATATTTATTTAAGATACCAAATCTTATAGACCTCAAACTTTTGAACATTAGTATATAGTCACAACTACATAAAGTCATATTATGACAAAGATATAAAAGCACACTGCAACAGTATATAGTCACATCGTGAAATAAAGTTACAATTTTGAGATATAAAGTCACATTGTGAAATAAAGTTACAATTGTGTGAGATTTAAATTACATTATGACAAAGTTGCAGTATAATAGTATACATTTTGGTTTCACGTTGACTTCAAAGCATTTTGGATTTATTAAGTCTGGCCTTGCTATTCACTGACTGTCTAGTGTAAATTGATATTATACTAGAATAGACTAACTATTAGCCAGCTTACATGGCTTTATGAAGTCAGTCATAGATCATAAGTGGTGCTGAAAAGTAAACTGAGGCCATAATTCGGGCACATTCTGTCAGGCTATAGATGACACAAAGGGTGATATCGGCTGTCCATCGCAGCTAGAAGCAGTTATAATGAGACAGTCTCTTTAGAAGGCATAGTTGACCACAGTCAGATGAAACTACTTAATGTGACACAGCTGCTCAAATGTGTGTTTTTTTTCTTCTGTGGAGCCGTTCGCATGTAGACAATGCACGCAAAGCCATCGCTATTTCAGGCAAATCTAATAATGTCCTAAATTCAATTTAAATGCAGATTTACAAGCCAGCGCTTCAGGTCCGCATCAGAGCGAGACAGAACAGGCTCAGTCTGTGCCTTTAAACACAATTTGTGAAAACGAAGTTGGTGTGGCTTCTAATAAAAATCTCCTGACAACAGGGTAAATGAAATCATGCCTCACTATGAGCGTGTGTCCTTGTGCTACAGGGAATGATTAGATTGCTAGAAATTGCCAGGTGATGCAATGAACAGCTTGGAATTACAAGAGCATCCACAGGTCACAAAGCAGCATTCTCACGCTGCACTGTTTTTCTCACCATCTTTCCATAAATACACAATGAACGGTTTTGGAAATAGACTGAAGAGTTTTTAACTACTTACCGTAATGACAACTCATCCGGTTTAACTCCTCTGTTTTTTGCCAATCAGCATTTGGCCTGCAACCACTTTTATATGATAATTGATTCATTTGTCAGTTATTTCTTCTATTAATCTGAAGAAATATTTTTTTTTCAGTATTCTTTGATAAAAAGAAAGTCCAAAGCAGCACAACTGTGATAATAGGCCTTTTTCACATGACGTCACTCGAAGATTCGAAGCAGTGGATCCTCACTTCCGTCACCATAGTGGAATACTAGCACCGCTCAAATGAGGTGCACCCAAAAGTTGTACACATGCCACAAATGTGGTTAGAGGATGCCTGTAGTCGCCTAATTTCATGTAAATTCAAGGCGAGGTGTTTGGCAGATCTCAAACGAACTTACCGATCGGCGAGATTTGAAATACGGAGCACTGAAGCCGTACACTTTCTGCTGCCCGTAGGCCTAGTGACTTGTAAACTTTGCTGTCTTTATTGCAGATTAAGTTGTTTAAATGTATTTGTGAAATAAACGCACGTTTCCGACATTTACGTGCAACAAAAGACTTTTCATTCAATGTTTAATGTACTAAATTCAGTGACTGTATGTACAAGAACGGTCAACATAAGCTTATTCTTTTTAAATATCAAAACGTCTTTTTTCAGTTTTATGACATACATAAGTACAGTAAAATTATGTTTAATATATTTCTACATGAAGACTGTTAATGTTGTAAAAACTGACTCTTGAACATGGCATTTTAACCATAGTAAAAAAACAAAAAAAAACAAAAAAAAAAAACAAATAAACAAAAAAACATCATCATTCATCTCTTTATTGCAGAACGAGACTGTTGCATACACAAATATACAGAGGATTTACAACAGTACTCATTGTTATAGTCACATTAAATGAATGCAATCAAATTATTTCTCCAGGGAATAACATTAAATGAACACATATTCTATACTTTTATTTTCTATTTTCTATTTCTTACAAATTATACAATCTTAATATATTGCAGCAGTTCAGTTTAAACTGGTATGATGTAAATGATCTAAAATCTTCACACCATTAATTATTTGGGGTATTGGAGTATTGTGGATGTGCTACTTTCAGGTGTCCATTACCCGTAAATAAATCTCACAAGAACAATGCCATTATCATACCAATTTCTAAAAATAAAGATGTTTTTAAAGACAATATTCTCTATATTCCAAATAGGCTAACAGATTTGTGTGGACACACAATCGTTGACATAAAACTCTCACAGCAATTCAAGGACACAAGTCTAACGTTACATTGCTAAAGTTGCTAGCTGAAACCCTAAGCAAGGCAGTTACAGAATGGAAATAATAAATAACGTTACCAAAAGAACCCGGCTGTGTAAATACGTTAAAATTATAAGTGTTACTGTTGACATTTTTTTCGCATTTAAAGTTATTTCAGCATTTTCCTGAGAAGTCGCCGGCGCGAAGGTAAGACCGAACTAAAGATCCACTGCTTTGCGGATAGGCGGAAGTTGGCTGACGTCATTGTGAAAAGGGCCTATAATAAGAAAAATGTATTAAGCACCAAATAGGCACATTAGAATGATTTCTGAAGGATCATGTGACACTGAAGACTTGAGTAATGGCTTTGCCATCACAGGAATCCATTACATTTTTAAAGGGGTCATGACATGAGAAATCAAATTTTCTTGGTCTTTTGGCATATAAGAGGTCTTTGTATCATTATTACATCCTGCAAGTTCCATAAGTTAAACCGTCCTCGTCATCAATAAAATTAAGTATTTATATAATCAAGCTGTAAAAAGCGTCATTTGGAACAGAGGTGGCATGTGACATAACAGGGGCACAATCATTTGCATATGACTGCCTCTGGAGCAAGACAACAATACTTTTACATCATCGCATCATAGTCCCCGCCCACTGATGTTCAGTTGATGAGCAGTGGGTGGATCTAAAGTAGGCCTAGTTGTTTACGATAAGATTGTGATAATAACAAGATTGCGATGCCACGCAGACGTTGTGATGTTCCTGGCTGTGGAAAAACATAATCTTTGCATAATCTGCTGAAGGATCCCGATGTCAGAGAAAAATGGATTCATGCCCTAGTCACGTCAGTGCTGACTTGCATTTTTGTACCATACATTTTACCAGCGACTGTTTTAAGAACAAGTTGCGATACGATACTGGCTTTGCCCAAAAAACTTTTGCTCAAAGATCAGGAATCAACCGTTTTGGAATCAGCAAGGACCCCGCAAACTGTAAGTAATGTATTTCATGTTTAAACTGGTAATGACAGTTAAATTCCTAATGAATAATCCTAGTATTTTTACTTCAAAGAACGCTCTCTTTATAATGGCTGAAGCTGTCAATCACACAGTGCGAGTTTATCTGGACACTTGCCAAAACTACTGTTATAGTGACACTCTTACACTACACAATAAATCTCGTACTGTATTTAAATCATCTTTGCATTGTTAGTTAAGGTGAAAGCTCTTCGTGAGATTGCAGAAACTGACGAGATCACTGCATTCACGCGATCAACAGACTGTCATCTGCTCAATGTTAATCACTGCAGCCTTCCAGGTGATAGGAATAGATCTAAATATAATGCAACAATCAACACTTTTCACAATTTGATAATCTTGGCAGCTTTAATATTAAAAATGTGGTAAAAGTATTTGAAAATTAAATATATTAAAATTCAAAGGTGACTATCGCCCCCTTGAGTCTTGAGGTTTGTTACTACCACAATAACACAACAACATATGTTAAGTATGTACAACAGGACCTTGCCTGCAATGACTTCCCCACTCAGTCACATTGGTCTTTGCATACTAAAATTATTTTCAGCTTTAGTTGAATGAAAAGAAAGATAATGTTACAAAACCCATTCTCGAAGCATCGCTGCTGTCTACCCTCTGTCTTTTCAGTGCACTTAACAATTAAATGGGTTCACTTATCTCAAATACTGGTTTTTGAGTAATACAAACTCAAGAGCCAGTCCGCTACAGATTGTTTTGTAACACATAGCTGTGAGGGATGATGGTAATGTTTCACCCCCACCCTCAGGTGTAAGCGTGCATTTGCATGCGAGAAGGAGCTTGGTGTTTGTTCTCCTGAGAGGAGGCGGACATACGTACACTAAAAGTGAGTGTGCAAATGGAAGCGAGGTCCTCGAGTGAAAGTGCAAATGAGCAGATGCATTTCAGCTATAGCGAGAAAGGTTACTCTCGCTCTCTCAATCACCCCGTGGAATAGTGGGTGGTGAAACTTTTACTCTTATTTTACTCTATATATGTACACTGGAGTGACTCATAGAGATTGACTCAATCCACCTGCAAGAGATGAGGGATGGAAAGAGAGATAAAGTCTAGAAGAAACAGAGGAGGAGGAGGAGGAGGAGGAGGAGGAGGAGGAAGGTGGAATCAAAGGGCAAAATCTGAAGCCAAATTCTTGCGTTTGGATGCTTAGAAGATGCATTGCATCGCATCCCACCGCCAGAATCCACAGCTGTCAGACCCTCACCGTCAGAATGAAGTGCAGGAGATCTGCATGTCCAGGGTTGGATCGTTCAGTGAGATATACTCTTGTGCTGACAGTAGGATTAGAGGTTCTCGGGAGGATAATGACTGGAGACAAAACACTGGGAACGTTCAAGAGATCTATCACCTGCTTTCTGGGCACCTTTGAACTCACGTGCCAGCAAAGGGGCCGCAGCTAAATCTGTGTCCACTCTGGGGAACATTCAGCCCGGTGCAACGACATGAATCAGCTACGTAATGTTGGCGAAAACAGCATGAAAGAAATACCACCAACATTATCAGTCCCAAGGTCTGCACTTCACAGAACAATAAAACATGGCACACCAAATCAAAACCGAAAGAAAGAAAGAAAGAAAGAAAGAAAGAAAGAAAGAAAGAAAGAAAGGAGACTGCGTACAGTTATTCAGCTATGACAGTTCAGCAGAGAATGTCTGACATGTTGGCAGCTTGTCAATAATATGATTACTAGTTTTCCTAGGCATCCTCAGAAGACTGTATCCAGACGAAAAACATTAAAGGGTTAGTTCACCCAAAAATGAAAATTCTGTCATTAATTACTCACACTCATGTTGTTTCACATCAGTAAGACCTTCGTTCATCTTCAGAACACAAATGAAGATATTTTTTTAATGAGAGCTTTCTGTCCCTCCATAGAGATCCAACACAACTACCACTTTCAAGGTCTAGAAAGGTAGGAAAGACATCATTAAAGTAATCCATGTGACTCTAGTGGTTTAACCCCAATTTTATGAAGCAATGTGAGTGCTTTGTTTGAGCAAAAAAATTTTTTTTTACGAAAATATTGATCTGCAATGTGCGTTCATGAGAGCATCACGACACATGCGTTTTATGCGTGAACACGCTATGGATAATATTATTTTGTAAATAATAGGGCTGCCCCCTAATAGTCGACTAACCATTAGTCGACTAGAAGAGGCTTGGTCGACCAAGATTTTATTAGTCGATCAGTCGCAGAAAAAAAAAAATCCACAGGATGTGGCGAAGTCACACCGTCCACGAGGGACAGATCGTTAACGGCAGGAAATCCAAACATTCGCCTATCATTCATCGACCTCAAATATGGCTTATCACTTGAAATATGTTTTTGTAATGTTTTTTCGCAACACACTCATAATCAGTATGTTTTCCGGTGCTCTGTGGCAAGCTTTATGTGTGCGCTTTAGCGCTGATTAGGCTATCTATATAGGCAATTAAAGGCTCAATATTATGATTTATGGCTTATTAATATAATAGCATGATTAGTTGATTAATCGCTTAAATGAATGACTACAAGTCGACAAGAAAAATCTCGAAGGCAGCCCCAGTAAACAAAGTGGTAAATTATGTTTTTTGGCTCAAACTTTAATTCCTCCAAATATCACAGTAAACTGTTAAAAGCTGTGATGTTGAAAGGGGAAGAGTAAAACCTAACTGAATATTTACACTTCCAAAAGAAAATTTGATGCTGCATCCTACAATCTTCTTGTTGCTTGTTGCTAAAGTGCACTGAGTGGAATATAACATGGTTGAGTGTTCTAAATGGGGATGGTTGAGTGTTCGCTAGGGTGTTCAAGGGTGTTGCTACTGTTAGGTGGCTACTTATTGGCCAAAGTCATAAGAGCCCAGGACCCAATTTTTCAATTTAAAGCCATGGTCACACAAGACCTTACTCCATTCACTTTCATTCATATCATACGCATATGTATGGGGTATACTGGATGTTTTATCTTCCATACCAAAGTTGACATCTGAATTCACAAAGCTCAAAGACATTTTTTTTTTGATCAAAAGAGGATCTAAACAACAACAGAACAGAACAGAAGCTTACTTTGGACACCAAGTGATTTATAAACCCAGAATGACCCAGCAAAATTCTATGAGATCATCCTATATTGGATGAGTTACAACCTGAATTAAAAACAAAACAAAACAAAACAAAACAGAAAAATCTAAAATCAAACCCCAAGTATGAGCAACAATAACAGTATTTTTAGCTTAGCAAGCAAAACTGATAATTAAAAGCTTACAAAAATGCAAATAGATGCAGAGCAAATCAAACACAGAGATTTACGGGTACGGTAATGCTTGGAAAAAGGGGGATCAAAAAACGCAAACAATCGTTAAGTCACCAACATCTGTTCTGAAAAGAACAATAACAAGATCATTAAAGCGAGCTGTCACGGGATCGCTGGCACATGACAGGGGGAGCTTGTTTCATTATTCACACTAAGAACAAACCATGTTACATTCAGTGTGCAAAGTGACACAAGACCCCCAGTTGGAAACCGATACAAATCTCACGTAGAGTGCGAGCAATACAATTAGGGGTGCGCATGTTCACCTAATTGCCATATAAAAGCATCAGCCAGCTGGGATTAAATGACACACATTTGTGCTTTTCATGTGGCTTTGGCGTAAGATAATGCGATATCCGAGTGGGCTGTTTTTGTATTTAACACACAAGAATGGTCAAAAATAGGAAATGTAAATATCACCCTCTTAAGAGCACGCCCGTGTTTGCAGCCATCAACGTGCTGGTATCCGAACGCAACACTCTTGCTGTGCAAATTACTTTCATAAAGTGATTTTACCAGCGGCAGTACTTGTTGTTTCAGCTCTGTGGTTTCCATGGAGACTAAGGAACAGTAGGAACAGGAGAACCTCTTGTCACGCTCGAGCCCAAACTCTGTCCCTAATGCTTGTTTCCAAGCGAGACTCTCTCTGGTAACAACATCCCTTGAGCAGACAGACACATAGACAGACAGGCCGCCCCCTCCGGCCACCCGTGTTAATGTGCTCTAGGCTTTTTTTGGTCAAAGAATCTCAAATGTCTGCTAAAAGCCAGCTCTGAGCATTGGCAACTTGGTAAGCCGCTCCAAACCCCCTAGGGCTGGTTTAAAACGTACCTTGCGTCGGCCCCGGTAGGTTTGCTCTCACGACGCGTGGGCTGATGCTCTAAGTGACTTCACTCCCTCTCCCCAATGTATTCTCTGATTTTACTTTATCAAACAATATTGGCCATTAATATTCAGTGCAGTGAGAAGCATACGAGTGCATGCAAATCAAATCCTGTCGAGGGATTATTGCATCGCTCAAAGCCACGGCTGACATATTCGCTACGTACGTCTGCCGTGCTGTTCCTCTTGGGCAGGAGTTACGTTTTGCGTCAGTTAAAACCAAAACTGTGGCTGTATTAACCTAAGGTCAATGAGAGAGGCCTGTAGATTCATCACTGTTACTGCTGACAGAGTTGTTTGCTATAACAAATGTTTGCAATTACGATTACTTCGCAGTGAAGCGTGGAAGAGCGCTTCGACTCTAATTACAGATAAGAGACGAGAGATCAGGTCCACAAATGGTGACCAGGGTAATTGTCATGCATATCAGGGCAGTCTACCATGGCAACACAAGACACATGCTACCTGCAAACTTATTTCCCTTAATGATTTGGAAGTATTTTAAAACAATGAACCTCAGAGTCTCACTCGTTTTGCATACTGATAGATCTGAGCTCAAAGGGATATTAAACCCAAAAATGAAGATTGTGTCATCATTTACTCTCTCTCATGTTGTTTTAAAACTGTATGACTTTCTTTCTCCTGTGGAACGCAAAAGGAAGATATATTTTGGGGCTATACATTGGACCTCATTGACTTTGACTGTATATTCAAAATATATTATTTTGTGTTTTGCAGAAGAAATGGTTTGAAACGACATGAAAGTAAGGGTTTTTAAGTAAAGGTTATTTTAAAAAATGTGTACAGTGCTAAATATGGAGTATGATTTTTAACATTTCTGTTCTTAGTAAATGTGTCTCACCAAAGTAATTTAAAGAAACTATAAAATATGTGATTTCTGTGCCACTATTGTCACCATATTGTTATCAAACAGGTTTCCCTGAGCACTACCTCCTTCGCAATCCAACAGTCATACAGTCATATGTTTTAGAAGTCATTATATATATGAGAACAGAATGATTGAATCAAGTATTCCAGAGACCCGTGTCATCAAGTAAGGAATAATTGACGACGGGCCGTTGAATTCTTTGAAAATAATACACACCTGAGGTGGTAATGTGGCCACGACACGAAGTGAAGTGTGTGTCCGTACGTGTGTATCCTACGTTTGAAAGAGAGAGAGAGGGAGTGGGAGAGAGCATGTTTCAGGACATATAAAACGTATTTTGTGGCAAAAACCATGACAATAATTTGTCGTTTTCATCCTATTGTTTACTATATTTATTTGCTTGGTCAGTGTCGTTGTGGGTTTTGTTTCTTTTGTGGTTGTAGGCTGTAGGACCTATTGAAATGACTGAAATCATTTGGCGAAATGAAATGGAACTGCAAAGCGGTCAAAACCTGCCTGAAACTACTTTAGCTGTGTGTTTCCCTGAAAATAACTGCACGCCTTAGAATGTTGGTCAACCAATTAGATTCGAGCTTTCAACAGCCCCTTAGTATAGACTTTATGTAGCCCCGCCTCTTTTCAGCGCTGCGCTCGTTGTCTTTTGACTTCCGGTTTGTATTTCCACAGCGATCTTACGTATTTATAAATGAACTGTTCGTTATAAATTCCCGGTCTACTGACATTTGTTAAGACATCTGCTTTAAACATTACAATGCTCATGATAACTTTTGTTAACTCTACAATAAGTAAATCCACTTCACCAGCTAATTATTTTTTGACAGCGATGCCATAGAAATATACAGAGCTACCGCAAAAACGGAAGTTCAAAGACAAAATTCGAAAGATGGCGGCACGCATGTTTCTCTGGTGCATAAGGACTATAAGTTAAAATAATTTAGATCATCGGTCAAAAGAAAACAACGTAATGCTCACAGCAATAGTTCGTCAGGATGGACGAAACTAAACACTTGTCATTAGCCTTTATTTATGGTTATTGTTCAATTATTGTCCAATTAATTTTGATTTGTCAATTTTCAGTCACTTCCCTGCTCAAAAAAAGAAAAAAAAAGTTTTATACTTGGCATGCATTAAATTGATCAAAAATGACAGTAAAGGCTTTTACAGAGTTTTTTTGTTTTTTTCTTCTGATTAAATAATCAAATAATCTTGATTATGAAAATCTTTTTTTTCCACTGTGTACCAATGAATTAGTCTTTTTACTTTCAAAATACTTATGAGTCAGGACAGGAACATGCACATGCAGTTTTTATGATTTTTAAAGCATAACATAATAGTGCAACTGGTCAAAGGGGAAGCACAACAGGATTGGAGAGTATGAATCATAATTAAGATGGTGTCGTGAAGGCAAGTATAGAAAGCCAAAGAGCATTCCTTAAGCTCAGCTTCTTTCAACACTCAACTATCAGATTCCTCTGACAGAAAGAGAAAACGGTGAGAGAGAAAGAGACCGAGAGAGAGAGAGAGCGCTTCTAGCTTCTCCCTATTTCAACAAAACCTCCTTTGCTCACAGGGGATGATGCTCAAATACAGTGCTTAAATATTTAATCACATATACACCAATTTAGGAAACCTGATTATGCAAATGCCTCCTCAATGAGAGACATTACTTTCTAAAATCAAATGATGTAAAAATCTGCTTTAACATTATTTTAAGGCGTTTGGAATGTCGTGAATGTTTAAATATATCTGTGTGGGCAGAAATACTACTAAAAATGGTAGTAGTGGGTGATGGATAACATTCCTGGAGGAAAAACTAAAACAATTATCGATTAGTATTCTGTATTGAGCTTCTGACGAGATCAGAAGTCATGTACTACACCTCCACACTAGGAACAGAACATAATGCTCTTGTTTGAAAGAGAGAAAAATTAACAACAACATCAATAATGTAAAAAATTATTTATTACATTTATTTTTTAATTAAAATAAAATAAATTAGAATTAAAAAATAATGCCAGATTCATTTATTTTATTTAATTTTTTATTTTATTTATTTATTTATTTTTGGGGGGGGAGGAATCATACCACAAATGCAGTCAAACTATAAAATATATGATTTTTTGTGCCACTATTGTCACCATTTTGTTATCAAACAGGTTTCACTGAGCACTCCCTCCTTCATAATCAAACAGATAGTCTCGCCCCAATCTCATGCAAAGCTATGTTGAGATACATAAAAGGAACAATGTTTTGATATACCCACAAAGCCACAGTGTTTACTCTTTTCAGTCAAATCACCCCACAAATGGCTTACTTATAGCCTCTGCTTTTTAAACTGGGGCGGGAAAAAAAACCTTGCACTGAACTTGTTTCCTTAAGTCAGTCCATTAGTGCAAAGGAGCTGCAAGCTTAACGAAGCTGCTAAAGTTCTGGCAGAGGGATGAGCCCCCCAGGTCTTCTCCACGGGGGGCTTCGTGAGACTGGCAGACAGCCGCGCAGCAACCATCAACAGCAATTTCAAGCCTTCGTTCCCCACAGACATGCCTGATTATTCCAAGTCGCACTCCTCTTGAATCTGACACTGCATTAGTACTTCATCGAACGAGACGCTCCTGGGAGAGGCTTTCCATCGCGCTCGTATCAATGAGCTTTTGAAGGAGCCCGATTGCTCACGAACACCCACACGTCAGTGGTTGAGCACGTAAGCCGCAATGTCACGCTACGAGGGCGATCAGCACCCATTCTAGGTGTGTAGGTGTGGATTACGTGAGCAAATTTTGGATAAAATATGTTCAGAGTGAAAATAATTGAGGAAAAACATACTCAAGTCAAGTGCTTAATCTAACTGTTTAGTAACAATTCAAGAGTTTAAAATAAAAAAAGAGAGATAATTAAATGCCCTTAGTCAAAGACAAAACTATTAATAGAAACATCTAGTCTTACTGTAAGCCATCAGGTATAATATCATATGTCTAATCTTTAACTGAGCTCTAGATTGTCTTTAATGCTATAAGGATGCAGTCAGTCTGTTCAGCGAAGTTAGTGTTAGTGTGAGATAGCGTGTCACACTGTATTAGTAATGGCACAAACTTAACCCACATAAACAAAACAATGGTGCTGACAGGATCTCTTACATAAATCCAGAGCACAGTCGTATTTCAAAGCTCAGCTCCCCTGGCAAACACACAGAGGAAAGCGAAACAGAACAAATCTCAAGCTGCTTTCAACTATTTATGTGGATTGACGGCAGGTCCAGTCTGACACATTCTTTTTAGATGTTCACCGCTGTATTGCATGGGAAAAGAAGCATGCAGACGAATCGATGCCGCTACCCTGAGCGTAAACCGTACTCACCTAAGAGCATGGCTGAAGCGCGCCGTGCGTTTAGGGCTTCTGGTGAGGGTTTCTGTGCCGGTCAAGCTCAGGGATGAAGCACTCGTGCAGGAGCAGTCCGTGCGGTACAGCGCTGTCAGAGAGAGAATGCACTCTGAACGCGTGCTGCTCTCAGCTGAGACGAAGCGAAGAGAGAGAGAGAGAGAGAAAGAGAGAGAGAGAGAGAGAGAGAGAGAGAGAGAGAGTCTACCCAGAGACGGAATCGGCAGATGCGGCTCCCACAGTCCCTCTGAGCGTGGAGAATAAGGGAAAATCTGGGTCGCTGCGCTGTGGATGTGGCACGAGAATCTGTGTAAAATCAGCGAAGCAGCTGATCAGACGGGTTTTTGGATGATCTGCTTTGGAAATCGTGCACCTGGCTGTGATTCAGCTCGTAGGAATCTGGATCTCGTAAATCAGGGGCAATCCCAGGCTTACTCTGTGAACGCTGGAACACAGATTGGTCACTCAAATAATATAGAACGGTTTAGGGTTGGAGAGTGAGTCCTATAAAGCTACAGTTAAGACTTGAATAAAAAGTTACGCAAAATGTCCTTTACAAAAGTACAGTGAGGGGTGCACTAAGTTGAGAAATTTCTAAATATGCGTGGCTAAAGAAATCCTATTTTACCAAAATGTTTCTATTGCATATTAATATGATTATAAAGTATTATAATATGAGGTTTTATCAGTCTGAAATGAATGTGACGATATAAAAAGACTTAGGGGTCATGTACACGACACCATTTTCAACTAAAAACAGAACACTTTTTATGCGTTTTGGCCGTTCGTTTACACTACGACGGCGTTTTGGGGGCCTGAAAATGCAAAATTTTGAAACCGGTTTTAAAAAGGTCAAGTTTTTGAAAACGATATCATCTCTGTGTCAACTAAAAAAAAAAACATGAATTTGTGAAAGCGGTGACGTCATGTGCATGCGTATTACGTGTTTTTTAGGCATTTTCGCAGATCCACGTGAACAAGGGTCGTTTGACAACGTTGTCATCTGTACGCAAAAACTTTTCTGTTTTTAGTACATTGTTGTCTTGTAAATGTACCCTTAAAATAAACACGCCTGTCTATTGAGTGGTCCAAGTGGGTTGAAAGTGAAAAACATATAGGGCCCTATCATACACCCGGCACAATGCGACGCCAGACGCGACAAGTGTTTTTTGCTAGTTTCAGCCCGACGCAGTTATCATTTTCATGTTCATCGCCACGTTGTTTAAACAGCAAATGCACTCGCGCCTATCTGTTCACCCATGGGCGTGCTGGTCTGAAAACAAGGTGTGTGTTTAGGCGCATTGTTGGCGTGTTGCTATTTTGAGGCAACTGAAAACGACTGCGCTATTGACCAACAAAAACCCGGTCTAAAGTCAATGGCACAGTATTTCTTTTGTTATTTAAAGGGAGCCTTAGTAATATGCGCCTATAGGTGGGTGCACAACGCGCATACACTCTGCTTGTTACACACACAGGGACGCGCAGCAGCACATAAACATTTTTAAATATTAAAAATAAAAGGATTCTTCTCTGGAGAAGTGTTCAGTCTTTCCGCTTGCAAATTCTGCCATGCAAATAAGGAAATCCACCATGGTGCAAGCACAACTGGCTTTTAAAGGGAATGGGAGATGAGAGTCTGATTAGTTTATTGCACGTTATGCCAAAACACACCCATGACTCATTAAGAGACTAGGTACAACCCTTTTGGACGACGCGCCTGGCGCACCAACCATTTTTTACATCGTTAAACTAGCAAAGTTGGTAGCAAACCACCTACGCCATGCACTTTAGATCATGCACTTAGATCGTTAAAATAGGGCCCATAGTGTGACCAGTGCAGTTCGATTCATGAATATATGACTCGTATGAGTCGTTTCTTGTAATAACTCATTCAAGTTACTGGTTTGAATCAGTCTGACTGGTTCTTCACCGAACTAACCTACTGAATCAGTCAGAGCAGTTACTGAATGAACATCTGACTTGAACTGAACTGAAAATTATCATTACAACTGACTAGTTGTTCATATGACAATGCATAGTTAATTATTTGCAAGAGTTTTACAGATGATTTATAATGCTACAAGATTCTAAAATATACTGTGGCAGAACACCTGTCCTCTTTGTCTAAAAGAAAACTAGCAACCTTGACAAAGTACCAGTAAAACAGACCCAGTAAATAAAACCATACAGATCTGCATGTCATCCACCAAGATAAGCGACAGTGCCAACAATGGAAACAAAACAAAAATCGTGACTGAGCTGCAGTGATGTGCCGCATATGCAGAGAAATCATAATGTGATTCTGTCACAGCAGACCCTGCGTGTGCAAATATGCCAGGAGCGCTAACAAAACCAGATCCGCTTTCTGAGAAAACAACTGACCGCACAGTGACTTCATGAAGGAAACTCTCTGAAAGTGTATATATAAAGACACAGGTGGAGAGAAGGTGCAAAATCTAGGGGTGAAACATCTGTGCGTGGGCTTTTTTCAGGTCTCAAAGCCCTTCATCTGGTGTCGAGTTTCCCATGGAACATTTTGAAAGAAATTACACAGAATGCTCTTAGGATCAAGTTACTCTTCTGGCTAGCGATGAGTGCAAGATCCCACATCCAAGAATACAACGGTTCACGACATGTAAATCCGAGGGCTTACAAAGGAGAGATAGACGGACAATGCGTCATGGGAGCAGTTGAGGAAGGGCAGAAAACAAAACGGCAAAATGTGATTACATTCAACCACTCCTACTTTCACACAACCTCCTTTTTGAAGTGTCCATTTAATGCCTAGATCTGGTTTCCAACCTACACATTCGACCTGAATGGAAACTCATAATCACGGCCCACTTGGACATACCAGAAGTATTTTTTTTATTGTCTTAGATTAGGTTGCAGAGTCCATAAAAGTTACAATGAGATGACAAACCTGTCACAGCAGAGGCAATTTCCATCTCCTTTTCTGCAGAAATCTGCTTCGGAGAACAACGGTTTGCATAACAACGCTTCGCGCTTCTCTCAGCGCCGCAGTCCCGATCATCTCGACAAATATTCCAGCGTCCAGTCGGTGCCCGCGGAGCCCAGGAGGTTATGAGGGTTATCGCACCCTCCCCCCCAGGAGGTGCTGATGTGATTTACAGGGACAGGGACAGCGGCATCTGTTTGCAACATTTCAGCAACTGAAAGTTTGTCTCCTTCTCTGGTTACAGTGCTGGATAGAGAGGACTTACAAACGCTGATCACTTAGCAGAGTGCCTCCATTACATGCCGAATACTACTCTAACCTTTCTCTGTTTACAACAACATGCAAAGCTAAGGGGGAACTATAAATATATCAAGCATATCAAGGATTCTTTCCATTGACAAAACAATGCCGTCTTGAATTTGGAGCCCTGTGCAGTGTTAAAGGTGAAGTGTGCTGATTCTGCCCCAAAAATGTAATGATTTAAAGGGATCGTTCACTCAAAAATAAAAATGTTGTCAATTTTTCTGCCTCACGCCATTCCAAAAGAATAAGACTTTGAGACACAAATAATATATTTTACAAAATGTTTTCTGTCACTCCAATGAAAGTCCAAGTAAGCAAATTTCAAAGAACCAAAAATGTCATAAAGGCGTCGTAAAATGAATCCATATGATTCGAGAGGTCATATAATGCAAGTCTTGTGAAGAGATACAATCACTTTATATGAACAACAGATTTAATTTAGATTTAATCTAAACATTGTGCACCACAAGTACTTAGAGCTCATCACATATGGTAAACATGGAAGCTTAAACATGCTCAAGCACAAGCTTCCATGTTTACCATATGTGATGTGCTCTAGTTATGTGTGTTTGTGTCAAAAAAAGCCTAAATTAAATCTGTTCATCATATAAAGTGATTGTATTCCTTCTCAAGACTTGGATTAAAGTGTTTACTTCATATGGATTCGTTTTAGGACGTCTTTATGACCTTTTGGACATAAAGGCATCATAAAAGGATCCAGGATCTGGACCTTTTGGATTTTTGGTTACCTGGACTTTCAATGGAGGGACAGAAACTTCTCAGGTTTCATTAAAACTTTCGTTTTAATCTGTGTTTCGAATGTGTGTAAACCAAAGTCTTATGGGATTTGAATGAGCAAAAGATGGCATATCGGTCAACTCAAACTCACAGATGGTTTAAAAAAAAAAAAAAATGACACCACTGTTAAAGGTGCAGTAAGCGATTTCTGAGAAACGCTGCTGAAAGTGGATCAGACCAAGCACCACAACACACTTGTAGCCAATCAGCAATAGGGGGTGTGTCCACTCATGAGAGAGAGAGTAAGCAAGAGAAATTTGGGGGGGGGCCCAAAGTCGTTTTGGACCACATTAACTTTCATTGTATGGACAAAAACTGTTAAAACATGCTTCTTTTGTGTTCCACAGAAGACAGAGATTCATACAGTGTTGGAAGACCATGTGTCCCATTTGTCATTTTATGATTCAGAGTGCTCGCAAACAAAGCTTGTGGTCACAATGTGCATGCATTGTGCTTTTTTTTCCCAGCCCACACTGTTGCAGACTTTACGGGGGACTATTACCCAACAGCCCATGTGGCAAAATATAGGATTGTGAACGCTGAGGGTGCCATTTGGGACATTTGGTAAACTGCTCCATTTCACCTTGGTGCTGTCAAAGACATTCATTGGAGAACTGCTGCCCTAAGCGCTTGTTTGGCCTGTTGTCATTGTCTAGGGTAATATAGCATGTGTGAACGGTTAGGAATTGCAGTAAATAATGGCTTCCTCTATAAGGACGCTGTCAGACTCAAAGAGTTGTAAATAATTTTTTTTTTTTTTTTTTCTGGACAATGGCGAATGCGGAAGATAAAGGCACAGAGCATGGAGCAGTTTGTGTCTTCTAACAGGGAGTCAAGTACTTCAGATGGACATAAACTTTTAATAATATCCAGATATCAGCGGCCATTTCTCAGGAGACAAATCAATATGCTTTCAAAAAAAAAGAACATATATCTTATGAAATGCAAGCCAGGCAAAATAAAAGAGTTTCTCAGAAGTATCTGGGAATTTTTTTCACTCATGCATAAGAGATTTTTTTGTAATGTGATAAAGAGAAACAGCAGCCATAAAACTAAATGGTTACATTTAGTTTTAGCCTGAACAAAACCTTTTCACTTAGAAATTGCTAGCAAATTTCAAATAATTACAAAGAAAGGACAAGTACCACATTGAATTAAACAAGTAGAAAGACTGAAATTGTATATATGGTATAATGCAAGTTTACCCACAATGCTCAAGAGTATATTTAATAAAACATTATAAACAGCTGTAAGAGCCATACAGTGTAGTGTGTCTGTATTTCATTAAGATATCATTAAACAGACTGTAGGGTGCCAGATCTTTATAGGTGGTGAAAAACACAAACAAATAGAGCCTGTGGCAACGGTTTGCTAATGAGTTGGACGAGGACGTGTTGTAGGGATCTCCAGTTTGTTAATACTGTAAAGGCAGAGCACAGATAAGGGGTGGAATTGGAATTGAGTTAGTCGCAGGAACATTAGTGTTAGATTAGGTACAGAGTGCATCGAGCCTTGAGAAGATGGCACACAGTGCAAGTTAATAGACTAAAGGAGGGTTTGTGTGCAGCAGATGCCAGACAAGCACACAAGGACATACCCAGATATTGAATGTGATGATGAATGCATGTAGCTTTTTTATCTTTTTTTTTTTTTTTTTTTTTTTTGAGCTGACATGAAAATTAAAGATTCACTTCACTCATAAATTACAATTCTGTAATTATTTATAGTACAAAGCAATGGATTGTATGGAAAATGGTTGTATGAAGATGCTGCAATATATTTCTTTTTTATTCCACTGAAAAAAGTATTGGCAAAAGAGTTTGGAAATATATAGGGATGAGTAAATAATTTTATTTATTATTATTTAACAGAGGAGAAGAAAGTAATAAATACATAAATATATTATTATTATTAGAAATGTTAAAAAATAATAACAATATGCACATAAGAATTATGCACATTAAGACAAAGCATGTTAAGATTCAATCATGATTTAATGTCAACTTTATGGACGGCTGTGATCGAGTATGAGGTGGTTCTCATTAAAAGAACAGCTGTAGAGAGACAAGGTAAAACTCACGCTGCCCTGTGAGTCAGCAAACTAGCAAAATCAGAGGCGATCTGGTGTCTGACATGTCACGTTTCTGGAACACACGGGGAAAACCCTTTAGGCGTTTCGATTTCACACTGTTCAGAATTAAACAATATTTTATTGTTTTCTCTCCGGGCATTAGATCAGGTTGACAACCATTACAAAGATTCCACTTGTGGAAGTTCACTTTTACCCAATTTGTAGATTTATTCCCTGCTGTCTTCACACTCTTGGACGCATTACATGCTGGGAATCTCTGGAGCGGGACACAAATATTTCACTCAACATGGCTGGCCTCCTCTACCAGATCGTAAATCAAATAAGCTCACGAGACAATATAAAACCTGCTTTAGAGAGTCCAAATGAAAGATATTAGACACATTGCACTAATGAACTCCGGTGTGAACTGCGTACCTCAACAGGAGAGCCCAATCCCAGGATCACTCTGTTCTGTCGCTGGCTCTAACAGGATTCTTCTGCACATTAGACATCAAAACACGTTGGAATGTGAACCGCCTGTTCTGTCTCAAACCCGGTCCTCTTTAATTTCTTTCAGCCCTCCCCTAGGGTCTGTCTCTCTAGCTATCTTTATCTCTCACTATCCTGTTCATTTGACCCCTCCAGAGTCTTCCAAAGTCCTTCACCTTTCTTTGTTTCTCCTTAAATGTCTTTTATGCTAGGACTTCCGAGGAGGACCTTATCAAAGCCAGGGCCAATCTCGCTGTGAGAGCTCCTTCTCATGCCAGTAGAGTGCTGATTGAATTACCGCCCGGGTACTGGATGTTTGTCATCGCCATCTGAGCTGCAGCCCCTCTGTGACTGGAATGATCACTCGTGTCAGGTGTGGCACAACTGCTTAATCCTGCTGTGATTTCTTCAGGCTAGGGCCGGGGTGAAATACAATCCCAATCATGCCCCTCAGGCTGTGAAAACATGGGGCATGAGAATAGAAAAGGCATACAAGGAGAAATCGACAATTTGCGGAATTGCCATGGCTGTGAAACTGCTAGTCTATTGATGAATATAATTATTCTTTTGTGTGTGTGCAAGATTTGGGTGTTCACTGACATTTAAAGGGGTCATATCATGCATTTTTAATCATTAATTTTCCCTCCTGAAATACTGTAAACTTACAATAATACTTACAAGAAGAGAACTCAACAATGTCTCAAACTGTGCACTGATTGCCAAGATCAAAAGTCTACAAGTCTAATCAAGTCACATAGCAAAAGACTAGTGTTGTCAAAAATATCAATATTTCAATATGTATCGATACTGAAATATCTGAAACGATTTTGAATACTCCTTTCTGCAGTAACGATACACAGATACCAGATGAGCTTTCTTGCTCTCCTCTTCGACAGCGAGTTGACACGTACCCGCCTCCTCTCATTCAATCGTCTCATTCACTCCGGTTAAATAATGTTGGTGTGACCGGTCTGAATTTCGGTGCAGGATTGCCCATGATGTTTATGTATATCTCAGCCACTGCACTAGCCATTATTTTTAATCAAAGGAGACGTAGGCATGTTATCCAAGCATTTATGGCAAGAAAAAAGCCCCTTATACTTGGGAGTGGCCACTTATGAGGTGTTTCTGGGTTTTACTCTCTCCTATCTGCTTCAAGGTCTTGATAAATTCAAATAGTGGCATTCCTTTGTTGTTTAGAATCCAGTAGTCCCGTAATACTTTTGTCTTTTATGAGTTTAATAAAGAACTCTTGTCTTCTGTCCAAACATACCGCGGCCTCTTTAAAGAATGATCGACTTTTACATATGGCAGGTGACCTGTAAATGCGAAAAAAAAACTGTTTCCATTGCAGTTTTGCAAAATATACCTTTTTCGAATTGCCTGAAAAACCACCTCATGTGAGCGTAAAAACTTTTTTGCGATATATGGGAGTTTTTGCGATACTGACGTGTTTCCATTGGGCGTATTTTCAATTCGCTATTTCAATTCGCACAATTTAGAGGGTAATGGAACAAAAGAAAAAGAGAAAATCACTTACTGCTCTTGACTGATTAACTTGTATAACTTTAATTGATTAATCTGTATTTAATTTTTACAATGAAGATTATACAACATTTTTTTACATTTGATTACTTTGTTTCTTTATTGAGTTTCTTACCTGAATACTACTGTTAGACCTACCTGAAAAAAATAAAGCAGTCTATTTCATTTGTATCTTTATTCTATTGTATTTATTTGTGCTACTGTTAATCATTTGTTTATTTGTGCTTATTTTATTACTGTTTACTTGTCTTTTTTAAATTCAATTTACCATTTGAAATCAAGTTTCCTTGTGCTGTGTGTAAGCTATTCAACAAAATTACTCCATTGTAAAAACAAATACAATTGAGTTGGCAAATATTTGTGAGATAATTGTAATGGTAATTGATCAACGTTTATAGATATATATATATATATATATATATATATATATATATATATATATATATATAAAAAAGTTTAAAAGCTTTATCATATAAAGTGATCTCTTCAGAAGAAATTTTTGATTGCCTAGACTTTCAACAGATGGACAAAAATATCTATATGACAGTACATGCAGCGTTTTTTCCCCCATGGTATCGAAAATGGTACCGAATATCGATACTTTTCAAGGTATCATATCAAAGTTAGAAATACCAGTATTGTGACAACATTAATCAAGACTCACAAAAAGATTTCAAAGTCATAAATAAATAAATAAATATATATTAGTCTTGTTATTATAGTTTAAGTCTTGATAAACTGCCTCTATATAATAAATAAATAATATTTCTTTTAATTTCCACCCCTTGTCTTTTAGTTTTTAATGACTATGTTTCACCTAAGCATTAAACAGGCTTTTTTGCTGCTGTGCCTTTAAGACTTATGTAAACACTCTATTCACATGTGAATTGAGACGCTCTATGCCGCATTCAATCACGAAAGAGCAGGCTGGTTCCAACAGCCTCATCCTTCAATATTAGCCTCTTCGCAAAGCCTGAATTAAATAGTGAAAGATCTAAGACATGAAATTATCAGTCCCTTGGCTTCTCACATTAAAAAATATGAAAATTGACAGGTGCTAAAGACAGTCAGGAATATCACCATGTTATATATATCACATACAACATTTTTCACTGTGGAGAAAGTTGAGGTCTGGAAGTTTCAGTATGTTTTCGTAATACAATGAACTATTTTATCTCAATAGATCAAGGGAAATTTGGCCCCTTATGACATGACCCCTAATAGATTCTCATCTGATTTCTGAGCTCCAAAATAAATTATTTGTGGCGTTTTGAAAGTAACGACCTGCTGCATTTCAAGTATATTTGTATTCATACTGAATACCGACTGTCAAAATCTGAATGAGGTTAAGGAGAATACAAGTTAAGCTTTATTGACAGCATCTGTGGCATACACTACCATTCAACAGTCTGAGGTTAGCAAGATTTTTCTCTTATGTTAGTATGTTAGTGCACAAGTAATGCATCTTCAATGCAAGTCTTAGTGGCAAGGTTTTCAAGAGAGTTTAAATGAAGAAATGCACTGCTACATTTGACCTGGTTTAAATCATCCTTTAGCGGTGAGACTACTATTCTAGGAGGATGAACATCTGTGTTACAGAAGTCATTCCAGTGAGCTGAGTTACGTTATGTTCTTTTCTGGTATCATTGTGCATCAGTGTGAAAGTTACTGGGTTAAATCGCTTTAAATAGTTACAGGAATTGATAGATTGGATATACCTTTTCACAGTAAAGGTTATAAAGTGATTTTAAGACATTTTAATCACATTCATTTCATGTGTAATGTCTTTTTTAAACAATACATTTCAACATCCTTGTGCCCCACAGCCCTCACTTTTAAGTTCATTACTCCAAACACATTTTTGGCTTGTTTTTGTAAACTGAGGAATGAGTTGAAATCATTTGCTGTATTAAATATAGCCTAACTTGTATTGCACCCGGAACATTCTTCAATAGCTGAAAACGGAATCATACAGCTCTAATAGTGTACACATTTGAAGCTTTTGAAGTAAGCATATCAAATACTTTTAAACGTCTCGCTACATCACTGCTGTGGTGCACCAGAGGCCTGCTGGGAAATTCTCTGAAGAACAGTAGCTACAGGCCCCTACTGATACACCACTAAAATACATCAAGAGTGAATGGTGCTCAACTCACCGCAATTTACCCATCTGACTGCATTTTATTATGCTTGTAGAATTAACTTATTCAATAATTGCCTCTCAAAAATGTCAGTCTACCCAGCTGCTACCTAGAGGCTTTTCAGGGAGAATTCCATCTAGAGTTGGAAGGGCGACACCATCACACCATCAGAGGAAGCTCATCAAAAATAGATTACAGGGGCTTGATATTCCAAATAAAGGCTCAAGTATGCCTTGAAGAGTCTGGCACAGTGATTCCCTTAGAGTAGAATCATGTCTTATTCCGCATTGCCAGTTTCAAAAATTAGGTTGCAACTCTCAGGGGAATTTGCATATACTTATCTTCGCTCACAGCATTGAGGTACAGGTAATGAGTGGCGTATGTGGCCAGTCTAGAGGAGCATACGAGGCCGGCCAATCAAACTCGAGGATTTACCTTATGCTTGTGAAGAACTGTGTACTTCATTGCACAATGGACAGGCCGAGCTGTCGTTTTCCATCTGGACTTTCCTTCTGCTGAAGCTTACAGCAAGATGTCCTTCATGCTAATCCTCTATCCTTCCAAACTCCTCCTCGACTTGACCACCCCATTACAGCCCTTACGCCATTCCCCTGCTGGAGCTCTGTAATGGCTACCACTGGCAGGTTCATAAAAGTTCATACGTGTTTACAGGTTTTTATAGAGGAAGAAGTTCTGATGTCTCTTGGTTTTCCTGATTTGTGTCCTCTTCGCTTCTAAGATCTAACAGCTAAATCACATCCTTAAAGGGACACTTAGTGAAATATTGTCAGCGTTGCGTCAGAATGAATTAGTTTGGCAATGAGGACAAGAGTCGGACTCTTTAGAACTTAAAAGTACAATGACTGGGCCAACCTACAAAGGACTTCCACTGACCTCTTATAAAACTACATGCAATTCCCAGTTTTAGTGACCGCAAAGCAATAAAGGCTAAATTGCAACCTGTAATGAACAGGGAGCCCATTAAAAGAGCTAGTAAAAGGAGCTCCCAAGATCAATTTACAATAATGAAGACAACATGATTTCCTAAAACCTTTTCCAATGCAATCATTTTTTCTGGCTTACAAATCTTTTTTTTTTTTTTTACATTTTTAAATGTTCAGAAAGTAATACAAATATAAATACATATACATGTGTAAATATACACACATATTATATATTAAAAATTAAGAAACTGTTTATATATTAATTATAGTTATTACTTCTATTTATATTTGTTTATATGCAAAGTGTCATTAAATAAAATTACATTTAGGGGGAAAACAAGATGATTAATGTGTTTACACAAGGAATAACATCTCCACAATAATTAAACTACTTTTTAACTTATGAATAAGTTAACTACTTTTCTAACTTTTTAACTTATTAACTACTTTTCTAACTTTTTAACTTATGAATATGATATATATATATATATATATATATATAATCAATTCATGATGATTGGGACACTTTTTGCCATTAAGATGACTTGAAAAAGTGTCCAATCAACCTGAATTCACCCTATGACATTTTCCATGTGTTATGCATTTCAACTAATGCTTCCAAGACTACCCCCCAAGTCACTTCTGTAATTCTGACAAAAATATTTGAGTTAAGAAATACATGCACATGATCAACAAATTGGAATGTAAGAACATACAATCTGGCCTGAAAGAGCAAGAAAATTGACCTGAAACTTTCACAATGGCCCCAGAGCATCTTTATTGTTGTACCCCATAGTCTTCATCTAAAAAATTGTAACATCTCCAACCTGTCACAGTTGGAAAACTCATGTCTCAGTGGGATATGCGCACAGACACAATCCTAAACATTAAAGAGATGTCAAATCATAATGACACAAAAGCAGACAAACTGTGAGGCAGTTCAGAGGCAATTACCTTTGATGCCCTGTGCTGAGAAAGAAAATATGTGCACAGACAAACTCTGACTTGCTACGTGGCTCTGAGAGAGGACTTGCATATGGAGCGTATCTGTTATTTAAAGAGCAATAGAAATGACAGTCTGGGGGCTGCATGATGCTGTGCTAAGAGAGGAAATATGCAGTATGCACATTTTAACAGCAGTAATGTAACTCTCATTAAAAGGAACAGCCAAAAATGAACATTTTGTCATCATTTACTACAAATCTGTATGACTTTCTTTCTCCTGTGGAGCACAAAAGGGAAATGATTTGTTCATGCTTATATTCAAAGGTTAAAAAAAAAAAAAAGCACATTAAAGTGCCCCCATTATGCTTTTTTCGGATATTACTTTTTATGTAGTGTGTAATATAGCTGTTTGTGAATGTAAAAGGTCTTCAAAGTTCATGATAAATGGAGTTATTGTCTGCCAAAAGAAAGAACCGATTCAGAACTGCCTGAAACGAGTAGTCAATAACACAAATTTGCATAATGCCAGCCTATTTATTGGCTGCCCGTGAACAACGTCTAGTTTGACCTGCCCTCAAACACTGTAGTTGTAGCTGTCCCCTGGAAGAGTTTGGTTCATGTTGTTGAAACGTTGCGAAGACACTGTTTTCTGTGCTGCAAAAGCAAATCCACTTTGCATGCACTTGCAAAGGATGAGCAATCGGTCTTGAATTGATACGGTAACACCATTGTTACTGTTCACATCATTGTCTGTCAAGTGCTGAGAAAGCCTCCGGAACTGAAATTTAGATATGGTAATGGGGGTTTCATTTCATAACAGACTGGGCCATCTGACCAATCAGAGCAGTGTAGGCTCTCGGAAAGGAGGGGTTTAAAGAGACTGAATACTTTATCAAACCGTTTCGAACACTGTGAGACAAGAGGTGATGCTGCAATGTATATTATGAGAAAATGTATTGAGAATATTAAGTTTTTTGACCTTGGATGCATGTAAACCTATTGTATGAGACCTCCAAAATAAAATAAGGAGCCTTTAAAATAGCACAATTGGGGCACTTTGAAGTATCATCAAAGTCTATGACTTCTGAAATGGTGACAATAGTTTCAGTTTTGGCTTAACTATCCCTTTAAGACCCAACACTATTGTGCCTTTATAACAGCAAATCATGGGAATGTTAATGATACACCACAAAAGCATAATCATACACTAAGTGAATTCATGTTTATGTTGCAGAGCTACAAAGGAAATCAATCGCAGTGGACGGACACATTCCCTGGAGAGTCAGACGTTTCATTAGACTAATGGTACAATAATTACTTCCCACTTGAATCCAGCAAGTTGCAGATAGGCTTGAAGACCAAAAAGCAAGAGATGGAAAACAGGTGCTGATTTGGTGGGCTTTTGTCTTCTTTTTCTATTACCATCTCCCAGTTCTTCAGCTAACCTAATCCATGTGTAACACTTATTGGAAGGATGAAAATGAGGTTTGACGTGAGGCTTGGAAATGTGATCCAGAGCCAAAAGGTACAATTCTCTGAACTCCAGAGTCCAGCTGCAGGTTTTCACCATGACATCATCTCCGAATAACATCGTTTTAGGAAAATTGATTCCAGATAACCCTTGGAGTGAGTTTCCAAGGGAAACCACAACTATTGGCTTTCTCTTGTGGACTTTGATTGGAATTTACATCCAAGAATTTATTATACACCTCTCCAGCATTCCAGAGAGTCAACCACTTAAGGGTCAGGCAACTCTTTTTTGAGGGGTTTACCAGTGGCAAACCTAGCTCACTTGGTTCCCTAGATAAAGCTAAAGACTTTACCAACACTTTTTAATATCCTTGCAGTTTATTACTTAAATGTGCTCTAGGACCTTCCTGTCACCATCTGTGACTGATATGCGTGATGTAGTTCCAAACCTTTTTAAATTTCTTTCTTCTGTGGAACACAAAGATAATATTTTGAAAAATAACAAT
Source organism: Ctenopharyngodon idella (assembly GCF_019924925.1). Lineage (NCBI taxonomy): Eukaryota > Metazoa > Chordata > Actinopteri > Cypriniformes > Xenocyprididae > Ctenopharyngodon > Ctenopharyngodon idella. The sequence continues at coordinate 7,305,494 of NC_067228.1, read as the reverse complement.
GAAAGTCAATTGTTTGGACCTCATTGTGAACTATCCCTTTAAGAATAAGCCTAGTCTAGTCATGCCTCCTAAGTTTGAATGGACATAACACTTCTGTTTAGGCTGATGAGGTTTTATATGCCATCCAAAAAAACTAGCCATGTATCTACATTTGCAAGACTGGCAATCATGCAGAAAGCTCATGCAAAATGGTATTACTCTGGAAGAACTCAAGCTCTGGTTCACTGAACTGCAACTTCAGGCTACATTCAAATTCACCGTAGGGAATCTGAAGTCGACACAATCTGACAGCGAGAGACTCTAGATGCTCAGATGCCGCTTAACTCATTTTGGATGGCCACTCCTGGTAAGCAGTAACAAAGAGAAGCAGAATATGCAAGTTCTCCTATGAATTGAGATGGTCTTAATAGACATTTATACAGTAATTTTGCAGGTATATGCACATTATCCTCTCTTCTTGCCTCCAGTCTTCATGTATTCAACAAGCACTACAACAGAGGCACTTAAAATGTTTGCATATATTCCAATCTGCATATACATGATTAAGTCAGAAAATGTATTATGAATATATATATATATATATATATATATATATATACACACACACACACACACACACACACACACACATATATGAAGCGAATCGATAGGTTTTTGTAATAAAAATATCCATATTTATAACTTTATAAACTATAATCACTGGTTTCTGGCAATGGGTGTACGTACGTTTATGAGTCAAGTTACAGCAGAAGGGTGACCTCTGACACAGCATTATTCATGAAGATTCACGCCTCCCGCATACTGTCTTTCTTGACAAAAAGTGTCTTACAAAATTTAAATCAATATATTGTTTTATATGAATGAATTTGTCATATGTTTTTATATCATCATGCTTAACACTGAGAATTTGAATAATTACTTGTGATGATCAGGTGCAGATTTATAAATCAGAGAATATCGTAGGTTTGGGAAGTTGACGGGTGGATGAGCTGATCCGCACATCTCTAGCGCACAAGCCCTATAGAGTCCCCTTTAAAGTTCAGGTACAAGACTTTTTCTTTGTTCAGTTTGCACACTGATCATGGGTTGGAGCTCTTAATTTTGAACTCTCAAAGTGCACCAGATTAATGAATTTATCTTTAAAATGTACAAAAATTTCTTCTGGGGGAGCATGCCTCTGGACCCCCCCAATAGGGACAGAGGTACAAACACCACAGAAAATTCACAATCCTGTGGAAAACACTGCATGATAGTTTTCTCAAAATACAAACCTTATTCTCTTAATATTAAAATACCTAAAATACGAGCTTGTAAAAGTGTTTTTTTTTTCTGCCGTGATCAGGATTTTACCACCACCTCCGCCTCATTTTGAGCCAGGAAAAACCCTGAGGCTGCATATATAAAAAACAAATATCAGTTCCCACACTAAATATATCTTAATAATAATATGATAATAAAGATGTATATAAATATATAGATCTGCTTCTGATCTTCTGATTGACTAAATCCATCTATGTATAGAGGTTATAAAGGAGACAGTAAGTTTTATGAATAGACTCACTCTATTGTGTCTGATCAGCTGAAGAAAAAGGCTGTCAATCCTTAACAGCTGAGCTGCCCATTATTCAAAGCAGCTGGTCAGGTAGCAAAATCCTTTATTAACTTAACACAAAAAAAGACATTATCATCCGTTCACATCTATTTCTGAAATTAAGCCTTTCAAATTGAATGCATCCAATTTAAGAACATGAATATCCTTTCTTTGCATCTGAGTTTTATCGCTGTCTCTTGAGGATGAAAGTGAAGGAAACTCATTAACAAAAGAGGTTCATTTCTCACAGTGATTTCAACAGGAACCGTCACTGCTGCGGCACCAATCCAATATTCATCCTAAACTTTTGTTGGAGGATTATGACTAAAGTTAGACTTTTATAAGATTAACTAGCCCAGTAGTGAAAACTGTTTAACTTGGAATGTATCTCAGATTTCAGTTCCAGGTTTTGGAGTCAAAACAAAGGTTTTAAGCATAATAGGATTGCAGGGGTAAGCAGTGCGTCATCAAAGCACACTTGAACAATGCTTTAGAGAGGAAAATGAATTACATGAGCCAAGACTTACATAACAGCACGCTAAATGAGAGAGAATGAGCTCTCCATGATCATAACACACATTTTGACTCCTGAAAGGGATGCAGACAATCGCTGAGAGCTTAATTAGTTCAGCAAGCCAACACAACTACTGAAAATCCCCACAAATCAGAGAAATCTTCTGAAAATGTTTAGAAAAAAAATACAAGTAATACATGAAGTCATACAAATTGCACGTTAATTAATCATGCAAGAACACTGCAGGGTACTGCGGAAACTGCTTGAAACGTGTCAACTAGGACTGAAGCCATAAGGGCAAATATGACAAATACACACATAATCACAGCTAGTTCAATCACCCACTCAAAGCGACTGAAATAACATTTGAAATAAATATAAAAAATATATAATAAAAGTACATTTGCCGGCCTTGCTACTGATTTGAACTAGCCTTATCCATGCTATGCTTATGCATCAGTATAGCATTCAAGGAGAGACGATTTACAGAGCGTGTTTACCTGAAGCACCATCTGAAACTCTAAGATTTCAGTAAATGTTGAAGTGTTTCTTTAAAGCATCATTTCAAGAACACTGGCGTCATGCAAACTAGACTACTGCGAGGAGCTTTCAGACAACGTCAAGGATTTTATTCATCAGGGCCACTGTCATGGTAGTCTCTTCACAAAGGAGACACGCTGAACACCATGCTAACACAGGCATTGAAATGACATGAATCAAATGCGATTCTCTAATCCAAGGGCATCACAGGCTCTTTCAGGCATCTTGTAGAGTAAAAACTGACACAGTAATGGCTCGCATATGGCGGAGGTCTCTTTTGACCGAAAACAAACCACACAAAAGCTTGGCAAAGTGCATGTGAATGAGCCACCAGCTGTTTCTCACCATAATTCCACTATAGGGCATCAAGAGAAGACATTTGTGGTGGAGATGAAGCCATAATGCCCATAATAAAATGCAGAGAGGATGTTCATCACACGCAGGTCTCAACCTCCATGCTGCGGTGGAAAGAGTCATGTCGGATTTAACAGTTTATTAAGTCTTCAAATAGCACAAAACCAACATTGCAGTGTCACTGTGATATATGCTGCCTTCACATGCTAACAGAATTATTCCTGGTTAGAAATCAGACATGAATGACCTCTCAAGTTGTATTTACACTAGGAAGCTTGGGGATCATTTTGATCATTTTTAATGTGCCCTCATAATCTTTAATCAAAATAACTCCCTCTTGGAGCGTCAGCTCTTCTTTTTTGGGCTTAACTCGGCACGAGTGCAGGACAACCTGTCATGAGATCATAGCAATAGCAAACCACCATGATCCAATGATCCAATCAATTCCCTGATGGACAAAACCAAGTCCCGTTCTACATTTTTTTCTTGTTGGAGAAGCCGTTTCACTCAGATATAGGGAATAAAAGACTACTGCAACTTTCGTTTCATGCCGACTTTAAATGTCTTTCTCAGTCAAACCTGAATTATAAAACTAATAGTTCTGGTTCTGCAATCTGATTCACATACAGAAAATCAAACCGGTTTCTGACACCTTATAATAACCTCTTCTTAACCACCAATGTCTTTTACCACATTGTTGTTGCCGCATTTAAGCAATATGTCAATAAGGCTATTTATTACAGTGATTTTACCACCGTTAAGTGGATTTTTGGTGTATTTGTGGTAAAAATCACTATAAAATGTATGGCCAGAAAAGAATCTGTGGTCATCGAACATATCTGTAAAGTTTTAATAATCAAAAGGCCGCTATATTTGTTCACATTTATAATGAACGGTGGAAATCTCGATCGGTACTCCAATGGTTATGTGCATGTGTGCAAGTGTCCAAATCAATTAACATCAGCTGTGATTTGAGACAACTGATATTGCGTGCGGAGCGGCTCAGAGTAATGCTGCAGTAATACTGGTGCGGCATCTGTGTTTGCCGACTATCAATGCTGAAATCTTAATTGCTGCAGCACTACTTGAAGGTGATGAAGTAACAACATTAGAGATAGTTTTCTCCAGAGACGCTGCAGATGAAAAGACAGAGATACGCACTGACAGGGGCCTCATAGGACCGTGTGGCAAACAGAACACAGCAAAAACAGAAGAGCCTTGTAGCAATTCGACATGCTGGGGAAACCATATCTCGCCATTATTTTTTAAATTGAGGATATGTGAAATGAAGTGACTTCAATTGATGAGGCTAATCCAATTTAATGAAACTGAAAAGGTGGATGAAGGCTGCTGGGAAAATAAATGGAAATTTAAAACTTGAAGTGGAAAATCAAAGGAACATTTTTACGTGAGCCGATATTGGATGGGGGGGCGTTAAATGAACACTGCTTTCATGGTGCTTCCTAACTACTGCATATTTACTTTTTTTTTTCTGCAACATTAATGGCTATTGACTCACATTTTATCTCATGGCCAGTGTGCTTTTTATGATATTTCTTCTTACAACTGGTGATAAGATGAAAAGAAGCAATTATAGTGGAAATAAATCATATGAATGAGTCTACGGAAAGGTCATGGGAAAAAACTGCCCAGCTTGAAGCTAAAACATTTGAATTTGCTTCACACAAAGCAGCTGAAATTCATCTCTATCAACTCACTCTATGTTCCTCTTTCCCCCAGATTAAGTCAAGAAAACAGTCCTCCATATCTACTGGTAATGAGTACTTTTCTCTTGAAGATTCATGGGCCAGACAGAAAACAAATTAAGGAAGAGCAAAAAGGGATAAAAACACCTGTCATTGTCCTTTTAAAACCAATCTCTCTGAACCTTTAAAAAGAGCAATTCTCTCCAAAAGTGGCATCCTGGGTGAACCACATCTTGTTTGTATTTCACAAGACTATGAATATAGCACAGAAGCCACGCAGATTGCTTAAAAAAAAAAAAAAAAAAAAAAAAAGCCATGCTTTTTTAGTTTTGCTTTTATGGACCAATATTTTTGTTTAAATGGCTGATAACCAATATCCATGTCAAGATTCATCAGGCTCAAATTGTGAAAGAATAGAGGGAGCATGAAGAATCATTTTCACACGTGAATTGGCACCTCTGAGTCCAGACCTTAAATTAATTGAAAATCTTTGGGATGTGCTGGAGTAGAATTATGATAGTGATCGACTCTTGCATTGTCAATACAAGATCTTGACCAAAAATTGATGCACCTCTTGATGGAAATAACATCATTTATTTCCATCAAGAAGTGCATCATTTTTTTGGCACAATCTTGTATTTGTCACAGGTGGCTATAACAAGGAAGCACACGAAGAGGGAGTATAAATACACAGGAACTAATGAGTTAATTAATTAGAATACAGGTGAACGGAATACATCAATCAAAGGAACAAACTGACAAACACTGTGAAACTGGGTCAACTTAGAATGACAAAACTGAACATAAACCTGAGAGTATTGACAATGCAAGAGCACTCTGTAAAGTCTCCTCCAGCACATTCCAAAGATTTTCAATGAATTTAAGGTCTGGACTCAGAGGTGCCCATTCACGTGTGAAAATGATTCTTCATGCTCCCTCCCAACCAATCACAATTTGAGTCTGATGAATCTTGACATTGTCATCCTGGAATATGGCCATGATGTGTCTTTCTACATGGTTGTTTAAGAAATGAAAAGCTACACACTCCATCAATTAGGGTTAGAAGAACTGTTGCCAAACATTTAACATGCTAGAAACATAATAATCACTGCAATGATGATCCAGTCATAGACTCTTAAGCATTTGCCTATTTAAATACAAACAGCGACTTTTGGCCGGGCAGTGTGTATTAATATTGTTGTCTTTGTTTTGAGCTACACTACCATTCAAAAACAGTAAAAACATTTATAATTCAGCCCTGGAAGAAAAAAAAAAAAAAAAAAAAAAGTATAATTGCTTTCAAAAATTATTAACTAGAACAACTGTCCAACATTGATAATAACAAGAAATGTTTCTTGAGCACCAAATCAGCATATTAATGATTTCTGAAGGACCATGTGACACTGAAGACTGGAGTATTGGCTGATGAAAAATCAGCTTTGACATCATAGGAATGAATTACATTTTAAGATATATTGAAACTGAAATCAGTTATTTTAAACTGTAATAACATTTCACAATATTAGTGTTTTTAATGCATTTTTGATCAAATAAATGCAGCCTTGTAAGCATAAACACTTCAGAATGAATAGATATACAAAAAAAGTATATTAAATAAGTAAGGGCCTTGAAACACCAAGCCGATGGCGGGCCGTTGGCCAACATTGGGCCATCGGTGAGCGTCTTTCGGGCTAGTTTTTGTGGTATGTTCCAAGAATAAGCTCAATTCGACAGCTGTAATGACTATACATTTTTTTTAATTCTCTTTTTGTGTTGTACAAAATATAACAACATACGAGACTGGAACAACATGAGGGTGAAAGAAATTAATGACAGGATTTTCATTTCTTGAAAGTGTCCTCACTTCAATCAGCTGGGGATCAGAGTTCTTGTGAAGGGGAAAAACAAAAAGACTCAGCGTGCCAAGCGATTACGGAGGAAAAGAGGCAGAGATCGGTTTGCGGCGGCTGTGTGGTCTGAAGGGAGAAATCGATTAGTGGAGCTAATAAAATCATGCTCTAAAAACCAGCCGACTCACCGCGGCTCTGCTGACATACAGCTCCTTTACGCGGAGTGCTTATTGATCTGCCAAGGAAGTTAAACTTCATGTGCATTGTCAGCCACACACACTCACGTGATGGTTGTAAAACACTCTCACACATCACAGCAGTGCATTTCAGAGACAAGTACACATACATTCACGCTGTGTTTCCCACATAAATACAAAACTGTGCACGAAAAGCCATTATATGAAATTAGATGGCGGTAATGAATCGTGCATTTCCCAGCACTGACAGTGATCCCACTGAATTAATGCAATAACGCCCTTGGCGTCTCAGTTGGATGGTTAGCCCGCTCTCTGGTGTGTCATTGTAGTGTTTTATCTCACACAGACACCTTGGCTGTCCTGATACCGCATCAGGGCTGGAGACAGAAAGCGGCCAATCCTGGCAGTGAACCACAAACTGACCGTTGCAATAAAAGAGCCTGTAAACAGGGGAAAGAGCGCAGGGATCAAATGCAATTTCATGCCTTCAAAGCACACTTCAGAAATCAAGAAGAGCTGTTTGGAGTTCCAGAGCTTGATAGGGAAAACTTATTTATTTCTGTGATACTCGTTTGATCGTGCCATCAATAAACTAACCTTTTAAAAGAGATTCTGATTTTGCTCCAGCCATCTGCGTATCCACATAAGCAGCCTGAAATTTGATTGACCACTACAAACGTAACTAACAATTGGCCATCTTTTAATTCAGAAGTGGGAGCTTCAATAAAACCAGATATAACCTTTTCTTTCCACTTCGATTTATGCAGAAAAGTCAATTTTTGGTGCTAGTTGTGGTCCAAATCATCAGCTCTTATCCTTTCAAAAGCAGGTATATAAAGCACAACTGAATGTTTTTAATAGTTAAACACTAGCCATCTTAAATGTGATGCTCAAGACATTAGAATGTAAAAATGTAAGAAGCAATGCAACAATCGAACACTTATATGAAAATAAACTAAGAATAAAAAAATAAAAAAATAAAAAAGAGGTTAATTCATTTGGAAAATATGGAAAAATATTCTAAATGTTTTGATTTGAATGTTTAAAAGTTTCAAAGTTGAGCTTCTTCAAATATGAGATTTTTTAAGTTTAGTTTATTTATTTATTTGAAAAGGCATTATTTTTAACATAAATGTTTCCATTTCATGCATTGTACCGGATTTAGCCAAAGGCTAATTTTCATCCGCAGTCCCCTGGCAGGTCAGTTCTTACGCACAACAAAACATACATACACACACATACACATCCTAATAGGGCCAATAAAAAATAAATAAATAAAAACAATAATTAAGGAGTCAAATAAACTGCAACCATGTCAATGCTTACAGATTTGTTGTTTGTCATCATGTTATGTTGTACAATATAATATTATCAGGGAAGTCGGGCTGTGCTTCATGCCACCATGAAGGAGTATGTGCCAAACATGCACCACTTCAGATAAAAAGTCTTGAAACACCACTTTCTCTAGTCATTCAAAGAAGCAAAAGGTGACTGTCTCAAAGATGCCACCGAGATGGCAATGCTAACTGAAATCTTCCTCCAGACATTATATACCTCATCTTGTGGATTACCTCATCATCTGCATGCAGCGGATTGTACTATAATCTGCCTCAAATCCATGTTTTGCTCCATAGTGAGCAAAACCAGCTGAATTCTCTCTCTCCCATTTCACCTGATCCCAGCATCCTCCTCTCCACTCTATGTCACACTCCACTGCCTCACACACACACACAAACACAGGAGAGTGTGTCTGCTATGCCCCCCGGATGCAGACATAGACATGGAAAACTCCTTCCCCCTCCCTCATGTAGTCCCCACACTGCCCTGCCACTGACCTGAAGGCTAGAGATAACTTATGGATGAATACGTGCATTCACAACTCTGTCACGACGCTGGGTTAAAAACGGGGCTTCAGATTAAATGTAACCAACTTGCCTTTGAAATTATTTACTACATTAAAACTGCCACAACCAATAATCAAGAGAGGAAATAACATAATACACTGTCGCTTACCCATGTTTAGGTTTCATTTAGGCATCAACTTTGTCTCAGATGTTTTGCCTATAAATTCCAGCAGAAGTAAAGACAATTGCTGTTGTAGAAGTAAAGACAATTGCTGTTGTGCAATACATTCTTAAATACATGTTCTTTATTGGCATTGATGGTTCCATGAAGAACCTTTAACTTCCATGGAAACTTTCCATTGCAAAAAAAGGTTCTTTAAGCCTTTAAGTACACTTCGCGAGGGTCCGCGTGATGCAAATTTCGTAACCAGAATAGTATTTTTGCAACCACGCATACTTTGTATGTACAAGTCACACATTTGTATTGAATTTGTTTTGCACTAATCAGTTGTTCCACAAGGTGGCAACACTGGCCCGGGTCATTGTTTTAAAGTAGAAAACGAAACTAACGAGATGGAACAACAACAAAATACTGGAGACTGCAACAACAAGACATCCACATTGACAAGACTTTAGTTTAAAAGAATACAAAGACATTTTTATCAGTCATAACTTCTGGAGATAAATAGAGCAGACACTGGACAAAGATGAAACTTTCTAGAGCGCATGTGTCGACTACCTGTGTTGCTATCAAATGGAGTGCACTTTGTAAGGCTAAGCATTCAGCTGTACACATATGTTAGCGCCCGGGGTATAAAAAATAAATAAATAAATAAATAAAAGTAGTATACTTTGGGCTTAAAAGTGGAAAAAAGTTCTTTACATTTTTTTAAATGTCCACACTAAGAAAAAATGGTTCTTTTTTTTTTTTTTAGAACTGTTCACTGAAAGGTTATTTGAGGAACCAAAAATAGTTCTTCTATGGCACCACTGCGAAAACCCCCTTTTGCAACCTTTATTTTTAAGAGTGTCAGAGAACAGCGCTATAAAATTAACAGATATAACAGCTCAGATAATACTGTCTTAGAACAATTTACTGAGAAATATTTGAGTTCATATTGAGATCCCTTAACTTATATTGAAGACGTTACTGTCTTTGGTGACAAATCTGAGCCCAGACATTTTTGAGATAATTTCCAAAACTCTAAAGAAGACAAATATGAGATTACTGGGGTCATCTTTTATTTATTTATTTATTTATTTTCAGGAAAAACATCTGAGACGCAACAGACTTGTGCAAAGTCTCCATTTGCTCTACATTTAATCTCACTGCGGTCTAGAAGAAACAATTGAGATATTAGAGAGATCTCATTAGCATTTTTCTTTGCTATGCATACCGCTGACAGAAATCATTAAGATAATTCTCTAAGCACTTTGTCTACAAACAGCATCCAAGTGTGACCACAATGTCATTTTTTAATTCCAGAAAACAACTGATTTATTCTGCAAGTGATAAGAACATTGCAAAAACACTGCAAATTTGTAACGCAAACTGGATTGCTCACCTCTGTTGAGAAAGCTGGTCCACATTTTCACAAACAGTATTCAAATGACGACAGTCAAAAAAATCAAAACCGTGAATCCCACAGATTGCTCGGTGCTTTGAGCAGTGCTACAGTGACTCAGTCTCGTGTCTTATAATCTGTATGACAATAGTCTTTAAGATCAATGCATCTTCTCAGCCACCGCTTCATTTCCCCTCTCACTGGAATCCCAGAGTCTCTGGCACACAAAACACACACACACACAAACACAGGTTCATACTCCCATCTGTATGAGGAGGAGGGAGAGAGAGAAAAACTGTGTCAGCCGGCTAATTACCTCGGGTCATTGATGCTCATTCATTGTAATGCGCAGACCACATATTTTGCACCATAAGGCAGTGAGAAAACACATCATTTTTCAATCTCTTTTCTTCCTTTAGACTAGCAGAGGCAGCAGTATGAATGATGCTAAATGACTATTTCTTCATAAATGTAATGAATAAGTAACTAATTTACATGGGTCAATGACAGAAAAAAAAATCTGGTTAAAAAGGCACCAAGTTTAATTTTTTTTTTTAAATAAATAAAATAATAATATTAATAGCTCACAAATATCACAAGTTTTTGAATCATAAATATAGTTAAGTATGAAATGGAAGTTATTAAATTTCTCAAAAACCTTCACATTAACCTTGTCAAGTCTCTCTCTCTCTCTTTCTCTCTCTCTCTCTATATATATTTAAACACAAAATAACAGCAAATATAATATATATATATATATATATATATATATATATATATATATATATATATATATATAGATATTTAATGTCATCAAATCAAAATATCTGACATTTTAACAAAAACAAAAAGTAAAAAAATATTGTTATACGGCTTTCTTTTGAACTAATACATATATACACTTTATAGCAGAGTAGTGTTGTCAAAAGTATCGACCACGATACCAAGTCGGCAATGACATTTTAAAAATGTGACGTTTTGAGTGCTGTTGAGCAGATTCGTAAACACCTCTGATTGGCCTTTGTGTTCACACGCTCATCAGATATGTCTGTGATTGGCTACAATGATCAACACTTCAAAAACATGTCGTAAATAGATATCAGTGATGCTCTTCACCGAGCGCTTTCACAGATAGACACGGGAGTGCTTGAAAGGAGGCGTCTATCAGAGGACCGTGTGCTTTCAAACGCTCCCGTGTGTTGATCATTGTAGCCAATCACAGACATATCTGATGTGAACACAAAGGCCAATCAGAGGTGTTTACAAATCTGCTCAACAGCGCTCAAAGCGTCACATTTTTAAAATTTCTGTACACAGGTATTGTGGTCGGTACTTTGACAACACTATAGCAGAGGTTTTCAAAGTCAAACACAGTGGGCCTCCCTTCTAACACAACATACACAACGTCAGTAACGAATTCAGTTCTCTGTCACGGTTTATTGTGCTTTTAATAACTCATAAATCAAGCACGTCCCACTCTTTCTTCTCATTCATACATGTTTATTTGCTGCTCTATCATGTTTAAGCAGTCCTGCGCTGCACGGATATATTTACATACAGATAAATCTCTATCAGTTGACATCGTCATATCGCCCAGCCCTACTCCGCGCCTCCCCTGACATGCTCCTCTGACCTCCCCGGGGGGGCGTGCCACACATTTTGAAGACCCCTGCTTTATAGCACGGATCACGAATCGCCTGGGCCTGGGTTACTTTAAAGGTCTGGTACATACATGACATACAACAATACATAGGCTATAGGCCCATATGTATGCGTGATTATTCATTAAAAGATCGATTCAAACACACACACAATCTTAGTTCTAAATGACAATAATGATTCCGCTATGTCTATTAAATATTCCGGTGTGATCGTAATTTCATAGATTTAAAGATGTGGTGCTTCTCATCCAGTGTGCAATGCACGACATTCCACGGACCATGCTTTATAGTATATGAATACATAAAAACAAAAAAATAAAAACAACAGTTGAAACAATGTCACAGCGCTGAAAGTATCTAAGAAGCAATGACAGGCCTCTGCTGATGACTGTACTAAACCAAATGACACACTCACCGCATCCCTGTCCCTCAGAAGGGGGCTTGTCACAAATCAGAATGATTGGCGATCTGAAAAGACCTGGGACTTGAGAGAGAGAGAGAATCAGATGGACAGGCCCTGCCATAGGAGGTGACAAAATGAATGGAGAAGTGGCTTGCACAACCTGACACACGTGAGTAAACGGCCAAGCTGGCTAAGATAAATGTGTGAGTATATGTCACCGGATGAGCCCCGTTACCCCACGGCTCAGAAAGCTTCAAGCAGCTGCCAAACGACATACTAACACAGCGTGTAACTGAATATTTCAGTCCTGGTACACGAGCCACCAGTAATGTCAAACTGGGCTATCACGGTTACATCTAGTCATCGTTTCCAAAGGCTAGCATCACCTGTTTGTGTGTGTGTTAATTACAGAACAGTGACTATGTGTTCCACTGATGACCGCTGGCTGAATGAGATTGATGTGGAAATAATCTTTATTTAAGCCGCACAACTACAGAGAATTTGATGCAAAACATATTGAGTGTGTGAACATGAAATATACATGTAAGCTTTGTTCCAGAACTTAGTACACTGCATTGATGTATACTACTGTAACTGAAATGGAAATAATTCTGTGGATCATACAAATAGCGCTCCTCAGCACCAGCGGGACTCGACTTACCATTTCACTAGTAAATTGAGCAAATTATATGGTATACTAATAAACACAAAAAAGACAAAACATTTAAATAAAATGTTAGTTTTTGAATCATCAATAATAGTCTTCTTGGGGTTATTATATCTGACAAAACATAAATTAATGTTACCATGTCATTTAAAATGTATAAAACATTTCATCACCTGTGATATAATTTCATCAACTGTAATATAATTTGTTGTTATAATTTCCTGTTATATGGCTTTCTTTTGATATATATAACATAGCACAAATGTTAACGCAAATACTACAAATAAAACAAATATTACGAAATGTGACATTAAAAAGTGCAAAAAAGGCCGGAACACACCAAGCCGACGGCCGGCCGTCGGGCAGTTTTTGTTCGTCGGCCGACTAAGTTTTCTCAGTGTGTTCTGCACCATCGGCTGAAGTTGGTCCTCGTCTGCTTTTTTCCGGCCGATTCGAAATGTTGAATCGGTGTCGGAGCTCGTCGGTCCGTCGGGCCATCTGATCATTCTGATTGGCTGTTCAGCTACTGCCACCTGCTGGTACGGAAAGGCATTTCATCTTGCGCAGGTGCAGAACAGACGTGCTACTTGGCCGTCGGGTGTCGAGAGTCGGTTTGGTGTGTCAGGGCAACTTTGGACACAGACGCTGCCGACGTGAGCCAACCCCGCAGTCTGCTTTCGTCACCACTAGTTCTTCAGCGTCAGCTTGGTGTCTTAATAGTCACTCGTTTTTATAAAGTAACACTGTCCAAAAGTGACACCTGCAGGTAAAGTTACAGCGGAAGGTTTGCCTCCCCTGAGCCCACTGCCTTTAAACAGACCCCCTAAAGTGTGCACTGGGTTTGGTGGGGGGTAACTGAGAATGAATGGGGGAAAGTCACGTGAGAGGAGGCAATGCCTCCATCACGCTATGATTGGATATGATTGGTTAGGATTAGATATGATTGGTTCGTGCGATAAATCCCGCCTCTTGATTTTGTGCGCGTTCTCGATTCGGCCTAAATGAAGACAATAATGGCGTTAATGGCGTTAAGACAAATTCAAAAAGTAAACAAACAACTTAGATATCACCGCTTTATGTCATGTCAAAAAAAAAAAAAAAAAAAAAATTGAAATGGCCTGAAAACATGATGACTGTGGGGGTTTTTAGTGAGCAATCAGCTTGGGGAAATTAGGTTCAAAGGTTCAAAAATAAATCTTCAAAAAAACATATGACGTCACATTAGCATTTGTGCCAAAAGACTTCCATAGAGTATATTTCTGGCCTTAGACCGGAACTGCACACACTACAGCTCAAAAGCTCCACATAATCTAAACAATGAACTGCCTAACAACCTAACAACTGCTCATAGACAAATCTGCAGGAGCATGAGAGGAAATTATTCATGCAATCATCCGGTGAAATGCCGAGGGTAAAGCCATTAGGCTTAAATCCATTGTTAATGAAATGTCACACCTCTGGAGTGGAGTCCTGCTGTGTTCCTCATTTACGTTCCTCACCATCTCTTCTGTATCCGTGCTCTGGTCAGGCCAGCTCACTGGGTTTCTGTGCGACAGGAGTCAGACAGGAATACTGAAAGGGCCAGTCGTGGTGTTCACAATGCAATGGAAACCCCATGAGAAATGATGATTCAATTCACTCATCGAATTCAATTCACAATTCAATCATTCTAATATCATATATGACATTAAAATAACAATACTTCATGTCACTGCTCTCTGGAATCCTTGATTTGGATTGACCATTGATTTTTCAAACTTTATAACCCATTATAACCCATAACCCATTTTTTTACAAAGTTCAGCTGGTTTCATGTCTTGTGCATCACTCCACAATCTCTTTCCCTCACATAAAATCCTTTCAGGTCAAATCAATATTTCATATCCATTTATTTATGTATTTGGCAATGAGCTATATAATAAGCAAGAGAAAGTACAGTCAAGGAACTAGGTGTCTCCACATTGGGCACTGCAGACAGTTTAGTCGATTATAATGGAAGGTATTTAATTTTATCATGTCAGTCTAGCAGATTGAGCTGTTGTTTTTAATGCTTTAAAAGTTTTTCAGTCATTTAATCACCCTCATGTTGTTCCAAACCTGTAAGACTTTGAAGCACCTAAGAGATTTCTGTCCCTCCGCTGACAGCTACTCAACTACCACTTTGACACTTCAAAAAGTTCATAAAGAAATCATTAAACTAGTCCATATGAATCTTCATATGCTTTATAGGATGGACAGATTTAATTTAGGCTTTTATTCACATATAAACAAAGCATGCTTGCTTGACATGCGAGAACCAATGAGGTACGTTCTCGTGTGTTACGCAACACATTTGACTTCCACAAGAACCAGTGAGGTTTGTTCTTGCGCGGCAAGTGAGTACGATTGAGCTTCTATTTACGTTCGTCGATCAATGTTTATATGTGAATAAAAGCTTTAATTCAATCTGTTCATCATATAAAGCGATCATGTCTCTTCAGAATATTTGGACTAAACCACATATGGGTTAGTTGTATGGATCTCTTTATGAACTTTTTGAAATGACAAAGTGGTAGTTGCATGGACTTTCAATGGAGGGACAGAAACCTCATATTTAATTTAAAACATCTTCATTTGTGGTTTGAAGATGAATTAAAGTTTTACGAGTTTGGAACAATATGAGGGTGAGTAACTGATGACTAACTGATGTAACTTGCAAAGTTATAGTACAATAGAGGTCCCTCTTGCTCTTGCTCCAGTTTGTGAAATGGTGCTTTTATATGTTTAGAGAAAAGCGGCATCTCTCTGCAAAACATGTTTCAGCATAATGATGAGCATGCATCTGAATAGCATAAACAGCAGTGAAAATAATTCAAATATCTTTTGTTTACCTCTAAACATATGGGCCCATTTTTCAACTTCAAAGGGAGAGTAAAGGCTGTTTTCAAGAACAAGGCACGGCATATTCAAAGAAAACCCACACCAAACTAATCCCAGGCTACTTATTTTACAATGCAGAGCATCAGGTCAGGGAGAAAAATGAAGATAAGGTGCCCACTGCATATAAACAAACAGAAAGCAAGAAATTCATGCAGCACGCACGCTCTCAACAACCTCACAGCCATGAATAACTTTTCATACTGTGTGTGTGACTGAAACAATTTCTCTCCAGGATATATTTTGAAGGTTAATCTAAAGGAGCTGGACGGGGCAGACAAGTTCATTCACGGACACACAGACAAATGTAAACCCACATGGAAAACAGGCCGACGGGAAGGACAGGCCATCTGCTGGGAGGCGTGCACTGGCTGCCCTAGACTCATCAAAAGCCTGTTGGGTGGGTTGTCTCACCCTCTGTCTATTCGACAGAAACATGTTTGATGGCGTTTGAATAGCAAATCGTCCGTGCAGTGTTGCACTCACATGGAAAATTGGATCTGAACATTTGCATAATTTTTCTTGCTCAAACAGGAGATGATTTTTTTAAGGCATTTTTTCTATTCTCCATTTCTCACATGTATGGCCTACTTTACACCTGGCAATATTATGCATGCTTCACAATCAGATAGCGCTTGACCACATTAAAGCCAGGTGTAAATGCACCTTCTTTAAGATGCATTGCAATAGGACCACTGAATTCAAATGTGGTCAGTGATGGATTCTACATTCAATGAAGAAGCAGTAGTGAAGAAGTAGTAGAAGAAGGATGTGAATAAAAAAGAGGTGAAGAAGGAGGAGGAAGAGGAGGTGAAGAAGGACAAGAAGAAGGAGGAGGTGAAGAAGGAGAAGGAGGAGGAGGTGAAGAAGAAGGAGAAGAAGGAGGAGGTGCAGAAGGAGGAGGAGGAGGTGAAGAAGATGGAGAAGAAGGAGGAGGAGGAGGTGCAGAAGGAGGAGAAGGTGAAGGAGAAGAAGGAGGAGGAGGTGCAGAAGGAGAAGAAGGAGGAGGAGGTGCAGAAGGTGGAAGAAGGAGAAGAAGAAGGAGGAGGTGCAGAAGGAGGAGGAGGTGAAGAAGAAGAAGGAGGAGGAGGTGAAAAAGGAGGGGGAGGAGAAGGTAAGAACAAGAAGTTGAAGAAGAAGAAAAAGGAGGAGGAGGAGGAGGAGGAGGAGGAAGAGGAGGTGACGAAGAAGAAGGAGGAGGAGGTGAAGAAGGTTAAGAAGATTAAAAATGAGAAGAAAGTTAAGAAAAAAGGTGAAAAAGAAGGAGGTGAACAAAAAGGTGAAGGAGATGAAGAAGAAAAAGAAGGAGGAGGAGGAAGAGGAGGTGAAGAAGAAGAAGGTGAAGAAGTAGTAGGAGGTGAAGAAGAAGAAGGAGGAGGAGGAGGTGGTGAAGAAGAAGGAGGTGCAGAAGAAGGAGGAAGGAGAAGGAGGAGGAGGAGGAGGTAAAGAAGGAGGTGCAGATGAAAAAGTAGGTGAAGAAGAAGTAGGAGGAGATGAAGAAGAAGTTGAAGAAGTTGAAGAAGAAGAAGAAGAAGAAGAAGAAGAAGAAGAAGAAGAAGAAGGAGAAGGAGAAGGAGGTGAAGATTTTTCCGTGGGTAAAAATGAGATCTAATCACATTGGAGATGCATTGTATTCTAAGGTATAAATGCAATCCAACTAAAGAAAATCCACATACTTTACTATCCGGTTATGAGATGCATGTTAATGCTATGTTATGTGTAAAGGTTGCCTATGGTCATGAGGGAAGACCCCAGGGCAACATGCTCTCACAGCTCGACTCTGCAGCCCTCATCTCAACCTGAGAAAATTAGGCTCTCATTCAAAACATCATGTGAGAACGCCGCCTCACACCCCTGCCACTCTAAATAGTATAAATCTTTCAGCAGGGACCATTAAAGTTTCATTCTGGTGATGGTTGTACCTCATGCACACGTCATGACTCATCAACTGAGACTACATCACTGTGAGGCGACCGCATTTCACCAGACGGCAGACGACTCGCCAAATGATTTATGACATTTATTCATCAACATGCTGCATAATTCAAGCAGTTTCACTAATGAGTTTATTTACAAAAAAGAACTCCTGAGCAAAAAAAAAAATAAATTTAACATTGTTTACATTACCTTTTAAATGTGGCCCATAGCACCGGTTTGAACAGATGACATTGCTAAGCTGACCCGCCTGCATTAAAAGACCTTACACTTACACTTACACTTTCATTAGAAGTAAGCAAATAAAGTGAGGCAATGCCCGTGAAGCTTATGTGCAGTGGAGGTGTCAAATTGCATGCTGATTAATTATGAGGGCGGGTGGCAAAAAAGGGGCAAAATTTGAATTATGCATTCTTTGGAGTCTAATGTGGCCTCAATAGTACAGGATGGATGGAAGCGTGATCAGAACCAGGAAAGGTGGGGCGATGTAAAAGCATTCACACACAATTAATTTTTCAATTTGACTATATATGTCAGCATCTTTCTGCAAAGCTTATGAATAATGAAAAATTTCAAGTTAAACTGATGTAAATGCAAACATATTCCAGCCTAAATGTTTGCATGAGTGAGAACCTGTCTAAACCTGTCTTGACACCTGTCTAAACAAGCAACACTTCTACTGTGTTAAAGGGTATAGCACTGGTAAAAGCTTTGGGTCAGTTCAGGTCATTTTTAAAAAAAAAAAATAATACTTTTATTTAGCAAGGATACATTAAATTGATCATAAGTGACAGTAAAGACATTAATATTGTTATAAAATATTGTGATGAAATTGTAATAATATTTCAAGATATTACTGTGTTTACTAGAGTTTCAAATAAATATGATCAAATATATGCAGCCTTGGTGAGACTTTCAAAAACATTTTAAAATTTTAATGACCCCAAACTTTTAACCCCTTTTGGCCCTCTTCGTTTAGGGGTCACACTTGGCTCCTTCGCGGTCAAAAATGACCGAAGCTTTAAAATGTAACTTTTTTGTATTTCAGGAAAACCAATGTAATATATTTTTGTTCAATAATATTTTTTCATTATTATTTAAAATTTTGAGGGTATTTTATTATACTATGCAATATTTATACAATTTTTATTAGCTATTTTTCCCCATTGCAAATAATACACAATTTTTTTCTAATATATTTTTGTAATTCTTTTTCAATTAAAACAGTATTCCATGTTAAAATAGAGACAAGGCATTTAAAATCCAAGTTTTTGAAGGTAGATTAATGCCATCTAGTGGGAGTAAAAAAAGTAAAACTTATGTAATGCCATAGAGTAACAACTACATTCCTATATAGTTCTATATAAAGTGGCTTATAAATTATCTAGTGGTTTTTAGACATAAATACTTATTTTTATTAAGTTGTGGATTTGGATTTATACTTAACCATTCTCAAAGACTACTTTTTGTCAAGGTTTAGATTTTCTTGTTTGAAATATTGATTTGAAGTGTCAATTTTTGCATTAATTTTACTACAGTCAAACCTGAACGCAGAGGAGGACATTTGGTTACACATAACATCAAAATTCAATAAAATATAACAAAAATGAACAGGTATGTTTTATTACAGCTTAATAAATCTGGGCCTGACCTGAATTTAACCTCTTATTTGAGTCTTTTGGCTCAATTTTACCATGTTGTTACAGCCACACCGGTTCATTTTTGTGTATGTATCAGTGTGTTGTGTGTGTGTCTGTGAGTGTGTGTTTGAGTGTGACTATTTTTTTTCTCGACCCTTTAACATATCCAAATCATGTCCATGATTTTTTTTGTGTTCACATAGCTAATGTGACAAAAGTCACCAAGTGTCATCCCATTCCAATGAAGCAAAAAATTTGTAAAATTTCAAAACGTAAATTTTTTTTAGTCTTTTTTTTTTTTTTTTGACTGAAGAGGACCAGAGGGTTAAACTAATGTACTGTATATATGTAAAATTATAGATTTTCATCAAAGTTGTCAACAATATTCATAATATCATTTCAAATGAATTTTATCTTAAAACTGTAAATTAGCACTAACATTTTAACTTATATTGTCACTGTTCATATATATATATCAAACATCAAACATGCAGTTATGATGAATGTCAAGTTTGATTGAAATTGTGTGATGGAATTGAACCTTCTGATGGTTCACATCGCAGAAAAACAGATGCATATTCAAGTTATTTCATGACAGTGACCTGGATCAGAATTGAAAAGGTCAGACTGAAGGCAGAACATGTGCCTTTAAAGGTTACAACAGCTTGTCACTAGGGCAGTAATCTTAAAAGGGACATCTTCGTACCTTATTTACTCCTAAAAGCTTCATAGTAGCACCTTAATGGTACATAAGGTACTAATATGCACCTTTTACGGGAAAATAAAGTACAAAGATGACAAGTAACCAGTGACAAGCTAGTACCCCTAAAGGAACAAAATGTGCACATTTTTTTTCTGACAGTGATTCACAATATCTTCGAGAAAAAAAGAAAAAAAAAGGATCTGTGACGCATATTATGGGGAAAAAACACATTTGAACCACACTCAGCCACGCTGTGAACGTACTAGCTTATGTTTGTTTTAATCTGAGGTAGTTCTGACAGAATCGGAGAAGACAGGCGTGAGCTATGATGATTCAAAGAACAGGAAGAGGGAATTTGTCTGGCTTATTCATGTCATTAGTCATTATATTTTTTGGCCACTTTATCAGCAGGAGTGTCAAGAGTAGAAAAGGAAATGATGATGAAAGGGAACAGAAATTGGAAATATGAGTCAGCAAGACTTGAACTTGAAGTCTGACATTTTATATTATGTTTACAAATATTATTAATCTTAGTTAAAAATATGATCATCTTCACCTGCAATGAACTCTGCAGGCCATAATGATGAAAATGTCCCTTTTCAAGATGATAGCACTGCCATCTAGTGGTCACTACTGCTCTGACCGCAACAAGAGCATGATACATGATCACACACATGCACTTTCACACGCACAGACTACAGAAATGTACTCAGTATATAGTGAGTAAATGTGTTGCCGCGTTGGCAGAAATGCTCTCAACAATCCATCAAAGTTAGCGCACAGATGTGAGGAGCGAGCCGAGCTTATTTCTACAACAATCTGAGCGCTTTGAGCAGACCTGATCTACTGTCAGTCAACAGGACACCGCAGTAAAGCGCAGCACATCCTCCCTGCTGTAATTACATATGTCCGGCTCAGACTACAGCAAATAATGAGCAGCCTGCTTAAAGATTCAGAGCCACTGACACCGCGTGCAGCGCAACTCAGTGTCCAACTCAAACGGACTCAATCAATCACAAACGCATTTTATAAACACAGAATCTATACAACAGATAAAGTGACTAAGAGAGATTTATGCAGGGTTCCAACACATTTTATTTCATTTTAAAATTCCATACTTTTCCAGACTCAAATTTCCAATCATAAATATTTAACATAAATGGCATTATATTTGGTATATAATACAGTCATCTGTAAATATTTTTTATTTTCTCTGTTTTTTATTGGCTTTCTCAGTGACAACATGCACTTATATGATAATAAGAAACCTAAAACACTTTATAACCTGCATATATTCACCTCTGACACATCAGTTTGATATTGTAAATGTGGTTTAGTGTTGCAGGAAAACAGCAAAGAACAGTCTGATTTATTTGACTGTTCGCTCCCTTATCTATGACTGGTTTGTGTGGAACATGCACAATTGCTTAGTGAAGTTCAAAAGAGTCTTGCTTATGGTAAAGACAAACATTTTTGGGTAATGAAAATGTGCGCTTTGAATTCATTCAGTCGGGTCCGACAATCACTAAAGGATCACTAACCTTTTGCCATGAAAATTCTTAATTGTATATTTTTGAAACCTTAATATATGGGCAATAGCCTGAAAAAACAATTTTGTTCCATACGTTTCCAGACCTGGAAATTACTCAAATCAAATTCCATACTTATCCAAACTGCATAGGAACCCTGTTTATGTTATGTTAGTAAGAGAAAATATAATATGAAATATATAAATGATACAGTACATAAATAAATACATAATTATTTATATTTAGGATTGTTACATTGTTTTCATGACAATGAAAAACATTTTCCTCTACGTTCTTATTAGCATAAAGCAAAAAATAGGCCTATATCTTTATATTTTGTATATACCTTTAATGAGGAAATATCATATACTGGGGGAGGGGGGCTCAAGAGAGTGCTCAGTTGTCATAAAATAATGTCTAATAATGTATAAATAATGTCCAAATAATGCTAATGCTAATAGCAATTGCTTAATTTTCTGTGTGCAATATAAAAATGTAAAAAATGTTTTAATTATTTTAAATATGCTTCACAACAATGAATGTTTTGTCCAAATTAATGCTTTCCAGTCAGAAAAATTGCCCTTATTATCAAAATAAGCATTAAATATCATTAAAATAATAAAAAGAAAAATTGAAAAACATCAAGGTTCTTTGGCACAGTGCTAGCTAACCTATTATTTAAAATAGCAGTTGAGGCGTTTACAGATGACTGCTTTAAATGCACCAGCCCCTGCAGCTCTTATTGCTGTTTATTGAAGCTCCATGGAGCACTAGAGACGCTCCCACAGAGAGATGAAAACACGTGAGCTCTCAGTCCCAGACATCCCTGCAGGAGCAGCAGCTGTTTGGGGAAGATCAAACATCACCTCTGCTTTTCACACACTCATATAGTTACAAAAAAAATCTAAATAAATCATTATTACATTCACACGCACATGTGGACTGACATACAGCACATAACACCAGCTAAACATATTATCTGACAAATGAAACTTGATGACACAATTATAAACACAGGCAAACTACGCACTTGCATCACCTCATTTCGAGAGAAACATGGTGGCCACATCCACACTGCTGCTAAACAGGTTTGTCAAACCCCTTCTGAGTGCTTAATCTTGTTCTGTTCACACTGAGTTTGGTAATTTACATGAGTGGAAACCGCATTTGATAAATTTACTACAGAAAAATTCAGGTACTGACAACTTCATATTAAATCATTGATCTCACTCTCTTATGGACACTGACAGCTTATTTAAGTTTCTAGAAGATCACAGAAACAGGTACAGTACGTGTCTTGTCTCATACCTAATTTTTGATATCAGACTCTTTCCACTATAGGTTCTCGCACAAGCTATAATGGCAATTCATACATTATAGTTGACAGAGTTGAGCTTAAAAAAACATAAAACATGTTGCCTATGTTGATTTACCAACAGTTGACAAATATTAATATTAGGATTTGGAGAGAGGGGAATCAATATTTTAAATATTGTTATATTTTACCTCATGAACCTCATATACCTGTAGCTATATCATGATGCCAAGATTCAATATTTTTAGTTACATTTTTCATATGAATATTTTTTGAGGAAAAAAGCATTTGAGCGTTCAGCGAAAATCTGTGAAAAGGTGAAACTAATTTGAAATCCTCAAAACACTAAAATTCAATGCAGATGATAACGAAACAAGTTTGCAAAAGATTGCAATGTGTTTTGCATAACTACATAGAGTCGGTTATGGTAAGATGTTTGTTTTTGAAAAAAGTCTTTTACGCTCACCAAAACTGCATTAATTTGATCAAAAATACAGTAAAACAATAATACTGTGAAATATTATTAGTTAAAAACAACTTTTTTTTTTTACAACAATCAACAACAATTTTAATATATTTTCAAATGTAATTTATTACTGTAATGGCAAAGCTGAATTTTCAGCATCAGTACTCCAGTCTTTAGAGTCATATGATCTTTCAGAAATGATTCTAATATGCTGATTTGCTGCTAAAGACACATTTCTTATTATTATCAGTGTTGAAAACAGCTGTGCTGCTTAATATTTTTGTGGAGACGGTGATACATTTTTTTTCAGGATTCTTTGATTAATCAAAAGTTCATAAGAACGGCATTTATTTTAAATAAAATTATTTACATTTGATCAATTAATGCATCCTTGCTAAGGAAAATAATTACATTTTTCCCAAACTTTTGTGTAGCGTACATATAAACAATT
The DNA here is from genome assembly GCF_019924925.1 of Ctenopharyngodon idella. NCBI lineage: Eukaryota > Metazoa > Chordata > Actinopteri > Cypriniformes > Xenocyprididae > Ctenopharyngodon > Ctenopharyngodon idella. The sequence goes on along the minus strand of NC_067228.1, from coordinate 7,281,647 downwards.
ACGATAATATCACATTGCGACTCTGAGATTTCAATATAATATCATGTGGCCAGATTCCCATCCCTATCGGTCTCTAATTTCTTGCATCAAAAAATGTATAGCTAACATCAAACAGACATTCATGTTTCTTATTTACAGCTGCAAGATGCCACAGTGTTGCACTGATTATGAACTCATCAACTATCACAAACAGGATGACAATTTAGGGGATTTAAAAGACTTTTTCACTCCTCAAACTGTCTATTGTGTATATGTGGCCAAGAATTATGGCATACATCTCTTACGTTTAATAGTAGAGTAACGTCATGGTGGGAAAAAATCATATCTGCGATTCTTCATAAGCGAAAGCACACAGATTATTTTACCAGCATTCATAAAGTCATGAAATTCGCTATGACATAGTAGACCTTCTAATAGCGCAATAAGCTCTTCAAACTGAATAAAAATTTCCATTTTGCTTTGGCCGCCCCTTCAAAAGAGGCAAAAGTTTTCCCATGGAGTCCAACACAGTCTGTCTAATGTCTGTAGCCTGTATGCTACTTTTCCACCAATCTAATGAAAGTTTGGTCAGCACCACTCTGACACTGCACTGGAAGCCACAGTCTCGCCTGCCAGTCCAGCACTAACTTCTCACAGATCCTCTGCCCATCTTGCATCAATGCAACCCAAAATGTTTCCCAGGTAACATGCAAAACAAGAGCATGTTTGTTTAAATATGAAGGTAACCTGGTATGCATCTGGATCCTACTCATAAACTGAATGAGCCATTAATACAGGTTCACCTTTTTTTTAGTCTCAACAGTTCCATTCACCAACCAGACTGTGAACACACTGATAAACTGTCACTTACTGGTCAAGTGCAGTTGCTGCCATTCGCACCAGTTACACATGCCAGAACCACCACAGGCCTGTTAAAGACACACATTATCCTGGAAAGTCCATGTGAAATGCAGGATAGAGACACTCAAGTCTCAGTCAGACACCCAAGAGGTTACAAAAATGATGCACCATCCTCAGTTCTGCTCCTACCAGGGCCAGAAATTAATCAGGACTCAGGGCAAAAATGCTACAGAAAGGCGATGAAAATTCCCCATTGAATGCAAGAATTTATCTAGCAGACAATCATAATGGCCAATTATTTAAAACGTTCTCTAGCTGAGTACATTTTAGTCAGTACAAGCTTTTTTGTGTTATATTTTTTGTATTATTTAGGTATTTTGTGTATGAAATGTATTTGTATTTGAATTCAGATTTAGAATGTATTTAAAGGGATAGTTCACCCAAAAATTAAAATGATCCCATGATTTATTCCCCCTTAAGCCATCCTAGGTGTATATGACTATCTTCTTTCAGACGAACACATTTGGAGATATATTTAAAAATATCCTGGCTCTTCCAAGTTCTTATAATGGTAGTGAATGTGGGGAAGAAGAAGATAGTCATATACACCTAGAATGGCTTGATGGGATAATTGTCATTTTTGAGTGAACTATCCCTTTAAGTAAAAATTATTCAGTTAAAAGGATGAATTATGTATTTTTATATGAATGAAATTAATCAAAAACATGCCCCTGAAAATCAATTTCAGGGGGCAAATATAGCCTCTTAATAACAATAAAAAAATTTAAAATAAAAAAAAAATACTGAGTCTGGATTTAATGCACACTCTCACCATTTGCAAGAACTCTGAGCAAAGCTTGTTTGCCAAAGTGGTGTGAGTGGTCTCTGTAGTGTCCTAAAGTTCAGGACCTGATAGTGGAAGGTTGCTGGTTCAAGCCCCGCAAAAGACAACCGTGTCACCGGTGTGCCCCTAAACAAGACACTGAACCTGAGGTTCTCCAGGGAGATTGAGCCTTGAATAGGTGTGCTTCTTGCTTTGCTAATTGGTAGCTTGCATTTGAAAAAAAAAAAAAAAAAAAATGAAGTAATAGTTCACTCAGACATTAAAGGTTGTCATCATCATTTATTGTTGTTCCAAACCGGTATGGTTTCTTGGTTTCTTTTGTAAAATAAAAACAGTATCCTGGCCACTATTTTCAATATAATGAAAATGACAAGGAAAAAGTACAAAAAAACATCATAAAACCTTACCGAAATCATGACTTGTGCGCTTAATTGTGAGTCTTCTGAAATCATAAAATACTTTTTGTGATCAACAGACCAAAACCTCATTATTCAAGTCATTTTTCATTGATAAATTCAGCGAGCTGTTAACCTTTGTGACCAAATAACGGAGTCAGTAAATTCAAACTCGAGATTCAAATCAGTTTGATTCTATCGTTAGCCAACTATGGTCAAAAGTTCTGTCTTTACCAACATAGTTCGATTCTGCGTTTCTAGAAACCATAGTTTCAATGAACATTCACAAACAGCATCGCAAACTTGTGTAGTTGGAACTACAGCTCTCGACTTGTGTTTACATGCATAGCACGTGCAACAAAGTTATTGTGGTCTCAGGAAACACTATGGTAGTTATGCCAGCGAGTTATGCTATTTTATGCTGTGCTCTGTGAACTCATAATTGGCCGTTTATACTTTTTAAATCGAATTTTCAGTGAATAATGACTTAAATTTTGTTCTGTTCCTTACATAAAGAAATCATATGACTTCAGACGTCTGGAAATAAGAGTGAATATGTCGATATAGTCTGTTTTTGTGGTACTTTCATGACATCTTTTTGTAATTTTGGAGCTTGACAGACCCAAAATTGGCTTCTTTTGTGTTTGACAAAAGAAAAAAAGTCATACAGGTTTGGAAACGACATGAAGAGGAGTAAATGATGACAGAATGTTCAATTCTGGGTGAACTATATGGCTTTAATAAAAACAACTCTTTAAAAATGCCACAAGAAATGACAAGTTGGGCCCTCTGAGTCAAATGCTAAATCAGGGCGCATCAACATCAGAGCTGTTTACGCCTTCGCAGCATCGGAGGATACACTCCTCTGGGTTAAGGAGGTCTTACCTTGACTGCCACTGCTGCTGAGAGAGTGTAAAGAAGTGGGAGCCGAGCCGACACTTGCCGTGGGCAGCTCTCCTTTATTCAACTGTTTGACCCTCTTGAGGTGAGACTTGCCGTTGTAGTGAACCTGGGCCTGTGTGGCGGAGTGCAGCTGGATGTTGCAGACTTCACAAAGCGAGTAGAGCAGCTTCTTCTTCTCCTGCTGGAGCTGCATGTCCGCGTTGGCATTGCTAGGCTCCTTTACCTCCATGCAGCCTGGGATGGCGAAGCACAGCTGTCCATTTTCTATGAGCTGGGTGGGGCTCAAGGGGGTCTTCATACCTGCGGGAGAGCAAAAGGATGAGGGTTAGAAGCGTGGAAAGTGTTTAATCCAAACCAGGATTGGCGATGACTCACCTTCTGAATTCAACATCACCCCACACAGAGCTTTTTGAACACCAGGTGGGGAGAGTTTACATCCTAAAACCACCAAGGTAGAGAAGTGGGAACGTGTGTGAGTGAGGATGTCTGGAGCGCTTGTGTGGGCTACACGGGTGGCTGACTTCTCTCCTCCCTGAGCTCTGACTCCTCCCCTCGGTACACTCAAGCCAAGTTTCCCCACTTGTGGAGCGGGCACAGAGCTATGGACTGACCTCCTGTGCCCATCTGTTGCTTTTACGAAGAGACCTGACTCGCATACCTCGTGCCCACGGGTCTTACACAACCAACATGGATGGGAGGAAGACAGTCAGCCCAGGGGGGCATGAGAAGCTAGGAGGGGCTTATGCCTGTCAGCGGCAGCAGACGCCAAAACTGCTATTGTGTGTCTGGGGGTCTGCGAGAGCGAATAAATTACATAAAGCCCCCCACCCGAGCCACGATCTCTTGAGCACTACAACTGAATGGCCGGTGTAATGGATGGCTGCAAAAGGGGAATGATGCGCTCAGGGAAACGGTGATCTTTTTAATCTGAAAATTGCAAAAATTGCATTTGTAGTCAGTCCGCACTAATGCCACGGCTGCAGGCTTCCTGGGCTGGATGATAGAGGATAAAGGAGCATAAAGATGCCAATTGAGTCAGCTGTACTTTCGAGTGCATGCTGGGGATGAAATATTATACATGTGTTCACATGCGTATGAGAATAGATGTGTGTGATTTTCTTTAAGCAAAATAAAATTTCCCATTTCTTTCTTTTCATTTTAGGGTGAAATGACCCAGACATGTGTGTGAGTATATAGGCTGCACACATCGAGCATGTTTTGGTCCCTGTCCAGTAATCCTTCTCACACTGTCTCAGTAATCTCTGTGGGCAGCTGCACACTCTAATCCCTGCAGATAAACTTACTCTAACTTCCCCTGTCTCTTGGGCCATTCAGCTCTTCTCCATTTCTTAACACTTTCTCAGGAATCTATTGTATTCAGAGAAAGAAAAACTGTAAGTGGAAATCCCTGATGTTAATCACTTTCTTTCAGTGTTGTGAATCTATTTCTCTAACTCCTAGCTATTACTTAAGCTTGAGCTTTGCTCTACTTTGCGGTGGAAATGAGGCCAGTGAGAAAAAAAATGGAAGCTGCAGTGGTTTTGGTGACCTGTATTCGCAGGCAGGATTTCCAGATATGTGGTGCAGTTCGTGCCTTGGGGTTTGGAGGAAGTAAACCGACTGTGATGCTCAGTTCGTGGCTGTTCACATCACATCTGTTCATTTAGTGGTCAACTAATCAACCAGTCAGGGTCCTCTACTTTCCCCCAGTGCCACCACCAACACTCCTGTGTCACATCAATGTGCAAACACTTGCACTTGCAAGCTTACATACTAGAGCAGCACGCTTCTGGATAAATTCAGAATCACAATTGTTTTGTTTAAAATAGAGATCACGATTCTCCCTTGATTCTGAATATACAAGTAAACTAAATAAATGTACATTTGCGAGAGTTGTACAAATGAGGGTACTTTTTAACCTCTTCGCACAATCGTTCGTCTATGTAGGCCTCTATTGTCACTGTAGCTTGCATGAGTTCCAGTCGGTTCTGTTTACGCAGTTTTTCTTTGACTACCTTGTGAATCGATGCCCCCAGGGCACAGTTGCCACCTTGTGGATAAACAAATTATTTCTAGAAAAAAAAATAATTAAATACGCATGTGCGACCTGTGCATACAAAATTATTTTAAGCCTCAAGTTAATTTCAAAAGGTGTTTTATACTATTTTGATCACTACCGTAGACATCAGTGTTTATATCCAAACTATAAACATTTATCCCAGTACTTCTGTGATAATTTGAATCATTGTAACAGAAATAATGATACTGTGTGGTTGAAAATACTGTTTGTGAAGCTGTTTCAAACATGACAACTGCTCTCTCTGGCTCAGTGGCAGCACCAACGCAGATCTGAATGTTCCGCTGTGATTTTGTCAAAGGTTTAAAAGATACAGGCGAATCGTCATTTAGGAATAACGTCATATCGAAATCGCAATCATTTAACAATTTATTGTGCAGCTCTATTACATACTGCACAATATGCACTGTATACCGCTTTTTAATAAAAACATATAAAGGCATAGGCATTATTCCACACAATAAGCATTGAAAAAAAAATAAGATGAAGATGACTGCTGATATTCATTCTGGTTGAATGTCACTCACATTTGTCACTCTGAAAATACTGTAGATGTCAACGTATTGCATTGTGAGATATGTTAAGCTATTCCATGCAATGTGCTCTATATCAGGGCAAATATAGTAGGTCATCATAGCATTACTATACATGCATACAAATATGAATTTTTTTTTTTTTTTTTTGCACAATACACATGCTATACACTGGAAAAAAATAGTAGTATGTTAGTATTTCAAACATAAGAAATAGGAAATAAAAATAATTACATTTTGGTCATTCACAATCCAGGTTAGTGTAATTTAAACAAAGCTTTATAACTTCAGGCCAATGTGGTATTTCTTTAGATTGCATAACCCAGGGAATGACTGGAAAGTTTTTGTAAAAACGGCCTGCCTTTAGGTATAAAAAGATATACAATTAGATATGACTTTTTTTGTAAAAAGCTTTGTCACAAACCTGCACAAAATAACAACAGTGATGTGAATCTATTATTTGAATCTTTTGAATCACCTGAACTGAATCACACAGACAATGTAATTCCAATCAAACAGACAATGTAATCAGACAACATATAATTTAGCACTAGAAATTGAAAACAATTAAGTACTAAACTCTACTGTACACGTCCTTGCTATAATAGGAAGGCCATAAATGCAGTAATCTTGAAGCAGATCACAGATCAAAGCAGCAGCCCAAGAACTATAAAACATTATTAACGTGACTGATCAGTGGAACGCAGTGACTTTATGAAATTGGCCTTTTGAAATTTACGAAGCAGTTCTACTTTGAGACAAGTGCAAACATTTCTCAGACATTTTCTGAAGGTCTTCCTGGAAAATGGATATTGATACCATACAGCAAAAATAAAGTGTGCTTTGACCCTGATACTTCATGTGCTGTGTAGCAATTTCCAGAAAACATCAGCAGTTTAGTACAGAGAAATATAGACTGAAGTGGACAATTTAAAAGAGGTCAAAAGGCTTTGTTTCTTAAGCAAACATTTGATTGTTCTATGATAAAACTGACCTTTGCATGAAATTGTCCATATGTGTATCAAAAAGCAAAGTTTCACTTTGTAGGAGAGCAAATGCAAATTTTACCATAAGATATGACACACTGAGATGTTTAAAATAGCTTGAGAACCTTCAGTGCAAATTCACTATATTAGCATGCAGAATGTAGAAGCTGAGTGTGATGCCGGCAGATCTCTGATTTACATGTTCATTTCATTGCAAATTCTTAGTAGTTAACTGTTCTCGAACATTCCGTACCCTCAATTCATTCCTAACACATCCACATGCTATTAACCTGTCTCTATTTCTCACTCTCGCTCTCCCTTCCACTCATGATCTATCTCTTAAAAGTCAGGTGATTACTGCATTAAAACAAATGTGATATGATAAGTGTCAAGCTGTGGTCATGTCAGATGTATGCCTGAGGGAAAAGGTGAGACTGTCGGCTGAGGAAACCCTTGTTTTCATGTTCGAGTGAATGAAATGTACTCCCAGCTACAACCCCCAACTCCTTTCCTCCTCCAGCTTTAAGATGGAGAGCTGTGCGCTCAGGCATGTCATATGCAATCAATGGTGAGATTCTGAGGTCAGACAACAGGAAGTTAATCAGGTGCTCACAGGTCAATCCAGTCAAGTAAGTGGTAATGCAGGGAGACGCATGATGCATGCAAAAAAGCAGGAAAAAGAAATAAAGAGGAAGAGAACGAAAGAGCATAGTTCTTCTTTATATTATCTATTTGTCTATCTGAATTCAATCAACATGAATTCACCCTATGTATTTATATAGATTTTATGTATATATTCACATTCATAGCAGTATCTACGTAGAGTAGCTAGAGTCCATTCACCAACTGAAGGCGCTTCACCTTGTGACATGATACGACAGAATTGGTGCTTCCAGTCTAGACAGCTTTGCTGATTATAATGGGGGCGATCTAGTTTTTTGCAATGCGCTGCACTCACTGAACGTACACAGGAAAAACTCATCTCAAAAAAAGAGAAAAAGAATCAGAGAAAAAACTGTGAGAATATATATCTACTCTGTTGAGAGATGCTAATACCCAAATAGAGGCATGACTGTGGTTCAACAGTGAATGAGGATTCAGCACAAAACACATGTCTCAAGTGTAATGGTTTGTGGCCCTTGGCAAAGAGCTTGTATGGCTGACCTCTGTGTGGGCAGGTGCTGATGAATATACTGCAGGCAATATTTAAGAGCCGCAAAAGGTAAATGTTAATGCTTTGGCACCCTTAGCTTCTATAACAGTTTGGGCTTAATTACCAGCTTTATCCAGATATTGAGTTCTATGCCAGGTTGTGGGAGTGGAATAAAAATAGCAACAGTAACTAAAAATCACTGTTCATCTAGAGACCAGAGAGAGAGAGAGAGAGAGAGAGAGAGAGAGAGAGAGAGAGAGAGAGAGAGAGAGAGAGAGAGAGAGAGAGAGAGAGAGAGAGAGAGAGAGAGAGAGAGAGAGAGAGAGAGAGAGAGAGAGAGAGAGAGAGAGAGAGAGAGAGAGAGAGATAAGGAGAAAAATAGAGAAGGATATGAAATCACACCTGTATCTATGGACTGGAGTGTCTCAATCAGCTCCCAAGTCCAGTAGTCATGGCACTGAACATGATGGTTATTGTAGTTTTAGACCAGTGGTTCCCAAACCTGTCCTGAAGGACCCTCAGCACTGCACATTTTGTATGTCGCCCTTATCTGAAACACCTACTTCAGGTCTTGCACTCTCTACTAATGAGCTGATGAGTTGAATCAGGTGTGTTACTGTGCATTCACACTGCCGCCGGCGAGAGTGTCAAAGTGACAGGAAGTCATTCATTTTCAATGTGAGCCAGCGACGAACTCTGGCGAGCAGTGGCGCAGCGCATCTTGGACGGTGTGGGCGTCGAGGAGAGTTGAAGTCAGGTCAACTTTATGGTAATGAGCTATGACGCGGTTCGGCAGCAACCAATCAGAATGTAGAGGTCCTCCTTCCAGAGAACGCAGTCGTGTAAACTTTGGTTCTGACCAAACATTAGTTCCCAAGCAAAATGGAGGAGAGGTGGATAATTGCCGTGGCGGGTTTCCCAATAATATACGACACGTGTCCCTGTTTGCGTACAGGGGCATAAAAAAAAAAAAAATTAAAAAAAATGATGCGTGGACCAAGGTGTCTGACATTGTTTGCATGCTTTATCTGAAATTGCATAGCTGTATGCCTATATATTTACTATATACATATATATTATTACTATATAAATATATAGCTGTATGCACTATAGACCAATTTGGTGTTTGCAAACAGCCATGACGTTTTTTTGTGGGCGGAGCCTACCTGGTTGCAGAAAACGACATCAGTAGCAGTCTATGGAAGCCACGGAATAAAAGAATAAAAAGTTAATTTTGAGTTTATATCTCACAATTCTGACTTTTATTTCTCACAAATCTGAGTTTATATCTCACATTTCTTAGAAGGAAAAACAGAATTGTGTGTCTCTTTTCCTTTTCCGCAATTCTGACTTTTTTCCCCTCTGAACTGTGAAACAAACTCACAATTGCGAGTTATAAAGCCCGAACTGGGAGATATAAATTCAGAAAAAAATTCAGAATTGTGAAATAAAAATATTATAGGCTATGTTTAAAAGTTATCTATGCAAAATGTTATAGGTTTAAATATTATTTCTTGCTGTAACTGCTATGTATGTATGTCCTCTATGAACTGCATATGTGAATATTATGTAGACTTACTGTTTACATCAAATTCCTGCTTTAATAGTAGACTAATCATTGCAGGTTTCATCAGTCAAGTCTGTGACTTGCAACATAAACGTCTCCGTTTAGCTTCAAAGGACGTCTTCAACGACGGTATTCTATAAAAAATGAAGTCTATATTTTTTGCATTCCGATTCCGACATCCAGAGGCACAACAAAACATTTTCCTCCACTTGCTACCGCTATTTTTCTGCAACCACTATGCGCGCGCAGCTGCAAGTGACTTAACTGTGACGTCTGCTCCAAATGGGTCTATACTGTATATATTTAAGCCTACTGACATTTATCATTATTTTCTCCAGCTAAGCAATTTTTTCTCCGCGTTCTCTGGAATCCTCTCAAGTGGAGGACTTCTACATTCCGATTGGTTGCCGGTTACTTTGACGCTCTCGACGGCGGTGGTGTGAATGCACAGTTAGATGAGAGAGACATTCAAAATGTGCAGTGTTTGGGGTCCTCCAGGATAGATTTAGGAACCATTGTTCTAGACTAAATGTAAAAAAATGCATTTACTAATCTCACTTGCACAAAAGCATTGAGCATTCCTCAAATTCCTCAATAAAAACAATGAAATGCAATTTCAGAATTTATGCAAACCTGTAATAATTGTATTTAATCTCATTTTATTAATCAATGTCTTTGCTGCTGACCTTCAATGATCTAATTCAACCATACTAATAAGCAAAAATTACTTAAGTGTGTTGAACTTCCTTCTCCTGTATCCTATTCTTCTTTAATCCAGAATGGCAGCACTGCTGAAAGGATTGTTTGAGCTGCGCCCTCTACTGTACAGGCGTAAATATGCATTTCCTTCAGCCTGAGGCTTATTCATTTCACTTTTGGTGTGAAAGGGCCTTAACATTTTGTTGTTATTAAAAAACAAACAAGCAAGCCCAGGTGAGAAAAAGTAATGTAATGCATTACTTTTCATAAAAAGTAACTAAGTAACGCAATTAGTTACTTTTTTAGGGAGTAACACAATATTGTAATGCATTACTTTTAAAAGTAACTTTCCCCAGCACTGGTGTGGAGTGCTGCGATGTGACAAAGACAACACACCACACACTAACAGATCACAAATAACCAGAGTCCCACCTGTGAACGCAGGAAATCTCACAAAATCTCTCGCATCAAACTTGACTTTAAAGTAAACAAACATGGTGGACGATGGGCTAGAAGAAATGGCGATAATAGTGTTTGGATGGCTTTTTACAGAAAATTTGCAGGGAAAAAGAAAAAGGTTTGGATGAAGTCGTGTTATGCTTCTGTCAGCTCGCTTTCTGATTTGGTATCGTTTCATTCCACGTGACAATCTACAGAGTGCTTGCATGTTTCGGGGTTCCCACCACACAACAGGATTTCTGATCGCATCACATTTCAGAAGCAAAGGCAATAGGGCTTGTAAAATTACATAGCATTTTCACTTTCAGCATGAACAGACAAATTACTTTCATTCAGGAATCACCTTTTTCACATTGTGCCTGGTTAGGACACAGTATAAATGATAGAAAGTACATCAGAAAAGTAAGGAATTACTCCAAAGCTCTCTTTGGAATCGTAAAGATGGAGAGACACTCATGTTGCACCCGGTCAACCGTGCCTATTTCAAACTTACGGCCCATTACAAAACCCACAGCTAAAATCTCACAGATGGAAAGGCCAGGAACGTGTTTCTGCAGTCTAATTCCACGCTAATGCTTTTCACTGGAAGCTCTTAGCAGAAACACAGAAAAATAAAATTAATGTGAAAGTTTTCCACTCCGTGTGTGTCTGTCACACGCAGGGAGGGCTTGGCACGCACATACGTAACATCTGGACAGGAAGCGGTCTGTTAATGGAGGGTCGGCAGCTTACAGCAGTGTCAGGTGAGGACTGGAGTCTCAATTGCAAAGCTGTTCACAGATGTCCTCAATGTGCCTTTGACCAGGGCATGTGGATATTATATAGCCATTTACACCAATCCACTATATAAGCAGTTTTGTACAGAAAATACTTGCGATAAGACTGTGCGCTGAGCAGACATATGTTGGCATGCGTCTGACCTTGTGACGCGATCAGATGTTGTCAAAAGAATATTCACTGGCCCTTGAAAGCTGACAGAACAGACATACAGGCAGTTCCAGTAAGTGGAGCATTGGATCGGCATTAGTTGTGTTGATGGAGGTCTTTGACAATGCTGAAGTGTGTGGAAATACAAGAGGGAAATCTGCTTACAAAGGGGTTTGATATCACTGCACCTGCTCCGCCAGTTACATACAGCCGCGTTCCCGATGAGTGACCTCTCAGATTCAGCATAGCACGCAGGGAAACTAACTATGAGGGATGGAACATTTCCTGCTACATTATCCATCTCAGCAATAACTCAAAGCAGAACATTCATAATTAACCTCTTATATTGGATGTTTCTACCCAAAAAGTGTTGTAGTGAGAGACGGTGCTACTGATTCTTTTTTATTTTAGTACTTTTTATTTTTAACTTGGTAACGGTACTTTCAACTTCCCTAATTTGAAACTGAACATGAACAGTGTGTGAAAATTCATAATTCACCACATATATTGCATTTTTCCTCTCCAAGAAGAGTTGGAGTAATGAAAGATGGTGTTATGAAAGAGCAGCAGAAACTAGACTTTTTTTTTTTTTTTTACAAGAAATGTCAACTGTGTTTGAGCATACAAACTAACTAGCCTACATCTACCAGTGAAGAAATATTTCCTATGTTACACTATCAGTTTTAACCTAATAAATGAAGAAATGTCATAATTTGCCTTGGAGGGCTGTCGAAGTGCCAAAGTTTCAGCAAGTTTGTGGTTGGTAAGATTTTTTTCATGCGTTTGAAAGAAATCTCTTCTGCTCACCAAGGCTGCATTTATTTGATCAAAAATATAGTAAAAACAGTAATATTGTAAAATATTATTATAATTTAAAATTACTGTTTTCTATTTTAATATATTTTAAAATGTAATTTATTCCTGTGATGCAAAGCTGAATTATCAGCATCATTACTCTGGTCTTCAGTGTCACATGACCCTTCAGATATCATGCTAATGTTTTGATTTTTTGCTCAAGAAACATTTCTTATTATTATCAATGTTGAAAACAGCTGCTTAATATTGTTCAGAAACCGAAATACATTTTTTCAGGATTCTTTGATGAATAAAAAGCTCAAAGGAATGGCATTTACTTAAAATGGGAATCTTATGTAAAATTATAAATGACTTTTTTCTGTAATTTTTGATCAATTTAATGCATCTTTGCTGGAAAAAAAAAAAACACTACATGCTTGATTTAAATATTAAAAATCTATACTAGGCTATAAATATTAACAGATTTATTTAAAACAATGGCACACAGTCTTCTCTGTATTTTTTTAGTGATTTAAACATTGCATTGAGTTTTAATGTAATTATTCAAGTAAACAGTCATATTAAAAACAGTGGGTCTGTGCATAAAACACACAATTTTTATTTATTTATTTATTTTTTTTGGAAATTAGGTGTGTTTCCTTTAAGTAGTTCAAGCGGATGACGGTGGTATCAGTAACCTAGTAACCAACAGTAAATAAAACACCATCAGCGGAAACAGCCGTTTGTTCATGTGGGTTTAATGTTCGCTACATCAGAATTTATTTGGAAAACATTAACTCTTTTTGCACAAGTCAAAAATCACCTCAAGCGAGCACAAAAACTTTTTTTGCAAATTAAGTGGGGTTTTTTTTTGTTTGTTTTTTTAAAAAAAATTGGCATTTTCATCATTCCTTTTTTGATGCGATACTTCAAAATGTGCATAAAAACAGGGTGATGGAATAATAGCCAGCGAGCAATAGTAATATGAGAAATAGTAATATTCCTGCCATAGCAAAGACATGTAATGATATTCACTTAAGACTAAAAACAGACCTAATTAGGACCTAAAAACAGACAACATACCATTGAAGAAAAGCAAAATAAAACAGGCTATAGCATGGACACTCACAGGAACACACACACTTTCTCAGACAGACTATAAATAACAGTGATGAGACATGACTGTATTTACCACTTATTACAAAAGAGATCCATAGAGAAACAAGCTGATAAAAGACAAAGACAGGGAGAGTGAAGAGGAAATTGAAGAAAAAAATGTAAAAGAGGAGTGAAGGAGATTGAGATGAAGAAAGAGGGTAAGTGAGAGGAAGACAGATTGAGAACAAGAAACAGAATTAGAGAAAGAGCTAATCACTTATGAAAGACTACAGGTCCATGCATGTCCGCACAGCTGTTCCCAGATCTACATTACCATTCAAACGTTTGGGGTCAGTAAGATTTCATTAAATCATATTTAAAGAAATGAATACTTTTTTTCAGCAAAGATGCATTCATTTAAATTGATCAAATGTGACAGTAAAGGCAATTATAACATTACAAAAAAGAAAACTATTTCAAATAAATATTCTTTATATTCATCAAATAATCCTGAAAAAAAAAAAAAAAATACACAAAATTATTAAGCAGCACAATTGTTTTCAGCATTGATAATAAGAAATGTTTCTTCAGCATCAAATATTAGAATATTAGAATGATTTCTAAAGGATCATATGACACTGAAGACTGGAGTAATGTCTGTTTTCAGCTTTGTCATCACAAAAATAAATTACATTTTAAATATATTAAAATAGAAAACAATTATTTTAAATTGTAATAATATTTCACAATATTACCGTTTTACTGCATCTTTGATCAAATAAATGCACTTGAATATTCAATTCACATTTTTAATTCATTTATTTGTATGGCGCTTTTCACAATATATCGTTTCAAAGCAGCTTGACAGAAAATATTACAATTTAGAGTGATCTGTTATCAGATGTGACTGTGTCAAGTTATGTAATTTCAGAAAAGTACATAGACAAATCAAGCAGTTAACAATGTAACAATGTATTAATTTAAAGCAGAAACAATGAGCTCATTAAAGTAATGAATACAAGTTAACAAATGACTAGGATATATAGCAAAATTTGAAATGGTGCATGTTGATCCAGATATTGCGAATATGGATGGGAACTGTAAGGGAATTTAATCTGATTCTGATTTCACATAACTATTCCAGTTAGCTATTCACAATTTAGTATTTTTGAATCAGTCAGTGACTCACTCAGACAGTAACTGTTTTCATTCCAGAATGGATCAGTGTTTTTAAATGGGTTGGTTGAATGAATGATTCAATGCATGACTCATAATCAAGAATTACTGTTAACTAAACTAACATTATTAACACTAACTATTAACAGAACTGAACTTAAAATCATTTTGGTTACAGTATTTTTTCAATAAAAAGAAAAACTGGTTTTCGATTCCCAACCCTATGACTGAAATGTGAAATGAGCGGCTGAAGCACACAGCAGGACTTTGGGCACCATGCTGCCAACTTGGTAACACAGCTCATGCACCGCTTACAAAAACCATCACACACACCATTTCCATGTAATCTCACCCTCTCACTGCAGACTTACTGTAAAGACTTCATCTTGGTCCAAAGCATGTATTTCATGTCTCTGTCACATACTGGAACTCAGGGACTATGCTTGATGGTAAAGTGGAGTAATCATGTTTCCCCTATTTTGTGACTAAGTACCGATGCATTGGGCCGTCTGAAAATGTGTCTGGTGCGTTTGACTAATTTGGACTTCGTTCTCCTGCTGTAGCTGGCATGTCTGAGAAAAACAACAACATTTGTGGCTGATTCATGCAATAAAATCTAAGGAGAGAGAGTAAACAAGAGGAAAGGACACTACCGCTTTGGACACGTACTGTCATTTGTCATGCACATGTTTCACCGTCTGAAAGGAATGCTCTTAAATAGTCCAGACTTCAATAAACCTTTCTCCTGGTTCAGCTGGCACGTCTATGAAAAACAACAACATGTGTGGGTGCTTTCTCAGAAGGCAATCTGAATGGGAAAGTGTGACATTTCTGACATTTGCAACAGAGCATGGTTAGACTCAACACCAAAAGACTGTCTCTCCAAACCAGAGGAGGTAGAAATGCATTCAGGATGTTCAAGGGGAAAGTACAAATGAAATTCATGAGAAAACAGAGCAGATTTGATTCTATGACCTTGATTTCAAGGCGACAGTCAGACTCTGAAGTTCAATTTAGTTTAAGCTAATTTGTATAGTGCTTCTCACAATACATGTTTTAAAGCAACTTGCTTGTTTCAGTGTTTAAATTTAGTAAGTATTCTGTTATTAGCCAGAGATGAGTGTATCAAGTTAAAGGAATGTTCCAGGTTAAATACGAACACTGTGGATCACCATAGAAAATGTTTTGATTTAACCCTCAGTTTGAAAAAAATGTAGGCCTGGTTTCATAGACGGGGCTTAAGACAGTATAAACATGCATTTTAATCTGGGACTACTAGGCTTAAGCCTTGTCTGTGAAACCAGGGGGTAAATTGTGTTTACAGTAAGGCACTTGCAATGGAAGACTATGGAGCAAGATATTGCACAGAGACAAAATATTATACATGTATTATACTAGCCTTGCCTTTGCCTTGCTCTCAAGCTGCTAAACAATGTAACTTTTACATAATGTACCCAGATACCAGAAAGAGCAAACATCTGTGAAATGAATGCTTACATGGAGCAAATTGACAGAACATAACTAGCACTCTCACCACTAAAATGGTGATTTTGTATAGAAGTATTAAAGTGCACTGTCAAGTGTCACATACGCTAGTGTCGATAAAGTTTGTTGTATTAAACTTGGCATATTTCTTTTAGAAATACTGTCTGTTGTCTTGTTAAAGAAATGTTTAAATTATGTTCGAATTCATAAACAGAATATTACAGACAAAAATTCTCACTTCAGTGTACGTTAAAAAAAAAAAAAAAAAAACTGAAAATGAAGTGAAATCCTGTTGAAAGTTGTATTTTAAACAGTTTTATTTATTCTGTCAGACCAAACCTCATGTCCAACTTTCTATTCAGACCTCACCGTGTGCCAGCTCTCCCCACACATTAGTCGCATTCACAAACTCACACAGAACCAAATTCAATTCCAGGAGTTGTTGCTTGACTGTACACAGAATGAACGTGTTGACCTCTGACAGGGTGAACTAGCCTACAACAACCCTTCTGGGGGGAATATCATAATTTCCACAAAAATATTAAGCAGAATAACTGTTTTCAACATTGATAATAATAAGAAATGTTTCTTGAGTAAAAAAAAATCTAAATATCAGCATGATTTCTGAAGGATCATGTGACACTGAAGACTGGAGTAATGATGCTGATAATTCAGCTTTAAATTACATTTTAAAATACATAAAAATAGAAAACAGCTCTTTTAAATTGTAAAAACATCTCACAATATTACTGTTTTTACAATGGGAAACAGACAAGCAAACAATACAGTCAAATGTACAAAGGCACCGCTCTAGTACAGCATTAAAGTTTAATAAAAATATAAGGTTAACTTTATTTTGCCCTCAAACAATTTTCCCATGAACAAATAATAGATTCATGAAACCAAAGATTGCTTTTTAGATATACCCTAAATGAATTATATCTCATGTTTAACAGTTACAGAGACATCAACGCCTGCAGCAAATATCAGAAGGACCTGCAGAGGTAAGGCTGTTCTTGGCAGGGTACATGAGTGCTGAATGCACGGAGATCGCCTGGACCTCAAAACTCCGAAAACGTTTTTTCTCTGAAAAATTGACTGATCTGAGGTTTAGACAACTACATTCTCACCTGAAAACTCTTAAAAATACATTCTGTGACACAACAACAACAGTATTTTGAAAATTATAGTGGGTTTTCACCTCCACCATTGCCACTTGCTGGGAGAAATGCTGCCTGTCTAGAATGCAAAGAGACATGCAGAGTGATACAAATAGTGAACAGTCATAGTTCAGGTGCAATATCGAACAGTGCTGATCGCCTCCCAGCCAATCAGATTTGAGGACCAGAACTTAATCACACAATCTCATTCGCCTGTCTATTAAACCTTTCATAAGAACATCCAAACCTGCATTGGTGCTGTATGTATAGATATGAAACAGCTTCACAAACATCTTCACAGATATCTTTTCAACTACACAGTATCGTTATTTCTGTTACAAATGTTCATATCACAGAAGTACTGGGATAAAAGTTTATAGTTCAGATATAAACACTGATGTCTACAGAAGCGATCAAAATGGAGCAAATCAACTTTTGAAAGTAACTTGGCGCTTCAAATAAAGATTGTATCAATTACATCACGCCAGTAGGTGGCGATAAGTCGTGTTAAAAAAATGTATTTGTCATTGAATCATTCATTACAGAGATTCGTTCAAAAAGGCTGATTCATCCAGTAATGAAACAAGTCAAGTATTTATGAGTCAGTGAATTATTCATTCAAGCAGTTCTTTTTAAATAATTAACTTAGATTAATTAAACATTTTAACATTTTAAATTGACTTAAATTAGGGTGACCATATGTGCCTTTTTCCCAGGACGTGTCCTGTCCAGGATTTCTAAGTTGCATAAAATGTCCCAGTTTTGGTTTTGTTTTCATATTTGCGGAAGGTAATGACTGAAAAATAATTTGACCAATAGCGTGCAATTATACATAATCGACCAATCGTGGCTTGCGAGAAGGCTGGATCTACAGAGAACGGTCAAAGCATTGCAAATACGACAACATTTTAATGCATTGCATCACCCTACTTAAATATGTTCTGACACATTTTGTCAGAACCTCAAGTAACTTTTTTTATTTTTTTTAGTTGTCTTTTCAGAATAATGGGAGAATCGTGAACTCTGTTTGAAACAAACAAACAAAAAAAATTGTGATTCCCAATTCATCCAGAATCATAAACCTTGAGATGCAATTGCACATGTGAATTAAAACACTGCAGAAATGAATTTAATTGTTTTAATGCAAGGACACATCCTGTGTGAACTATCCTTAAG
Organism: Ctenopharyngodon idella; assembly: GCF_019924925.1. Taxonomy (NCBI): domain Eukaryota; kingdom Metazoa; phylum Chordata; class Actinopteri; order Cypriniformes; family Xenocyprididae; genus Ctenopharyngodon; species Ctenopharyngodon idella. Next base: position 7,263,374 of record NC_067228.1, on the reverse strand, counting down.
ATCACACATCTACAGTAGATGGGGATTAAGATGAACTTGAAAAAAAAAATCCCCTGAAACCAGATTCCCCATCCAGCACCAGTGCAACAAAACAACCACACCTCAGACCTCGAAACCAGAGCAGTGGGATACAAACATTTCCACCCTTATAGTCTCCACGGCATTCACATGTGCTGTAGCAGCATGCAAACAGTCAGAGTGTACCATTACAGGGAGCCGCTGCGAGCATGCATGCCCTTGCAATTGCGGTCACGTCTGCCAAAGTGTGTAATGGTATACGTGTCCAATGAGTTTCTGTTTCATAGGCTGGGCATCACCTTGACGACAGCATCCGTTGATTAGTTATGAACGTCAATATTGCTGAGCTATTTAGAGCAGAAGGTGATGATGACGAAAATGCAATAGTATATGAGCAACACTTGTGGTTGAAAGCTGCATTGTATTACAGAGGCTAGATCTGCATTTGCTGTAATGAAATTGTATTTGTAATGTTTGCAAAATTGTAATGTTTGAGTCCTTGTGTGCACTGTAATGAAAAAGTGAAGGAGGAAAAGTAAATAACAGATATGCTAATAGCTTACTCATGTTTATTTGGCCACACATCAGAGTATAGTAGTGTGGCTCCTCTGCCATAGTGCCAGACACAGGTCAAGGTTATTGTATTTAGCCCAGAAGCTCACAGTCTGCTTAAGACAGGAGAAGAACGTGACGCTGTTACAGATGAATAAGAGCCACATATGCTCTATGAGCAAGAAAAACGAGAAAAGACTCTACCTGACAGTTCATCGCCTGACAGAACCAGGCTGTCAACTCTCTCACTAAGCCAAAGGAGGAGAAAAATGTCTCCTTTTGCCCTTCGGTGTGAAGAAAAACCACCCCATCTCTGAAAGCATGCAAGGAGACAGCTCTGAGGAACATTAATGGCACTTCCTGTCACTGAGGTTGGAGAGCTAGGGGGTAAAGCAAAGAGGGAAGACACACACACTTGCACACACATGCATCAACACAGATACAAAACACACAATACGGCACGTACAGTCAAGGAAAACCTGAAAATATCGAATTTTTATATTGTGTTTTTCAGGCCTGGTAAAGTCATGAAAAAAATGGTAAAAGTCATTGAAATGGGTATTAAATACATTTTTCTGCTTTCATGTTCTGCTCAAAAATATTTAATTAGCTAGATGCTATGCATGGACAGCAAAACTGGTCACCAGCAAACTAGTAAACATCAAATAAACAAAATTTTAGTAATAACATTTCTAATAACCAAAGAAACAAAACTGATACTAGAACTTGTTTTCAATAAACCACACTAAATTCTTAGATTTTTGATATATTTTCAGAAAAACAAGTTTGTTTGTTTGTTTGTTTGTTTAGAGTGTGTGTGTCAGTGTCCGCAAGCTTTAGGGTTGCAGCCACTGGGCTATAACAATATTCACAGATCTAGCCTATGTGACGTGGTTGTATATGATTTGGCAATGGGCCCTTTTTACATTTCTGGGATTCTCAGAAGCGGAAGTTTTCATAGTTGGGTAAACTTCTATAGCGGTGAATGGGAGATGACAGCAAATATAATTTTTGTATTTGGATGTGCTCTAAAAGCAAAAGAAAAAATCTGCAATAGCATTTCCACGACTTTCCAAAAGAGGGAAAAAAATATATAAAAATTGATTACAGCAGTCAGAAGAGAGAAAGATGTCAAATTTGCCGTCACTCCCCTAGCCGTATTAGAAACACCCTCGAGGCAGCAATAATGCATTTTATGTCATAAAATGAAAATATTACAATTTTGATTTGTGATGTTGATAACTGTGGAAACGCATCATCACAATACGTGAAAAGGGTTCATGGGGGACAGCCTATACACCGGTCAAAATCGGGCGACTTCCCAAATTTTTAAAAATGTTTATAATCGGGAGGTCAGGAGGTTCCCAAAAAAAAAAAAAAAAAAAAATCGCCTGTGAGCTCGTACGACAGCGAAAATCATACTGTGTACACCCGTCCTGACCAATCAAATTTCCACCTCCAAAAAATTCCAAAAGACAATTTAAAATATTGAAATCAGACTGATTCGCTAATGAATCTTTTTACCAATTTGTTAGTCAGTTTGAACGATTCAATGAAATGAGCAGACTCAAATGATTCACATGACTCACAAATCAGATCATACTGGCTTGCAAGCATGTTTTTCTCCACACAAGAGCAGTACGGATTTTCCATTCTGGTCTGGTTTAGTTTATGCTCTTTAGTTGGCAGCTGCTGCAAAAAATATCAAAACATTCTTAAAACAAGAAAACTTTACTTGAAGCATGATTGCAAAAGATTTGACTTACGTCATTATGTGACAGGAAGCTTGCGCTCCAGACTGTCGTGAACATGCTCAGGACTGTAAATAATGTTCAGTTTCGCTTCAATAAGACCTCAATGTATCATCAGGAGCCACGGGTATTAATTTTGTTTTGCCTGTATTATTTGACTCCCAAAGTGATGGTAGCCATTGACTTGCATTTTATGAATCACCAAGGACCACGGTTTCAGCTTAAAAATCTTCTTTACTGTTCTACTGAAGAAAAAAAGTCACCTACATCTTGGATGGCCTGAGAGTTACTTAACAGCAAATTTTATTTTTTGGGTGAAATATCCCTTTAAGGGAGTGATCAGGAGAAGCAGACAGTCTTTTTTTTTTTGAAGGAGTGAAAGATTTCAGTTGAAATGAGAAGGTTCGACTCACCTTGCTGTGGGACATCCTAATGAACCTGGCCTGACTATACGTGCCGTAAACCAAGATGACAGATGAATTATTAAAAAGGGTCCAAAGACAGGACAAGGTGGACATTTCATCAATAGACTTTTGTTGCTGCAATGTAAAGAGCTTGGAGGCAGGTAGACAATATTCAAAGTTTGTCTAGAAAAGAACAACAATGACTTGATGTAAGTCACGCTATGTCGATACTGGTTAGACTGCGGACAGTATGTTAATAAGACAAAGCATTCTGCAATATAAACAGTGGAAAAATAAAGTACAGCGAAAACTGAGGGGGGAAAATGTAAAAAAGGGGACAAATTTTATCCTCAATTTAATTAAACGAGTATTCAACTTTGTATAAATAAATAAATAAATAAATACTTTCTCGGTTAGATAATACACGGCCAAATCCCCTCAACTTTGTTTTCCCAATTTTTTACGGGGGGGTCAGGAATAGGGCATTCAATTATGGCATGAACTGTAGTGCAATATCATTCATATTTGTGTACTGAAAATGCAACTGGATTAGCAGTCATACGCGATTTACAATCATACCACACAACAGGAGAGGAAAAAAAAAATGGGCTGGAAATATTTTCACTATTATAACAGCACACGAAAAAAGGCCATGTTTGTCCGTACAGCTGCTGCACATTCGGGATTTGGGATTTACCAGCATAATTATCTCCGAGTTAGTAATCCATTGCTGACCAATCATCTGAGAGATGGGGCTTACAAAGGCCGGCTGTTACCCTACTTGTGTGGCCCTTTATGCTATAATTTGTACCTACTATGCAATCAGATTACTCTAAATCTAAATGACTTGCGTCCTCACTGGACAGATAATCTTTAAGCTTCATGTTCCAAGAATGAGTAAACATGGCACTCCACGTAAAAATAAGCATGGCAGATGATAAATGAAACAATTCAAGCATTTCATTCTTTACTTGCATTCATAAAATATCTTACAGTAGTAAAATCCCTGTAGGATAATTTGAAGATGCTTCATGAAAAAATTAATTTATGACAACGGCATCACATCCAAACCATCACAAATACAATCAGGCGGGATTCGGGAAATGGAATCTGTATGGCCCCTTCGTTTCAGCAGCAGAAGTTCCAAAATTAAAATTAAAAGGAAACTGCAGCAATATTTTTTGTCCATTATGATTTATAGGAGACGGTTAATGAAGAAAATCCTTAAATCACATCCACCAACACCTGACAGTGAAAGTAACCCAGGGTCAGTCCAGAAGCTACTGCGGTTGATCACATTAAAGGCTTCCTCTGTAGGAAGTAATAAAGGTGCTGTACAATACCTACAAAACTATCCATTAGCATTTCCACATAACAGGCCATTAGCATTATCAGTTAAATTTGAATTTTGAAATGGGATGGATGGATGGATGGATGGTCATAAAAATAGGTGGTTGGAAACAGCAACTGATGCAGACAGATAAGCCATGTTCCAAATGGCACACTTCATATGCACTTACGATCTTGTGGACTTGCAATGGCCGCTGTGTGCATGTCCGTTAAGTCCACAAGACCGTAGGGTGTCCAATTTGTCCAACTTTTGCCAAGCATGCACTGAAGGGAGCTCCGCAGCAGACGAATGACAGATGGACAGACAGAGAGATCGGTCGGACGGATGGATAGATAGTTGAAATGCCACCTCCTGCATATAAATTTATATTTATATATTTTAATTATATTTATATATTTTAATCATATTTATTAAATTAATTAATGTTTAAGAACACTTCATTTGCTTGAATACATTATATCCCACTTAAAATTGAAATTCAGCCTTCTGTAGGGTGTGAGCAATTTGATACAAATTCCAGCTCAATTCTTAATTTCGCACAACAAAAGACTAATAATGCCGTAGCCTCTGGAATATGATGTCCTGAAGGATCTTGAGCTGTGACATCAGACAGGCACAGCAGACGGGGAGAAAAAATTACCAAAAAAATTATTTATTGTATACCCCCCCTCCTCCTCCATTCATTTCATTTCATAATAATCAACTTCATAAGATTAACAACTTCTCAAAGGCAGTCAATAGAGACTTTTTTGCTTATCTTATAGTGCAGTTAAAACATCTACCAGCAGGGCTTAACTGGGTCATGCTAACCGTCATACCTTGACCCCTTGATAGAAATGCATTAACTCTGCCTCCAGTGTGTATATAAAGCTGCACTGAATGCTCTCTATTCAAACAGAGAAAGTCACTGACCCATGCAGCAGTTCTGCTCCTTTGCTAGCTTTAAGAGATATTCTGCACAAGTTCTTCTGTTTTGTGTGTTGGTTTCAGGCACTGTGGGTGTGAGTTACCTCTCTCACACTCTGGTGTCAATGTTGAAAGGATTAGAGGAGCCCTAATGTTTCCCATCTGTCACTGAGCCAAACCATCCCTCGGCTCATCTGATCCGCAAGCTGCTTCCTTCCTCAAAATCACATTTAACAAATGATTCCTCGCTCTCTGATTAAAGTCTAGATCTTTTTTAATCCACAGTCTGTATTCTCAATACTTATCTAACTTTCGGTTCTGTTATAATTTTTTTTTTTACACTTTTTGGGCCACATATGCATATACCACCTGTGAGGACCTATAAAAAGACACAACAGTTCTGTTCCAAAACCTACGTAGGCAGCATTTTAAGGCATCATGGGCACACTGCTGACATGATTATGCTGCCTTGTAAGATAAATTAATTTGGCACAATTCGAAGGCAGCATGTGTCCTTCACAGGGAAGGCATTCCTACAATGCATTACAAAAAGCTCAGTTAAAAAAAAAAAAAAAAAAAAACAGAAATGTTGATTATAAATATAATTAATTAAATATTGGAGACCATAGGCAACCAGTCTGTTGCTGGATCCGCTCTGATTGAATTACATGCATGCCATTATCTGGGATTAGGTAGGTAGTGAAATTCCAACATGAGCTACACTCATGACTTAAATCATTAATGCACATGTTGAAATATATATAGAGAAGAGGGGCTTTTATCAGATTTTTGCAGGGTTACATATAACCTGAGGTGATGCTAAATAAACCACTACAGTCGGGGCAGCTGTTGCAGTTCAGTTCCTCTCTTAGGTCCATTACTCAGTCCTGGATTTCAGCGTTGAGAGGAAGGTTCCATCCCACTAACCACAGCTGATTGACGGGAAATCTGAAGAACTTAGAAGTCTAGGTGAAGACAGATACCTCGTGGCAGTAGCCAATCAAAAGGAGATCAGCGAAAGCCCAGTTGAGCGGAGAGTTTTAAGAGGCAGTGCTGTGCGCAACCTGATTATAATGGAACCGAATTAGCGGGTGCAGACTCAGCATTTTACTTGAACTGCTTTCTAAATGTTAGAAACGAAAGAATATAAATTATTTTATTTCACATTCATGTGATATCCTATGCACCAAGAATGAAAAACATAAATTAGCAGGACCAATATTATGATGTCATAAATAAAAAATAAATAAATACTGTATTTTATATACACTATCATTCAGAGGTTTGGGGTCGGTATGATGTTATGTTTACCAAGACTGCATTTACAAATAACTTTCTATTTTAATACATTTTAAAATGCAATTTATTCCCTTGACGCAAAGCTGAATTTTCAGTATCATTACTCCAGTCTTCAGTGTCACATGGTCCTTCAGAAATCATTCTAATATGCTGATTTGGTGCTCAAGAAACATATCAATGTTGAAAACCATGATTTTTTTTTTTTAGAATTCTTTGATGAATAGAATGTTCAAAAGAACAGAATTTATCAGAATAGCATCCTTTGTAACATTAAACGTCTTTACTGTTGATTTAAAGGATTAGTTCACTTGAGAATTAAAATTTCCTCACCCCCATGTCATCCAAGATGTTCATGTCTTTCTTTCTTTAGTCGAAAAGAAATTGCGTTTTTTGAGGAAAACATTCCAGGATTTTTCTCCATTATAGTATACTTCAATGGCTACCGTTTGAGTTAGTCTTTGCATATGTGCTTTGTAAACACTTACTTGGTACTTCCGCCTACATCACGCTACATCACCTTTCCAACATGATTACATAATGTGTAGCGCATCGCAGAGCTAGTGCAAGATGAGTATTTGTGGTCAAAAAGTATATACATTTTATTTTTTAGGAAATGACCGATTGTTTCGCTAGATAAGACCCTTATTCCTCGGCTAGGATCGTGTAGAGCCCTTTGAAGCTGCACTGAATCTGCAATTTGGACCTTCAACCCATTGGTAGCCATTGAAGTCCACTATATGGAGAAAAATCCTGGAATGTTTTCCTCAAAAATCTAAATTTCTTCTCGACTGAAGAAAGAAAGATTTTATTTCACATCTTAAATGCTATGTTTTTGATAACATTGCAGGCAATTTCAAATAAGCACATTGTCAACTGAAGTGAACGTATGCAGATCCTCTGCTTAGTATGTTAGGAGCAGTGAATGCTGTGTCGGGACCCTGTGAATCAGTATGTAGCTAAACAGTCGGACTCAGCATTTGTCACCCATTATCAAGCTCGAAGCGGTTTTTGGCCACTCTGTCCTCGCTTCCAGACTAGGACCAATTACACGACCCATAGGAGCTACTGATGTAAGCCATTTTGACATCAGGGTTACAAGAGGGTCACATCCCAGTTATTGGGAAAATATTTTAAAAAATGACTTCGTAATAACTGACATCATTAGCAATGACATCAACAGTTTAGCTGCGGTGTAAACTGTTTGAATGAATTCAGTTACTGTCAGTCAAAGAGGTACGACTTGGAGGGTTAATTGATTTCAGCATGCACCAAGGTAAGAAAACTGCACCTCATTTTGCTGATGCAGTAAGAAAATCTAATTGGGTGCCGTAGAGGGATCGTTTGAAATTGCTGACTGTTTTACCTTTAGATTTGAACTTTATATTATTTACATTTTTGGCTTTTTTATGATAGAGGAGAGAAAACAATAGGGAACACAACTGGGAAAACTGGGAAAACTGCAAACTGGATTAAAAGTCAATCATTACTTTTTTAAATGAATGTTCACTGTCTTTTTGTACATAATTTATAGGTACACGCAATTACAAAGAAAAAATATTTTTATCTAAATGGACTGAACTTTCTACACCTCTGAAACAACTATCCTTTTCAGCCCCTTCCCAACAAACACCTGGCTTCATCCTGGTACATATCAGTCACTTACAATTCGATTAGTTCCTCTGCATAAAGTCAAGTCTCACTCTGCATATTTTCTCAGTGAATATCCATTGAATAGTTTCGCTGTTTAACTACATACATTTTGGCAGCATCCAAAGGACTTAGGCAGTGAAGACATGATAGACATTATTTATTATGCATCTACCATGGAAAACTGCCACTGAGCTTGTCAAATCAAATGTGTGTTGTGCAGCATTTCATAATGCAAAAGACACTAACTGTTCACCACTCTTTGGGGAATGTAATGTCGCCACAGTCCCAGTGTTGCTCTCTCTCATGACACCCGTCACATCCGTCCCTTGGCATCGGCACACGGTGTGAATTGTCACAGATAAGTTACAAATATAAACACACGTGACAAACAGGGGCTTTAACAAGTAGGAACTGGCAAAATTAGCATCAACTCAGCAGGACCCCTATAGTAAAGCAGCAATTGACTTTGGGAAAAAAAAAAAAAAAAAATATTACAAACATTAAAGAAAAAAAACTCACGAATCAGAGGACTTTAATAATGAAATAAAATAAAAGATAGGCCTAGATGTACACAGGGACATCCACATGGAGGCTAGGGAGAAGAAGAGGCTGCAGTGTCACAAGGAAATGGAAAGGAGTGTATGTGGTTTATATAGCACTACAGTGATGCCCACTCTTTCAGTGACCTTGGTGTCCGGAAGTATTTTGCCTGTTCATTTTCTCTCTAGGGCTTTTTTTTTTCTCTAAACCGTGAACCAAACCAGTCAGCTCTAATTACAATTACAGAAGCAATATAGTTTTTAAAAATGGTACATGATGGACTGTGTATCTTAATTCACTTATGTGATAATAAAATATAATTAAACAAATATAAAATGCACAAAATAAAATGAATATGAAATAAAATAATTACAAATCTATATTAATATAATAAATAACTAATTAAAACATTAAAAGTAAATTTAAACCTTTTCGATTTTAAAATTAAATTGTTCAGTATGGGTTCGATACAGCGGGGGTGGTGGGACTAAACATAAAATTGCTTGGTGTATTGAACAACTTGTGTCTCTCTCTTAAAATAAATTAAATAATTTTCTTGCACATTACTATAATATTAAAGATTACAGTTAACAACAGAGCCCAAACTATTAAATTCAGTTGCTATTAATTTTTAGATATAATAATCAACACTCAAATAAAAAAATAAAAAAACATGTACATTGCACATAAGGCAGGTTTTGCAACTTCTAAATATAATTATAAAATTATTTTTCAATTATTTTTCTACTCCCATTCATTTTTGAAATATGATCATTTACACAGTTACTGTCTTAACTTGTATCATGACAAATTTATTTAAACATATATTAAATAATTAAGACATTACTAACAGGTAAATATAATTAATATATAATCTAATTTAGTGCATATATTTAGTGAAATGCTCCCCGCTAGAGTTCATTTCTCTAGTGAACTAACATGCTGTGGACACTAAATGACTTGCCTGAGGTAAATGTAATGCTATGTGAGATGTTATCCTCAAGATGATATATTGATGTCTTTCCGTGGTTGAAACATTGGTTGAGAGATTACACGTAAACATAGCATAGATCGTCTGCTGTTCTTCTTCTGCGTTTTTTCCTGTTGTGGTGGTTAGCAAACAGCGTTGCATTATCATATGTGCCCCCTTCTGGATTGCCGTGTGGATCGCCTGTGATTGACTGTATTCGTTGTCTGACTGTATGCACCAAACTTTGACGTTTGTACTGTGACGGTTTCGGGACAATTGGCTACATGTACTGTTACACCCCTAATATATATATTAACCTTCAAAAGGTTTAGCCTATATGTAATTGTTAAAATAAACTCTCTGTGGAGAAAATATATTTTTAAGTTCCTCAAAATATTCCCAGTACTGTCAGGAAAAAAAAAATCCAGTAAGAGTGATTCATTACTCCCTCCAAAGAGGAATCTTTCCCCTCTCCCTCTTTCACCTTCCATCTTCATCCCTCCTGCTAATTACTAGAACTAGCTGACCTTCCCAATATCCTAGTTTCCCAGCTACGTTATCATTCGTTAAACTCCGCAGAGACACAAGAGATGTGGAGGCAATTTATTTCTGCCCCATTCCATACCCAGCCAGGAGCAGCAGCCCCCTCCCGGGCTTTTTCGTCAGTAAAAATAAATGTAAGGTCAAAGGAGCCACGCACACAATGACGAAAATATACGTACATGCGTGTGTGTGTATATTGGCAGTAATATGCATGCTAATTCAGGTCACGTTAGATGTCATGTCACAATTGCACGTCACTCCACAGCAGTTCTGACCTTAACAGCAAATGAGTTTTTATATAATTCAGCTGGTAAAAGACTCTCGGTAGTACCGCTCCACAAAGACAAATGACTATTAGACCAACTGAGACATATGTTAATAGACGTTACTGGGAAGCGGTGAGGTGATGGTATATACAGCATGACAGCAGAAATGTGTCAGTTTTTGCTGCCGTTTATACCGCTGTTGAAATATTTGCAATGGAAAAACATGGAATAATGTCAAAATTTGAGGAAGAGCTTTTGATCATACTGCCAATTCTTAGACATTATATAGATCGATTACAGAGACATTATTATGGTAGTGACAATGTGGAACCAAAAGGCCACAAGGATATTCAAATTTAAACATGCCAATTAATGGTTTGTACAGTTAACTCAAATAATTTTACTAAAATATGAAATTATAACTACATGAGCTTGCTTGTGTAGAACGACTGCCTCTTTGGCTCATGGATCACTTTCATGCATGATGGTGAGCTCCATAAATCACGGCAGACAGAATGGGACTAATTACCAGTCACCTATACAGGCATCTCCTAGCTGCAGGGGGACATGCTATACCACAAAACCAGCCTTTATTGTGGCATGACAGCAAGGCTTTTGTGCAACACACGGAAAAGATAGCGACCCACAATAGTGTCCGTGTTCAGAGAAAGAATAAAATAAATATCAGGAAGTAAACAATAACAATAATGCGGTGGAGTATGAAACAAATTACTGAGAATGGTCCATGTGAGTCTGTTTACTGTAAATAATGCGCAATGTATGGTCTGCAACCAATATTGGGTAAATATAAGGGAAACATAATAATTTTCTGGAATTGTCCGTGGGCGAACTCTGTAACTCATTTTCCAGTGATCATGACAACATGGTGCCATTTGCAAGCCATTTTATTGACATAATCTGATGTATGTCAGAGTAAAAAAACAGGACATTCACTGGAAAAAAAATGTAGGACAGGACTTGATTTTATCCATTAGGAATTGACTGGATTGTGTAAACTAGTTGATGTACACTGCCGTTCAAAAATCTGGGGTTAGTAAGATTTTTGGTTACGCTTTATTTTGATGGTCCACTTTACACGTTCTACTAACTATAAGTAACTCTGCAGGTCAACTAACTCCCATTAATTTGCAACTACATGTCAACTAACTCAGAGAGTTAGTAGACTGTTGGGTTAGGGTTAGTGTTATTAGAAGAATCTGACATACTTGCAAAGTTACTTATAGTTAGTAGAAGGGGGATCAAAATAAAGTGTTAGCAGATATTAAATAAAATAAGTAGACAGTCTACTAATACTCTAAAGAGAGTTAGTTGACATGTATTTGCAAAGTTACTTATACTGTAAAGTGGACCATCGAAATAAAGTGTTACCAGATTTTTTTTTGTTTTTGAAAGAAGTCTCTTCGTCTGCATTTATTTGATCAAAAATACAGTAGAAAGAGTAATACTGTTATTATTACAATTCAAAATAACTGTTTTCTATTTAAATATGCTATATTTTAAAATGTAATTTATTCCTGTGATGGAAAAGCTGAATTTTCAGCATCATTAGGTGCGTTTACATGGAGCATTGTAATCGATTTGGAAGTCCAATCCGAATGAAAATGCTCCATGTAAACACCTCAATCGGAATAAAAATGCCCAAACCGAATGAAATTGTAATCGGTTTGAAAGGGATGGATGAACCTTTCTATAAACTGAACAAAATAAAAATTCTGCCATGTAAACGCATTAAACCGATTACTTTGCGTCTACATCATCGTGTCATGAGGTCAGGGGTCGTCAGAATGCAAAAAGGCAACGGCAAAATCAAACTGGAGTACAACTGAAACAACACATTAATTAAATACACTAAAGGAACTCAGTGTATCATTACTACGGACCTTCATCCACACACTTCTGCTTTTCGGAGAAGGGAGGGGTAGTATTGAGATGCTCCTTAGAGATGCACAGCCACCAAAAAGGTCAGCTTCCTGCGCCTGTCTTTTACTCATACCTTCCAGCAATAATATGCTACAAATTCACGCTGTTGCTTGATTAAGAGCAACACTTTACATAAAAATAGCGCACATAAGAAATAATGGAACTCCATTTTGACAGGAATAAAAGGCAGCAAACAGAACATAGGCTAATGTGCGCATGTCACAAAATCATTACGTTTGAAAGCGCCGGCACATGTAAACACCATATCGGATTAGATAAGGTCTCATGTAAACAGTCCACCGAATCTTTCAATCGGAATGATTTTAATCGGAATGACAAAGAAGTGATCCTTGTGTCACATGATACTTCAGAAATCATTCTAATATGCTGATTTGGTGCTCAAGAATCATTTCTTATCATTATTATCAATGTTGGAAACAGTTGTGCTGCTTAATATTTTTAACTTTAAGCAGGCAACATATTTGTATTGCTACTGGTAAAATATTTATATGCAGACAGATATCATACAACAAGATGACACTCAGTTCTCACCAAGAAGCTTGATTCCTGATATAAACCTGTGACTTCTCACACTATCTCCAAATCTCCAAGGTATCAACTTCTTTTGAAATGGATCCAAAAAAAGAATGATGGCAACTAGAAGCATCATATTTATCAAACCAACCAATGACAGACAGGAGAAGCAATCTGTAAACCTGCTTGAAAACAAACCTCATTTTTGCAATTTCATTGAGGGATTCCAGTGGCGCAGAAATTACACATTTCACCTTTAAGCAAATGACTTATTCTTGTTGACCTTGAATAATCCCAAAACTGCTCCGGCATTTCCTTTAAAGACATCTATGAAATTGCTAAGATGTTCTTGTTAACCTTGTATAATCATTAGCAGAGGTTGGGAGGTTAAATACTGTGCAGATAATCATTTTCTCTCTGGATTTTACAGCAGGTCTTCTGTACGACTAGCAGCAGCATGCTGTTGATTGAGATTTTATGAGTGTGATTAACACTGATATTAAACAGCGGCAATGAGACGGTGTAACACTGTCATACAGAAGGGAAACTCTTTGATTGTACTCTTCACAAGTGCTTCTCCACACTTATTGAGAAAGCAAGTGCACATCACCAGCTCCTATATTTCTGAAGGAGACAGCAGGTATAATAACAGCCCTGTGAACATTTGAGAGCTCTAGGTTACAATTTTGTGCTGAGCTAAAGTACAATCTCAAAGATGAATTAGGCAGCTCTCTTTACCTTCAAAAAATGCATAGATCCGAGTTCCATAATACAATGTTTCAAACAGTCTAGAAACTCTTCCAAAGAAGAAAGGATATGTGGGAATAATCAGTGTTGGGGAAAGTTACTTTTAAAAGTAATGCATTACAATATTGTGTTACTCCCTAAAAAAGTAACTAATTGCATTACTTAGTTAATTTTTATGAAAAGTAATGCATTACATTACTTTTTCTCACCTGGGCTGGACTTGCTTGTTTGTTTTTGGCATTTTTGGCAAATGTAAAGGCCCTTTAACACCCAAAGTGAAATGAATAAGACTCAGACTGAAGAAAAATTGCATATTTACACCTGTACAGTAGAGGGCGCAGCTCAAACAAACAATTCAGCTGTGCTGCCATTCTGGATTAAAAAAAGACGAGTATACAGGAGAAGGAAGTTCAACACTCTTATTTCTAAATCTATTCTAAAGTAATTTTTGATAATTAGTTTGGTTGAATTAGATCATTGAAGGTCAGCAGCAAAGACATTGGTTAATAAAGTGAGATTAAATACATAAAGTATATTTGTGTAATTTAATACAGTTAATTATTACAGGTTTGCGTAAAATTGAGATTGCATTTCACTGTTTTTATTCATTTTGAGGAATACTGAATGTTTTTGTGCAAGTGAGATGAGTAAATGCATGTTCACATTTAGTCTAGAACTACAATACCCATCATGTTCACACAGCGCACACAACACCTCTGCACATTATTTCTCTCAACATGGGGACAGGAGAGCTGTCAGTCAATAAATGGGAAAAAGTAACTTGCATTACTTATTTGAAAAAGTAACTTAGATATTTTGTAAATGAAGGTGAGATAGTCAAGCACATTCAGGGATGTGGGAATAGCAGCTTTCATCAGACCCTTTCATGCGTTACTTTACTAGTTACTTGAAAAGCTAATCTGATTACGTAACTCAAGTTACTTGTAATGTGTTAGCCCCAACACTGGGAATAATGAAGTGCAGAAGGAAGGAAGGAAGGAAGGAAGGAAGGAAGGCGGGAGGGAGGGAAGAAGGTTCAAAAACTAACATGTGCTCTATTCTATGCCTGCAAATGCTTGCTTATTGTCACTGTGGGTACATTTATCTTACGGACGCGTAGAACAAAGGTGGACTAATATATGTTTAAGAAAAGAAGTTCAAACCAGCCCATTTCCCAAGATGCCTAAAGTCTACAATGTGTTTTGCTTTTCAAGGCATGACGCAATACTGCTGAACAAATTAGTCCTGATGAGTAAAGATGAGTAAAGGACATAAGTGCTCTATTAATTATGTATAGGTAGACCACACTTCACTGAGAATATCTGAGAAGCCACACCTACTGCCTTATGTTCACATTACACACACACACACACACACGCAGAGAGAGAGAGAGAAAGAGAGAGCGCAACAACCCAATACACAGAAACTGACATAAAAGGTCAGATTTCCAAAAGCTCTGGCTAGATTCAACCAGGTAAATTTGTTTGAAATAATGCATAAACACTTTTAGACCAACACTGAATTATGGACCAGAGCAATCATATTCAACTGTTTTGTATTTCCATTAAGGAAATTTCTATTTTTACAATTATGGATGAACAAAGGTTGCTCGAAGACACAAAGGCCAGAGCTTAGAGTCAGTATAAAGCCCTTTAGGTTGCATATATTATGAGGCTTACTGTAGAATTATAAATACGAGAGGATTATTTAGTCCAAGGACAAATGCGAAAATATAACATCAAACTGTTAAAGACGCTCACTGCAGTCCCGTACTACTGGTATACCTACATGCACTTCCATTACACTGTCACCATCATTTGTGTGTTGTTTTGCACACATTTACATCAATATACATAAAAATAGCTATAATTCACATATCTAAAGCAATGAAGATGTCTGATGTTGAACACCTGAGAACACTCAAGAACTACGGATACATACTGACAATGAAACGATATTGTATAATTAATTTAATATGTAGCGTGTGTGTGTGGGTGGGTGTGTATATGTATGTGTGTATATATATATATATATATATATATATTCTCATATAAGGATTTATCGTATTTATAATGCTAGTTTTTTTTTTGTATATTTTATATATTTAATGTAAATATTTAATATTTAACTGTATATTTAAAATATTTAATGGCATGTTTCACTCAAAATCAAAGATGTCATGTCTCAAAGTCAGTGAGTAAAACTCATAAACCAGATAGGTTTGGTTCGTGAACAAATCCTTCGTATTGGTTTTATCAATTGGTGATTAATCGAGAAGATCCGATTCAAACGAATCGTTCTTTCACAAATCGGACACTTCTTCTCAAATGACAAGGGCGCAATTCAAGATTCTCAGTTTAAACTATTCGTCCACAAATCTGTCATATGTCTTCCGAAAACTTGTAATATATATTATACGAGTCATTTGGACTACTGTTATGACACTTTTATGATTTCAAGTTCTTTGTAAATGCTTCTTACGGAAATCATAATACAGTGCAGGGCATTCATCTTACTTTCAAAGAAAGTGAGTCATATGTTTGGCACTGTATGAGGATGAGCTTTAATTTCTGAGTGAACTATACCCTTAAGTATTATAAATATCTGTTATACGGAGAAACCTAGTTAGCTAACGTACCAACCTAAACAGCATTTTTGGCCATTACTAGCGCGTCGGTTGAGATACGATGCCTTGCAGGACAGAAATGACAGTTAACTACTTTAACGCTTAGAAAGCGGTGCGAACAGGTAAGGTGAAAGTGTTTTGCCAAAGTTGTTAATTAAACATACTCTGATTACGGAAAAAATGAAGAAAGACGCACTTTGAGAGCAAATACGCAAGATTTCTGACTAAAACATCCATACAATCACACACACGAGTTAAAATATCAAATACTGGCTTGATGCTTCAAGTTGTTTTTCATTCACTAAAATGAAGTTGTGGTGGACGGAACGGCTGTCAATATTGAAGCTGTCAAAAACGCATTTGCATATGAATTCTCCTGAGGTTCACTTACCTGAACAGCTGATGTTTACCGGTAAAGTTGAACAGACTTGGCGGCACTCCGGGTTGCAGGTTGCTCGGCTCAAACGGACTGTGAGGCGATGAGCCGCGTCCTGACTGAAGTTTACGAATCCTACTATGGCGATGGCTACGTGAGTAATATTCATTACACAAGTCCTCGCCATTGGCAGGTTACTAAGCAACGTCAACTGGAACTAATTAATATTCGCCACCGACATTTCGCCATTGGAGAGTTAACTAGAACGTCAGCGTGATGTACTTAATATTCATATTTTGAGCCTTCGCTATTGGATGGTAACCACGCGACGTCAGCACCGTGCGAGTAATATTCATAAACTGACTTCGCCATAGTATTTGTATAGAATTCGTAATTTTTCGCGTTGGAAATCTCCACGCATGCTCATCCCGATACCTCAGGGGCAGCGCTACCTGAGAGCACATACTGTATGCCCTATTTTCACTGCCTGTACACTCCCTTCCTCTCTTTCTCCCTATGGGAACTTGGGAAGAAATCACTTTGCAATTATATGCCAATAAAAAATACCTCTGAAAGTTTTCTCTTCTTGCATAGGAAGTCTTTACTAAGCGAATGCTGTTAGTTTATAATATTTCTCCTCAGTGGAATTTAAAAATAAAAGTAAAAACACTGGAATATGTGAAACATTTTAATTTTGTTTTATATTTACATTAATGCACTTAGCAGATGCTTTTATCCAAAACGACTTACAAAAGAAGAATAAAAAATTCATCAAAGAGCCAGCAATAATGCTGGTTTATCAGACTACTAGATTAGCACGCAAGCTAGAGAACAAAATAATATTTTAAAAGTACATTTCCGTAAGAGTTTAAACACTCGATCAAATAAAGAATGTCTTTAAAGGGATAGTTCACCCAAAAATGAAAATTCTGTCATCATTTACTCAACCTCAATTTGTTCCAAACCTGTATGAATTTCTTTCTTCTGCTGAACACTAAAGAAGATATTTTGAAAAACGTCGGTAACCAAATAGTTGATGGGTCTAATATGAAATTTCTGATATGAAATATCAAAATTGTGCACTATATTGTACAGAATGTAACAGCAACCCAAGGATTCACTAATAAATCCAATGCCTCTCATTCTTTAAGCGGGGGTAGCTTGAGCCAAATTTGACTTCGGTACACAAGGTTTGAATAATGTTCAAGATGTCTGCTGTGGTGAGACGGCCCGCCAGAACGTATAGACCCCTAATTGCACACTACAGTAATAGTGATCTACAAAAAATCTATTTTAGAATTTAAAAACAGGGTTTGAGGAAGCACCCACACGGAACTCCACCCGTTCATTCACTTCCTGTGGTCATGTTGGGCAGAGCTTCCATTCACAGGGTATTTTCTTTCCAGGCATTGACAGAACTGCCCATTCTCACACCAACAGCCATCAGCATGAAACGCATGGGCCGCACAAGACGTCTGTAGCAGTAAGAGTGGTGGGTCTAAATCAATTTCCACATTAATAATCCTAAATACAATCATGCATGCACAGATATTAATGGAGATGGATGCAGCCATTTTAAGCGCATCAGATGTTGATGTCAAGTCTGTCCTGTGTGTCCCAGGAGTGAGTCGGATCTGATGAAAGCTGCTATTCCCACATCCCTGAATGTGCTTGACTATCTCACCTTCATTTCTCAGTCTAGGAATACATACTATAATGTCGACAGAAGAAGATCAGAGGCATAGTCTTGCTTAATACCACTAAATGAAAAATGAAATGTTCTGAAATAGCAGCATTCATGTAGCTTCAACAGTTGAGCATGGGTTTGATTCCCAGGGAATGCATGAACTGATCAGATGTATACATTAAATGCAAGTCACTTTGGATAAAAGCATCTGCCAAATGCATAAATGTGAAAATAAAGAACCACATGGAGCAAAAAAAAAAAAAAGTGATTCCTGAGTCAGGCGTGCAAATTGGCAGTTAGCTGTGAATGGACGGGGTTTGCTTCCAAAAACGTCTTGTGATAGCAAAGTGTAAAATTCCTGCAGAGATGCTGGTGACGAAGGAGCAGCTCTTCCAGAAGGGACTGTGACAGTGTGGTGTCGAAGGAGTTGGAAATAACAGGTCTATCTCTTGCCTTACTGATAATGAAACGGGAAAGCTTTTCCCTCCAGAGTGCTCTTCTGATTCTCGAGCAGGAACCAATGATCAACAAGACGTTTAACAAACAAACAAAAAACTCTTTAGTCATTAATGTCATTGAGGCACTTGAGTATTAATGCTCATTGTTATTCTCTTTATAAAAAGATCTCACAAAACCTGTCAACAATATGTCTGGGGCTTAATTCACACCAAATTTAAAACAGATATAATACTTAGACTTTATAACTTTAATAATTATACTTTGCTTAAATCATTTTTTTTATTACATTTATTTACCCGCCCCAACTCTCATTATTGCAATGCTAAAAAAATCTTTGGTTACACTTTATTTCAAGCTGTCTTTGTTACACTGTAATTATACATTTAAGTACTGAGTAATATTAAGTAACTATATGTACTTACTTTAGGGTTAGGATTTGGTTTGGTTTAGGGTTAGTTGCATGTAATTATTCATAATTTAGTTATTAGTAACTACATGTAACATATGTGACAATGACACTAAAATAAAGTGTTACCAAACCTTTACTCAAAAATATGTATTTCATATACTATCAAAATCAAAATATATCAAATGAAAAATAAGATGCATTATGGTAACGAGAATGAGATCAAGTTTGGACACATTACTGTTTAATGTTTTTGAAAGAAGACTCTTAAGCTCATCAAGCCTGCATTTATTTTATCAAAAATACAGAGAAAAAAAAAAAAAAAAAAATATATATATATATATATAGAGAGAGAGAGAGAGAGAGAGAGAGAGAGAGAGAGAGAGAGAGAGAGAGAGAGATAATATTAAAATTCAAAATAATGGTTTTCTATTTTAATATATTTTAAAATAAAATTTATTTCTGTGATGCAAACCTGAATTTCCAGTATCATTACTCAAGTCTTCAGTGTCACATGATCCTTTAGAAATCATTTGATTTGATACTTCGTTATTATCAATGTTGAAAACAGCTGTGCTGTTTTATATATATATATTTTTGGAACCTGTGATATTTTTTTCGGGATTCAATGGTGAATAAAATGTTAAAGTAGTCAATTTTATTCCTTAAAAAATTACCAAAATAAGACATTTAAACATTTTTCCTGTGAAAAAAAAAAAAAAAAATTCTTCATGCCTTAAATAGCTTGAATGTAACTCTACACCCTTGCTTCATTTATTATACACGGATCTATGAATATACTAATTAGCCCCACCTCCACTCACTCACACGAGCTCAGAGATCCACTCGGTCAACTGCTGAGGTAAACGCTGAACGATGGTATCGCTTTTTACAACGTCGAACACATGGCGGTAATTAATATGAATAGCCTTTTGCTTGACTACATTATCAAACAGCTAATAATGTGTTGCTAATGTTACACAAACCATGTTCCCGTTCGCGAGTCAGACAGCTGTCTTCTAACAATCAGCATCCTTAGAAATGCTTTGAACACCTCAGAACATCAGTGGAGAAAGGCATGTATAGTTCATCATAACATCGTAATATACATCATACACCCGCTATATTGGTAAATCTACACAATTTTTTATATGAACAGAAAAATATACCGGGATGTTTTCTTGAGACTCTCCTGTTTTACCGCACTAATGGTTAATGATATGCTAAAGCCCGCCGGCACGTTGATGTGATTGGTTACAAGGTAGTTTGTGACATCAGAAACACCAGCAATTTTAACAGGTTTGAGACTGTTTGTTTCACTGCAGTTTTAAAGAGAAAATACTCAGCAATGGTGTTGACTGATGAATTTGCACATGGTTTGTCTTAAAGCATATTTAAAAACACCACATCGACATATAAACAACATTAAAAACTTAATTCCCACCACAGGGGGACTATAAAAAGAACAGCACTCTACCTATTCTATCCATCTTAAAGCAAACCTGGGATCCTTCCTCTTTAAATTGACTGCCAGCTCTCAATTGATGACCTTTAATTCATATGCGTTCCGCTGCTTTACAATCCCAGTGGGCTTGTCCTGCGTCCTATTAACATCAGCTACAAAGGAAAGGGCTGTTTCTATATCAGGCTTCACTTATGCAGTCTAGGCTCAGTTACCCCTGAAGGTCACGGCAGATGTGAATCCTGTTGGGCAGCACGGCAGAAATCAGTAAAAGCAAAGTAGCTTCATGTCCAATGCTGGGCATGCTGTTTGAAACGCATACATTTCAGTGCATCTGAAATGAGATGTGACAAATCGCATGCGGTGTATTACACTAGGCACAACGCCGAACATCACGTGCACCACAGAAATGTTACTTAAGCTCTACCACTGACATGAGCAAGGAATTGAGATGGAAGACCTATTGAGACATAAATTTTCCTTTGTGATATTTAAATAAAAATCAGAACAGCCCAAACACCAAACTAAAATATATATTTTTAGTTAGGTGTTTGGTTTGAATTGGCTTACATTTTTCAAAGGAAACAACATTAAATAGTCACCAAGATATAACAAACATAAACATAACATTTTCCATTTAAAAGCAGTATTTTCCTTGTTAACATTTCTGAGTGATTACATCATATGAATCAATAAACTGAAACAACAAAAGAATCAACCTTAAAAACATATTTGCTTAGGGATGCACAGATATTAAAATTTTAATAAAAAAAAAAAGAAAATCAAAAATATTGAAAATATTAAGCAGCACAACTGTTTTCATCACTGATAATAAATGTTTGTTGAGCAGCAAATCAGCATATTAGAATGGTTTCTAATCACAAAACTTCAGCTTTGCCATCATAGAAATAAATGACATTTTAAGTAAATTAAAATAGAAAACCATTATTTTAGATTTGTGAAAAACAATATGATTGTTTTTACTGTATTTTTGGTCAAATAAATGCAGCGAGCATAAGAGATTTCTTTCAAAAAAAAAAAATCTTAAAATCTTATGACCCCAAATTTTTGAGCATTTCATTATATATATATATATATATTTTAGTCAAACTAAAAATTATTCAGACACCAGATATAATTTTTGATATATTTTTGCTAGTGGGTGCAGGACACTATAGTTCATTTATATAAGTGAGGGTAGCAAAATAAAGTAAACTGTGACATATTATACCCAAAAATTCCAGTAAAACTGATAAAAATTTGGGACCAAAAATTATTCAGACACTTTGACCTGACCATGTTTTGCTTAAGTGTTTTTCTTTAATTGCTAATGCGACCTTTTTACACCACAGACTGAACAAAATTAAGCATTGCTTTGTAATTGGTTGACCTAAACTAGAGCAAATAAACTGTGATAATATGTGAAACGTTGAAGGTGTCTGAATAAATTTTGGTTTGACTATGTATATATATATATATATATCATCATATGCAGCTTCAATAAGCACAGTAAACCTTTTAAATTTATAGCAAATGTTATCTTTAATCTTGCTTTTTCCCCAATTACTGCCAAAAGAACATCAAAAATACAATTGGGCAAAGGATACAAAATACTTTTGAACACAGCCCTGTTTAACCGCTAAAATTGTTTCAGGTACGGTACATTTCCACATGAGCCCTTTCAACGACTGCTCAAAAACTCTATGCTTTACTGTGTAACAACATAAAGGCTAAGCAAAAGCACACAGGTGAAAGCCACAGTGAACGAGGAACGGCTCAAAATTGGTACATGACTATCATAATTTTATTCCGTCTCCCTTCAGGCGGCTATCTGCGTCTCCTCGGTGAGCCATCCCTGCTCCTCTCGTCTTTCCTCCTGTCAGAATGCCTGTTCTCTTTGTCCGCCCTCTCCAAGCCGTTTCTGTACGAGTCCTTGGAGTCGATCTCTTTGCGGCTCCTCTCTCGTGACTTTGACCTGTCCCGGCTCCGCCGCAGAGACTCCCTCTCTCGGCTCTGCCGTCTATCTTTGTCCTTGTCCGCTCGGGAGTCGTTTTTGCCATCGTCCTTGCGTCTGCGTGAATCCGGCTGTCTGTCCTCATAGTCCTGAGCGTGCCTGTGATGCTGCTGCTCCTTATGTCCTCTTCCACGCTCCGGTTCTCCTCGTTGTCGAGCAGGGGGCGACTCGTCCCTGTGTTCCCGGCGGCGAGAATCTCTCTGGTGTTTGTCAGGTCCACGGCGGTCCTCGTTGTTGCCATCTTGCCGCCGGTTCTCATGCTTTTTGCTGGGCCGCTCCTCCAGAGGAGATCGCTGGTTTGCTGCCTTGCTGGACCTCTTCTCCTTGATCTTGTCCTTTTTCTTGCCTGAGGCCTTCTTGCGCCTCGAGTCAGAGTCTGTCAAGGGAGAGAAGAATTTAAGTATTTCAAGGCTCAAATCAAAAGTGATGTGTAGGTGTTCATTCAGTATCATATGAAAAGGGAAAGGAGTCGAAAGGAATTCCAGTTCGGTTCCACTACAATTACACGTTTAGCCTTAATGTTGTGATGTAACGGAAGTAGAAATCCGAGTGAAACGGATTTTGGAATGAGAAAAATGTAGGGCGGGATTTCAGTCTTTCTGAAATTGATCTGAATGCCAGTTTGCAGTCAGTTGAAAGAAAAACTGATGTGCACAGGTAAATCATTTATAATAAGTGTGGAAGCCCTTTTCTGCCACTAAATAAAAAAATAAAAACAGTAATTGTGACTTTTTATCTCAGAATTCTGACTTTTTATCTCGCAATTGCGAGTTATAAAGTCAAAATTCTGAGATATAAACTCACAATTGTGAGAAAGTCAGAATTGTGAGAAAAAAAGTCACAATTACTGTTTTTATTTTTTTTATTTAGTGGCAGAAACGGGCTTCCATAAATAAGCACTGCAACATTCTGTAAAAAAAAAAGAAAAAGATTTATAAATTATGATTTCATTGCGACTTTCAAATGTATTTGTGTATGTATACGTTTGAGGGAACTGCTGGAGAACTGAAAGTATGTCTTCCTTTAACGGCAGCAATAAACATCAATTAACATTCATTAAACGGTAACAGAGGAGATGAGAGAGGCCTGACATCACATCTCGTCTAAAAATGTAACTTCATTAACAGCCTCAAGAACAAATTACTGCAGTCGAATGGCTGCGACTCACAGACTCCTGTCAGAATCTGCCTGTTCTCAAATCTAATTATAATCACTTTTTACACAGTGCTGAAGCCATAAAAAGTGACTATTAACATGCAGATTGGGAGAGGAAGTGTTTATAACAGTGTTTGTCATCATGCCATAATTCAAAATAAACTATTTATGAGCAATTCCTGGCTGGGATAAAGATCAGGGTTTTTAACCTTTTGATTAAAGATGTTATCACTTTTATTTTATAAAAATTGCACTCATATGAAATATTTTAAAGGTATGCAAAACTAGAAAAAATAGCAATTTAAAAAAAAAAAAAAAACCTGGAAACTTTAAAATGCCCTGATTGCCCCAGGTTTTCCATAACTACAGGGATACTAAATAGCTGAAACCTGAAGGATTCTTGTCATTTATAAACAACAGAATTTGAGAGACATTTTTGCAAAATTTTAGAATTTATGTGATGGGATCTACAAAGTGGACACTCCTAAAACCCTGAAGTACAGGCTGGTGATCATCAGGGCTCAGGAAGGGAGGGGGGAAACACTCCATAACAAGCAGAATAATTAAGGGGGAAAAACAAACACAAACAAAAAACAGATCGCATGTCAAGTCCAGACAAGAAAGGCATGAATAATTAGGCACCGGGCCAATGGCCAGACTTTCTTTCACATTTCATCAAGTTTTTAAACTTACAATGTAAAACCGGATTGTCCCTGCTCTTGTTCATTACGAGAGTTTGGCCTAGTAAGCAAACCCACTGTAACGTCCACAATTCTCTAAATCTAAACCATAAAAAAATGCAATTCAGGTGGGAATTGTAAGTAGGGATGTATGATATCTCAATATAAAAATTGATATCGCAATATGGCGATATCGCTTAATTTAATAGTGAAATTGCACATTAATTATAATATATGCTCTGCCGGATTCACTGATTCTAAAACACTGTATCATGAGCTGCACACGTGTAAAACACAGCTCTGTGCTTCACGCCAAAGCCGGCAATGCATATATTTATTTGAGGTTGGATTTTTGAGTTCTTAGAAAGAGTCAAGTGTGAATACCCACGTTTTTGTAGTTTATAATATTCCAACTCTAAAAGGATATGTACTGGAAAAAAAGTCTTCAGAGTAAAAAGTAATTTTTCAGATTTTTAAAATTAATTTGATTTTCTATGCAGATGCACTCCTTAACAAAATCCCTTAATACTAGAAAGATTAATTCTTTCCTCTTGTCATCTTGAGAAAAGTCCTCTTTTTTTCATATCACAATATATGAGCCCACCCTATTTATACGGAACTTTTAACTAGTTTAACTTATGATTTCTGATTCCATTTAATGACTCTTTTACCTCATTGATTCCTTTAGTACTTCAGAGCAAATAGGTTTTATAACAAATGACTTGAGGGAGAAAAGCCCCTATTTAAACTAAACTGACAATTCAAATCATTTTATATATATAGTGTTTTGATACCTGAAGAGCTGTCACTGCTGGAGGAGGAGTCCGAGTCGCTGGACGAGCCCGAGTCGCTGTCGCTGCTGTCACTGTCAGATGAGGAATCTGAAGATGAGGAGGAGTCTGAAGAGGAAGAAGAAGAGGAGGAAGAATCAGATGACTCCACGTCCTGATTCTGGGTCATGATCATCTTAGGAGCGTTCTTCAGATGTTCTCTCAGCTCATCCCTGAAAGAAAAAAACAGTTTGATGAGCATTAGTTCATAATAATTGAAGCCGACCCAACAAGAGAGGTTTCACAGGTTCTTACGTCAGTCCTCCAAGACCGATAGATGTGAAGAAATTAATGGCAAATCTTGTGTTCCTCGGATTGTCACGTGGGAACAGACCCTCGAAGAAAGGCTGAAGAGTCCTGGGGAGTAAGCAAATGAAATGGTCCATTAAACAGCTTCATTATAAAGTTTATCATCAATTAATTTTATACAATAAAACAGCACAGTACACAAAGAAAAGCACTTACATGTCTTTCAGTCTCTCGTTCAGTTTTGGCAAACCCATGTAAGCGCAAAGTTCCTGGAACAAAATCTTCACAAAGATTCGACTGGAGGATGTCGTTGTGTCTTCGCTCATTTTAACGCATTCAAGGACCTGAGAGAAAACACTATTTTACTGCATCAGGAAACCAATAATGTGTCCGGCCGTATTGATGTGTTGTTGCCTAAAGTGTAATTACAGCTTGCAGGATGCATTACTTTATAAGCCATGTCTAAATGCTGATGTGGTGAATGTAAAGAAGGAAGCAATAAAAGTAACTCACACTCCATGGAACAGAGTCTGTGTAGAGGAGATGAGCAAACATTCGAGCAACGTTACGAAGTTTGTTGGTTTCAAGCCGGTGGATGGTTTCATACTGCTCCTGGAAGATGGCCTCAAAACTCTCCATGTATTCTTTCTTCAGCAGGCAAAACCTCTACATAAATGATGAACATATCAGACGGAGAAACAAAAACAGCTGTTGCAATTTCGCATTAATATTGCCTATGAGGTGCATGTCATTTTAAATATTCATAAATCAAAAGAGAGAATAATGCTTCCTTGCATCATGTTGGAATCTATAAATATATTTATTAAAAACAAAATCAAAACAAACAAACCAATAAATAATTTAAAAATGAACCTACAATAAAAAATAAAACAATAAAATAGAACAAAACTAAAAAGGTTTCACCTTATAATTAAATTACCATACAAATTAAAAAATGCAAATAAAAGTATAAATAAATATACAATATAATTAAAAATCAAAACAAATGAATAAATAAATATTTTTAAAAAATAATCTATACACTAAAAAAAGTTTAATAAAATAAAAAAATGAGAACACTTTTAAAAAGTTGTCATTTTATAATAAAAAAAAAAAAAAAAAAAATTGAAATAAATAAAATGTTTCTTCTTTTAATTATGGTCATTTCAACATGACGTGAACACCGCATAACAGTGACAGAGGGAAAGACATGCTCACCCCAGCTAGAAGACCGAAAAACTTCTCGTATGTTCTTTGCTGGGCACAACAGTCCAGGATCATGTTGCACAGCTCTTTCTGTGGAGAGAAACAGATGCACATGAGAAAAAAAAAAATCTCAAACGCAGACTGAGCATCAGCTTTTTGCACTTTAAAGAAACAAAGTGAAGGTGTGGAGCTGATCATCCATTCCCAGCACTTTTCCACTAATGTCTATTGATTTCATAACCTCATATCTTCACCAAGGAGCCTAGGATTCTGAGACAGACAGAGCGACAGACAAGCTCACGATCAATTTGACAAATTAAACCTGAATGCATTAGATGTGATGTTCTAAAAACAGATCTGGTAAAATCTCAAGGCTCTTTCCTTCAGCGCGCTGGATATCAGTGAACTTCAATCCAGGCACATGAAATGTTGAGCACTTGAGATACGGATTAATCATTAAGAGGTTTTGTGAACTGAAAAGAAAAACTATTTAATAATAAAGCCATCGTATGGCTTCAGAAGACAGGAATACACTGCATGAGTCATAGTTTGTGTTTGCACTGCAAGGTTTAATGCATAGATCTGATCTTTTGACCATTTTAGAATTTTTTTGTCCCATCCGTTTACATTCACTTAATGAGGTAAGTTCACTGAAAAATGATAATTCTGTCATTAATTACTCACCCTCATGTCGCTCCACACCCGTAAGACCTTCGTTCATCTTCAGAACACAAATTAAGATATTTTTGATAAAATCCGATTGCTCAGTGAGGCCTCTATTGACAGCAAGATAATTAACACTTTCAGATGCCCAGAAAGCTACTAAAGACGTATTTAAAACAGTTCATGTGACTACAGTGGTTCAACCTTAATGTTATGAAGTGACGAGAATACTTTTGTGCGCCAAAAAACAAAATAACGACTTTATTCAACAATGTCTAGTGACGGGGGCGATTTCAAAACACTGCTTCATGAAGCTTCGAAGCTTTACGAATCTTTTGTTTCGAATCTGGTTCGGAGCGTGTATCAAACTGCCAAAGTCACGTGATTTCGGTAAACGAGGCTTCGTTACGTCATAAGTGTTTTGAAATTTCAATGGTTCACCACTGGGGGGCGTGACTTTGGCAGTTTGATACGCGCTCCGAACCACTGATTCGAAACAAAACATTTGTAAAGCTTCGAAGCTTCATGAAGCAGTGTTTTGAAAATGCCCATCACTAGAAATTGTTGAATAAAGTTTTTTTTTTTTTTTTTGTAACACAAAAAGTATTCTCGTTGCTTCATAACATTAAGGTTGAACCACTGTAGTCACATGAACTGTTTTAAATGTGTCTTTAGTAGCTCTCTGGGCATCTGAAAGTGTTAATTATCTTGCTGTCAACGCAGGCTGCACTGAGCCATCGGATTTTATCAAAAATATCTTAATTTGTGTTCTGAAGATGAACGAAGGTCTTAAGGTTATGATACACAGGGCAACTTTTTGAGCATTGTTGCCAGGCAATTTTGCCAAGCGATGTTGTTGTGGCACTTTCCCATTATGAATGGGCAACAAAAATTCTCTCAAGATATCCAGATAGAAATTTGTTGTCCATTCTCAATGGGAAAGTGCCCAAGCAACTTCTTTTGGCAACATTGCCCAGCAACATTGCTCAAAAAGTTGCCCTCTGTATCATCACCTTTACGTGTGTGGAACGACATGAGGGTGAGTAATGACAGAATTTTCATTTTTGGGTGAACTAACCCTTTAAGACACAACTCGTATCCGATATCTGCGTATACATTAATCCCCACCCTTTCCCAAGGTACACAAACACAGTATTTAAGGATTTTTCAAACATCTAGGCCAGAAATGTCAAAAAAGTATTTTATGACTAAAGGCATGCAAAGAAAACCTATGGTGGAGAGATTCAGTTGAGGTGATGTCAGGTAATTCTCTGAAATCCCTTAGCGAACCCTTCCTCATGCCTGGCCTTGCTGTGATCCTACCTACAGATGCCCATTCCTCCCCTCACAGGAAACAGGGAAGATTCTATGCTCCAAACAACCATTTAGCATTTCCCACTTCACACCTGCGGCTCAGCTGAGCTCCACGGCCCCTCACCTACTGTGTTACTTACTGCATGGATACAGGTCTACAAGAACTGCAGCACTTCTCTACTTATAGCCTATAACACTCCATAAGCCTATTGATTTCATGATCTACCTCATATATTCACCAGGGAGCTCAAGATTATGAGGAAGAACGGCATGCTTGCGATCAATTTACAAATGAAACCCCCCAACAGGCTGCAGTCTGGCACCAAATTAGAGCTGAAGCTGAAAACTTAGAGGTCTAAAATTCACCTCCGCTGGATATCAAAAACAGTGTCCGGGCAGATAAAGTACTGAGCACTTGAGGAACAGTTGAGATGGTGTTAAGCCCTGATGAGATCATTTCTGACTCTTCTAACAGGTGCCTGCAGGCAGCGAGCCTGATGTGCCAGGTGTGACGGTAAGGTGTTCTGATCACAGGACAGTTTGCAGAAAGGTGCGTAGCAGAAAGGTGGCTCAGCCCTACGGCACTAGTCTCTCATTTATATATTTCAGGGAGCTGAAATCCTACAGGCTGTGCTCGATTACTGACCAGAAACCTTTTCTCTATTTCAAGCAGTATCTTTAGAGTAAAGGAAAAGTTCAGTCAAAAGTCAAACCTGATGTGACGAAACTTCACTTTTGAGAAACGCAAATGTGATGTGAACTACAGTGAAGGGGATGATTTTTTCCAAATAATGACTTCAGAACGAAGAATGGAGAACGGGTCTTATGGGTTTGGAACGACATGAAGGTGAGTAATTAATGACTTGAATTTTCATTTTTGGGTGAACTAACCCTTTAAATCTATAAAAAAGGTCTCATTCACCAAGGCTGCATTTATTTGATTATAAATACAGTAAAAATTAGGGCTGGGACGATACATCAATTCTCGATCGATACAATGAATCTGGATCGATCCTGATATTTTCTCTCTCTAATCGATTCTGAGCTTAGTTTTAACAGCACATGGTGCTCTAGGCTAGTTTTTAACCACGCACTCTCAAACGCTCACGAAGAAGAATGCCGGACACATGCTCGTACGTTCGGCTGAGTCATGTAAGTGGTTAAATATACTTGCACCTCGGCTCAGAATGTTTTTGTGATGCGACATTTGTAATTCGCTTCAACCTTTTCAAACTTTATGAATGATTATTTTAGGTTTAAGTGGTGTGTGTAAAGGAACTGGAAGCAGGCAGTGTCAAATCAAGTCACCTTTATTTATATAGCGCTTTTAACAGTGCAGATTGTGTCAAAGCAGCTTTACAGTGATAACTGGTATATAATTTTGGCTGCACAGCAGCTCTTAAAGAAAATGGTGTCATTACCCATCTTAAGTAAATTCAGTATTGATTCATTCCGATGTAAGAATCAATAGTTATTAATTTAGCTAATTTAACTATATCATCACTGGAGTAAACAGTGATGCCATCATCCAGCTCAGTTCAGTTCGCATACAATGGTGTCAATGCAGGCAGATCAAAACACTGTTGAATATCAAATGTCAAGTTTCCCCAACTAAGCAAGCCAAAAGTGTATGAGTGTTTCTAAAGCATGTATAGCAGTGCCATCTGCTGTTTAAAAACTAAGCTCAGAATCGATTCGAGAGAATCACAATACATCGGAAAATTCCAGAATCGCTCCAGATTCTTTGTATCGTTAATCGAGAATCAATGTATTGTACCAGCCCTAGTAAAAATAGTATTATTCTGAAATTATTAAAATTTAAAATAACTTTTCTATTTGAATATATTTTAAATTGTAATTTATTCCTGTCAAGGCAAAGCTAAATTTTTAGCATCATTACTCCAGTCTACAGTGTCACATGATCCTTCAGAAATCATGTTAATATGCTGATTTTGCTGCTCAAGAAACATTTCATATTATTATCAGTGTTGAAAACAGTTGTGCTGCTTAATATTTGTGGAAACTGTGATACTTTTCAGGATTCTGATTATATTCTATTCTGGTGAACAGAAAGTTCAAAAGAACAGCATTTATATGAAAGAAATTTTTGGTGGAAAAGCTTTTACGGTCACATTTGATCAATTTAAAGCACCAGTGCTGAACATGTATTAATTTCTTAAAATAATAATAATCATCATCTTACTGACCCCAAACTTCCAACCAGAGGAAGAGTAAACAATGATAATCTTTTTAGTAAACTCTTTCTTTAAGCCTGAGTATCTCAAAAATTGGTAATACAGTTGTCAGCAAAGCTTTCAGTTCCAGAGGAAATCCGACTACGGTTCTCTGACTCAGCTAATACCTGTTCCTCATGTATGAACAGGGAAATCCGTGTTAATTAAACTGCTCTATGACACCAGCAGCATTACTGCGCAGCAGACCAAGCAGGTGCAGAAATCCAGGCTTCGGCACTGGTGAATCACTCCCTGATTTACTCATTAGCATCATCCCTGTTGCCTCAAGCAGAAAAGCCATGGTGGAGCTTGACAGATCAAGGGAGATATCAGGTAAATCTCTTCAGCCCAAAGGGCTGGAATCTCATAGTGACCCTTTGCGGCGATCCTACCCACAGAGCAAACCAGAGGGATTACATGCTCAAAACAGCCATTTTAGCACTTCCCTCTTTGCACCTGTGGTCCAGGTGAGCTCCTGCATGCCCTCACTGTAAGTGCAACATCTCATCCCACTCCACTCTGCTTTGACTGCTTGGATACATTATAGCTAAAGGAACTACAGAATGATGGACGGATTGTGATTGACATGAAGCTGATAGAAGCTTTTCCCTCAGGACAGACTAATAATTTTTAAAAAGCGATATGAGATGAAGAGAGCGCAGGAGAGCGTCCGTGATGTGAAATCTGTAATCGTGCACAGTAAGACTGTTGCCACAGATGACCAGCCATCTGCTCAGCAAAGACTGATGAAAAAGAAATGATGAAATGCCATTAACTTTTATTAAAGCAGCAGAACATGAAGAATATAAAGAAACAAATGAAGGGCTTTATCCATTTGAAGAAACTTCAAATCCATGCCAGCCTATTTCATTTCCTTTGAAGAAAAATTGGCAGCGCTGTCAGATCGAACAAACAGCACAAGGACTGAAAACCCAGACTCACACCCAGACAATCAATAACCACTTACCTCCAGTATATCCACAACACAATAAAACTTCTATATTGAGAGAGGGAGAAAAAAAAAAAAAAAAAAAAAAAAAAAAAAAAAAAACATACCCAACTATCAAAAAATTAGAAGCTGAAACTTCACAAACAGACCGGCTCCAGTGAATCACTGGCACACGTGGGACATTGACTGAACTCGGTCAGACACAGAGCAGCATTCACTAAGTGCGCTGGGTTCAGCATGACAACATTCTTTCTTCGTGGATGAGTACGGCCCAAGTTTTACGCATATAACCTCTGTGGGACAGGCAAAGAAAGTCATGCTGAAGATCTGCCGTGTAAAGAACAGGCTGGAAGATTCAATCAATAACTCCAAGGAGTGAAGAGCAGTGTGCAAGAGAAATGTATTTTCCATTACCCCCCGTATATCGGGTGTGGAATATACTCTGCACATGCTGAATAAATATGGCATGCAATCTCATAAGGATGTCAAAAGCACAAGCACACCGGTACCATGTCGATCTAACAAGGGAAAAAAAATGATACCAGTTTTTCCCAATGGTATCAGTAGTAACACAATTTGATACCCACGACTTCTTTCAAACACACTCATGCATATTTGCACAAATGTATCTTTCAAAAGCTTTTCTGCTTTGCAGCTGCATGTTATTAACTTTTGGTTTGGTATTGAAAATTGTGAAATTGGTTTTGGTTTCATTAGTGCTCATGCGGCGATTCATTGGATTAGGGATATGAAGACATCCCTAAAGGCCCCAATATACTTCATTTTTGTTCTTAGTTTAGGGGTAAAACCAAGTTCGAAATGCGTGAGAAGCGATATACTGTAATCGAACATCTGATGCCACCCACGCTGCTGAGAATGAATATGTAAAAAATGTTGCGCGCTTTCCTCTCAGCAAGAAAATAAACAACAAAATTGAGAAACTAGCAAGGATTTTTTAGTAAAGCATAAGAAAAGCATCTGATCATGGCAATGTGGATATGTTTGTTTGCACAAGCTCTGTAATTTGGCACTCCAGTAAAGTCACTTCGCGTTTATATTATAACACTTTATAAAATAGATAGCTTAAAATCAAGCAGCTTTACAGTATTAAACACGAAAAACAGTGTCAGTCTCTCATTTCATCAGAAGTACAACTTCGTTTTCTACTATAAAGCAGCTCTCCAGTGTTCGTGTTTTCACTTGCAGACGCTTGACTTGTACGGATTTGAGTGGAGAAATTAACTGGAAAAGATTTTCCGAGTGAAAGGCGGCGGAAATTTTTTTATTTATTTATTTTTGAAAGAAAAAAAGTAACTGTTTGGGGACTGATTCTTCAAAATATCTTTTGTGTTCAGCAGAAGAAAGAAATTCACACAGGTTTGAAACAACTTGAGGGTGAGTAAATGACAATTTTAATTTTTGGGTCAACTATCCCTTTAAAGTTGAGGTGTTCTATCAATTTTCTAAGTGACTAGACTTAATATTTCCACCAGAAATAAAATAAAATGGGTAACAGAACACCACAGAAACTTGAGGATGGACTCTTTTAACTCAGGCTAGCAAGTAACCACCTACAACAGCCCATCAACCACATAGCAATGACCTGGCAAACACCTATATCCTGTTTTTTTTTTTTTTGTTTTTGTTTTGTTTTTTTTTGTTTTTTGTTAATGAAAACATAAGAATTTGGTAACACTTTACAATAAGGTTGCCATTTGCTAACATTAACTACATTAGCTCACATGAACTAACAATAGAAAAGGTAATAAATGCTTTACCAGAATTTAACATTAAATGATACATTATTAAAATCTAACTTTGTTAATATTATTTGATGGACCCGAGTTAACATTAACAATAAACATTTTTTATAAACTAACATTAACAAAGATACTGTAAGAAATGTTTTGGTTATTGTGAGTTAATGGTAATGAGAACCTTTGAGAACCACTGGCCTAATGCCAGTGGTTCTCAAAGTGTGGGGCGGGTTCACGGTTACTGCAGGGGGGCACAGGAGATCAACAGAAAAAAAAAAAAAGTTTTGCTTTGGCGTTCAAGTGCATGAATAGCGGTTGGCGCTCTGCCTATATAAAGCGGCACCGAACGCAAATTACACTGAATCGTTCTTCTTCAGATTCTTTACTTGTCACTGTGTGAACAAGCCCAACACAGAAGTTGCTCGCCATAGAAAAGCACTGATTCATTCAGCTGACAGAATCACAAGCTACTATTCCAGTGAGAAGACGTAACTTACATGATTCAGTGACATTACAAAGTGAAACTAATGCAGGTGTTTTTTATTGCACGTTTTTCCATTTTTATAATTTTTAATGAAATGATAATATATTATTACATATAAAATATTTATTTATAAAATAAGTATAATTATAAAATAATAGGGGGGTGCCAGATTTTTTTTAAAGGTTTAAAGGGGGGCACGACCAAAAAAGTTTGAGAACCACTGCATTAGGCTAACTAACGTTAACTAATGTGTGAAGAATTTAGTTCTCTCATGAGTATCATGAGATTCAACATTGTTCTGATTAAAAAAAAGAAAAATGACTTTCTTCATCTAGAGATAATCCAAGGCAATTATACTAAATGAAAACAGAGAGAGGAAAGCTAGTTATAAATGCTACAAGACACACCAAATAATCAAAATGAACAGTCATCCATATCCCTCTCTGCACTTAATGCATTCTCACTCAGTGACAAAGACAATGGCAGCAGAAGCTCTGTGAAATGAATCATCATTCGATTAGCGTCTCATGCAGCTGAATTATCTATCCGCTAACTGAGCACAGTTGTGATTCAGCCCGATGCACTCAATCCATACGTTTGTACTCCATGTGGCTGAGGCGGGCGGAGGCAGAAATGTGGCTGAATAATGAACAGGCCATCTGTGAAGTCCCATGATTCATTCCGCACTTGTGATGTGTTTATTGCTCACAAGACTAATAATCGCGGCATCAACTTCACTGCCAGACAGCGGCTGCTCCGCATCAATTGTCAGTGCCTTTGCTAAATTTCGCTTGAACCTTGTCGAAAGTGTGCACTATGAAACATTTTACAATCCTGTTCTGAAGGGGAAACTTTGATGTGTCGACACGGAAATTATGAGACTGGCTGTAATATTTTCAATCCTTTCTGCCCTCGACATTTCAATGTAAACATCAGCACAGCAAGTTAAAGTATTTATATTTTCACACGCCAGGCTTTGGCCTTCACTTTTCTGAGGGTGAAGTATTAAATGATCCCTATAAACTGAAGGCTGAATAACAGTGAATCATCTCAGCTTCAGGGACCTCAGTCAGAGTAGACAGCATATTTAATGTGATGTGAATAATAATGAGGCTTCCTAGTTTTAACAACCCATGTTTTCTAGAAGTTAACTGGAAAGACACACATTACTGCTGAAAAGTTTGGGGTCAGAAGGTTTAAATTGATCAAAAGTGACAGTAAAGACATTAATAATGTTACAAAATATTTCTATTTCAAATAAATGCTGTTCTTTTGAACTTTCTATTCATCAAAGACTACTAAAAAAAAAATCATGGCTTCCACAAAAATTAAGTAGCACAACTGTTTTCAACATTGATAATAATGGGGAATGTTTCTTGAGTAGCAAATCAGCATATTAGAATGACTTCTAAAGGATTATATTATGTGACACTAAAGACTGAAGTAATGATGCTGAAAATTCAGCTTTGTCAACAGGAATAAATTATGTTTTAAAATATATTCAAACAGAAAACGGTTATTTCAATCATAATTGTAATTTCACAGCATTACTATTTTTACTGTATTTTTGATTAAATAAATGCAGATTTGGCGACCACAAGAAAAAAAAAAAAACATTAAAATCTTACCAACTAACATTTTGGATGGTACTGTATGTTCAATGTTTTTAAACAACAGTTCAAACCACTTAACACTCACAGCCTCATTTACAATTGCGTTAAATTAAATATGGTGTCTTCTCTGACTAATGTCCAGACCCATTTTGCTCTGATTTTAGGGGAAATATGTAAATGTTAAATGAAGCTGGGGGTACTATACACAAACAACAAATTGGACAAACAGTTAATAAACATACAAGGAGCAAAGATGTGTAGAACTTTGAGAATGATAGGAGTTCCAATTCCAAATGAGTTCTATGTTGGTCTTTGGCTCTGTAATGCTGTTGTCAATGTCTTGTGCGGAAACTGGAAACCAAACACGTGGTAGATTACTTGTTGCAGACTATAAACAATCTCCACCCTAGCAGAAACACCTGCCAATCAGCAGCAGCTGTACGGAATTTAAAGCAACATTCCACCTTTTTATAGCCATCTTTAAAAGATGTAAAAGCTAATGACCTCATCCAGAGGGATTTTCATAAAATAGAACAATTCTTTCTTATCTTAATAACGACAGAAAACGTTCACCACAAATGTTCAGCTTGGAATAACAGCTATGAAGGTTGGGCAAATGGGGTGTTTGGCTTAAAGTTCCCACATCAATGAATGTCAACTTGAACAAACGAATGAATGTCAACTTGAACAAACGAATGAATGTCAACTTGAACAAACGTATGAATGTCAACTTGAACAAACGAATGAATGTCAACTTGAATGAACGAATGAATGTCAACTTGAATGAATGAATGAAAATAAATAACTAAAAAGTCAAAGATCAAAAATCAAAATCACTAATTAATCTTTCAGATGGACTTGTGACCACTTCACTCAAAAGAATGATTCGCTCACAGCTGTACAATATTTAAAAAAAATCTAGAAAACTACAAAAAACAAAAACAAACAAAAAAATTACTCCATACATTTCCAAGCCTTTTAAGACTTGATTATCCAATGACTTTAGCAGGCCTGGAAAACCATTTTAAAATTCCCTTATATTTCCAGGTTTTCCATGACTGTAAGAACCCTGCATTTAGGAGCAAAGCCAGATCACTGGGCAGAAACAGCAATAACCAAAGACTCAAGGACGGTTTATTCTGGTACGACAACTCAGGAGGGACAAAACGCAGTGGGTTCCAAGGACGTGAACCCATATGTGTGAAAGAAACAGCGCATACTGCAATGTTAAAACGAGCTCTACACGAGGGACTGCGTTTATTGTTTCTCATTAAAGGCCTTTAAAGATAAATGCCCCACAGTATATCAATCATACAACTAAAAAGAAATCAGGCTGACATATCAAAATCAGTCCAAAATTATACGTTTTATGCTACATTATATGTTAATGTCATTGAGACGCCTATAAAAGTGTACACTTAATTGGCTGAACGAAACCCCAGCCAAACTTTCAGATTCCCAGTTTCAGATGTCTAGTTCCAATAATAACTTATTTATCAAACAGTGATGTTAAGGAAACCAGAGTAGTTGACGTGTTTCCTCATGTTGCACAGACACTGGGGGGTTTGAGGCAGGCTCAGGTGTGTGTGCGCATGTGTATGTGTATGTGTATGTGTGTGTGTGTGTGTGTGTGTGTGTGATGACGCAGAGGACTGTGGTAGGTCTGGATGTGAGCCATGTTCTGCCAGTTCTGGCTTCAGAGAGAGATCTGAGAACGACCCACCACCAACAAACTGGCAAAAACGAGCACTTCCTTGCAATGAGGTAATCATTTATACATGTATTGATTCTTGATTTAAATCATTTATAGGCTGCATTATTAGCTCAATGAAACAGCATTGTCAATTTGCTTAATGTTTGTTTCTGTATAAACAAAGTATAAAAACCAGCAACATATTTTATAAATATAAAATTATACATATATATAAAAATTCTAATTGTATAAATATTTCATGCAATTAGAATATATATATATATATTCTAATTGCATAAATATATAAATAATTAAAAATATTTTTAATTTACAAAATGAAATACATTTACAACCTTTGATGTGGAGCAAGTTAAAATATTGGCAAGGGAAGTGCAAAACTTAACTACTGGCACCAACAGAAAAAAAAAAAAACGTATTTTTGAGCCAGACATCCCAGATTTATTTGGAGGTGATCTGCTGTAGTGATGTCACCTACAGCACAGCTGACATATGTTTGTATGCTGGGGAGCAAGTAGATGCCTCTTTCCCTTCCTGACCTGCTCCTGAGCCTGTGCGGAGGACTGGAGCGAAGTGATAAAGACATTTGTAGGATGCTACCCTTGTTACACAATCTCCCTCAGGCCTGCAAACACAATGTTTCCATCTTGTGCACCTCACTGGCTCTTTTCTCAAATGGCCAAAAGCAGCAGATATGGTGGTGGGGGTGAGGGGGCTCTATTCTATTTTGGGACTTCTTACAATACCATCTTATTTTATACAGTTCGTCTTAGTGGAAGTCATTTAAAAAGCGGCAAATATATAATGAACCCTGCCGTGAATGTTGTTGACATTACATATATGCTCTGGGGACAACATACAGACTTATCTGTACTGCACCAGCTAAACAAGACAGTCCATATTTGGAATAAGAAGGCACAGGGGATCGAATCTGGCTATCACCCTCATCTCTCTTAAAAGGTCAAACGGACTGATTAACAGAGCCAAGAAAACCAATGTGTTCAGAGTAGGGCTTGAACAAATAGCTAAAAACACATCAATCTCAATATTCATCAGTCATTTGATATATAGCTCGATATTTTTATATTTGTTCTGAAATGACTTAAAGGAATGATTTTTTTCGTTAAACAGAAGGAACATAATTTTGCTCCATTGCAGACAGGGGTGGGAGAAAAAAAAAAAAAAAAAAAAAAATCAATCATCTATTTGGAATGCAACAGGCCTATATATTTAATACATGAAACTCACTTACTGACAGACGGCTGCTTTTAAATGCTCACATGTCCTTTGTGAAGAGCGCTCACGGCTGTGCGCAACTGTGTAATCGGTTAAATTATTTTGTATGGCCTCCTTTGGCCTTGATAACAGCTTGCATTCTTCCTGGCATTGTTCTTATGTACTTTTCCACAGTCTCTGTTGTTATTGACTTCCAAATAGTTTCTAGTTGTTCCCAAAGACTTGTTTTTGATGAAACGTTTGTGTGATCTATCTTTGAAACCATTAAATCCCAGCAATAATTAGATTTTAGCATTAGAAACACTACTGTGACTAAAGAGCTTACACATACTGGTGTAGATTAACCATTAGAAACATAAAAAATGATTTTGGTAATCACCAATACTGTTAGTTTAGGGCAGCTGTGGCACAAACCTTACATTGGGTGGTGGTCTAATAATTTGTTAAGCACTGTATATAAAATAATACGGAGGAAAAAACAATTATCTTTTTATTCTCTAGGTTGTATAACAGTATAGTATAAGTTGTGAACAAAAAAAGACAGCCCCTTGAAGACCATGTTTCAACAAAAACAGACCACAGAAAACTTCAGAAAGCCAACATCCATGAAAGAGCTGCAATTGCTAAAACTGTAATTACAGACACCAGTGCTAAAATGCAAAAAAAGGTGACACGGTGTCATGGTCGTGAATTTTCAACATACAGCCAGGCCCTAGTCCAGCACTTGTGCCACAAATACAATAACGTCAGACTTGTGAAGCAAAGCTCAGGTGCTGACAAATACAGGACTTTCCATCAAACTGATGAGCTGCTGGCACTGAATTCCAGTTTGATTCGTGAAACAGCAGGGTGACAATCACAAACGGGCCATTTCTGGAGAAAGGCATTTGATCAGTTAAAGCAGGAGGGAACACCCAGTTGCCATTAACCAAAACAGCCCATTTTTCCCCACTGTGAAACTGCAAAACAAGGATATTAAGATGACAAATGCTTCCCAAGTGACCACAAAGGCACAAATTACCTCTGAGACTGAAAACAAATATTTAGATGAAGTTAAAAGCTTCCGATAAACAGCTGTATGCAGGGACATGAAAAGCAACACAGATCTGCAGGATTTTAGAGAGAACAGCAGCGTTTATTTACGTACCGTCTGGCTCTCTGGGAAATCCATTTTTATCAACTTGTGGGCGCATTCTTCGAAGTCCAAGCTGTGAAGAAAAAACATGAAAACGTCACCTTCTGCATCTCATGTGCTAATGAAATTTAACACATTTAGTTTAACCAGATCCCATGACATGCATATCATTTTAATATATTACATGCAGCTGCAGCATATAATAAATCAAATGCAATATATTAAATATGAACCAGACTCCATTAAAATTAAGCAAAACTATCACAGCACCAGGGGGCATCATCTGTTGAAGGTTAACAAGGTTAACATCATGATCAGAATAATAATACAGCCCTAAAACCCAAAAGAAATTACAAAATATGTTCACTCTAAGGAGAAATGAGGCTTTCTATCTTAAGCAGGCTGACCCTTTTGCCTGTCCTGGGATTGTGTTAGCTCTTCAGTGCTTCATTTAAGGTCAGCTCAAGATTCGCTCGCTTTGAAGCATATTTGGACACATTTTGGGCCAAAGTTTACTGTGGAGCTGCTGGATCTGTAGCAGCATGGATAAAGACATATTATAGCTGAGCTGGGAATTTGCAATCTAAATTGAATGTGATGATTCAATGTGATGAAAACAACTGGGTACCATGAAACAATACAAAGAAAATAAATAGAAAGGTCTTTCTATTGTGTTCAGCAGGGTATTGCGATTTACACAAAAAGCTCTATATATTAAACCAGTCAAGATGACTTTAGAAACAGGTCTCAAACAAATAAAATAAAATAAATAGGAAGAGATATATAAGGTTTAAAAATCATCATCAATTTCTCGATTTTAATCATTCTCATTTTTATGAACCAATATCAATTCTTAAATCCCAAGAATTGATCTTTTAGTCTAGTCTGTTTTTAGCTGATGAATGAACAGAACATTGTAGCGTGTCTCCCATCCAATAAATAGCAACAAGCTTTGTGGTTTGTTACTTTTGATATAAAACAGTCTCAGATTTCAAATTCTGTCCATTTTATTATGAAATTCAAACAATAAATTCCGTTTTGGCGCTCTTTAATAT
The DNA here is from genome assembly GCF_019924925.1 of Ctenopharyngodon idella. Classification (NCBI taxonomy): domain Eukaryota; kingdom Metazoa; phylum Chordata; class Actinopteri; order Cypriniformes; family Xenocyprididae; genus Ctenopharyngodon; species Ctenopharyngodon idella. Next base: position 7,222,601 of record NC_067228.1, on the reverse strand, counting down.
GGCATGACAGATCACTGTTGCCACCTCAGATCAAGCGAACCGGCACGTGAATGGATCATCTCTTCCACTTTACTATTAGTTACAGAACAAAATAAACATGAATGAACATCAGAAGGTATGTTAAAAGATACAGTACAAATTACTGAAATCTGTCATGTCACATATGATCGCTCAGTCAGTGTTTCAACCATGGAAAGAAGTCAATGAAACAGCTTGTAATCAATGTCATGTTACATTTACCTCAGAAAAGCCATTCGGTGACCATAAACTCGATAGTCAGCTAGAAAAATAAACTCCAGAGGGAAGCATATTGCTAAAAATATGCACAATATTACATATTCATTATATAGTTTACCGTTCTTCAATATTTAATGTATGTTTAAATAAATCTGTCAAGTTCTTATGACATCCACAATTTAAATGTTTATATTTCAAAAAAACTAAATGGAGATGAATCAACACCAAATAGAACAGAACTGAATCGGTATTGAATTGAAATCGAACTCAGATATGACCTTTTTTTTTTTTTTTTTTTTTTTTTTTTTATAATGAATCAGTCCAGATGACACAAGAAAATAAAACAAAATATAAATCCCATGTATGTGCTATACACACTATATGTTTAACTCAGTACTGGCATTTTAATTAAATAGGGTTTGTTTAGACCAGAGTCTTTCAATGCTGTCAGTGCAAAGCAAACAAAAGCACTGGTCATGAGCCTCACACCTCTTTCAGACATTTCTGCCACAATTCAGCATCTATCAGTTAGTTTCACAAACTGCTGACTAACACAGTCATTTGACACCCGCAGATACTAATCTCTCCTGCACATAAACTAAAAAAGAATGAGAAAAAATTTAGCTGAATGCTTTAGTTTACAGAGTGGAAGTGTGGTTAAGTCTGACCAAACTAGAAACTCTGTGACTATTTTATTTCTGTTCTAAATAAAGTTCACTCTGCTCTACTTCTTTACTGTTTGAATGCTGTGCCATGCCCACTTCAAAGGGCAAGGGCAGCCAAAAAGAGAGAGACGTGGTGGCTAGTTTTGACACTACAGGTCCCATGGTGCTCAGTTAGCCCCTAGGACAAAATCCATATAAATGTCACTCAACACAGTCCCTATTCACATCAACCAAAAGGCAGGACAGTTCAGCAGTACACAGTGAGTATAGCATTCTACACTGTGCACCACTGAATCAAACAACACTGTCAACACTGTAACCCTCCTGTCGTTCCAAAACTATGACTCTTCTGTGGATATTTTGAGAAATGTCTTTTTTGTTTGTTTGTTTGTTTTTTTGTCCATACAATGGAAGTCAGTGGTAAGTTATACAGATTTGGAACAACATGAAGGTAATTGAATGATGACACAAACTTCATTTTTAGGTGAACTATCCCTTCAAAAAATGACTATTTATCAAACATTCCTGGTCATACACTACTGTTCAAAAGCTTGAGATCAGTAAGATTTTATTTTTTGAAAGAATTAATATTTTTATTCAGCAAAGATGTATTACATTGAGCAAAGGATGACAGAAATTTAATTTTTGCGTGAACTATCCCTTTAAAAAAAATGACCATTTAATGGAACATTACTTCCTGGTCACATACTATTGTTCAAAAAATTTGAGATCAGCAAGATTTTTTTTTTTTTTTAATGAAAATTAATACTTTTATTCAGCAAGGATATAATAAATTGATCAAAAGTGAGAGTTAAGACATTTGTAATGTTACAAAAGATTTCTATTTTTAAAGGGAACCTATTATGCCCATTTTCACATTATGTAATAGTCTCTAGTGTCCCCAGAATGTCTCGGTGAAGTTTCAGCTAAAAATACCCCACAGATCATTTATTATAGCTTATCAAATTTGCCCCTATTTGGGTGTGAGCAAAAACACACCAGTTTTGTGCGACCCTTTAAATGGAAATGAGCTGCTGCTCCCGGTCGCTTTCCAAAAGAGGTTGGAGCTTTTAACAGCTTGCGCTTCAGTTGCTCAACAACAACAAAGCTGGAGAATCTCACGGACACTGATGGAGAGACTCAGGAAGAAGTTACAACTTTTAGAATGCAACTGGACATTTCTGAATAGTTAGTGGATAAATTTATGTAGTTGCTGTGGAGTTGATTCAACTCATCGACTAGCATGTGTCATCATGTTAATCTTTTGTGCAAATCCAGCGGGGACCCGATTATAGTACTTAAACACGGCAAAAGTCAGATTTTAATGATATGACCCCTTTAAATAAATGCTGTTCTTTTGAACTTTCTATTCATTAAAACATTGCGGAAAAAAAAGTAGGTTTCCACAAAAATATTAAGCAGCACAACTATTTTCAGCATTGATAAGAAATGTTTCTTGAGCACCAAATATTTTGATCAATTTAATGCGTCCAAGTTAAATAAAAGTAATAATTTCTTAAAAAAAAAAAAAAAAAAATTGTTTCAACAGTACATTATAATAGTGTTAAAATTGCTAAACTTACAGAGGTTGTTTTCTACTCTCTCCCCATCATTTCCTCTCTTCTTTGTATAAAAAGAAAGAAAACCCCACTACGGGAATCACAGGGTTGTGCCACAAAACGAACACACTTGATTTCAACAGAAAAATAGCTGGATTAATCTAATTTTCTACTGGGTCATACTTTTTCCTGTCCATACACGAGCCTCGCCTCGCCTCCGGGCGGGAGATTTGTGGGCCAAATCAGTTTCATCCTGACCTCAAAGGCAGTTTGTAGAAAGGGAAAGTGAGAACCATTGTAGTGCCTCTCTCTTTTATCTCTGTCCTCTTTCTGCACTCAGAGAGAGGGCAGCACCGCGCGACCCCACACCGAGTTGCAGTAGAGCGCTGTGAGACACCAGGTTTGTTTTAAGAGGTGAATCCAGCTGCCAGCAGGCAAGTTTAAAGACATTAAGGAAGCCAGTTGACTCCCAGCTGGTGAAATATTTAAAGACTTGTTACATATACAGCAACTGAATGAATGAAGCCTCGTCACAGCCGCATGTTGTGTTAGATATGGTACTGCACAGCTGTGATCACATACAGAGTGCATGCACTTAATGAAAAACAGGTTAAATGAAGCTAGTATGCATGCAAAGCCAGTTTTTGACTGCTAACTTCTAAATACAAAAAAGCCTCTGCTGTATCTTTGACGCGTGAGTGCTCGGCAGCCTCGAGGAGCTGAAAGGTTTTGTGCTTTCAAGCATTCTCCACGATGGAAGCCTTTTTAAAGCTTCAGGTCAATAAAAGTGAAAAAGGGAAGCTGTGAGGCTGCCTGGGAGTCCAGAGCCATAAACACACTCACAGCGGAGTGTGACCTGGTGCCTGCTGAGGATACATGAATATTCATGTTGAATTCAACTTTTCATTCAACCATTACGTTTCCTTAAGGCTCATTAAGCTAGTTTCTCAAATGTTCCCTGTCTCAAGACTCACCATTTAGAGAGGGTATGAAGTCAGATGTTGTAATAGCATCACTAATTTAAACTTCAGTATCTAAAATAGCACTCAAAGGTGAAGTTTGTAAGTTCAATTCATTTACATGAATCAGTTGAAACGGTCCATGTGAGTGAACTGAACTCTGATTCGCATTATATAAACGCTCATACATCATATAGAGAATAATGGAATGAAAACCAGTAACAGAAACTAAAACACATATTTGTCTTTGTACAAAAGAAATTCCTAAATACCTTAAATTAATATTAAAAACTGATTTTTGATGATTAAAAAAAGCTCATGGACATGTTATGCATCAACAACCCAAACACCAATATCAAGACATATATAAAATATCATCAAAAAGCTGAAAAACTCCAGCTCCATGTCCATAAGGACAGTAATACTGTGAAACGGTCCTATGATGCCAAGGGAAATAGTCTCTGCTTTCCTCCTGCTCTCGTCAAACAGCCCCTGAATTGTTGTTTAAACAGTTTTCAAACGCTCTTGATATCAAAGGATAACTAATTTTGAAGTTTTTCACCACAGCTGATCTGTGATGGCACTTCTGCTGCTCCGTGCCGGCGAAATTCAATTAAAAACAACTAATCTGAGATGTTATTAATTCAATCTGCATGCTGGGGCCCTCAGGGCCTTCAGGAGCTTTGGTCTCAAAAAACAAGAAAAAACAGCCTCATCTCTCGCACATGGGATCTCAAATGTAGGTTGTTTTTCAATTCCAGCCAAAACAAGCCTTAGCACAGACTATTTCTGGTGGCTTTTAGAGCTGCTCCCATTCTGCTGACGGAAGCAAGGAAGACGACAGAGTATCACTAGATCACATGATGCACCGCACACACTCACCTTGACTGGATGGCGAGGTAAATCGTTCGACGGAACGCGACCAAGTTCACCTCTGTCTGGTCGAAAATGGTGACTTTCTCTTGCTCTAAATAAACAGAACAAAAACACAGTATAGTTCAACAGGAAAGAGGGCCAAAAAGATAAAACAGGCTGGCTGAAGTTTTTGTCATATGATATGTCTCCCTCCAGAGGTCAATAGTACTTGTTCTTTGCAGAGTTATTTTAATTCACAGGCGCTCAGCCTTTTTGATGAAGCAATTAACAGAGCTAAGCTCATCTGATCACAGGAACGAAACAAATGAACAGCAGAGAGACACACAGATTACACCGTCTGCCCTCAATGACAGGGAGTACTTGAACCCTTACATTATAATCAATGAGACATCCTACAGAAGTGACAAATTCAGGAACATATAAAAACAGAAGAGGGGTCGATGATGTGTTTGGTGCAAAGGAGTCTTAATTTTTTTTTATTTTTCTTTTTTGGGGGGGAAAGTCTAGGACTAGCTTAAGCCTTGTCTGTGAAACTGGGGGTAAAACTAATAAATAATTTATAAATACTATATAGACAAAAAAAACTAATAAAAATGACCAAAAACTTTACAATTTAAGTAAAAAGAGAAAAAAAATTATAATTTATTTCAGAATGTTAACAAAAGCCCTATTCAGATGGTAATTGTTTCTCAGGTAAATGTCTAAAAATAAATTTGCATGGCACCTCAGTGATGAAACATTCAATAGCGATTTATTCACGGTGAAGGAGCCAGTTTAGTGATCCTAAGACCCAGGAATGCGCTGGTCGCATGATTGTCTGCTGTAAATAAAATGTCATGTGCTTGTAATATGAATAAATTCATATTTAATTTAATAATAGGAAAATAATATCATATTTATTATGTGATTATTTAAATCTCCTGTTTAAAAATAGGAGGACAGACACACTATAATTGAAATGGTTTTCTGTCTTGCATTTTATCTCAAAATGATTGATGTCATTTTAAAAATATGGAAATTAGCGGAAATAAGTTAATACAGCCTCTTATTTACATGAGGTAAACAAAGCTTTTTCTGTAACGGCCCATTTCAAATATTACAAGCTTTTTTTTCCCTCGTTCTCCTTTCAGTGATGAAATGTTATTGTAAATACTTCCCAGCATTTACAAATGCATGCAAATTACAGTGAACCGCAAGAGTTATCATACGGTGTCCCGCAGTGGTCAAAAAGGATTTAAACAGTGAATTTTGAATTGATCTCCTCTCAAAAACTGTGGATTTGGATGGCAATCAAATTACCACACGACCTTGGCGTTTGTCAAAAACAGTAGGTAATTCAACCGAGGATTTTTATGCAGGTATTGGGAGAAAAACACTGACATTCTGGATACGGACGGCAATAAAATCACTGACTAGCTACTGTGAATGCTGAAAATACCTTACGTCCCTATGAGAAACAATTCCCATCCGAATAGAGTTATAGTATATCAATAGCCCTATTCGTTTGAGACTAGTTTCCTAAACAATGTTTGAGTTACAATTCTTATCAATTTAACGTCTGTGATTTTTCATATACCAAATTGGACGGGACAATTCTGTGTTTATTACAGAGGTGGGAGTGTGCTTTCTAGATGTGGGCATAACAGAAGATCTGCTGTGTTTGCGTGCATAAATGTATGATGTATGTTTTTTTTTAATGAACTACTTATTGACATTAGTTTAATTTATGATTAAAACAATATTTAAATAAACTTCACATAGGTTTATAGAAGTGGCTGTTTATAATAAACCCACATAAGTGAGCAGAAAAATCCAGACAAGCATCTTACCTGACACTGATACTAAAATGATACCATAGTGAGCTTTAGCATAAACTGACACCTCAGTCAGATCAGCTACATTTATCACAAAGAAACAGTTTGAAAAGAATCTTGTTAAATTATGACTGTTTTAAGTGCAAGAAACATTGTTAGTGGACCTTAGGGAGGAAAAAAAGATATGATCCCTTTAATGCCTGAAACGCAATGTGCTACACTCTGGAACAGGCAGTCTCCTGATGGCCATAGTGTTTTATGCAGTTTTCCTCAACACAAGGACCCAAGAGACCATATGAGCAGGATTATCTAGGGGAACTAATGCAAAGCATTGTCCCCAAACACCCACACTCGCATAAGAACAAGGCTCATGAATGACAGAGGATAGCGCCACCAACACTCAGTCATATAGTAAGACAATATTAGTACAATTGTGCCCATTTTTCTCTAAGTATACAGTAAAACATGTGGCACATGATGAATACTTAAAATAAGTACCTTCTCCAGCTGCCTCCTCTTCATCTTCTTCATCATCGTCTTCATCTCCACTCCCGCCAGCGTCATCGCCAGAATCACTGCTTCCTTCGTCAAGAATTTCTAATGTATGAAAACAAGACAGATCAATTACATTTTAACTTGTAATCTTTAAAATAATTGAAATACTTTTAATTATTAAACAACACACAAAAAAAAACAAAAAAAACTGTGGTTCGTAACTTCTTATGTTGATCAGATGCAGGATTACTACTACAGTTTCATTTTGCTTTGTATTTTGGTTTACAAATTTAAATTGAGTTTTAATTCATTTTAATGGTGCTTAAATAGCATTAATTTCATTGGTAATTTTGAAAATGCCTATTTTTTATATTTGTATTTAGTTTAAATATGGTTTTGGCACCACAAACTGTTCCTACACTACAGATATGAATTAAATCAGATTATCAAGCATTGAAACTACGAAAAAGTAAAAAAAAAAAAAAAAAAAAATTCTTTCAATCAAACTGACTGCACATTTATAGCTCAGTATAGTTCGTTTTTGCGAACAACTTTATTTTTAACAACCTTGGTCTTCCTAACTAACTGAATGGTTCTGGGCCAGAATAAGCTGTAAAGTTGACCAGACTTCAAGGCGATAGTTATCACAGTTTATTTGTCTTTAATACAGAGCCAGAAGTTGCATTATATATATATAAGTCTCTATCAATTAAAATTTCATCCTACATAGGATTCATTTGAATTTGACTTTAGGAACAACTGACAAGCGTAACAAACACACTTTAGTCTTTGCCCAGGTCCCCTGTTGGCATCTTAGGTCACAACTATGTTCTGTCACTTTCTCCACTGCTGAAGGATTCCATTAGCTTTGCTTCTCAAGCCATAAATGGAGTAATCATTTCCGCATCAGAGAACAAGCATCTCCAATTGTTGCAATCAAGGGCCACCATTTCAGCGTCCTGTACCATATGGCTGTCTCCAGTCCGTTGTACAATTAGTACACAATTAAAATTCAAATGCGCTAGCAGAGACGGTGCATCAGAGGGCATCTCTTTTAATAGGCGGTAATTAGAAGAACGGAATATGCATATAGCAAACGAGTCATTAACTTACCCCGTTTAATTGTTTTGTACTTCTCCTCATTCTCCAGGAAGTTGGGATCCAACTTGAAGACATCTGCAAAAGGAATATTGTTGATGTAAAGCAGACATTTGTTTGCAATTACACGTTTCGCAGCAATTAAGTCAGTGCCAATGAGATGTAATCAGAGGCAATTACCCATAAAGAAAAATTTGCTGTGTATTAGTCGTATTACATAAAAAGAGCTTAATGTGATAATGGCTGTTCATGCTCCCCGAAGGCCTGCTTGTATGGATTTTCAATTAGCGCACTTTGTCTCAGAAGCCTCAGAAAAGATGCTTATCCGTAAACATCAGTACAGACAGTGGCTAAATATGAGAACTGAGAAAGCAAAACCCTCAATTACACACAGACAGAGCAGGGACTACAGCCTCTGGTTTGAGAGCATGAGTTCCCTCGTGGGTGGCTTTAGAGAGAAGGAAGTCATCCATTATGATCGTATCAAGGTAATTAGCTGCTAAACATGAGAAATTGAGGCCTGGCAGGTAAGGTGAGTGAGGTAGTGAATCGTACTCACTCAACACTTTCAGTAGCAATGATGAAAGCAGGAACAATTTTGAATTAAAAAACTTAAAGCATGTTTCATCATGACTGACACGGTTAAGAATTAAAACTAAAAGTTTGGGATCAGTAAGATCTTTTTTTATAAGAAATGAATACTTTTATTCAGAAAGGATGCATTAAATTGATCACAAGTGACAGTAAAGACATTTATAATGTTACAAAAGATTTCCATTTCAAATAAATGCTATTCTTTTGAACTTTCTATTCATCAAAGAATCCTGAAAAAAATCTTACCAACCCCAAACTTTTGAACGGCAGTAACAGAATTCATATTTTTTAAACTTCAAATCGATACTTTATTGAAATCAAAAATCAGTAGTTTATTGGAATCTCAAATCAGTGGTTGCTAAAAATGTCAAATTTACAGTTTACAGAATTTTCAAATAAGTACTTTATTGAAATCTCAATTTTTTTTTTTTTTTTTTTTAAATATTTATAAGATTATGATATTTACTTAACAAAAAAGTCTGCTAAAAATGCTAAAATATATAAAAATCAGTGGAATTTAAAAATCTTAAATCAGTTTTTACTGAAATATAAAATCTCAAATTAGTCATCCATTCATTCCCACTCCTTATATGAAGAAAGCAAAAAGGTTTAAACACTCAAAAATGGCATGAATAAGTGCGGGTGATCTTACTGAGGATGTCCTCTGTGTTGTAATCATCCTCCAGAGGAAGCATGTGTGTGAACTGGTCCTCTTCCTCCACTAGGTCAAGCCCGTCTGGGACGATGGGGTGGTCCTTAAACCCATCCTTCCTAATGGCAAACATCACCTCAATCATGTACTGTACACGCTTATCTATCTCTGACTCATGCAAGATGTTCCTCAGACGTTCAAAGATGGCTGAAAAAAAAAAAAAAATAAATGACAGTGTAGATATAACGCAAGATAAAAATCATCCATTTAATAATGATAACTAAGAAAAATAGTTAAGAATGTACCATTGATGCCTCTGGGAGAGACCTCTGTCAATTTGAGACCACACTCTTTTAGAAAGCTGATGGCAACCTCCACACTGTCATCAGTGGGTCTTTCTAGCAGCAGGGTCAACATCTCCAGGCACAGGACTTCATGTGCCTTTTGGACAAAGAAAATACAATAATACAGTACATTTAAACACCCCTACGCTACAGTCTAAACAAAAATCTGTTAAAGCTCCAGAAGGTCATACCACATTCTGGTTGATGAGATGAGCCACGAATTTGGACGCTGTGAGACATTGTTGCTGAAAAGGTACAAGAAAAATTAGACCATTATTTAAATCAGTGCTCCATTTAGAAACCCATAGCCAGCTTCCTAAAGGCTTACTTTATCATTCCTCCTGTAACCTTTCCGGAAATTGAGGATAAGTCTCTTGAGGATAAGTTCTCCGATCTGAGGAAACTTGGAGTTGATGATGGCCACCACAGCAGCGTACACATGGGTGAAGATGGGAGAGGCAGCTTGGGCCTGAAGTGTAGACCTGGCCAGAAGACCCCTGTAGACAGACACACCAGGACCATTATCAATGTCAAACATATGCGCTGTTTAAAAATGTGGCAAGCTGCCTTGCTGTTTCTTGCCTACACAGGGAGCAAACAGGGAGCCATATAATACCTATAATCAAAACTTTCTTTATACATTTGGCATTTGTCAGGGATTGAGCATTTGGCTAAATGAAGATTTCTTAGGCGGTAGCATAATGCTGAAACAGACTTCAAACTGGGATCGTGCCTATGACTTCTTTAAACGCTGCCTATGTAGACAGCACACTAGGAACAAAGCAAGCCATAGATCAGTAAACCATCTTTACCTGCCCCTCACAATATTCTCCTGCAGCAGCTCTTGAATAATGTTGGCAATGTTGGAAACGTTCACTTTGTTGATCAGACCATTGATGGACTTCTTCAGGGCTTCCCAGCTCATCCTCTGATACTCCAAACTGTGGAATTAAAAAGAGAAGAATGAATGAAAAATCACTGATCCCATGATGCTGTGTCTCTTGAAGGAGACACTTTCAGTCTGTTAACACAGTAGTAATCTTGAATTTCTAATACTTGTCTTTCATGCCCCATAATAGACCATTTTAAAAGGTCACAGTTTGCACAACTGTAATAGCAGGACAAAACACTCAACACTGTCTGCTTTTCAATCTGTACTTCAGCACGAAACCGCCTGGAAAATGCTGATGGTAAGGAGTTTGAGTCTTCTTGGAGACTCTCCCCCCCCCCCATCTAATTTCCTGCCCTTAGCTGCTCTTGAGACTGATCTCTGATGTATTGTCTCTATCACCTATCCTCCAGTGTCTGGCCTCAAGCACAGGGCAGCGCTCCACTCCAGCTATAGATATCCCACATCCCTCAGGGACACCTCTATATTTCCTGGCTGGTGACCCCTATTCCTCTGCATGAGGAAATTTAATCGACCCCTTCATTGAATTCATGTGGATGCGTTTCCCACCATCAATAAATCACAATCTATTCTTATCACAATGTCTGAAAAGACTTCAAAATCAATATAATTCAAGATGGATCAACACAGACCACCTATCTTACCTGATGATCGCTGCTTATTAGAGCTGGGCAATAAATCTAAAAACTATATTTCTATATTTTTCAGCCTTTTGACAGTATTCAGTATGTATGTATTTGCTCTAAAAAATCATTTTTAGGCATTTGAAGCCAATTTAGATTTAAAAAAGATGCAAAAAATCAAATACAGCCAAATTTTCTAAAAAAAAAAATTCATATTCTCCCACACTGTTTTTCACAAGAACAAAAGTGAAATTGAATGAATTATTTATAACCACCAAAATAACAATACAAAAAAAAAAAAAAAAAAGATTTACCTACATAAGCTACCGTTCAAATTTTGGGGTCCGTAAGATTTGTTTAATGCTTTTGAAAGAAGCATCTTATGCGTAATAAGACTAGTTATTTTTGTGGAACCCATGATACTTTTTTCTAAAGTCTTTGATGAATAAAAAGCTCAATGAACAGCATTTATTTGAAATAGAAATCTTTTGTAACAATTAAATGTCCTTAATGTCACTTTTGATCAATTTAATGCATCCTTGCTGAATAAAAGTATTCATTTCTTTAAATAATAATAATATATATATATATATATATATATATATATATATATATACATACATACACACACACACACACATTCATACATACATACTGAAGCCAAGCTTTTGACCAATACTGTGTATTTTTAAAAAAATATATATATTTAAATACGAAAAATGATGCGCTGAGACTTTTTTTTTTTGAGCACTGATTCAAAAGAATTTTCATAAAATCATTGTATTTCTCTTTAGAGTTTTGAATTGATTCATTGCAATGGACAGTTTGAAATAAATGTAATTTAATATAATTTAAATCTGCAAAATGTAGAACTGCTGAGTAAAGTGAAACCAACCTGCTCTTGTCAGTGATCTGAGCCTGCATCATACGCAGTTTGGCCGGTGGGATGTAGGCCCCACCGGTGCGGGTCAGGATGGGGTCCAGCGTTTCCTTCCTCTTCTTCACTGGAGGCTCCTCGGTGGGAGGTTTATCATTTTTGTCTGAGGAGCCTGACCTTCCCCTCCTCCTGTGTTCCCAATCCCTCTCTCTGCTGGAGCGCCGCTCGTAACGATCCCGATCACCGTAGCGGTCTCGATCACGCTCACGCTCCCGCTCCCTGGATCTGATGCGAGGAGAAAATGTCAGAACTGAAAGGTGCAATTTTTTACATCAGGACAAAAAAGCAAATCTGTCAAGAACATAAACACCCAGTTCCCTCACCTTCGACCCCTTCCGTAACGTTCTTGAGGAGAGCGAGATCTGGAGCGAGATCTAGAGCGGGATCTTGACTGTGACCTCTTTTCGTCCCTGAAATAGAGACAAACAGCAAAGTTTTAAAGAAAAGTCTGAATTCTTCATTGATTTTGTTAAATCAAGACTAACACAACACTTACCTCTCAGGGGAGGAGCTTCTTTGTCTTTTTTTGCTCTCATCATCAGAGGCACGCTGAAACAAACACAATCACATTAGCAAAGCATAGCTGAAGTTGTTAGTCATGGATCACATGATCCATTCAATAGCACTTGTTTTATACATGTCAACAACATAAACTGTGATTCAGTGTAGCTGCATGGCAACTGTTTTATAGTAAAGTATAATGGCATATATTTGATTCACACAGACATTTTTTATTGGATGGCAATGTTTAAGATACATATAAACAAGGAATTTTCATAACGGTGTGTCACTTAAATTATTAGTCAATCAATAAATTATTTAAATTAATTAAACTGATAAATTTATAAATCATAAATTTAAGCAATAATTTAAATAATTAACTTAATTTAAACTACATGCAACACTAGCTCTGAGTGATGATAGTGTGTTATTTTAGTATTATTAATATACTATTATAGTATTTATAATTTGAATTAGCTTTTATTTTTATATTTTCAGTTTTCATTTTGATTTTAGTTTTAGTAATTTTGTTATGCTGTTTTTGTAATTTGTATTAGTTCATTTTTAATATTTCTATTTAGATTTAATGTATTTTTATTTCAATTTTAGTAATTTTAGTCCTTCAACTTAAAGGTGGAGTAAGCCATATTTCAAAAACACTGTTTGGAAGTTAGTCAGACCGACACCAACAACAAATGTGTAGCCAATCAGCATAGTATGACGGTCGAGGAGACAGAACGAGCAAGAGAGAGATTTGAAGAAAGACTGCAGAAAGAGAGATGAGACATTACAAAAGAGCTCAACAGAATATCACTGGAATGAAGGTTTACGACTGGGCAAGCGCTTTAGAAACCGCGTTAATATAGCGCTGGAGACAGCAAAGCGGGAAAACAGACATGGAGGCTGCTTTGATTAACATTAGGAAAATGCTTGTAACTCACCTTGATATGTGTGACACTGCTCTTTATTTTGTGCATTACACCGTCATCACTGTCGTCTTCACTGCTGTCACTGTCTGAACCGCTGGCCCTGGACGATGCTCTCGCCACGGGGCTGCCTGCTCGTGGGCTCCCAGAGCCCTCAGGTTGAGCTGAACCAGAGCGACCCTCATCTCTACCTGCTTCAGGGTTACACTGGCCATCTGTAAAATGAAACATTAAGACAAGGTTTTCACACAGCTGCCACCATTCAAAATAAACCACAGTGATGAATGAACAAAGAAGATGTTGACATAAAAAGAGGGTCTTCCTTTACTTCTTTTAAAAAGAATGTCAGATAGGAGAACAATACAATTCTTGGCCACAAACACTTTTAGAGGACTGTCAGTACTAGCAATTAAGTATTCTGTTACTGTTTCATGGTACGCATGCCATCAAACCGCCCAGGGGTGCATTTCCTAAAAGCATCGTTAGCCATTTATGGTTGCAAGTTCTGACATTACCAGCATAGTTCAATGATTTGGTGTTTTGTGAATTTTTGAAGAGTGTGCATGTGCATACATGCTCTGTTCTGGTACGCCAGGGGAACCCCGGAGTGACTTAGGAGGGAACCTGCGATAATTTACAGCAATAATCCGACATTACGATTAACAATCTGAACGGATTAATTAGCAGAAGTTACTCCACCTGTGTGACATCATTAACTATATTGTTGAACCCATGTGGTTCGAATGATCGAGTTGCTACAGTTTCTCCAATGATGCATCGTACCATGGTGGTTAAGCTTTTTAATGCTTGAAGTGAAATGCTGATTTACATTTATATTTAAGAATGATTCATATGATGATTCTCTCAAACCTGAAGTGACATTCAAACCAACAGAAGCCAAAGCTACCGGGGAGCATAAAAGCCCATGAAATAATCATAAAGAGCAGATCATTCTGCCGAGCTCACGAATGGGCCTGTGACTCAACACCTGCTGTTTTCCTGCAGATCCTTTTGTCAGTTCAAACACATGCACCAAATAAAGAGAACAAAAACAGTGAAGCCTTTATCAATGCAGTTTTCACTCTTTCTTCAAAGGCATTTACGATAATGACTTATCACAACACGCACACAACAGTGCAGAGGTTTAAAAAATGCATGATGGGATGATTATTGTTAAATGATCTATAAATGCGTAATTGCTGCAGTCGCAGTGTGAAGCGGCTCCCAGACAGCTGGGATCATTTCCCAATAAGGAGCTCAATATCTGCAGCAGCTTCTCTTTTAATGTCGAACACAAAAAGGGTGCGATTAATCACAACTAAAAAAAAAAATGTATCTATTGACAGCCCTAAATTTAACATTTTAAAAATATACTTTATTCCTGTGATGGCAAAGCTAAATTTTCAGCCATTACTCCAGGCTTCAAGTGTCACGTGATCCTTCAGAAATCACTCTAAAATAGTCTCAGTCTCAGATGTCACGCCCACAGACCGTTGGCTGAATGTCTGATGCATATGGTACACTTAACTGGAAACACTTCAGGATTTTCAAAGTCGTCATCTGGTTGGTTGAATTCTACAGGGTGTCCGGGCGACTTGTGTGTCGCATTTTTTAATGGTCCATCTGTAAACAAATGCCGTGATGCCAAACCCCCTCATGGAAGAACAACACTGTCGTGTTTACAACTGTTACAATGAGCGCTTACCAGGACCAACTAAACGTAGGATTTTCAAAAGTATGTGAACTTCGCACAACGTTCTTGCTTCTTGAATGAATAATTTTTTAGATGCACGTCGGTCTTTTGGGCGGTCCTTGGCCAATGAAAGCTGTGATAGAGTCCAGACCTTCTGCCGTCAGTCTTAAGGTCTAGCTACGCAAGACTAACTCTAATATGATGATCTGGTGCTCAAGAAACATTTTTTTATTATTATTATGAAAGTAATTATGAAAACAGTTGTGATGCCTAATATTTTTATGGACTGAGACACTTTTTTTTTTCCAGAACCTTTGATGTATAGAAAGTTCAGTTTGAAATAGAAATCTTATGTAACACTATACATGCCTTCACTGCACTGACTTTTAACAAGTCACAACAGTACAGTTGAAGTGAGAGATGCTGTGGCCCTGTGGTCTCCTAGAAAACTGCTTTTCCTATTGGAGAGAAGTCAGATGTGCCGTTCTTGCTCATGACATTCTTGCCATTTTGTTTTTCAATATTACGTTGGATAAAAGAACACACCAGTGAATAGCTGTGCCTCAATTTCACGCCAAATGTGAAATGTGATGTACAGATATACATATTGACCACTGAACAACACAGCTTCCTAATAGGTGACCTGTGCCTCTGGGCTTTTTTTGGCAAATTATAAAAATCAGAATTGTGCAGATGTCAGGAGGCTGGAGGAGACTCGTGTTGCTTTCGCTCGGGCAGATTTTGGATGTGCAACAGCTCAGCAGAAGGGATGATTGAAAGCATTTTATGGATGATAACGTGGACTATGAGAGCTAGTGGAGTGAGACTGTTAGTGATGAGCTCTAGAGACTAGGGAGCAATAGATCAGATAAACAGGCAGGAGCAGCGAGGTTACACGTGTCCGCAGCGCTACACTGAGGCCGGATGCAGAGGAGCCCTGAGATAAAGAGACCTCTATGGGAAAACAAGATTATTGACTTGACATTGTCGTACAAGGCTGATTTTGGAGCCAGCTGAGGCAAATAGCGGCATAATATTAACACATAATATTAACACTACCGTTCAAAAGTTTAGAGTCAGTAAGATTTTTTTTTTTTTTAAGGAAATAATACTTTTATTCAGCAAGGATGCATTAAATTGATCAAAAGTGACAAAGTTTTTTTTTTTTTGCCATCTCCATGTGTTTCTGTTTGGTATCGCATCTTGACCTGTCTAAACTGTAAATAAGCTCTTTGCTGTTGCACTGTGAATTCTGAAAGTTTTTTTTTTTTTCTCCATTGGTGCTTTGGTGTGCATAAATTTATGAATTATATGGACTATATCTGAGTATATCATTTGGTGTCCTTTTGGAGTCTCCAAGTGTTTTTTGGAAAGACACAAACATTTACTTTGAAGAAAGCTTACAGAAAATACAGTTTTGTGTGTATCAACCTTCAATTTGATGATTTACTTTGCTGGATATAGCAAATGTTGATAAAATAAACGTGTTAAACAAGATGAATGGCGTATGCTTAATTTCACCATAAGGGTACGATTAACTGTGGTGATTAAACATTTTAATACATTGACATCCCTATCCAAAACATAACCGTTTTTAATGTATTTATGATGAAATATGCAGCCTTAGTGAGCATAAGGCTTCTTTAAAAAAAATCGTACAAACAGTAGTTCAAAAGTTCTAACATGAAGTCATTTAACAGCTGCATTGTTTTCCACACCAACACGCAATGGCGGGATGTAATGTAATAAATTTCATAATAAATCTCTTTACAATTTCTGAATTTTATCCATCACAAAAAGGAACGGCTCGCTTCTAACACTGCCACAATTATGAAATTTTGGCTGGCAATTCATTGTTTTATTTCCTTTGACACTTAAAACTAATATCATACAGGGTAGATTGAATATAATACAAATAATTTCCTAGGAGAATTTTCCTGTTCATTTCTGCCTATTCATTACCAGCAAGACTTATATAGCCGGGTATCCAACAAAAAAAAACTTTAAATTCTGTTTCATTAAATAGTCCCCTAGAACTTGAAAAGCATCATACTGAATCTCAATTTTACAGAAAAAAAATAAATATTCCACATAGTTGGTATAAATAAGCCTTTTGTTTGAGGTAATTTTTTACATCAACTGAAACGTTCTAGCTACACAAACCGCACATTCACCCACAACAGGTGCATCTACAGTGAAGCATTACTTTGTCACCGTGTTTGTCCTTGTGCTGACTTAGGAAATGTTGGAAGTAGGTCTCAGCTGTGAAGAAACAAGCAAGCTTATGTACCAATTTAGTGCTGAGCCAACAGTATTCCGGTCATCGGATATACAGTTTGTTCTACCTGAGCTAAACTTTAGATTATTTTTAACTATAATATTCAGAGGATATAGGGGTCAGTGACATTATGAATTAAAGGGACAGTTCAGGCAAAAATTAACATTCTGTCATCATTTACTTACCTTTATGTCATTCCAAACCAGTATGACTTTCTTTTTTGTGTGTTTTTCGTCCATATAATGAAAGTCAGTGGGGCCTAATGTTGTTTTGGACCCCACTGGCTTTTATTGTAAGAACAAAAACAGTTAAAACATTCTTAAAAATATCTTCTTTTGTGTTCTACAGAATAATGAAGGTGAATACATAAAAGAAATTTCATTTTTGGGTAAACTGTCCCTTTAACATGCATGAGAAACTGATTCACGATTAGAGCCTTTTCAAACACTATAAAGTGTGATGTTGAAATCCTTAGTATGTGACTATTGACTAACAAGCTTACCAACAACTCTCCTGCGTTCATCACCATCACTGTCTCCATCCTCAGATGAACTTGTGCTGGCCTTCCTCTGTCGCCGCTCCATTTCTCCTGGGCTGGGAGGCTGGAAGACAGAGAGAGGACATGGAGTAAGAACTAGTGCTGTAAAGTACAAGTACAGTAGGTGTAAGCGTATGTGGGTGTGCAGTAAGAAAAGAAGGCCAACAGCAGAGGAATGGATTTCTAAATAAAGCCCAAAATATGTGTCACTGTACAACCCTGATATTATAACTTGTATATTTGTCTCAGGTGATCGGACAAGAAGTGAAAAGTATTGCTATTTACATCTTGTGTTAACATACATGTGTCTCCTGTGACCGCTTGTGTTTGGATTTTGAGTCGAGGGTCTCTGATGACCTCCGAATGTGGTTTGAGCTTTTGGGAAAACATTTTGGACTCAATTTACACCTCTATTTATGAAGAATATCTACATAATTATAGCACAGACGATTATTCTACTGATTATTAAATGGGATATTGTGGAAATTTGATTAATAATGGAAAATGAAAATAAAATTTGTTATAAAAAAATTATTTACATTTTTCTTCATGATTGTTATTGCTAACTAAAACTATTAAAAATTGTTTTTATGAATTGAATAAATCTATTAGATAGAAAACTTAAACTCGAAGACTACAAATATTAGAAATGTTGCCTTGGCAATTGACTGAAATAAAATAAGTTTAAGTTACTAAAATTAGAAAAACTGAAATTAAAAATAAATTAAAGCTAAAAAGAAATATGGAAAAAGGACAAAGGGACAAAATTATTAAAACGTAAATTTTAGGGCTGGGTATTGACACAATTTTCACGATTCGATTCAATTTCTATTCGCATGCTTGCGATTAGATTTGATTCCGATTTCAATTCGATTATTTTGGATGTATATCTGATGCAATACATGGCAAATTTTTTCGAGGGAAAAAAAAATCTCTCAACTAATGCTGTAAACTACATATGGGAGTCAGCTGGTACTACTTTACTATAATATTGAAGGTTAAAATTAACTTATTTATATACAAACACTTAAATTACACTCATATTTCTACTCCAATTCGTTTTTTTTTAAATATAAACATTTAAATCGTGGCTGTCATAACGGATTAATTCAAACATGCATTAAATATTGAGGAACATTAAAAATTATAATGAATATGTAACAGTGCATATATTTATCAGAATGCTGCTCTCTAGAGTTCATTTTTCTAGCTAATTAACGAGGTATATAATGTGGTAAATGAGGTAAATGTGACGTTACGTGACATTGTTTACAAACGTTTTATTGTCGTCTTTCCGCGGTTGAAACACTGAGCGATTTCATGCGACATGTTACGGATTTCGGTAAGTTGTACTGTATATTTTAACATACCTTTAGATGTTTATTCATGTGTATTTCGCGCTGTAACTGGTAATAAAGCGGAGTAGATAAGTCCACATGCAGCCGCTTCTCTTTAACTGAGGCGCTAAAGCGATCTGTCACGTCACATTAAACAGCGCCAAAACGGTATTTATTTTGTGAATTTCATAATAAGACGGACGTGATTTGAAATCTGAGACTTTGCTTCATATCAAAAGTAACAAAGCACAAAGATTATTGTGATTTATTGGATGGGAGGTGCGCTACATGTTCTGTTCATTCATCAACTGAAAACAGACTAGACTGATCGATTCTTGGGATTTAAGAATCAATATCGGTTCATAAAAATAAGAATCGATTAAAATCGAGAAATCATTTTTTTTTTTACCCAGCCCTAGTAAATCTCTTTTAGTACACAAAAAAGCTAATTCAAAATATTAGTAAATACTACAACTATATAAATAATACTAAAATAACATCCCAAATGCATCTTTAAAATACCTTCAAAATATTGAACAATCTTCCAGCCAATACATTTTACTATCTATTGGACCAGTATGGTTTTATATAACATAACTTAGTAAATTTTATTTTTGTATTATCATAATGCATGCCTATTATTTATATGTACAATCAAACCAAAAATTATTCAGACATTTCTGATATTTTTGATATATTTTTACTAGTGGGTGCAGGACACTATAGTTCATTTATGTAAGCGAGGATAGCAAAATAAAGTAAACTGTGACATATTATACCCAAAAATTCTTCATACAGTGGACTACCAGTAAAATTGATAAAAATTTGGAACCAAAAATTATTCAGACACTTTGACCTGACCATGTTTTGCTTAAGTGTTATCTGACATAATTAAGATTAATTTTTTCTGACAGTTTAACTTTGAGATCTTGTCATATTTAATTACCATTTTTTTAAACTATAGTGAATAAACTGTATTAATGAATGAAATGCTCAAGGTGTCTGAATAAATTTTGGTTTGACTGTATGTCTACGCACTTTGTGGTGAACTGTTCTCAGTCTGTAATGATGTTTTTTACATGGCCATTTGCTTTTTTGTTATTTTTCCTACGTGCTTATTACAAAATGCTAGGCCTATATTGAAAAATACAATGGAAGTTAATGGGCTCCAATGTTATGTGGTTCCCAGCATTCTTCTTTTGTGTAAACAGAAGAAATGCATACCAGTTTGGAATGACATGAGGGTGAGTAAATGATCACAGAATTTTCTTTCTTCGATGAATTATCCCTTTAAGAACTGTCAAGTTGTGACCAGAATAGCTTAAATGTAAATATCATGCAAACACAAGCATTGTTTTACAAAATAACCAAGCCAAAATGACAGCATTTACTGCAAAACACTTCAGACAGTTATACAGCATTTCGCAGTAGAGAGGTAAACTTCAATTACAAACAGCAGACGAACTATCAGTGAATTAACATCTGGAGCTGCAGGAACGGCCTGATTCTCTCTCAGCAGCCGTAAAGCATCCCTCTCTCAATTCGATTTCCCTGAATATGTCACTCACAGCTGCCACTGCCACTGTTTCAATCAAAATTCAATTTGCTGTTTCAGCAGGACAGGCACGAAGCAGATGTGCGTTTTCTGGGGTGTTGATAATGCGAAACTCTCCATGCTGTTGCTGCATCGGCCGCAGACACTCAAAGAATAGCCATGAGCTTGCTTTCCTCCACATAAAAAACAGTCTCCCCCTCTCGACATCCTATCTGTTCCCACTGAGCCTAATCCCAGGCCGTACACAGTGGGCGACTCGAGAGATTTCTGCAAGCTTATGGGAAACTGGTCTTTCAAACACGGATCTGCCATTCAGCAGGTAGGCTGGTATTTCAGAGTTACACATACACTGAGAATGCTGAGCGCTCGAGGAATAAATCATTCAGAAACACAGTGCCTGTCCGACAACAAGAAAGGATAAGTGAGAGAGGGGAATGAGAGCCATATCAGCACTTTACATAAACCCATAAAAGCTAGACTGGAGTTTCTTTAGGTGCCAATGATATTATTGCAGGAGTAAACAAAACAATTATAGCAAATAATCAAAAGCTGGATCATGGTTTATACCAGGGGTGTCCAAACCTGCACCTGGAAGGCCACTATGTATCACAGTCACCACAAAAATATTAAGCAGTTTTCAACATTGATAATAATAATAGTAATAATAAATGTTTCTTCAGCAGCTAATTAACATATTAGAATGATTTCTGAAGGATCATGTGACACTGAAGACTAAAGTGATGATTCTGAAAATTAGGCTTTGCAACACAAGAATGATTATATTTTACATTATCGCCGTTTTCCCCTGTAAATAAATAAATGCAGCCTTGGTGAGCATGAGAGACTTATTTCAAAATATTAAAGAGTTAGTTTACCCAAAAATGAAAATTCTGTCATTAAGTACTCAGCCTCATGTCATTCCAAACCCATAAGAATGTCATGTTGGAGATTAATATTTTGCAAATCAGTTGGTAAATTAGGTGTTTGTTTGCTGCTTCTTTTTTTTTTTTCGCGCAAACAAAGCACTCATGTCGGTTCATAAAAACCACTGGAGTCACATGGATTACTTTAATGACGTCTTTACTACTTTTCTGGGCCTTGAAAGTGGTAGTTGCGTAGACTGTCTATGGAGGGACAGAAAGCTCTCAGATTTAATTAAAGACATCTTCATTTGTGTTCTGAAGATGAACGAACGTCTTACGGGTTTGCAACGACATGAGGGTGAGAAATTAATGACAGAATTTTCATTATTGGGTGAACTAACCCTTTAATAACCTTAATCTTTTGCACTATAGTGTACTGTTACTGTGGCACAAACATAGTCATGAAGTGACATAAGATGGTCTCACTGTGGACCCTGAAATAAAGTGTACAAACAAGCAAAATCAAAACAAACAAAAAAAACACTAAATTAAGGGCATTCTGTAATTTGTTGATCACATAAGGACAATTCAGTCAAAATTTGTTATTATTCACATGCAAACAGTGAGTTTTGTCTAGTCAAAAGGTTTTTAACTAAATGAAACAATGCATGGAGAAGTGCCAGGAAAATAACAACGTATGCATGCATAAATATAATAATGCATAAATGGATCTTCTCATAATGAAATTTAACCTGCATTATGAGAACAATTTAAAAAGACCAATTATCCTTCCATAATGGTCTATGCTTGTAATCTGATTGTTTTCAAATGAATTTCCACTATACATGAAATAATTAGACCTGCTTAATAAATAAGCTGGCTATACGTTGCTTAGCATTTTCTAGAAAACACAGAACATGTCTGAAAATATTTGTTTTTGTGACTTGACCACGTTATTGCTTATAACATTGTCCTTTTAATAGCTAGTCTAGGAAACCTAATTTCACTTTAGAGAGAATTGAGAGACTCATAAATGACTGTACGAAACAACGTAAGAGTTTATTATTGGTTTATGTCAGTGTTTATAGCCATGTTACACACAACTGATCTCAAACAGAATAAAAAGCAGCGCCATCTGCTCCATGTGTGCAGGCCTTCCTCGTAAAACCCAGCCAAACACATCCATAACCCGGTTTAAACTGTCCTGAGCAGTAACACATACATGCTAGTGTTTAAACGCGGGTAGAATGATGATGTCCCTACCTCATCTCTGGATGTAGGACTCATATTCAATGCCGTCTCGGACTCGTTTGACTCGGCTGCCATCTTTCCCGCCGTCTTCCGGAAGTGATGCTACGGATGCCCGCGAGGTTCCAAAGAGGAGCGAAACGCGTTTTTCGTCAACAGTCACACTGCATTACTGAGCATATGCTGGATGATTATCACTGATGGAAAAAAAACTACTAAGCTCCAGGAAACAGATGTCTTGATATTATTTTACATTATATTAATGTCTTGAGGCTAATTTAATGTTTTGTCCAGGCCAGGGAAAAGTAACTGAAATTGAATGATTAATGAGAGATGTATATGTCAGATTTCTCAGTTAGTGGCACTGGTGACTATTTCAACTGTGTTAATATTCATTTATCAAATATCTTAGAACAGCCTTCAAACAAATATTTTTTTATTTATTTATTTGTTAGTGTATTTTTATGGTGTAGTGTGGAGTTTCTTAATCCAAATTCTCCACAAAAAAAAAATATAAATAAATAAATATTTGATGCCAAACCAATCGTGAAGTGAATATTATTTAATCTTCAATTGGTCCTGCCACTTTCCTGGCAAAACAAAACAAAACAAAACAAAACAAAATAAAATAAAATAAAATAAAAATTTCCTCTTCTTCTCTTTTTTTTTTTTTTTTTTTTTTTTTACAATTTGTATCCATTTATTATGGGGGAGTTTAAAAGTAGGTTAGAGCACAAGCCCAAAACAAAGAAATTTTAATGCCTTTTAAAGGGATAGTTCACCCAAAAATGAAATCCTTAATTATCTTTATTTAAAACATTATAAAGTAAAATAACAAGCTTCCAGTGCGACAACCATATGCATTCGGCGTACATCCAAAAAGCATTAAATTCCACGACATAGTACACAATGCCATGACGTTCTACACAATGACATGACAATGTGCTGTACGTCATGGCATAGCGTACTACGTCACAGAAGTTAACGCTTTTTGGACGTATGCCCAGAAACTCATTATTTTACTTTAAGTTTTACATAAGGATATTTGTCTTAAACAAACGCATCGATTCACTTCAGAAGGCCTTTATTAACCCCCTGGAGTCATAAGGATTCTTTTTTTTTTGTCTTCAGAATTTGAGGTACCATTCACTACCATTATAAACCTTGGAGGACTAAGGATATTTTTAAATATATCTCATATTGTGTTCGTCTGAAAGAAGATAGTCATATACAGGCTTGAGGGTGAGTAAATCATGGGATAATTTTCATTTTTGGGTGAACTTTAAATCCCTTTAAAAAGTAATTGACTGTTATAATTTATGATTTGAAACTTTTCCTTTAAAATCATCTAATTGACAAATCATACATTATGAACGTTATTCACATTAAACTGATTATGTTCCTTTTTTGAAGTACAAAGAAAACATGAATATGTTGTTCTCCATTGTAAATGAATAATTAAACGGTTAGTTCACCCAAAAATAAAAATTCTGTCATTTATTACTCACCCTCGTGGCGTTCCACACCCGTAAGACCTTCGGTAATCTTCAGAACACAAATTAAGATATTTTTGTTGAAATCCGATGGCTCTGTGAGGCCTACATAGGGAGCAATGACATTTCCTCTCTCAAGATCCATTAATGTACTAAAAACATATTTAAATCAGTTTATGTGAGTACAGTGGTTTAATATTAATATTATAAAGCGACGAGAATATTTTTGGTGCGACAAAAAACATCACAAAATAACGACTTGTATAGTAATGGCCGATTTCAAAACACTGCTTTAGGAAGCTTTGGAGTGTTATGAATCAGCGTGTCGAATCAGCGGTTCGGAGCGCCAAAGTCACATGATTTCAGCAGTTTGGCGGTTTGACACGCAATCCGAATCATGATTCGACACGCTGATTCATTATGCTCCGAAGCTTCATGAAGCAGTGTTTTGAAATCGGCCATCACTATAATAAGTCGTTATTTTGTTTTTTTGGCGCACCAAAAATATTCTCGTCGCCTTATAATATTAATATTGAACCACTGTACTCACATGAACTGATTTAAATATGTTTTTAGTACATTAATGGATCTTGAGAGAGGAAATGTCATTGCTCCCTATGTAGGCCTCACGGAGCCATCGGATTTCAACAAAAATATCTTAATTTGTGTTCTGAAGATTAACGAAGGTCTTACAGGTGTGGAACGACATGAGGGTGAGTAATAAATGACATTATTTTCATTTTTGGGTGAACTAACCTTTAAGCTATTATGCATAAATTGCAGTGAAGTATTTATCCTATAAAATGCCCTTTTCAGTTCTATTTTTGTAGGTCACATCAGGAAGTGCTTTCCCACAGATGCATCACTGACCTGGTTAATTTCCTTTCTCTCATAATAAAGGCACATGAAAAAGTCCCTTGAGCAAAACAGAACAATGCTGTGTATATCCAAGAAGAGAAAGTGTAATTTAGTTATAGACCATGACACAATGCTCATATTTTCCGCAGGCTCTGTACTTGTACTCTATGCTTGTACTTGTACTCTGCACAATAACAATAAAGTTGAATTTAATATAATCTAATTTAATTGTTTACATGAATCATTGAAAAAGTTGTGCGTTTATTGACACTAACCACAGTCTCTGGCTCTGTAAGCACAGCGTCTGTGTGTTTTCTTAGAAACATCATTCTGCTCACACTGCATGAGTCATGAATAGCTTGTGCTTTTAAAAATACCTGGTTTCAAACCATGTGTTTGACACTGTAAACAAGCTGCATTTATGTGCACATAATATAATGACAAAGAAAAACTATTCATGAACATTTAACAACTACATGTAGCATTCCTGACCCATCCAGCTCTTGGGTAGTAAAGGTTAAGATAGTGGTTTTGTTTAAATAATATTTAATCCCAGAGGGGGTTTATTTTCCCTCATTTTTTTGTTTAAGGGCTTATGTGACATTTTCTTTAACTGAAACGACACGTCCGTTGTGAAGTGACCTGAACTGCCTCCCTGCTGCTGTTGTTATTTCCACCTCTGACTCTCTCAAAGCACTTAGTCTGCAAAAGCGTGAATGTCAAGGGACATAAAATATCTGTGCCAGGCTTCAGGCTACTCGAGACATCACTGAATATTACAGAATGAAGTGTGGGAGAGGGCATAGAAGACTGCTGTAGGGACTAGTCACATTTTTTGGTAAAATGTATACAGTAAAACAACTAAATAATTTATCACATAACAGTAAAGGGTAATATGTAACAAGTAAAAATGTACCAAAAATCTCAAACCATTCTTTTCGACACAGATACTATTCATTAACTATTTACACTAATTGAAGTCTTGCTTCTATTCAACAAATATTAACATGGTCAGTGTCGATAGACTTGTGGGAAGCGCGCCAATATAGCGCTGTTGTGCTTTGGGCGACCCGAGTTGGAGTCCAGACTCGCGGACCTTTACCGATCCCCTCCCCCCTTCTCTTTTCCTCCCTTCCTGTCTACATACTGTCCTACAAAAGGCAAAAATGCCAAAAATTTCATCTAAAAAAAAAAAAAAACATTTTATTTGATAAAAAAAATCATGATCAACATAATAATTTGAGTAAACCGATGTAACAAAAACCTCAAACCATTATTTGGACAACAGATAAAGCAATTTTTCAAGTATTTACATATAAGGTCTTGCTTCCTTTAAAAAAAAAAATTATAAAAAAAAATAAAGAAATAATGTTATTTTTTCAGTTATATTTTCAAATAACTTTTCACTCAAATTATTATGCTGATGATAATACAAATTTGTAAAGACATTTTTTTGTATTAAATTAAAAAAAGAATGCAAAATAGAAGCATTTTCACTAGTGGTCACAGTTTGGTAGTACTGTAAATTGTTTTCATTATTTAAAGTGAGTTAAAACCAATGTGAGTTCAAATGTTTCCCTCTATTTTCATACGCATGAACTGAATCTCCGATTATAAAGACAACACTGCCCTCTACTGGTACTTCAAACTATTCATTGACTCGACTTCATACATCTCATTCAAAATTAGAGCAGAAACAAAGTACACAGTTTATTTAAACAATTAAAATATTAAAACGACAGTATTCAATACACAATGAATAAATGAATACATGATGCTCACAAAACCACATAACTTATCTTATAGCTGCATATCACTGCCATATATGGACGTTAGTTGATGCACTCATCTCTGGCTGATAACAAAATACTTCCTGATTGTAACACTGAAACATGCATTTTCTGTGAAGCTGCTTTAAAAGAAATGTATTGTGAAAATGAACTTTAACTGAAAATGTTCAAAACACGCTCTAGAGAGCTTGAGATTTCTATTATAAAAATCCAGTTTAACTGAAGTGTAATCTTTGTATTGTTACTAAAGTTTTAAAATAAAATAAAATGTAAAGTGGTGTAACAGTAAAAGGTAATAAATGTTTTCTCTATTGAAAGTTTTCTCTATTAAAGCTTTTATAAAGCTCAAACGTTTGCTTTCAAAAATCGCCAAACATCAAAACAGAAGTTTAATTCATCAGTTGAAAACATTCATTACTGAAAAGAAGCATTCAAGTCATTGCCTTGTATTTTAATGTAATTTAAATAACTCAGTAAGTCAAATGAGTATCCTGTCATTGACCCTGAACAGGCAGCCTCACTTTGTGTCATATTATGTTTAACATGTAAAGACTGTTCATTCTATCCAGAGCCATCAGAAGCAGCAGGCACAGAGCTGCTCACTGCAGCAGACAAAAGATTAAAGCTCCTGCTGAACTTGCAATACAAGTTACATCACATTTAATGTTCCTTAAGTGCTGTTGAATGTGAACTACTGGATAAACAAACAATATAATGTACGTTCCTTTAATGTATCCCCATAAAGAGCTGATGTGCTACATTTTACCATTGCATAAAGTGCATTGAATGTATTTTGAGAAATATACTTGAATCGATTGGAGAGCAAAAACAAATATTGAATATAATTTCATTGCTTATACACTGAGCAATCGAAAAAGAAAATTCCACCACCATTCAAAAATGGTCAGTACTTTATTTTTAAAGAAAGAAAGTGGTGGATTAAGTTGATTATATGTGACAGTAAAGACATTTATAATGTTACAAAAAAATGGTGTTCTTTTGAACTTTCTGTTCATTAAAGTATCATGAAAAAAAAATTATCACTGTTTCTACAAAAATATTAAGCAGCACAACTGTTTTCAACATTGGTAATAATAAGAAATGTTTCTTGAGCACCAAATCAGCATGAATGATTTCTAAAGGATCATGTGACACTGAAGACTGGATTAATGATGCTGAAAATTCAGCTTTGCCATTACAGAAATAAATGACATTTTAATATATATTAAAATAGAAAACAGTTATTTTAAATTGTAATAATATTTTACACTATTACCGTGTCACTGTATTTTTGATCAAATAAAAGCATCCTTGGTGTGTTAGACTTCTTTCAAAAACATTTTAAAAAATCTTACCGCCCCAAAAACTTTTGAACGGTGGTGTATTTTGATTTACAGAATTGGGGCACATTTACACGACAATGACGTACTAAAAACGTAAACGTTTTTTCTTTGAGTTTTTCACGTACAGTCAACAACATTGTCAAAACAATCCCGTTAACACGGATCTGCAAAAATGATTAAAAACCCTGCATTATGCTGCCAGGCCAGTAGATGGCGATGTCACTTTGTAAAGAAAACCTACGCTCCTATAAACTGAACAGGTAATACGCATGCTTATGGTGTTACCGTTTTCACAAATTCACGTTTTTTTTTAGGGGCTGTTTACACGACACCGTTTTTAGCTAAAAACGAAACTTTTTATAAGTTAATTTACAGGACAACGGCAATCGCATTTTTGCAGTTTACACGGAGATGGGAACGGTATCGTTTTCAAAAACTTCCACTTTGAAACCCATTTTCAAAAGTTTGCGTTTTCAGGCCCCCTGTCATGTAAATGAGCGCTTTTCCTCTGCGTGGTACTTGTCTTGTCTCGGCTCGGCACGCTTTACTTCGGTTTGCTTTTCCACTGCAGTTTAGTACGGCTTCAAAGTGGGTGGGATTATAGACTGATTTAGTTGCGCCGCCTCTACTGCCGTGGATGCGCTCCTCGTCTACCAATGAGTCTGCACCTCATCTACTGACCACGATACAGCCATTTCTTTTTTTCAAGTTGCATGCGACGGTCATTTAAAGCGAGCTGTTTCGTGAACAAATGATTCTGCGGTGGCTGTTACTGACTGTTTATATCTAGTGGGTTTGGTGTCTCATGTTTCAAATCCAATGACGCTGGTAGTGACGATTCTCTCTGACCAATCAGTGATCTGCAGTGTTTACACGTCACATTTAGTATCGGTACGGCTCACTTGGAACCTCAACCGAGGTGGTACTATTTAAACGAGCCGTACCGTTCCGTACCGAACCATCCCATGCAGTGGAAAAGCGTCAAAAAGTGAGCCATACCGAACCGTACAATGCAGTGGAAAAGCACCTTTATTGTCTTGATACTACAAAAATGCAAATTTATGAAAATGGTTACGTCATGCGCATTCAGTCTCTAGGCATATAGTGTTTCTTTACAAAGTGACATCGCCAACTACTGGCCTGGTAGCATAATATAGCGTTTTTAATCGTTTTTGTGGATCCATGTGAACTGGGATAGTCTTGACAGCATTGCCTTCTGTATGAGAAAAACGCAAACTTTTTCATTTTTAGTACATCGTCATAGTGTAAACATGCCCTTAAGCACCTAATTCGCTCTAGTGGGAATTACAAAAAGTAAAACATCCAGACACATTAGAGTAGGCTAATGAATTTGGAGGGAAAGTGCTCAATTGCCAATTCTCTGTGAAGAAATGCAACGCTAATGTAATAAATCCTTTTAAAAAGTCAAAGCAGTTTGTTAGTATAAAAATGAAAATACACAAAATATTATATAGCCAAGCAAATACTTGCAGTCTGGATAAAGGCAGAAACATTATGACACAGCCTTAACAGATTCAAAATTGTATACTCACGCCTATCCACCAGTGACTTCACAGTTTACAGCACACCATGTAGACACAATAGCTGAAGTCACAAAATGTGACCCAGAACAAATATCCACAGGATGTTTGCAGAAATGCTTTCACAGCACTGCAAACATAGATAGGAGATGGATATTAAAAAAAGAAAGGGTTGGCTGCTTTCCAAATGCAATATCACATAGTCAAATCAAATATAAAAAGAGCTTGGATTTTTTTCATCTAGTCCGCGAAGGATATGAATAAACGATTCCCCTGTTTTATCTCCTTTCTGTTCCATTAAGTGTGACTAATAGGTTTAACTGACACAGGTTCAAGCCATTACCACATTCCTGCCATGATGTTATGAGACACAATATTGTTTAGAGGGTAGGTTATCACAGCTCGGATTTTTATATGTTTGAATGTGAAATCAAAGAGGCCTCGTATTGGTTTCACCACAGAAGACAGGAAGGATAACAAGAGGATATCGCAGTATAGAGAGAACAGAGAAGAGCTGGACTGTCAGAAAGAGTCTCTAAAACCTATGCCCGGTTTCACAGACAAGGCTTAAGCCTAGTCCCAGACTAAGAGACCGCTTAGAGAGTGTTACATCATTAACTTAGCAACATGTTAATGTCCTGTGTCCTAATTGTATGTGTTGTTCCCTATGTAGAGTGCTCCAAATCAGTCGCTTCCGAGGTTCTGTTTAAGTCAGGATGTTCCCTTAAACAGCAGCTGTTTAAATAGGCAGTAGATAGCAAGGCAGCTCAGTAGGTTTTGGAACAAAGCCACGGTGAGCCTTTGGGAGAGATGAGCTCTCAAAGTAAGTAAATGGCATGATACACAATGTGATTGTTGGTTTCCATCCCAGTGAACGGTTCTCTGGGGTTCCCAAAGCCAACAGAGGAACTGATCGACATGCTCCTGGTGTTCCATGAAAAGTACATCTCGGCTCTGAATCGAAAGAGCCGCATAAAACATAATCTCTGTCCGTTCAGTGACTGCCTGATGCCTACTGCTCACAAAAGTACTTTATATCCTTACTTTATATTTATATTTATATAGCCTAGAAGGGTAGAGTGGGGAAAAACACCCCTTTGGGGTAAAATGCCCCCTACTGTTTTTCCCAAAATAACCACTAGATAAAGTCAAGATACGTTTCTGTTGTTGCTTGACTACACTGACGAGAGTGATGTCGAAGTATTCACCGTGAAGCTTACACTGGCGATGGACCTGAGAGAAAACAGATTTCACTGATTTTTAAGTGATATAATTTTTGACAGTAAGAAAAAAAGGTGTTTTAAAGCTTGCTGTTTTACAGAATATCACAGTTATATATGATATGAGAATAGTAAGGCCTGTAGTTAGGAAGAACATGTTATTTAAGGAAAATATAATCATATTTTCAGAATCACAGTTTTTTTTTTCAAACCCCCATCATAATTACTGTATTTACAGCACCATGTTCTGAACATCAAATACTTTGTTTTTTTTTTTTTTCATCAAATGTAATTTAACAAAAATATTTGGACTTTATATTTGAAAATTACCTCAAGTTAGCATCAGCTATTTAGTTAGCTAGCCAGTTAGCATTAGCTAACAATATTTTTCAAATAGGTTGATTTTCAGAATGGTTCATTAATAAATATTCATATTTATCTTTTTTAAATTTAAGCTAAAATTGCTTGTACTCTGATTTTGGTGTAAACATTTAAAGCAAACTGCTTTGTCAGAGCGGTGGCATTTTACACCACCTGTGGGGCAAAACGCCCCCTTAGTACAAATTGAATTTTTGTTAAAAATCCAATAACATGAAAAGTCTGGACATTTTTCATTCTTGGTTCATAATTTATGTCATTGTCACTGAAAACTAGGATAACTTTTCTAGACACATTTAACTTCTGTTTCACAGAAAAAAATCACATAGTCCTTAAGGAGGACATTTCCCCCCACTCTACCCTACCAATTTTTCATTTTGTTTTCTAAATCGCATCTGTGAAATAATCTGTATTATTACTTTTAGATGGGTAGAATGCACTTTTCCCGCTATTTTTCCTGGTGTTTTCTGTACAACCGTTAATTGAGACTGCCACACTATTATTTATTATAATTATATATAATAATATTTATTATAGATCTACCATATTTTGTGGAAAATAAGTTGCACTGGGGCAATTTCATATGAATTTGTACAATAAGATTTGTACGAAAACAGATTTAAAAAAAAAAAAAAAAGTAAGCAACTGTCAGTAAGATCGCATGTAAGAAAATCGCATGAAAAGGTACACATTAGTTTGTGCGAATTCATACGAATTAGCCACCAATTCACTAAAATGTAAAATAGTTACGAATCAGAATGAGATCGTGTTGGTCGCATCGGTCACACATCACAATTTATCATTACATTAAAAATAATGTAAAATACCGTTAAAGCTGCAATCCGTAAATTTGGCCTCTTTGTCGCCATCTCTGTTTGAAACCTGCAATTGGAGTTATTTGTGGAATTATCATCTTTACGTGGATTGTGCATCGGCATGGCTTCTCAGAGTGGATGAATCTAATGTTTGCTGTCAGTCAACACATTGGTGTGGATACTGTACTTCGGAATCACAGATTCTACGTCTTGTAAGTATGACCAAAATAAGAATTTTCACTGGAAAATGTCATCTGAACAAGTAAGTAACATGTCTGCCACTTTTGTTCTGACCAACTGAGAAAAAAAGCATTACAATAAATCACTCTGCCAATGGTGATTAAATCTAACGATCGCTTAGCTCGGATCACGTCAAACTGTGCAAATTATTATTATTGTTATACTTTGTTCTCAAATTGTTAACAACATCAGCATTGTGTGACTATGTGTATTTAGTGTGTATTAGTGTTATCTGCAGATTTCAATTTCTGTAGCCACTCCGCAGTCCGAAGTCTTTTGCTTTTGACTACGGGTGAATCTCCAGTTGTCACTGATGATTGTCATTTGGACCTTTCTGGATTAAAATCCACCATCAAAAAGTTTAATTATTCCAGCTGCTGTGAGAAAAGGCTATAAATGATCCATTACCTGCAGCATCCTCCACATGTCATATAGCCTACTAGCTGGAACTCCTTATGTAAACAGACGTGATGTAATGACGCAAAGACAAACGGCTGCATGCTCGAATTTCCCGCGGAAACACACCAGTACAATCTGGATTAGAAAACATTAGTTAGGAAATAGTTTTGAACACTGGCTGGTTATGTACTTGCTCAAAAATTGATTATGGATCATTTTTAACCCCAAAAAAATTACGCACTGCAGCTTTAAATCAAACAAAACTTTTACAAAAATTATAAACACTACAAATGTGTATTTTAGTTCCCCTTTCTCCACAACAAATCTTTTAAATTTTAACGGTATTCAGTAGAGGAATGAAAAATTATAGTTGCATTCATTATAAACAACGCCAAGCCTAAACTTTATTTATATAAAGCAAAATTGAAACTACCTGGGAATGGGAAATGCACTATACAAATAAACACATGTATCTCTTGCATTTGGCACAAATCCAAATTTGTGCTCTTTGTGTATGTTTTGTGTGCTTGACGTTAACTGCATCATATAAGTCACTTGGAATATAATTCGCGGCATGTTTGAGATAATAAAAAAGTGAATTACAGCCTAGAAAATATGGTATTTGTTTTAAAATTATTTTAATATAATATATTCCAGGAAGGGAATCCATACTAGGGAACCCAAAACACATAAAATCAAAATGAGCTGTGGCTGGTTACTTTACATGTCAGTCAGACTGTCTCTAAGGTCTCTAAGTGGGCAGTTTATGGCTAAGAATCAGTGTAGACAAGTCAGACAGACCACTTGCCATTTAGTCAATAATCCATATCTACCTCCATCTATGTGAGATTAGACACACCCCAAGATTTAGTTCACAATGCTTTTCTTTGAGCGACCTGTTGAGATGTTCTACACTCCATTAAACATCACAGCATCTGAAAGAGGTGCTGCTGGATGCGTGATGCTGTGAGGCAGACATCTAATGCCGGTCTGTCATTTACATCTGACAAAGCTGTGTTTGAGAAGCAGGAGATCTGACAATTTTTGTAACCCCTGCAACCTTGTGTTTGTATAAATTGAATAGTGGGCGATTGGACCAGAGGGGATGCAGCTGCTATCTGAACTGAATACCAATGCTTGTTTAGAAGTCTACCTCTACTCTGTGAGCAACCGCAGTGCTTCTCTTCTTTCTAAATGAACAGAGGACATGATGAAGTGAAGCAGTAGGAGGTGAAACTGTGGGTGGAACAAGCCGACATTTAGCAGATATTTTAATTAAATTCAGGAAACAGCAGCTTTTTGAACACTGTTGTATAGTCAAGATCAGCTCATTCGAGTCCAGGCCAAGACTGAGACCAAAAGAGGATTGGATCCGAAACAAGACACCATGTGGTTCATAAAGTCATGTGCAAAATAAAATAATCAATCACTGATTAATATTGGATGTGAATCACATCAATTGCAAATAATTTAATGAAAGTAAGCTAATAATAAAAATAATAATCATAATGATAATTAGTAAGCTTAGGGCTGGTTTTTGATGCAGATTTCACAATTTAATTCTGATTCACAAGCTCTCAATTCGACGCTGATTTTTTTTCTTTTCCCCAAACTATTAAATTCACTTTCTATACTTCATAATCAACACTCAAACAAAAACAGACTTGTATACAAACATTAAAAAAGGTAGATTTCTTAAAAACTTGTACTTATGACAGTTTTATTCAAAAATACATAAATAATGGGGGGGATAAGCATTCTGACTTATTTACACTGTTAAAGAGTTGGATTCTCATTCTAAACTTGGCCAAAGTTTCAAAACACGAGTTGGACGTATGACGGAGTATTTCTGTGCCAAAAATACTCTTCCAAATCCTCTTAAATTTCGGTATCTTTTTTTCGAGTATGTGCCTGTGTGAATCAGAAAGGTCGTAATTCCTTGTACGGGCACTTCTCCCGGAAGAGCACGCGCGCACACGTCGACCAGAGTGAGAGAGCAAGAGCATGCCCATCAACGTGCTTCGTTCGGGTTTACAGAAGTTGTCGGCAGCCCTGCACAGGACTTGCTCACGTTGTTTTTAGACCATGAAATCAAAGAAAGGTGTTTTTGGTTGTAAGGGAAAGATAACCTTGCTTCCCAATGAACCCAGTGTTCAGTGGAGCTGAGAGATTTGTGCTCACGCATTACATTGATGCGCTCTCGATATTTTTTATTAAAATAACCATAGAAACTGATAGTTGCAATCACTTTTTTATTGGTTAAAATGAATGGAGAATATCTTATGTTTTCCGTGGCTGCTCGAGCCCTCAGGATCGGTGCTTATGGTTTCATAAACAAGGCCCAGTTCTACGCTGGATTTACAGATCGTTTGAAACTGAAAGATGGAGCAGTCACAGCGATAATGATCCCGGTCATGAGTCGGAACCGCAGGTGGTGAGTAAAACTGCTTCAAATGTCTGTTTTGTTGGCAATAGGCGCCTAAGTGCATATAACGTAAACAACACCAACGTAGTGAATTCATAAATTAATTATTCATCATTCACTATACGCTATATTCATTATAGTGATTCAAAGGTTATCCAGGGATAATGCGATGGTGTATTGTGTGTGTTTAAATACAGTTGTTTAGCTGACCATTGATAGCTTGCAGATGATCGCTACGCAAAAGCTGCGCGTGCTCGTCACTCTTTAGCTTCGCTCACACGGCACGCCTCCAGGCGCTTGGCTGTTTTCGGAAAGACTTGGTACAGCGTATGTATCTTTTATAAATATGATAAAACTAAAGACTTTTCAGCAATATGAAGGATGCTATACTATTCTATAGGTACTCAAGATTAACATGAGATTGGCAGAAACTGTGTGTGATACCCCCCCCTTTAAATATATAATGATTATAATTTAGTACATATTTAGCAAAATGCTCCTCTCTAGATATTTTTTTCTAACTAACGAACTATGGCCGTTTTCTTTGACTATTCACAAGCTGTTTTAACATACCTGCTGATGTTCATTCCTCTTTATTTTATGGTATAACTAGTAGTAAAGAAGGAGAGATGATCAGTTTACTGGTGCTCCGGTGGCGACAGCGATCTGTCACGCGACACTAAAGAACATCAAAACAGCATTTATTGTTTGAATTTGATGATACATTTGACAGAATTTGAAATCTGAGACTTTTGACTTTTGATTCTGACCGCTTTTCCACCGTCGGGCCGAACGGTTCTAAGAACGGTAAGGAACTTTTACAGCTATATTTCCACTAGAGCTTGGTTAGGAATTCCCAGCATGGTTGGCTAAAGCCCAGGACACACTGCATGATTTTCGGCTGTCCCAGACGAAAGACTGCCATCATGAAACAATCGTGGTGATTTCTGTGATCGTGGCTCTAATCGGTGGTCCTATGTCGCACAGTGTGAGAGGTTCAAAGACGGCCATTGTCACAGTCTTGCGACCAAAGACAGCCTACGGTAATTTTCTGACAGTGTCAGAAATTCAGCATGACCATCGCACAGTGTGTTTGCTCCTACAACCTACATCTACTGACCTGCCAATAAAAATGCGATATGAAATCAACGCGACATGGCGCTACAACTTAAAACTGCTTACCTCAAGCTCTTTTCCCTTTCGCTGCTTCCTCTTTTTTAAGCACGCATAAAAACCACAACTGCCAAAGTGTGATTCATCATGGTGTTTTGTTTACCACTAGCGCATACTGATGACCTTTTATTCTTTTATAGAAACTTGCATTGTAGCCTACGAGTCAACAGAAGTCATCATCATACAGTCTACATGCATGTCGTACCCAAGTTTAATAGATTCATGTCGCACAGTTTGAGTTGTAATGATCTTATAGAATTGCTAAAATTGTGCAGTCTGTACTGGGCTTAACTGTGAACTGTGCTGGTGGAATAGTGACGTCACCACTCAAGATTTGTCACTTACCAGCTTCTCTGTAACTGGATAAGTGTGCTATTTGAAGTGAAGTAAAGTGACATGTGGCCAAGTATACTCGGAATCTGTGCTCTGCATTACACACACACACACGCACGCACGCACACACACACACACAGCGGGCAACCATTTTTTGCTGCGGCAATTGGGGGTTAGGTGCCTTGCTCAAGGTCACCTCAGTTGTAGGTAATGAGAGTGGAAGAGAGCGCTTTTCATTCACTCACTTCCACCACCTACATTTCCTTCCAGTACTGAGACTTGTGACCTTTGGGTTACAAGTCCAACTCTCTAACCATTAGGCCACAACTGCCCCGTTTGATCTAAGTAAACAAGTTAATAATAGAAATATCTGATCATCCTTCATAACACGGTTGCTTCTTACATCTCATACTCTTGCATTACCAAGGCAATGGCTGACGCATTTGTATTACATTCTAAAAAGCTCTGTTATCAGTCCCACCGTGGAAAATTAGCAAACATACCGGCTTTGGAAAACATACCGGCTGGGCTAGACCGGCACGGAATGGAACGGTTAAGCAATGAGAATGGTTTAGTCTGAAGATGAAAAAGTGGCTTT
Source organism: Ctenopharyngodon idella (assembly GCF_019924925.1). Classification (NCBI taxonomy): domain Eukaryota; kingdom Metazoa; phylum Chordata; class Actinopteri; order Cypriniformes; family Xenocyprididae; genus Ctenopharyngodon; species Ctenopharyngodon idella. The sequence goes on along the minus strand of NC_067228.1, from coordinate 7,185,293 downwards.
TGTTTATTATCAAAAATAACAAAGCTCATAGTGCATTGCAATTATTGGACAGGAAGCGTGCTACAAATAATGCAATGCATTGGTCATTGAACCTTTGAATACTCAACATTTTTTGTGTCTTTCTTTGTATGAAAAGAGCAGCACTGACTTTTGGTTTAACGTGTTTTGCAACAACATGAGGGTGAGTAAATTATTTTCATTTTTGTGAAGATTGTTTATTCGAGGACCAAAGAGGCAGTAGAAATACACATAACTATCAAAGAACACCTACGACTTGCTAAAAAAAGACTAATCGTGTTATTATGACAGGCAAGTGTAGATTGTAGAAAACCTGAGCCGAGGAAAACCTGATGGGAACAGTGGGCAATGGAAGAGAGACCGTTGTGAGAGCTTAATTTATCCAATTCTAACTGGGATTATACCCCTCTGAGTAGTTGGACATGTCTATCATCAGCTCATTATGGGGTCTAAGCTGGTATAAGCAGCAGGGAGGTTGATTTGAGAGCACCTGCCCACCTTCATGTTGCCAATTTCACAGGGGATTGGAAAGCTCAATCTAACGGAGTGCTTTTAAAATAAAAGCCTTGATCTGCATTTCCTGTGAAACAGAGCATGTGTATGCCTATAGGCATGTAATGTAATGTAAAACCATCAGACTGCTGTTGAAATGGGTCAGTTTGAGTAGCTAAACTGTAGCTTTAGTAGTAGTTAAAGTCGAAACAAAAGTGACACTCTTGATGCATTTTTTTTTCCATTTTCATATATTATAAAACAGGGGTCTGCAACCTTTTTGTCATGAAGTACCATTTTTACGTTTCTGAGCTAATTGCCACATTCAAGGTCCAGAAATGTAATAAAGACATGGTTAAAATAGTCCATGTGACTACAGTCGTTCAACCTTAATGTTATGAAGTGACGAGAATACTTTTTGTGTGCAAAAACAAAACAAAAATAACGACTTTATTCAACAATTTCTTCTCTTCCCAGTCAGAACGCGACTCAGTATTGGCCAAAGCTGTAAACGTGAGCAGCACGATGCATGCGTGTGATGCTAAAGCAGGAGCCGGCCAATAGTGAGTCGGCTTTCTGATGTAGAACCCGGAAGTGCTGCACTGTGTTTACAGCGTAAACAGCATAGGAGACTGACAGGGAAGAGAAGAAATTTTTGAATAAAGTTGTTGTTTTTGTGCACAAAAAGTATTCTCGTCGCTTCATAACATTAAGTTTGAACCACTGTAGTCACGTGGACTATTTTAACAATGCTAAGACTATTTTCTTTATTACTTTTCTGGACCTTGAATGTGGTAATTACGTTGCTTTCTCTTGGGGATCAGAAACCTCTCGGATTTCATCAAAAATATCTTACATTGTGTTCCGAAGATGAACAAAGAATGGAACGACATGTAATTAATGACAGAAATTTCACTTTTGAGTGAAATAACCCTTTAAGTGTTTTTGATTGAAACAGAAAAAAATAGAAAAATTGTAATTTTACCCTTTGAGAATTGATTGGATCATGAGAAAGTAGACGCTACCCACCAGAATTGAGACAGGTGGTTGGAGGCGGCAAAGAAAAAAGCTTCTTGATGTCATCCACATGTTGCAGAGGCTGAAGCAATTGCATTTAGATGAAAGATTATGAACATTGTTTTTTTTTAACAGACAAATTGCACACAATGAGATTGGAGACATTTATTAAGACAGTAAATAGGGTCAGTTTTGACTTCATGTTGATTATTAATGAAAATCTGCAAAGGCAAGAGAAGAAAAGCAATATTGAGAAAGGATGATAAATCATTGTTTGTTTTCTGGGCCTTTCATCCCCTGAGGTGTTTGTCTCCTGGTGTATGCCGTGTGTGTTGCCACTGCTGTGCTGATGCCCTAGTTTCCTGTAATTATGTAATCTAACTTGACTGCCTTGCGGAGCTACCTTTTCATTAAACATGATTTAACACAATTTGTGGTGTCATCCAGCAAAGGTTTTTCTGGAGGGAGTATCATCTTTGCGGTTAAGCCCTTGAGACTTCTCTTATCTGCATTGTGCGTTCAGATGCAGTTAGCTTTTTCACACAGATATAAGTGTCTATTCATGTCTGTTCAGGCAGCACAGCCTTGCCAGTCAAAAGCAGGTTAGATGATAGCTCTGCTTTAATCCAGCAACAGACACTCAGCTGCCTCCTATATTGCTTGTGACAATGAACACAATGTTAAAAAAATTCATCATAAATAATTTAAAAGGTCCATTGATGTCTAATTCATAATGTGTGCTCAGGGAGATTCAAATGGAGAGAAATGTTACAAAATTAACAGCCACTTGAGGACTTGGGTTACCATGATTTTACCACAGTTAAAGGTGCAGTAGGAGATCTGGGAATCGTCCAAAACCACGCCTCCTCCAAAACACATGAATGCACACATGCAGCTGCTCTCGGCAAAGCGTCATAACAGACGGCGTTAAACTACCTCATGTCTCAAAGCACATAATATTACAATAATGAACGTAAACAACTTAGAGAGCTTGTAACTGACTGCTGCAGATTCATTTCGGTGTTGATACTGTTGACATGGAAATGCATAATTCAGAGTCTGAGGAATGTCACGGGTTGCCATCTCTTAATTACGGTAGTTATGGTGTGAATGCAGCATAAGCTCATTGTTTTGATTCGGTAGGAATTGTAAAAGGTGCTCCGTGACCAACGTCTGTCTGCAATATATATAGAGGATATGCATTGACGTCACTTTCCCGCCGGAACACAGACTGAGTGGCAAAGTGGCTGCATGACTGGATTTAAAAGTGGAAACTGTGAAAACGCGAGTAAAACACATGACATGTTTACTGGCAAGAGGGCGGGACAACCTGTCACTCAAATGTGATCGACCAATAGCAAACCACAACGATCCAATAATTTCCTGATGGACATACTCAAGTCCTGCTCTAAATTTTTTTCTAGTTCAAGAAGCTGTTTCACTCATATATACGTCACAATAGGGAAGAAAAGACTCAGGGTTGCCTGGTCTGTGCAACAAAAGTAGCCTAATGACCAGTCAAAAAGAGCAACCCAATGCGATTTTCTCCATCGGGCGGCCGAATTCTCCACTGAATTTGTATGTCTGGGGGGTGTTTTGGGGGTGTTGGAGCGCTGAAATCGTACATACGGGGGTGGAAATCAATCCGCGGGATACATTTTTACCCACGGCAACAACTTAGTAGCCCAATTCTGCGGGAAAACCGCAAACTTGGCAACACTGAAAAGACTATCAGAGCTTCCGTTTCATGCTGACTTTAAGAGAATATTTCCCCTCAAAATGAAAATTCTCTCATTATTTAGGCTACTCACCCTCATCCTGTTCCAAACCCATTTTCTGGATTTGTTTTTTTAATAACAGATATTAGCTCAAAGGCTTCAATCCATCTTATGTCGGCCAAATAAATTAGTTTAATCTCATCAAATGGAACCAAAACCGCTCGTTATCATCATTTGGCCCTGAAGCTCTGTTTTCATCAGTGAAGGGCCCTGATCTCCAGCCTCTGGCATTCAACAGGGCCCTTGTGTGCCCGTCTGAATGCCTGAAGATCTTTACAGATTTTTGTCCATGATTGTGTAATGCTGAGTAATGGTTTGATTGAAAAGAATTCACTCTGTCTCAATGGCATCATGAACCATCAAGAAGAAGAACCAGGGTTAGAAGAAGCAGCTTGATGGGGGTCCCGTCATTCCATACCCTGACACATGAGAAAGAGCAGAGTGCTAGAGAATGCAGCTCTGTTTCTGAAGGGTCACTCAAGGTTTCTTCAGTACCAAAACATATGCTGGAGTCCGTGAAAATTAATCAACAAATAGAATGAGAAGTGAAACATTCTTTTGACATGTATGCACAAGAAAATATAAATTGTAGATAGTAAGCAGGCATTCTGCTCTTATCCTAAGCAACTTAATAAAAATAGTAATACAATAAAATGCACCATAATTTACCATAGTAAATGTATTGTAGATACATTAGGAACAGTTGTGTTCACTTACACTATCACTTATAACAGCTTTTGAATGAAGGATTTTGTCTTTTCAGTTGAATATGGAAGCGTTTTTCTCAATTGTGCTTTGCATGAGTTGTTAATCATGGTAATGTGTACTATCTTATTTAAAGAAAAACAGCAGATTTTTACTTAATTCCAGCCCACATAATTTTAATATCCATCTATTTTAACCACTTTTTGAGCACATAAATGCCACTTGAGCTGACATGAAAATTGCGCTGCTCTCAACCAGAAATCTCCAGTTTGTTCCCATGGACCTTTCTGTAAAGCGTTAGAAACAGTAACCAAGAGGCTTAGCGGTTCAATTATCAAAGAGCACAAGGATAGCTTGTGGACCTTAAAAAGTGCAACGTTTTGCTGTAACGATAGCAGCACTCGAGTTGGCCAGAACAAAATCTGAGTATGTTATCAGCATAATTTTTTAAAGTTTAAAATTAGATTTTCAACCCCAGAATTTCAACAAGTACAATCTGTTAAAAGTGTCTGGTCAGTAATTATCCGTGACGGAGGTAATTTTAGATTTGTCATCTACTCACTATAAGCATCCTCATCAATATCATCTTCATAAATAACCACAGAGTAATTGGAGGGGGCAATCTTAGTCGTAACCGACACGCAACCACCCTCAAAGTGCATTACTATCCATCAGCATAATTAAGATGACAGACAGGGCTGCCGCTTTAGCTTCCCGGCTCTGAGCGGTTGTGACAGGGGGTTTATTTCATGTCAGTAAATTCAGAAGCATTACAGTAATCTGGCTATAGATTTCATTAGTTTTGAATAATAGCGTTAATGACTTGGAACAGAATGTTTAATCCACTTATGACGACACAGGCTGATAGATGATTCTGCCCGATGAGCTGACTTAAAGGAAATCACTGAGCAGGCTGAGGAGCTTTTTAAATGCTGTTTTCTCACTGAACCTCTTAAATCATTCACACTTAGATGTTCATCAATGCAACAACTGTTATAAAAACATGACTGATGTAATGAGGTCCTGGAAAGCATTTGATGCAAATACATCTTTAATAAAACCATGGATTTTAAATCGATGAATTTGATGTGCTGGAGGATGTTAACCTGGACATTAAATTTGATGACAGTTTGAAGGACTAGTATAAAATTCAGCATACAGGAAATCTGCATAACTGTAAAGTAGTGTTGTCAAAAGTACCGCCCGCGATACCAAGTCAGTATTGAAATTTTAAAAATGTGACGCTTTGAGCGCTGTTGAGCTGATTCGTAAACACCTTTGATTGGCCTTTGTGTTCACGCACTTATCAGATATGTCTGTGATTGGCTACAATAATCAACACACAGAACCTTTGAAAACACACGGAAGTGTTTGAATTTGAAAGCGGGAGCATTTGAAAGCAGGCGTCTATCAGCGGACCGGTCCAGTTATAGATGCCTGCTTTCAAATGCTCCCGCGTGTATTTCTGTAAGCGTTCGGTTTTTGAAGTGCTGATCATTGTAGCCAATCACAGACATATCTGATGAGCATGTGAACACAATTGCCAATCAGAGGTGTTTATGAATCTGCTCAACAGCGCTCAAAGCGTCACATTTTTATAATTTCAGTACCGACTTGGTATCGCGGTTGGTGCTTTGGACAACACTACTATAAAGAAACAATAGCTGATCAGTGTTGTCCATGAAAAAAAAAAAAAAATTTCCTTTTAAAGGAATAGTTTACTCAGAAATGTCATTATTTACTCCCCCTCATTTTGCAGGCAGCGTTTGCGCACAAAGGTACAACCAACCCGATCTCACGGCAATTCATACTTATTTTACAAGGTGGCTAATTTGTAAGAATTTGTACGACCTCACTCGTACTAATTTGTATGTTTTTTGCTAAATCGTACATATGTACGAGTTGCCAAATTCGTATGAATTCGTACGCATGACCTACCCCAACCCCGCCCCTAAACCTACCCGTCACTGGGGTTTAGACAAATCATATGAATTCGTACGTGTGAGGTTGCACGAATTCGTACGATCTAGCCACCTCGTAAAATACGTACGAATTGGTCGTGAGATAGAGTTGGGTACAACACAAAACTGATTTCGGACAGTATAATGATTTACAACAAAATAGAGAGAGCTTGTGATAAGCAAATATTTAATTACTAGAATAGAAATTTCTCACTAGAAATTGCATCAAAAGTGGAAAACACTGGTCAAAAACATACATTTACATCTAAACTGAGCCCAAACCTATATTTTTAGCTTAACTGTCACAGAATGGAACGCACAGGATTGTGGGATATCAAAGGCAGTGAAGGATACATCTATGCTGCCTTCAAAAATCGGTTAGATTAAGTTATCTCAGTAGACAGGAAGTGAAGCTAACATTGGATTCAGACATGCCTTGAAATGCCTTGAAGGCAGCATTTTTAAGCTTTCAGACACAAGCCACTTGTTTTGTTCCTGAATGATGCATTGTTTTTAAACACATCAGTTGAGTGAATGATTCAATGATTCACTCATACAAGTCACTTGTTTCCATCGACTGTGATTCAGTGACTCACACACACATAAAAGTCACTTGTCACCTCCTACTGGTGTATTAGTGTAACTTGCATAAAGATTTGCATAAAAAGTTTAAATCAAAATTGAGGACCTGAACTGTTGTATTAAAAAAGGACCCTGTCAGGGTTTATTTTGTTAGAATGACCAGGTGACTGTATGTTATCCCTTGCATATGGGTTTGGAAAGACATGAAGATGGGTAAATAGTGACAATATTTGCATTTATGAGTGAAATATTTAATTTTCAACAAACTTTCACAAAACATAACATGCTACAGCTGTTTGCCAGAACTGTAAATGTTTGTACAGATGGGTATACCACCCTGAATGGCATGCACTGTGCACATTGTACACACATTTGTGCATTCCATCCAACCCCTTATGAGGAAAGAAGCTTGAGGCTATAATGCAGGTTGACACCTCTTTCAAACATCAGATCTCAGTACAGCTGCTAAACACAAACACTATGTTGTCGGCAAGTGTCCAGGGCAGGAATTAATTGCCTCAGTACATGCAGTGAGCTTGGAATAATCATACAATGTGCTCAGCTTGAGTGAACTGTGCAGGTTCTCTTTGGAGCTTGCTCAGCACTCCACATGCTCCTAATTACGCTGATCAGGTTTCACTCACTTCCATATCTGATAATTGTGCTGAGAGAGGGAAATATGGATGCCAACAAGGAAAAGAAAAAAAAATGTAAAGGAGAGATATTAACTTACACCAGAATAATTTTAGATGTGTATGAGACACACATTTGCTTTGAAATGATTCATTTGAGTTATCCACCATAATAACACAGCATTGGCAGGATATTATTTGTATATACAACTAGAAAGGTTTTTCAAAACAAACCTTGAATTTTAGATTTACAAATCCTTCCCTGGAAGTTTGAAGATCATTTTGACATTTGAAGGTTATAAACCTTGTAATATTCGAGTAGTTCAAAGAAAGAATTGAATTTTAAATAGATGCCCTGATATTCTAAGGTGATCTGAACGGTTAGGGCATTGCGATGTGTTTTTCTACTAAAATAAAACTACTTAACGCAGCTTAAGCTGGTTTGCTGGTCTCCCAGGATGGTCAAGCTAATCTGATGGCTGTTTGAGAGGGGTTTTGGGCACTTTATACTGATTTTCAGCTGATCAGGCTAGTTTTTGTCCAACAGGGATAGAACAATAGATATATAGAACGGCAGACAGACAGACAGACAGATAGACAGATAGATAGATAGATAGATAGATAGATAGATAGATAGATAGACAGAAAGAAATTTAAAACCATAAATATGATGTACTGATTTATGGCATGGCCACTGTGACTCATCCATGAATAAATCGAGCCAGTAAACACTATCATGACTCTGCCAGCATTGAGATAAGGACAAAGACAGACACTTCAAGCTAAATCCTCATTGTTAAGCGACAGCACATTGTAATCTATCTTTAAGTGAAGTGCATTGCCCCAGGGTAGTCTGATCTGTTTAACCTGAGGTAAGCTTTAAAATAGGTGTAGAGTATTAAACACCTCGCTGTAGGCTGTCATAATGCATTCAAAGCAGAATTTGCACAACGACAGCCACCTGGCCTGAAATAAATGAGATGAGCTTTAAACAGCCTGGAGAAATTTCTCTTTGCCCACCAGTTGTGTCTTTTAAAAAAACTGAATAAGAAAAATATAAAAGCAAGCAGACAACATAATTACAAGCGGGTTTGACGTTTTTTTGTTACACAGTGTGAATGTTTCGGGGTTTTTTTAGCAGCTTTGGTTCCAGAAGTAATTTTTTTCCCCATTAATTTTCTCCAGTGGGAATTTAAAAAAATCTTCAGCAAAGCCAAACCAACCACTGAGATGAATCATACCATTACATTTGATTAAAAGCAAAACATTACTTGGATAAAAAAAGAGCGTATGTTTAAATACTTCTATAAAAAAACAAATAACTCATCCCATGAAGCATTGTATGGTTTTTTAATAGAAATTAGATAAATGATGCAATAAATTGGTCAAAAGTGACAGCAAAGACAATTATAATGTTATAAAAGATTACTAATTTAGTTATAAAAGTTATATATATATAATAAATGCTGTTCCTGATAAGCATTAGAGACCAGCTAATATGTACCCATTTTCATCTATAAAAGGAGATTCATATATACTGTTAGTTGTATGTACTCATTCATGTCTAGTACAAATAGGTGTAAAGAAAAAGAGGTTAAACAGTGAACCGAGAGGGTGGAAAAGAAGTTCTCCAAGATGAGCGCCACAGGAGGGCAGGACGAGTTCTGAATGCCAGCGATACCAGTGAATACCCAGAGTCACTGCTGAGTGTGTGTGTGTGTGTGTGTGTGGGAGGGACAGAGAAAGTGAGAAGGGTACCGATGAAAAGCTCCTGGCTCATGTTTTGCACGGCATGTCTGTTCACGCCAAAAACACAAAGGGGAATTTAACACACCTTTCCGCTGAATAGTTTATCAATCAAGCTGATGCATTCAAACCATTAAGAACAATGGACAGTGAGATTACTTATCTGCTATTGATAACCACAAAACATCTCTCAGAATAATTTCCTTTGCAGATGCATATAAATGTTTTGCAGATAAAGAGGTTAAGTGGGTTAGAAATAGTGCAGAATCTTAAATATGTTTATGTATTTATTTTAAATATTTAAAAAAGAAAACTCAAATTCCAACACACCGTGTGCCACACCGAACACTAGACGCATGCAACAGCCAGCACACTTTCCCCTTTCCAGGGGCACGCCGTATAATGCATCCATTGTTTCTCCAGCCAAATACATTACTGGGTGTAAAAAGTACATCACTTTTGTTCCGTTGAGGCTTTCAAAGTGATTTCACATATAAAAGGATATCTCCTCAACTTATGAAATATTTATTCTGGAGCAGACAGAGCAGGAGACTCTAGCACCGGAAAACGGAAAACAAACTCATTAAATTACTCATTAATTCATTTGGTAGACACTTTAAACACATTAAGATATACAGTTTATCAGCATGCTTGTCCTTGGGGATCAAACCCATGACCTTTGTGTTGCTATTGCCAAGCAATAAGCTCTTAATGTACCTCAGTGGTAAATTTAGGCCTTACTTTTCATCACATATTTAAATTGATTAAAAAACACAAATAAAAACAAACATCTTCCCTTACAAAAATATAGTGTTCTTCCAAATCCCTTTAGCAAACATTGCTGCCGCAAATCAACCACACATTAGTGGCAAATTGTTGCAATGAAAGAGTTTTCTGAAAGGAAACCAATATCATATGTCTCTATGGCTCTGGTTTAAAACTAAGTGAGCAGCCATAGGCAACTACCTTCTATGGCAGCATCCTGACTGAAATTAAATACCTCTTTGGAACACTATTTCTGAGTGTCAGACAAAAAACAAAAAGCACAACTGGGAATTTTGGGTAAAAGTGAAACATTTCGAAAAGCAAATATCACCAGCTAAAAATGTGCACTGTCCACGGTCAATAGTGTAGTATTGTGTAACAGAGGCCACTCAGAGATCTCAAGAGGTGCACTAGCGACTGACTCTAGAGACTGTGGTCTTTAGCGTCCTTGTTAGTGTGCCCGCCTCCAAAGCTGGCAACCGGGTTCGAGGCCCGCACAGAGCGGGGCGAGTAGGACCTGAGGTGTTGCATTGGTGCTGTGACCCGGGAGTGAGGTTTAGGGGGGTGAGTGTAACGGAGGCCAGCTAGTAAAAGCTGTGCAGGTAAACCTAACTCCTCTGATCTCAAGAGGCACACTAGCAACTGTTAGTGCACCCGCCCCCCCACCAGCGACCCAGGTTCATGGCCTGCGCAGAGCGGGGCGAGTAGGACCTAAAGGGTTACATTGGTGCCGTGACCCGGATGGGAGTGAGGTTTAGGGGGGTGAGTATAACGGAGGCCAGCCAGTAAGAGCTGTGCTGGTAAACCTAACTCCTCTGATCTCAATAGGCACACTAGTGACTGTTAGCGCACCCACCTCCCACAGCAGCGACCCAGGTTCAAGGCCCACACAGAGTGGGGCGAGTAGGACCTGAAGGGTTACATTGGTGCCGTAACCCGGGTGGGAGTGAGGTTTAGGGGGGTGAGTGTAACGCAGGACAGCCAGTAAGAGCTGTGCAGGTAAACCTAACTCCTCTGATCTCAATAGGCACGCTGTTGTATGTAATGATGCCTATGTAAGTAGCTCACTAGATTTTGTTACAAATTGCTGCAAAGAAAGTGTTTTTGAATAGGGAACATGTTAAACGCTAGTTAAATTTGTTACAGTTATACTCTGAAATGGTTTAGGTGGTATTATTGTCCTTTTAATGACTTATTTACAATTGGCAAGGGAACAACAAGTCATTGTTTATATATACGCACCATGAATCCAAGACAGTTTCCCTTTGGGGACAATAAAACGTATTTTAATCATTCATTTAAAATCAATATCCCGGCTAATTTGGCATTTATTTATTTTAAAAGAAAACCGGTTTGATCTGAAGCTTTAGAGGCCATATTTAACAGATTTCTGGTCTGATTTTTAGAACAGACCGGCATCTATGCTGGACACTCAGTAAGGCGTGCCAGCCGCCCTCAGCGAGATCTAGTTTCTCAGCCCTCCAGAATTAATTCTCACTTTAGTGTCTGCGATCCAGTCCACTTCCTCTTTATAAATATTTCATGCGACCGGTCTCTGTGGGAAATCTCTCTCTGCTCCTAAGCAAGAGCTGACAGAAGGTAACTTCAGGCTTACCGTCTTCCTCCAACACCAAATGGATACAGTCAGGCTCTTACGACTCGACTAGCCCCGTTATTGGCTGACTTGCTTGCTTCCTGTTGGTTTGCTCAAAACAATGGCATGTGAAACGAACAAAAGAAATAATTGGTCAAACGAATGAGGCCTACTTGTCTAAAAACGTATCAGGAAAACTGTTCATTTCACTGCAGGATACTGACATCTCTATTTTCCTTCATGAAAGCACTTCACTTTGTATAGCATCTTTGGGTCACGGCAGAACCTTTCCTTAAGAGAGATTTGCGCTGAATCTGCCAGACTCAATCAGAAATGCAGGGATGCATAATTGAACAGCTGGTAAATTACACAAGAGTAGGTGATTACATTTCATGAAGGTCTTTTAGCAGTAATGACGCTGCATTACACTCATATTGTATTGTCTAAAGGTCTATTTGATGAATCCCACTCTTATTGGTGATTTTGTGTCCTAGGGGTTTATTATATATATATATATATATATATAATTTGGATGAACTATCCATTTAAGTGAGTTTCATTCATAAGTCCAAAGGTCTAAAAATGTCCACAGTTGAAGAAACACACTTATACACGCAGCTCAGTTGATGGAGAGAGGCCGTTTTCATCCCAGATCTCGTTACGCACCAGCTTTTATCATCTTGTCAAGCGATAAACCTGTGTCATGTTCTTCATTATCTCCCCCAGCGCTGGAATCACCATAATGAATCCACTATTATGTGTGAGCTTTGTAAAGAGCACAGCTCTTTTTCACAAGCTGTAATGTGATCTTAAAGTCCACGGCCTTTCAGAGAGATTGCAGTTTAAAAGCTTCCATATTTATTTCATGTCAATTCATTCACAAGGCGAGACTGTGGTTATGGCGCTGTCTCAGTAAAATGAAAAAGGAAATACAAGATCACATGTGCCTTCGAGGGACCTTTTCACTTGTTAGACCAAGAACAGGCATTACAGAGGACATATAAAAATAATAATTTGCACTAGATTACAGCTTACACAAATGTACAAATCCAAATGTTTATTTACAAAAAGCTGAAATAGCTTTTTTTCTTCAGGTTTTTTTCTATTTAATTGGTATACTGATACACAATGCAATTAAAATCAATTAAAATAATGAACTAATGATTAATTCATTTAATTGGTTGCATCTGTCAATATTTTCTGAGAAAAGCCCCCAAAATGAAGACTTTACATCACCGTGGCAGATGTATAAAACACTGAATATGCAAAAAAAATAGCTCTGTTCGTATAAGACAGACATCTTTGACCTCTGTGTTGTGCATTATCATTTTTAAAGCACATTATTTATAATGAATTCTACTAAATGAACAAACAAAACTGGCAGTATATAACCTAACTGCCATTATTTAATGTGTAGACATTTCAGTTGCTCATTAAGGAAGCATTAATGATCAACAAAAAGCAGATTTCAGCGATGAAAGAAGATGCAAATATTTGACCTCAGAACAGTCCAGAAATGAGACAAAGAAAATTAAGAAACAAAATGCAGAAGCCGAAACAGATGCACAGGAGCATCTGACAAATTGAGATCATGTCCACATTTTTAGACTGAGGACAAACATACTTAATATGTATATTTCAACAGATAACTGATGCTTGAAAACAGAAAGACATGAGCCTAGTCTTGCGTCACCAGACACGAACTGGCTACTATAAAGAATGCGGCTTGAATAGCATGTACGTAAAGTGACTAACCACAGTTTGTTTTGATTTTACGGCCATTTAGGGAATTATAAATCTGAAAATGGATGAGTCCACAATAATAGACCTAGTGGAAAAACTTCATTAAAATTCCGTTGAGCCAAACTGGTACAACATGACACAAGCAACACAAAGGTCATGGGTTTGATTCAAAGGGAATGCATGAACGGTATAGCTTAAATACCATGTATGTTGCTTTGGATGCAGATGAAGCCTTAAAGGGATAGTTCACCCAAAAATGAAAATTCTAGCATCTTTTACTCGCATTCAATTTGTTCCAAACCTGTATGGATTTCTTTCTTCTGCTGAACACAAAAGAAGATATTTTGAATAACGTCGGTTACCAAACAGTTAATGGGCCCCACTGACTTCCATAGTACTTTTTTCCCCATAGTATGGAAGTCATTTGGGGCCATCAACTGTTTGGTTACCCAGAAGAAAGAAATTCATACAGGTTTGGAACAACTTGAGGATGAGTAAATGATGACAGAATTTTCATTTTTGGGGGAACTATCCCTTTAAAGTAAATATCAGAGAATATCAGTGTAAAAACAAATGCACTACTGGTCAAAAGTTTGCATTTATTTGATCAAAAATACAGTAAAAACAGTGATATTGTGAGAAATTATTACAATTCAACAGAACTGCTTTCTAATTTGATATAGCTTAAAATAATTGATTCTTGTGATCAAAGCTGAATTTTCAGCATCATTACTCCAGTCTTCAGTGTCACATGATCCTTCAGAAATCATTCTAATATGTTGATTTGCTGCTCAAGAAACATTTCTTATTATTATCAATGTTGAAAACAGTTGTGCTGCTTAATATTTTTGGGGAAACCATGATACACTACTATTCAAATGTTTGGGGTAAGAAAGATTTAAAAAAAGAAGAAAAGAATAGAATACTTTTATTAAGCAAGGACACGTTAAATTGATCAGTAAAGTAAAGACAGTAAAGACATTTATTATGTTGCAAAGGATTTCTATTTTATATAAATTCTGTTTTTAATTTCCTATTAATCAAAAAACCTTGAAAAAGTTACCATGATTTGCACAAAAATATTAAGCAGCAAAAACTGTTGGTAAGCATAAGAGTCTTCTTTCAAAAATGTTACAAAAATCTTAATTATTCCAAACTTTTGACTGGTATTAAAAAGGTATTAAAAATAAAAACAAAAAGTACATTATCATGTTTTATTTTGCTTTCTAAAGACGAGGGAAATCATTGATTCTGATTTTTGTATTTTATTGACAGACATCTGTTTTAATAGTAAGAAATCTGCATTACTTCAAAAATAAAGTATTTGTTTCTCCTCACCACTATTGCTTTGCTCACTGGGGGTTTTAAGGCAATATTTCTGTGTAAAACGGATTTGGAACTATATTTATTGTGCTATACAAAATGTTATTTAAAATGGTTTCTATCCAGGTTTATACATCTACCACCATCACTCTAATAGTAGCTGGAAAATATATGCTGTCAACTTAATACAAAGTAAATATTTTCCAGACAATATTTTCCGCTGAACTTGGGAGCAGGCGAGCGACAGCTTACTCCCTGCGACTGTAAAGACTTCATTAAACTTTACTGAAATGATGAGCCCTCAAGGACACGAGTGCTTGTGAAACATGGCAGGATTCTGCGTCTACCTCGAGAGAGTCCTCTGAGACATTTGAGACGGAGAATAAAGAGTCACACTCTCCAGATTTAAGAGAGAAGAAACCTCAGAAATGTTGGATAAGATCTTGTCGGCTATAAACAAATGAATAAAGCTCAGATTTTCTGTTACTTGCATTCAGTTAGGCATCAGTGTATATGTGATAAGTGCTCAAGCCCAAGAGGATTTTGCTTGGTCTTAAACAAGACTGTTTTGCCTGTATCTTCATTAGAGTGTTCTTCTCACTTACAGCCATGACGAACCCCAGAGAATAACAGGGAGCCTGTCTGCTCCTTAGGAGGAATAAAAATAGAAACAAATAAGGCAAGTGTTGACATACAATAGAGCTATAAAATTAATTTAGATAAGATAGCTCAGATTATGGTTTGAGGAAAATCTGATGCAAGATGTTTGAGTTCATACTGAAATCTCAGTCTTTTAATTGCAGATTTTGGCAATCCTAAACACAGTTTTAGCCCTTTTCATTAGGATCATGTGACACTGAAGACTGGAATATTGACTGCTGAAAATTCAGCTGGTGGGTGTTTAAAAAAAAATTAAATGTCAATGCTTTTGCATTCTTTTGTGTCCCCATGAGAAACTTCGCGTTCACTCGCAAAACTTTTGCATTCCCCCAAGAAACTTTCCATTCGAACAAAGAACAAACGCGAAAGTTTCTCAGGGAACGAATGCAAAATCATTTAAATATTCTTTTTTTCTCCCATCTCGTATTTTTTACATCACCAAAATTATGAACTGACTGATTGATTGATCTGAATAAAAAACAGAATCAAGGACACATTTTGCCATTGTTAAGTGCCATCTGCGTTTCCCCACTCTTGAGACATATTTAAAGGTCCAGAGATGTGGTTCCACTATACTGTCTTCAAGGGGGGACAGAGACTCAACATTTAATTTGGATCATCTGGTGGAGGGAAAGAGTGGAGCTTAAGGGTGGGACTCAGTTGTAACTAAGAAGGATTTTGAATGCAATCATGCAATCAGCACTTGCTTCCTTGGGGTGCACTTCTTTAAGTGGGCTGGTTTGCCACACACACACACACATGCAATCCTCACTGAGAAGCAGCAGACTTCTAAAGCATATGCTTATTTCCCAAGGTCCCTATTTAGACATTGTTGAGATCTACAGCAGTGTCAGAAATGATGTTGCATTAAAAACTCAAGCATCTTTCTATTGCATGCTTTTTGTAATGTCACTCTAATGATGCTGTATTACAGATCAAACATCTGTTACAGCAAACAAACACAGCAATGAGCTTCTGCAGGAACAGCACTCAGCACTGAACAAGCTCAGTTGTCAAATTGGATCCATTTTCAAGATCAGACTGCTATAGAGGCTTGGAAAGATGTCCTACTTTACCTTAAGCTCGGTTTGACTGCAAAGGTGCGTGTTCATGCTGCGAACAGCTCAGTAAATCACATGCCGGAGTGCAGAGGAACATCCATATTTTATGACGGAATAAGGCGGAAACCTACAGCAATTCCAAACACATTTTCGTACATAAGTGGGAGGTCACAGCCCGTTTTACAAACAGTCAATCAGGTGGATGAGCCATTGATTTATGTCCCATCGCTGCCTTAAAACAACCATATGAATCACATTTCATTAGGTAAAGTATCACTGAATTAATTCACTCCATTCATAATTGGAGTCAGTCTAAATGAGCCAGGGTCATATTTGATTTGAGCGGGAGCCTTGCAGACCAATCTATCAACCTCTGTGATGTGTAACATTAGTTTAAACCCCTAATGGCCTCAAGAAGCTGAACGCTGGCTGTGAGGGATTAAAGACGCCTCTTATTAAAGGCTCATATTCAAGAGAGGCCATTCAAGCACTGGACCCATAAGCATAGGATATATCTAATGAATTTTAAAGAGCAGCTAACAAATGAACAAGTAAATATACAAGTAAAAAAGTAAATGCAGGGCAAATAAACATTGAACAATATTTATTTTTGGCCGTAGAACAAAGAGGTGTCTAGGTTACATATTACATTATACTGCATTCAATAAAAAAAATAAAAAATAAAATAAAATAAAACAAATTAAATTAAATTATCAAATAAAAAAGTAAAGTAAAAAATAAAATAAAAAATAAAATAAAGTAAAATTCAATAAAAAATAAAACAAATTAAATTAAATAAAAATAAAAAATAAAATAAAATAAAAATAGTAGTCTTGTAGTAGTACATTTTCAGGAAAATTAAACTTTTTACTCCCCATTATATGTATGTATGTATGTATGTATGTGTAACAGAGTTTAAATAATGGTTGTTAAATTCAGCATAAATTAGGAAAACTCGCCATTGGCTGTTGCGTTGCTCGCGTTTGTGCACATGATATTGCGGGGCGGAGCTATGTAATCAGCAGAGTCTCATAGCTCGTCCTGCTGGTAAGTCACATCAATGATTGCTCCGTCTTAATAACTAAGTTTGGATCGTTTTCAAGCCCAAGTTTGAACTTTAAACTCCTAGTTGTGTTAGTCGAGTCAAATATGTGTTATTTGTGACTATAAGATGAAGTGTGTGTTAATTGGCCTGCTTGTGAACTCCGAACTTCTGTTTATTTCATTTAAGACTTCTCATGCAACATGGATGCACTGCATTCTAATCAGCCTTTTGGTGCTGTTTGTCCCAGTCTTGTCTTGTCCCAGGCCCAGTAAAGGAACTCTGAGTGACCATCCACCTGATCTCAGCCTGAATTATTCCATCCAACACACACACACAGTCACATATATATATTTGTCAAGATTTATGTAAAAAAAAAAATGTACAGTCAGCCAGTCAAAAACTCTGACAAGGTGATTATGATTTTTGCAATAATCTGCAGTCTATCCTGATCCTATTTCCCCTCTCTCTTTCTATCCCATAATTTATTTTCTTTTCTCTGGTATTTTATTGTAAAGCAGAGGCAAACTGCCCCAAAATACAATAAAAAAGACAAATGTTTAAAGGAAGTTGAGCTAAAACAACTTTTAAATCAGCCATAAAAGTAAAAGGCCCCTGAAGGGCACACAAATACCCTGAAAGTGTCTCCTTAATCAAAAGAAGTCTATCAACCGACAGCAAATCTCTCAAGCTACACTGAGGAATCTACACACAATTCAACACCATGACAACAGATGGAGAAATGCTATTCTTCTGCACCCCACCCCACATCATCACGTCCCCCGGTTCAGCACAAAGATAATCTCAAAAGGCTTCGGCCCTGTGGAAACCACAGCAACACTACAGATGACCACAGAGAGCTTTACGTGACAAAACTGCTATCTGCTTCCAAATTAAATCCAGCTGAGAGCTGCGGCAAAGAGTGGTGAGCAGAGAGAGAGAGAGAGAGAGAGAGCGATGGAGAGAGTATGTGAGAATAAAGACTCCTCAGACTTGAGACTGAGATGTGCATCTCTTTCCCCCAGCGGGACAGAGGGTCTTTTCTCCTCCCCGAAGGGGGTTGAGCGTGACACCGAGGCAGAGCCATCCTCTAACGGAGAAGCTCCAATGCAGGGGACAGATGTTCCAGCTGGGCTCAGCCGCCGTGACATCTCGGCCTCCAGCTGCTGACCGCCCACTTTCCCATTTCTCAGCACAGTCTTGTTAGGGACGGGCTCTGTTGCTTTCAAAAAAGAGAAGTGGACTGGAAGGAGACTAAATAAATTAGAGTGTAAGATCTACAGCCTCAGCTTGAGACTAGATACTGTTAGACAACCAGCAGTATCGCAAAAAGACAGATCCACACTGCAGAGCATTCAGACCAGGAACATGCATTAGACAGGAAGGAGCTGTCTGACTGACATTAAAGGCAACCAATCACAGTTTTGCTTTGTTTTATGTGGCATTTAGGGCCAATCTGAAAGCAGACAACAGACAGAATAAACTTGCAGTGTTTTCATAGATTTAACACAATATTAGTGTCACAGTCATTTACATTTAAATACACACACAATTATAATATTTAGCAATATTAGTTTTCACTGTATTTTTGATCAAATCAATTCAGCCTTGGTGAGCATAAGGAACTAAAACTTTTAAAAATCTTATCGACCCCAAACTTAAAAAATCAAATAATAAGGCATTAATGTAACCAATAAAATGCTTTTTGAGTGCTACATAATCTTTAATTATGTTTTCTTCAGCACTTCTTTTTTACCCTGCTGAAGTAGTCCACACATTGCTCTAAGTACATCAATATATTTCTTCGACATCATTTTTTGCTGTATCTTTTGGTAAGTTAATTAAATGTTGTGGTTATTGTTGTTGTTAACTGATAAACTTTATCAAAACAGAGGAAATTGAAGGTTTATTAAGTGTTAACAATGAGATTATGTGGTTTTTATAATCAATTAACACTGCTTTTGTCATTTTTTACAAGATGGACAAAATTTGTCACCAAAAAAGTCATTCTGTTTAACCAAAATTTCGGTTTTACCGAATGACACTTTTGGTTATACTGAATGACAATATTTTCAAACAATGCTAACAGGCTGATATATAGTTAGCTAGCTAAAAAGGACAATGAAAATGAAATTTTATATTTAGTACAAGTTTTTCAAATATTACAACATTTTCCATGTTTTTTAGCGGTTGTACCGAATGACCTGATGTTTCGGGTCATGCGTATGAGCAAGTGAAAACATGAATTTTTCAAATAGTTAAAAGAGAGTTAGTTACTTTGCTTCACAACCATGTGGTCCTTTGCAGGTGTCTGAATGATGTCACATCCTGTCACATGATACTGACCGCATGACTTGATCCAAAATGGTCCCTTTATATTGGTTACTCCGAATGACATCAACGAAATTTATTTTTCCGGACATTCTTTCTCATAACAAAGCAACGACTTCGACACATTTTATTACCATTTTGCACTATGTTGATATATGATGTTATAAAAACATGCCAGAATAAAATAAATATGTAGCAAAATGTAATTAAAACCTTTTGGATTCAATAAAAGAGATCTAGTTGTACTACCTTACATACTTTGGATGTCATATCTTTGTTTTTTATTATTATTAAGGCCAAAAAAAAAAAAAAAGACCCGTCACATCATCGACCCATATATGGAAATAACATCACAACATATATTTCCATCAAGAAGTGCATCAATGTTTGGTCAAGATCTTGTATTGACAATGCAAGAGGTGAGCACTCTGTAAAGTCTCCTCCAGCACATCCCAAAGACTTTCAATGAATTTAAGGTCTGGACTCAGAGGTGCCAATTCATGTGTGAAAATGATTCTTCATGCTCCCTCCCAACAATTCTTTCACAATTTGAGCTTGATGAATCTTGACATTGTCATCCTGGAATATGGCCATGATGTGTCTTTCTACATAGTTGTTTAAGAAATGAAAAGCTACACACTCCATCAATTAGGGTTAGAAGAACTGTTCCCAAACATATAACATTCTAGAAACATAATAATCACTGCAATAATGTTTCAGTCATAGACTCTTAAGTATTTGCCTATTTAAATCCAGTTTCTCTGATCCTGTGGTGGTGATCCAGTTATTGACAGTGGAAGGCAGGGGTTGGAGATCTCTGGTTCCCTCTGGAGCCCCATGCCATCAAAGGCAGCTTGGCATAGATGCCTAGGAATGAATGTCGAATGCAAGAGGTCTTCAGATCCTGGCCGGTATCCCAGAGTTAGACAGTTGTGCTCTGCTTGTCTAGCCGTGGCCTCAGATATGGTATGACCATGCACCGTTTAGGGAATGTCTGATGTGAATTGCACTTAAAAATTGTAAGAGCTTACTCAAAATGTCCAATCTGATTGGACTGGCTAGATTATGCAAATTCTGGGAGCCAGTACACAGGTTTTAATCAGTCCGTCGGGAAACAGTCATGTTTACAAGTTCCCAGGCAGTGAATACTTCCAGGGAAGAACAACTAATTTGCCAAAGTCTATGGCATCAAACCTCTTGACTCAAAGATTTACTTAGTAGTAGATAAACAAGGGTCTTGAGTGCAGCTTTGGCTGTTTAGATAGAATACTAGCTACTGTATATTTTACAGTATACACTGTATACTTCCTACAGTTATTCAAAAATAGTAAGTGAAGGATGTTATTTCTTGGTGCTTTCAATGCTGTATATGCTACATTATTGTCACATGACAATTATTGTCACCATTGCCTGTGCATCCAGATATTATCTTAAATTGATTGTTATTGTTTGTAGATTATTCTACATTAATTGTAAATGACCTTGAGCTTTCAGAAAGTAAATACATGCATTCATATATTAATATAAACTACCATTACAAAGTCTGGGATCAGTAAGTTTTTTTTTTTTTTTTTAAAGAAATTACTACTTTTATTTGGCAAGGATGCATTAAATTAGTCAAAAGTTACAGCTGCGGTACTGTTTTCAACATTGCTAATAATAATAAGTGTTTCTTGAGCACCAAATCAGCATATTAGAATGATTTCTGAAGGATCATGTGACACTGAAGACTGGAGTAAAGATACTGAAAATTCAGTTTTATCATCACAGGAATAAATTACATTTTACATTTAAATACACAGTGTAAGGTGTGCATTTTATTGGTTACATTAATGCATTCTCCTTTATTTCCAACAATATATTAAAGGACAGTGTTTTTGTAGAGATGAATAAAAGTGAAGAAAAAAAACATGTTGCCATATGGCTACACGGCTAAATAAACATGTGAGAAATGCTGAATAGAGAAATAAACGTGCATGCCATGCAAAACCCTGCAGTGCTGCACAGTAAAACACCACAAAGAGAACACACATCTCTGCTTACACGGGCACGACTTCACCCCAGAGAATCACACTCATATCAACCAGAGAGAGGGGAAACAAGAAGAAAGGATGCTGATAAGATCCACTCAATTCGGATTCATTTCTCAGACAAAGCAAAGCTGCTGTGCCACTGTGATATTTGGGACTTTAAAACACTGGGACAAATTTGGCTTTGTGTAAAATCTCAGAGCCAGGTTTAATGGAGGCTCCCTGAGGGAGTATGGATAGTAATTGGTGGCGGCACAGACACAAACAGAATGCTCAGGCTTGCTCTGACAGCCACAGATGGATTGCATAAAGACTTTATGGGAAGATGGGGTTCAGTGCACAAGTCGACTTAAACATGTGACCCACATTCTTCAGTCTCAAACCTCTCCGCTCGGCCGCACGCTCACGGCCACTGAAGGCCTCAGATCGGTGAGCAGAAGGACTTCGGAAGATGCTCAGCAAATCCAATGAATCTAAGAGGGGGAAAGAATCACAGGAGGTTGGAAACTTGAAAATTTAAAAGAAAAAGTGAACTGCTGCCTCGTATTTAACGGGTAAGTGCACCCAAAAATGAAAATTCTGTCATTAATTACTCACCCTCATGTTCAGAAAACAAATTAAGATATTTTTCATAAAATAAAAGCGATGAGAATACTTTTTGTGCACCAAAAAAAACAAAATAACAACTTTATTCAACAATATCTAGTGATGGGTGATTTCAAAATACTGCTTCATGAAGCTTCGAAGCTTTACGAATCTTTTGTTTCGAATCAGTGGTTCGGAGTGTGTATCAAACCGCCAAAGTCATGTGATTTCAGTAAACGAGGCTTCGTTACGTCATAAGTATTTCGAAATTTAAATGGTTCACCACTGGGGGCGTGACTTTGGCAGTTTGATACACGCTCTGAACCACTGATTCGAAGCAAAAGATTCGTAAAGCTTCGAAGTGTAAAACTTTGTGTAAAAATATTGCAAAATGGATTACAAAAACAATGTTTTTAGACAGGTTCCTGAACACTCCCACTCGACCACTGATTGGTCAAACAAACAGCCTCAACTCACACCATTGGTTGAGCCAATGTTATGTTTTGATATTGAAATTTATGATGCTACAATAGGAATCAGCATGTTCTCCAACCAATACGCCTATACGTTTGTCACTTCCCTGAAATACGACCCATAGGAGCGTTTACTAAAGTAGCGCCCCATCGACAACAGGACACTTTCATTTTAATTCATGAAATACGACCGATAGGAGCGTTCACTAAAGTTGCGCCCCTCTCGACAACAGGACACTTTCATTATAATGCATTGTTCCCTTTTATCTGTGTCACATTTCGGGTTTCGCGTAGCTCAATTGGCAGAGCATTGCAATAACAATATGCAATCATGTGATCATGTGTTCGTGGGTTCGATCCCAGGGAACACATGTGCTCATAAAGTGTATATGCACTATAAATCACTAAGGGTAGGTTTAGGGATGGAGTGGGTATAGTCGTTAATAAAAAAATGAGTTTTGCTGAATGGAAATAGGAGAAATGGTGTAAAAACTCCACACATTGCATTTAAATGAACACGCATTTCGATAGGTAACGACAGTCATACGTCATTTCATGACGACATACGTAACACGACACTGTCATTATTTTTACGCCCGCTAGAGGGCGCATGACTTTAAAACGTAAATATAGGTCGTAATAAGGTGCTTTAAAAACGACCTATAGGGTCGTTTTTTATTATTTTGTCTAAATAAAAAAAACTATTTTAAATAAAAAAAGTGAATATTTAACGTTAAACTAACATTAGATGGTATGATAAAGATAAATATCCAATATCATCTGATACTGATAAAAAAAAAAGTCTAATATCAAGAGATTTGGGACCAATATATTGTGCATTCCTAAAAATATTAAAATAATATATTTTATTAAAGTAATATATTTTAAACAATGGTGCTGCAGTTCCCTATAAATATTTATAGAGTAGAAACCACTTAAAAAGTCATTCTTTTTTATTTTTTTTATTTCTGCACATCCCATACACTGTAAAAAAATATTTTCACGATTTATCACATTTTTTCTTTTGTAAAATCAACTTCAATAATTAATGTGGTACAGATTTTGAGTTTCTGTTGATTAATCCAATCACCTTCATTGTATTAACTCAAATTTTTAATTTCAATAAACTAAAAATTAAGGCAACCAGGTAACTTACTTTTTTAAGTTAAACCAACAACACTTTTTTACAGTGTACATACTTGTCATTGACATGTACTATCGGTCAAAAGTTTGAGTCAGTAAAACTATTGAGCCAGTATTAATGTGGAAACCATTGTACTTTTTTTCCGATTCTTTGATGAATAGAAAGTCCAAAAGTTCAAAAGAACAGCATTTTTTCTAAATAAAATTCTGTAAATGTCTTTATCATCACTTTCAATCAATTTAATGCATCCTTTATGAATAAAAGTATTGATTTCTTAAAAAAAAAAACAAAGAATAGTGTAATCCGAGAACCGTAAAGATTAGAGCTTGAAAAATGTACACATAAAAAAATAGACACATCTTTAACAACACCACAAGACACCAAATGAAACACTCTAAAGTAGCCAAGCGTGTTTTTGCCTAAGTTACAGCTTTTTTTCCAAAAACCAGAAGTGAAACCAGCAGTCAGGAAACTGTGGTGCACTAACAAGAGCATTACTAAAGAAATAGGCAGAAGAGGCCTGTGGAGGCAGAGGCACAGAGAAAAGCTCTGCCAATCTATTACAAGAAAGCCTTTTGTTCTCGGCTGAATGTGAAGGCCCAGCACCCAGACTGTGATACCCTCCTCCAGCATGGCACCTCTGGCCGTGTCAAGTCCTCCATCTCTGGCAAGAAGCACCAGAGGGAAGCGACCCAGCGATTAATAACCTGTAACGGCACGAAAAGCCCTCTGCCGGCCGGGCGTGATCCTCAGTGTGAGTGACCACTCTCCCGTGGCACAGAGCGCTATTCATCATGGCCAAATGAAAGCGGCTACGGCAGAATAGACCTCATTCACGTCGCTGTCCGTTCAAATTACACCAGCCACAAGGGGCCGCCACACAATGTGCCTTGTTTTGGATTTTCCTGATGGATTCTTCAAAAAGGCTGTTCACGGAAACACCTTGTATGAATAGACCAGCGGCAGCCATTAAGCATAGAGGATGTCCAATCAGTCTCTAAAGTGTTGAGCTATGAAAGCAGAAACTGTTATGGAACAAAACCAGGAGAACCAAAGACATCAATCAGGGCCAGTGTGTCACTGGAATCAAACCATTTTTATGTTGAAAAGATTTTTGTGAGTCTTTGGAGGATGTGAAATAATGCAAATTAGATGCCTTCTGGTTGAATATGACAGGAAACATACAGCACGAACAGTGTAGTTCAATTCGTGAAAAAAGTACTAATGAAATGGTCAAAAACACTCACAAATCTTGAACTCGTGAGTCATTGGTTTGAATCGTGTCAGAATCAGAAACAGAAAGAGCTTTATTGCAAAGTGTGCTGGCACACAAAAGGAATTATTCTCAGTAAATTAAGCTTTTAGTGCACACATTTAAATACAACAAGACACATAATAATAAAAATATGAAAAATATAAGAATTTTTTTTTTCAAAAGAGCTCCAAACCAAGGCAGCCATCTGCGGTGCCATCTTGAGCAAAGGATCTAATGACTCATTACATTCATCATGTCCAATTGAATGTCCTAATAGTTAAATACAAATATTCTTTTTTTCAAAGGGGTCCTTGATTATGATTTCACTTTTTTAACTTTAGTTAGTGTGTAATGTTGCTGTTTGTGCATAAACAACATCTGCAAAGTTACAACGCTCAAAGTTCAATGCAAAGGGAGATATTTTCTTTTACAGAAATCGCTTTTTAAGGATTAAAACAAATGGCTGGTAGGGACTACAATGAGCTTCTTCCCAGGTTGGTGACATCACAAACCCCAAAATTTCCATAAACCCTGCCCCCGGTAACACACAACAAAGGGGGTGAGGCCATGTTGGGCTGCTTAAGAGAAGAGGAAGAGTTAATGTAGTAAAGCGTTGCTACCATGCTGTCATTAATAATAACGTATACAGCTACATTTGAAAGAAGAAAGAGAGAAAACTCTTTACATGTGCTCTCGCTCATAACCGCTGAACATCTGAACACAAACAATGATCAAATACACATTGACGGATCTTCTTCTGTCTGTTCTCCAAAATGTAATCAAATGTATATTTCAGCAGGCGCGTGTAAACTGGTTAACTGTGTCTACGCAAAGGCGTTCATTTTCAAGACGAACAGGTCACCGGCGCCGCCACTGCGCTAGTCTACCCACAAATTACCGCGGGACGGCGAGTGTTTATTTCATACTCTCTGAACAATGGTATCTTATTTAATGTATAAATTAAGATATATGTCCATAAAAAAATGGTAAAGAAATGCTACATACTTTGTTATCGTGGCGTAATCTGCTTGGTTGTAAAATGTCGGCTATTGGCCGTATGAATGAAATCGAATGAAATCGATACCTGTGAAATTGTTCACAGACAGCATACGCAGTTCAACTAATAAAGATCTTCATCGCTGGCAAAGAATAGGATGCATTTGCAGATTTGCTTTTAATTGACTGGAGGTCCACTGCCACTGCCAACACTCCCGAGTGAGAATGAAAAACTGATTCAGTGCGCACAGGGAACTGAACAAAACTCAAAAGAGCGATTCATTTGTGAATGGGGCATCGTTAATGAAAAAAAGAGACAGCGCGCTTGGAATAAACTAGCCTACGCATTTCTTAACATGTACAGTATTGCATTAAAATAAAGTAACGAGAGGAACGTCGCCCAACGTAGCCAAGTAAAAGTACAGATTTTTCATTACAAATGTACCCAAGTTAAAGTAAAAGTACCCACATTTAAATCTACTTTAAAAACTACAAATTTTCTTAAAAAAACTACTCAAGTAAATGTAACGAAGTAAATGTACTTCATTAATACCCACCTCTGGTTACTGACAATCCTCATTTTGGCTGCGTGAGATTCTCCAGCTTTGTTGTTGTTGAGCAACCGAAGCATGAGCTGTTAAAGCTCTGCACTCTTCTGGAAAGAGAGCCGGGATCAGTAGCTCATTTGTATTTAAAGGGACACACACAAAAAGGCATGTTTTTGCTCACACCCAAATAGGGGAAAAAATGACAAGCTATAATAAATGATGTGTGGGGTATTTTGAGCTTAAACTTCACAGACACATTCTGGGGACACCAGAGACTTATATTATACTTCGCGATCTCTTGCAAAGCCTTTGCATTCTCTCGAAAAATGGTTGCATTTTCCTTGAGATACTTTGTGTTCGCTCACAAAACCTTTGCATTTTGTTGAGAGACTTTTTGTTCAAGCGTTTTGCAAGCAAACGCAAAGTTTCTCAGGGGTATGCAAAATATTTGTGAGGAAACGCAAAACCATTTAAATCAACCAATTTTCTGTCCTTTTATTTTGTACCTCACCATGTCTATTTAGGTATTCGTAGTCTTTTATCTGCCATAACATGAAATTGATATGGGACACAATTTTAATATTGTCGCATCCCTAATAGTTAAGTCAGGACCAATTATTGAGGAGAATGTTTTCAAAAGTACTAACATAATCAGTAAAGAAATTAAGTGAAAGGGAATCGTTAAATTCCCATTACAATTCCCAACTCAAGACTGTAACAGCAACCCCCACACACACAGCACTTAATCAGCGTAATCAGGTCAAAACGAACCAGGCGAAAGAGAGAGAAAGAGAGTAAAAGCTAGAGAAAGAGAGTAGAATGAGAGATGGGGTGACGAAGGCAGGGACAGCGAGAGAGACGAGATAGACATAGTGCTGCTTCTCAGATGTCATTAAACCATTTAAGCAATTTTTACAATCTGACATCACATGACAGGCTGTCATAACCAAGTGGAGATATCAGAGGCTGAGTTATTGGAAGGTGTCCAGTCTGTTGTAAAGCCAGGCAGTGATCCACCGTTTCTCCTCCTGACATTTAAGTGTTGAGTGTTTGTTCCCGGCTGCATACTAACACACAGCATTAATGATGAGGTACATCACACAGAACTAGCACCGGGTTGTAGCGCACTAGAGATAAGACCTGTTGATCAATCTCTGGGCTCATACCTCAGACGCTGCCATCCATTTAAACCGGGGTCACAAACTCTCTGAAGTCATTCAAATGGATGGTGGATGTGCTTAAAAAAAAAAAAAGCAGCATGACATTAAAATGCATCAAATTTAGCCTACATTGTTCAAAGTGTTAATTCACCCAAAAAAAATGAAAATTCTGTCATTAATAACTCACCCTCATGCCATTCCAAACCTGTAAGACTTTCGTCCATCTTCAGGACACAAATGAAGATCTTTTTGATGAAATCTGAGAGATTTCTGTTCCTCCATTGACAGCTACACAACTACCACATGGGGCTTCAAAAAGTTCATAAAGAGATCGTAAAACTGATCCATATGAATCGAGCGGTTTAGTCCAAATTTTCAAAAGAGACACAATCACTTTATGTGATGAACAGATTGAATTTAGGCTTTTATTCCTATATAAACAACAGTTTTTGTATAGTATGTTTGCTTGACGCGTGCGAGAACCAACGAGGTTCATTCTCGCAGCATGTTTGAGCTACCGGAAGAGGTTTGTTCTTGCGCGTGAACCAGGTTTGGTTGAGCTTCTGTTTATGTTCGCTGACCAATGTTTATATGTGAATAAAAGCCTAAATTAAATCTTTTCATCATATAAAGCAATCGAGACTAAACTGCTTGATTCATATGGATCAGTTTTACGATCTCTTTATGAACTTTTTGAATCATCAAAAGTGGTAGCCGCATAGCTGTCAATGGAGGGACAGAAAGCTATCAGAACTCATCAAAAAGATCTTCATTTGTGTTCTGAAGATGAACGAAAGTCTTATGGGTTTGGAACAACATTAGGATGAGCAATTAATGACAATTTTCATTTTTGGGTGAACTATCCCTTTAATAAATATCTCTAGTCTTACTTTAAGAGTTCCCATTCTTTTTTACCAATAAATTTCAATAACTTTCCCACTCGTTTGTGATCAGGACTGGATCAGAACTTCTGAAAATTAATCAAAATCATATTGAATTGCTAGTGAATCACACTGGACCTGTTTTGAATTGATTTGAATGATTCATTGAAAAGAATCAACACAAAAGAATGTATACAAGAATATCTAGCTAATAAAATGTTTTAGAGCAGAGCATCAACTTCAAAAATGTTTGTTCACAATAGAACTTACAAATTTCCATTAATTTTCCAGACTTGAAATTTTCTATGGGACCCTGAAAACCTCTTAAACATTGTTTTAATAGCCCAAGGTAAGTAAAGTAGTGAATAAAGTAGTGGGTGAAAATGCCTTGTTGTTGCCAGAGGAGAATGGCCAGACTGGTTTGAGCTGATAGAAAGACAACAGTAACTTACATAACCACTCATTACAACAGAAGTCTGCAGAAGAGCATCTCTGAACACACAACACACTGAACCTTGAAGCAGATGGACTACAGCAGCAGAAGACCACACCGAGTGCCGCTCCTGTCAGCTAAGAACAGGAAACTGAGGCTATAATTCGCACAGGCTCAGCAAAATTGGACAAACAATTGGAAAAATGTTGCCTGGTCTGATGAGTCTCAATTTCTGCTGCAACATTCAGATGGTAGGAGCAGAATTTGGCGTAAACAACATGAAAGCATGGATCCATTCTGCCTTATATCAACAATTCAGGCTGCTGGTTGTGGTGTAATGATATTTTCTTGGCACACTTTGGGCCCCTTAGTGCCAATTGAGCATCGCCACAGCCTACCTGAGTATTGTTACTGATCATGTCCATCTCTTTATGACCACAGTGTGCCAGTATCTTCTGACGGCTTCTTCCTGCAGGATAATCCACCATGTCACAAATTTCAAATCATCTCAAACTGGGATGTCTCTGAGGAATGTTTCCAGCACCCGGTACTAGCAAGGTGTACCTAATATAGTGACCGGTGAGTGTATATAAACTAAAAAAATAATCAGAAAGTTTTATAATACAAACAATACGTTAAAGTTATTTTACAGTATTTCTAGGAGTATGCTAAACAGTGTAACCATACAAACAAAGGAAAAAAATAACAGCTAACCACATCTAACTAATTCAGCAGAAAATATTTCAGCCAGGTTGAAATAAAATATTAAGGTACGGAAGATAAACTATTAGCATGTTGGGAGAGGATTTTGTCTCACAGCATGGGCTAACACGTCATCCATGAGTCTTTCACAAGAACGTGCAGAGCTGGGGTCAGCTGCTATCTCAGCAGTCAGAGAGCATCTGTGTCTCCTCCTGCGAGAATCGCTGAGAAAAGCCGAGCAATAATCCACCTCTTCACATGTCTGCTTCAATTTTCATTACCTACGCACCTAGCACACGCTGCCCACAGGACCTCAAGCACACAAAGAAGCAGCTAAAGACCCTGATATCATACAGACCCCTGACAGAGAAACAAGCTTATTATCGACTCAAAAGTCACACTAAACCAACTGAGATAAGATAAAACAGTACAGTAGTAAAACCTTAAAGTAAAAGACTGGCTTTATTAGTGCAAACGAGACATCCTCAACATCAGGAATAATCTGAAAAAGTGATATTATGAACCACGCTGGCTTTAACTTATCGTTTGCACAGTAGTAGTTCAACCTAGTCATAACCAAGGAGATCTATACAAGATGTTTTCAAAATTTTTGATTGCACAGATACCCAAATATGTGAGAGACCCCAACCCTAAAATATAATATTCTTTTCCTGTTTAAGGACCTATAAGAATCTTTCTGTTTGTGTTGTTTATCTGGCTCGGGACCCTCTGGAACCAGCATATAAATGCTGTCATGCTGTTGAACAGCCAGTGTAAACATATATTTAATAGATACTGGCTGTGGCAGAAACCCTCTACATGTTAAGTCGTGAGCAGAGAAGGGAAGTAGAGTATCCTCACCCTCAATAGCTGAAATTTTGTGAATGAAAAATAGCCTTGGTAATGAATAATGCATCGACTGTAAAGGAAACATCTCCATCCAGTCGAGCTGCTTCTTGTTTGTTATCAGCAGCCACTGCTGAGGGGGTTTTGTTCAACACAATCTAATATTGGGAATGTTTCTGAAACATTTGTTCCAGTCTCGTTTCTCGTTCGTAATCACTAATAGAGCTACTGAGCCTGATGTGTGTGAGAAAGAGAGGAATGTATTGCTTGTAATGTAGTCATTTGGAACAGCTGGGAAGAATTGAGAGAGAGAGAGAGAGAGAGAGAGAGAGAGAGAGAGAGAGAGTGTCTTACATCATTATTACAGCACGTCAGAAGAATAGAGAGAGAGAGAGAGAGAGAGAGAGAGAGAGAGAGAGAGAGAGAGAGAGAGAGAGAGAGAGACAAAGAGATGGGGGAGAGAAAGGAAGGGTGGATCACATAACCTGTAAATATAGCCTGCAGTCAGGTTTCTCTGCAGGGTAGGAGGACAGTGTGTTTGGGCTGTTCTCTGACATCCTTGTAGGTAATTATAATACATCCGGCACAATGGGGCGATCACATCTACCAGCTAGATTCTTTTCATCTCACTTTCACATAAAATAATGATTAAGGGGGACATATTCTACACTTCAGCATCGTATTTTAATGAAGTCCACTGATGTTAGCTTGAGCTATGCGATATGATGGTATGTACAAAAATGTGTCAATTAGTAGAGGTTCTGCTACAGCGTATGTAGCGCAGTATATCCACACGGCTATCAGTGGATCGGACTGCTTTATGATATTTACACATAATGAAGATACATGGAGTGTCAATATTAGGGTGAACTTTCATTTGTTATGAATAATCTTAACAAGATCTTAGATCTCAATTCTTATCAAGAATTCAATTCAATTAATAAAAAAATGACAGTAAAGACATTTGTCTTCTGAGACTTATAATAAATCCTGAAAGAAAAAAGTATCACGGTTTCCACAAAAATATTAAACAGCATAACACTTTTCAACATTGATAACAAGAAGTAATATGTCTTGAGCACCACATCAGGATTAGAATGATTTCTAAAGGATCATGTGACACTGAAGACTGGAGTAATGATGCTGAAAATCAGCTTTTTCATCATAGAAATAAATTACATTTTAAAAAACATTCAAATAGAAAACAGTTATTTTAAATTTTAATAATATTTCATATTACTGTTGTACTGTATATCTTATCCAATAAATGCAGCCTTGGTGAGCATATTGATTTCAAACGTAAGAATTTAAAATAATGCTTTTCCATTTTAGAATATATACATATACACTGCTCAAAAAAATTAAAGGAACACTTTTTAATCAGAGAATCACATCAAGTCAGTTAAACTCCTGGGATATTGATCTGGTCAGTTAAGTAGCAGAGGGGGTAGCAGAGCAAGACCGGTATCTGCTCCTTTGTGCAAGGAGGAACAGGATGAGCACTACCAGAGCCCTACAAAATGACCTCCAGCAGGCCACTGGTGTGAATGTCTCTGAACAAACAATCAGAAACAGGTGGTGGTGGGTCAGTGATGGTCCGGGGAAGCATATCCATGGAGGGATGCACAGACCTCTACAGGCTAGACAATGGCATCCTGACTGCCATTAGGTATCGGGATGAAATCCTTGGACCCATTGTCAGACCGTACACTGGTGCAGTGGGTCCTGGGTTGGTGCACGACAATGCCTGGCCTCATGTGGCGAGAGTATGCAGGTAGTTCCTGGAGGATGAAGGAACTGATACCATTGAATGGCCCCCACGCTTGCTTGACCTAAATCCAATAGAACACCTCTGAGACATTATGTTTCGGTCCATCCGACGCCGCCAGGTTGCAACTCAGACTGTCCAGGAGCTCAGTGCTGCCCTGGTCCAGATCTGGGCGGAAATACTCCAGGACACCATCCGTCGTCTCATTAGGAGCATGCCCCGATGTTGTCAGGGATGCAAACAAGCATGTGGGGGCCATACAAACTTCTGAGTACCATTTTGAGTTGCTGCAATGAAATTTCAGCAAAATGGACTAGCCTGCTGCATTGTTTTTTCACTTTGATTTTCAGGGTTTCTTTGAATTCAGTCCTCAATAGGTTGATAATTTTCATTCCCATCAAACGATGTAGCATCCTTTCGTTCCTAACGCATCTTGCAGTTCAAAACGCTTACGCTAAGTCCTATGCCTTCCCTATTCAACTTACGAAAAAAGCTTAACTGACGTGACTTTTTTTGTAAGTTGAATACAGAAGGCAGTCTGGCGGAAGCTAGATATTTTACATTATAACTTGTTAAATATGGATATTTTTCTTACACAAATGCATCGCTTCGCTTCAGAAGGCCTTTATTATGGAGTACGTTTATGATGGATGGATGGATGGATGGATGCACTTTCTTGAGCTTCAAACTCGTTGGTCCCATTCACTGTCATTATAAAGCTTGGACGCATCAGGATATTTATTAATGCAACTCCAGTTGTGTTCATCAGAAAGAAGAAAGTCACATACACCTAGGATGGCTTGAGGGTGAGTAAAGCTTAGGGTAATTTTCATTTGAAAGTGAACTAATCCTTTAATGAGCTTGGTGAGTACACACACACAATAAGTTTAAATTCTAACATTCTTAAAAGCCTGAAATTGACAAGTTTTCAAGTGTTTTCTTCATATTCACAATTTGAAAAAACTGCAAGAAACAATATCAGCGTGATTAACTGCCGTGCTGCATATTTGAGGCTAAATTAATGGTAGGGTAAGCGATGCGGACATGCTTAAACCCACAAAAAAAAGAAAAAAAATCAGAGGCAAATAAATTTGCCAAATCACAAAAATCCATCAATTAGAAAGCACAGAGAGCCCCTGCAGCCGCTGCCTCTCAAACGCCCAGTGTGCTGTACTACGCTCTGGATCAGGCTGTCATTAGCGGCAGAGGCTGAACCTCATTATGACTAATGGAGGTACTGAGACATGCAGGAACATTTGCATTACTAGATTGCAGGTCTTAACCACGCTCGCCCAAATCTCTCTCAGATCACCAGAGCCCACAAGCTGTAACAGAAGGTGTTGATTAAAGCGGTCTCTTTACTGCTGATCTGAAACCAGTTCTGTTGTTCTTCCCATTTGGTTTGTAAATGCTTCAAGCAGGTCTCAGAACTCTTTGAGCCATTAAGCAACTACATGCAATGTCCTTACAGCACCCTCACGGAAGACGCAGAGAGAGACGGTTCACCCCAAGGTGCAGGATTCCTCCTCAAGTGCAATCTGAGAAGCACCAGCGCTGTCATTTTCTGCTGTGTGTATTTTTAGAGTGCATTTAGGTCCAGCGGCTCAATCATGTGCGTGGGAGAGGGACACAGCCATCATTTCCATGCCCTCCTGTTGCTGTTTTTTTCTGCTGATGGTGCTGTGCAGTCCCCGTTCAAATTACTGTTTCCAAAAGCTTTTTATCTCTCTGTCATTCCATGCTGAAATCTAAATTTCGACGTCGCCCCAGGGCATGCACTCCTGATTTAAGGTTTGCAGGTGTGTGTGTGTGTGTGTCGACAGCTCTTTCCGTGAATGAATATGCAAGCTCATCTCTTAAGTCATGTTGTAACATCAGAGCTGATGGTGTGCTGTATGCAGCTCCTCATAGAAAAACAACCTGGATAAACTGCAGCACATGCAAGGGTGTTAGTTACATGTACTCATTTAACAGGAACCACATATGTGGGACTTATATACACATACATACATATATTTGGGTCATTGACGAATGACCCAAAGGTCAAGAAAGGTTTTTAAAAGTGTAAAAAAACATAATGGAGATATAATTAATTTTTTATAATAAAGTTTTATTAAGTGTTAACAATGAGATTATGTGTTTTTATAATCAATTAACACTGCTTTTGTCATTTTTTACAAGATGGACAAAAAAACTAAAAAGTCATTCGGTTTAACCAAAATTTGGGTTTTACAGAATGACACTTTTTGTTTTTCCAAATGATGATATTTTCAAATAATGCTAACAGGCTGATATGTAGCTAGCTAGCAAGCAAAAGGAAAATTAAAAATTTTATATTTAGTACAAGTTTTTAAAATATTACAACATTTTCCATGTTTTATAGCGATTGTACCGAATGACCTGATGTTTCGGGTCATGCGTATGAGCAAGTGAAAACATGAATTTTTCAAATAGTTAAAAGAGAGTTAGTTACTTTGCTTCATGACCATGTGGTCCTTTGCAGGTGTCTGAATGATGTCACATCCTGTCACATGATACTGACCGCATGACTTGATCCAAAATGGTCCCTTTATATTGGTTACTCCGAATGACATCAATGAAATTCATTTTTCCGGACATTCTTTCTCATAACAAAGCAACGACTTCGACACGTAATTTTAATACCATTTTGCACTATGTTAATATATGATGTTATAAATTCATGCCAGGATAAAAAATATATACATTTATTCCATTTTAAGATATTTTAATCACACGTCATTACGTCCCTATGCTATGCCGTCCGATGTTCCTTCCAGAGTTTCACGCATATACATAGAGTTAGTCTTCATTTTGGTACCGTATACAGTTTTGGGTGTTTCATTTTTACTTTTACAAAAGCTTCAAGTGCAGTTAAAGGGATATTTCACCCAAAAATGAAAATTCTGTCATCATTAACTCCCCCTCAAGTAGTTCCAAACCTGTATAAATGTCTTTGTTCTGCTGTACACAAAGGAAGTTATTTGGAAGAATGTTTGTAACCAAGCAGATCTCGCCCCCCCATTAACTGCCATAGGAGGAAAAAAAAAATACTATGGTAGTCAATTGGGGGTGAGATCTTCTTGGTTACAAACATTCTTCCAAATAACTTCCTTTGTGTACAGCAGAACAAATAAGCAGATCTTGCCCCCCATTAACTGCCATAGTAGGGAAAAAAATACTATGGTAGTCAATGGGGGGCGAGATCTGCTTGGTTACAAACATTCTTCCAAATATCTTCCTTTGTTTAGAGCAGAACAAAGAAATGTTTTCAGGTTTGAGGGTGAGTAAATGATGACGATTTTCATTTTTGGGTGAACTATCCCTTTAAATCAGCTTCTTCCTCATTCTGATAAAGTGGTCTGCGAGTGTGTATATACATACAAACACACACTTCACAAATATTAAAAACATAAGCCATTGTATATTATATGTGCGATATATAATATTTTTAAAATGTGTCTGTGTGTATTCTCAATTTACAGTATGTCTGAATGACAACAACCTACATACGACAGATAAATGGAACAGTTTAGTCATGCTACAGCACTAATTGCTGGACAAAGTAGCTTGTGACTATCAAAACCCCTACACTAAAAACAGCTGAGCTACTGAAAATTGTAGTTAAGTTATATAATGTCACTGCTTTTACTTAGTTACTCCCCAACACTGGCCTGTGGGCTGACAACACCACAATAAAACAATCAAACACTGCTTTAAACTCACTGCGGTCCATTTGCTTAAAGCCACAGCGTCACAGCAGGGAAAATATCTTTTTAATAGCTTACTGGATGATAATCAATTAGCCCCTGAGTGCCATATCTGAACGCATCTGAGTGTGCTGATGTTGAGTGACATTGACTCGTGTCCTGTGAATGCCCATTAACGAGAGGACCGATCGAGTAGTCAGCTCATTGGAAATGCCTGTTTAACCTCTTCTCCCACAGCTTGAACAAGCTGACGGAGCGCCCTGGGCACGATGGGAGCAAGACCTGGCCAATTGGGCGGTAATGACAGGCGCTTTTCAAGAGGAAATTAATTCAGTGGTGGTTCGCTCCTCTGACACACTTCACATCCTCAATAGTCCATAAAGGATCTTGTCCTGAGTCTAAATTTCCTTTAAATGAATCACACCGTGCTGATATTGTGCAGACAGACCGGGTCATCCTTCACGGATGTCGATAAAGTGATCCGCAGCTCACTGTAAGAAACCTTTTAGTGAAGCATTCATTCATCTGTCAGAATGTGGCAGAGGCGATGATCTTACAATATGATGGGGGATCAATAATCTGTGAACGCACAATGTCCTGGCCAACTCGCATTATGATTACAAGTTAAATGAAACAGATTGATTTTTTATGTTTCCACAAATCCGATGACATCAACATTATAGGGGTGAAAGGTACCCATAAATTAAGGATGCGCAAAACTACACATTTTCTTTATCAACAAGTCCACCACATGCTGATCAGACATGTTTCCTAGAGACCATACAGACAGCATAAATAATGACAGTACTTACGCTTTGTCAATGTACTATTCCTAATGGGGGAAAATGGCTGTCTTATTGTTTTATCTCCTCAATCAAATGTGATTTCTGATATATTTAGTATATATTTATTGCAAGAATATGAGCTTGGACTAATCTGTAATCTTAAACTTTTTGTAGTAAATGAAGTATTTGAAATTGTTCTTGAAAAAGATGATGTAGATTTAATACTTCCCTCATTTTTTTTTTTATTTTAATTGATTGCAATTTAAAAATGTGAAAATTTTACTGGTAGTCCACTGCATGAATATATATATATATATATATATATATATATATATAATTTGAAAAAATATTTCATGGTTAATGCATACCATACAGGGACATTATATATATATATATATATATATTTGTATGTATATATCCCTGTATGGTATGCATTATGTTCTGACCATGAAATATTTTTTCAAATAACTCACTCATGCAAACCAAAAATAAGTAGATCCCTATCATTTAATCCCTATCATTTGGCTAACTCATCCTCACTCTCATCACATGGAAGAGCTAACTCTGCACTCTTCCTATTGCCCTTTTCGTAAAATATTGCTGTATTCATTTTCTGAAAGAAGAAATAATTTTGTTACTTATACATAAATACAACTATACTACAAAAAAAACACTTCAAAATAAATAAATAACAGCAATCATATTATTGATGCTACTATCTATAAAAAAAAAACTTAATGGGGAAATACATTACTGCAATTCCACTGTGGTACAGCGTTGCCATATGGCAACATTAATATTATCTCAATTTACAGTAAAACTATGTTAGACAAAGTTGATTTGTGAATAAAACTTTCTATGCTTTGATTGATTAAACATGACTAATAAACACACGACTGCCTTATTCTGTGTGAGAAGCTCCTTTATCTCACAGAAGGATGCTCAACTGTCGTTATGAAATGAGTTTGGAGTATAAAAATGTTATTAAATGTTGTCTTTTGTTGGACAAGATGTTAATAAATGCTTCTCATGTCTGGAAAGATGCTTGACGCATGTTGCTTTTTGAAATGTACATTATAAGCGACTCAAACTCGCAGTGCTTTCAGATGGATAAGCATTTGGAGCCATACTTCATTGACAAGCTGCACATAAAAAAAAAAATAATAATAATAATCGCAGCCTTTGCGATTTCATAATAAGTTTAAGCGATAATCGCATTTAAGTTCAATGTTATTTTTCGTATCGTGCGATAAATCGTGCAGCCCTAGTTTCAATCTTCTGTTTTACAGCGATATGACGTGTGTTATCTACTTCTGCGGCAGGGCATATTTGGAGTTTCTGCACAAGAGCGCCCTCTGGCTTTCAAATGGAGAAGCATTTACTACTGATCACAGAGACGTACAGCTCTGACAAGCTACACATAAAATAATCGCAGCCTTTGCCAAATTATGTGCAGTTTAATTGCGATAAATCGTGCAGCCCTGATTATATATATATATATATATATATATATATATATATATATATATATATATATATATATATAAATAAAATCACACAATACAACTGTAAAAACTATAAAATTACAATACTAATATTTATAGCGGTCTTTATTTCTTCATTTTCAAACAGATTAATCCATCAAGCTTTTATTTTCCCAATTTGCACCATGGGTTTTAAAAAATTACATTTACATTTATTATTAAGCAGACACTTTTATCCAAAGCAACTTGAAACCTGAAAGCTACTCCAAACCTGTCAGTACACAAAGATTAAAAGAATAAAATTGACATATCGTATTCAAAACACAGCACTCATGGAATGACACAATGGACAGCCTAACACAATGGCCAATCAAAGAATAGAGTAACTAAAAAAATACTCATCAAACAAATAGGCTAAGTATCTATAACGCTCTATTTTGAGAGGACTATGAAAGTTTCGTTCAACGGAGACCTTTATGAATAACAGAAACATTGCTCACAGCAGGCGATTTCAAGTCTGACAGTAATTGTTCTGAAATTCATTATTGAAGGTGGTGGATTAGTTACAATAGTGTTTAATGGCTGTAGCAGTGCTATAAAGGGAATGAATATAGAGACGCATTGACTAAGAGAAATAATTAGCAGACCGCACTAATCAACTAGTCTGACTTATTCCTACTGTAACTGGTTTCATAACTTTCAGGTGAGGAAAAGAAGCTGCTGTAGAAACTGAATTCAGTGGCAGGTTCTCAAGAGGACTATCAAGTGTATCACTTTTACATGCAACGCATGGGTGACATGAAAGGCCATCAATCATGTATTCATGAGGTCTTGAGGTCAGCTGTAGCCTGACTGAAACAAATGGAGCGAATGAATGCATAGAGAAATACTCATATCTCACAATACAAGCATGCAAATCACGTGAACATGCATATTTCATGCATGCAGCACCACAGTCATGTATGAGATGTCAGAAGACATGATACTACAGCTGTAATGGAGAGTCATCACCAATGAGGCTTTCTGACATAGAATGATGAATTGACAGTGCCTGCTCCTTCCATGCTGAACCTGAAGTTTGCAGACTCACAATATGTTCAAGACTCCATCCAGGGCTGGGATTTGCAGAGCAGTTAAAAGAATCAAAAATTAATTATTTTGTCATCAACGTCACCACCATGTTGTTCTGACTCTGTGTTTACCAGTTGTAGCTTATTCACGTTGTATGCATAAAAAATAGACACTTACAAAATCACGTCACCGGAGAAGTCCTAATCATTTTGGCAATGATTTTGGCCTACCAAAATTGTTTCAGAACTGAAAATCCATTTTTGGCCAAATATTTTTGGCAAGGTAATTACTGTTAACTAAAACTAAAACTATAACTATTAAACATATTTTGTCAATTGAAATATAGCTGAAATAAAATAAAGTACAAACATTAGATGAAAAACTTAAACTAAACAAACCTTGATGACTAACTGAAATACGTTGAAGTACTAAAATTACTATCAAAATAAATAACTAAATAACTAAACTGTAAAAAAGAAAATCAACTTATATAATTAAAAAAAAAAAGAAAGAAAAAAAAAAGCATATAACAAAATTACAAAAAATAAACAAACTAAAATGACAACTGAAAATATATATAAAAAAATCATTAAAAAAATTATAATAATATATAGTACTAATCAAAAGTTTGGAAACATTAAAATACAGAAAAATACTGTGAAATATTATTACAATTTAAAATAATGTTTTTCTATTTTAATAAACTTTAAAATATAATTTATTTCTGTGATGCAAAGCTGAATTTTTATCAGCCATTACTCCAGTCTTCAGTGTCACATGATCCTTCAGAAATCATTTTAATATGCTGATTTATTATTAATGTTGGAAACAGTTGTGCTGCTTAATATTTTCTTAATAACCTGTGATACTTTTTTCAGGATTCCTTGAAGAACAGCATTTATTTAAAATAGAAATGTTTTGTAACAATATACACTACCGTTAAAATGTTTGGGGTCAGTATTTTTTTTCTTTCCTTTTTTGAAAGAAATTAATACTTTTATTCAGCAATGTGTTGAACTGATAAAAAGTGATAGTAAAGACTTATATTGTTAGAAAAGATTTCTATTATGAATAAACACTGTTCTTTTTAACTTTTTATTCATCAATGAATCCTAAAGTTGGTGGAATGTGGTGCATCACTAGCTTAGACATTGTGGTTTCATTTTGTTTTTCATGGAAGAAAAGAACACATAACTGTGTTGGAATGACATGGGAGTGAGTAATTGGCACTATCAGCGGGTACATTCCTCCCTAAGACAACATTATACATGCTCCCGGTCTATTACAACAGCCATCCTTCTCACATTTAAGAATAATATTTGAGCATCTACTTTAATAACATCACCTATGAATTTTGTTTGATTGAGAAATTCACTAAAATGACAACCTGTTAGTTTACATTCTACAAACATGATATATTATGCAAATACCACAGGATTTCCCCCACAAATCTTGTTGCCATTTGCCGCCACCCACATTTGTGTGGAATCCCCCTGTTGAGACACGGCTGACACAAACGATCTCCCAGCCCCCGTTCCTGCGCCATCATGCCTCTTTAATGCAACAGCACCGCAGCACTTTCCTCTATCACATCTGACCGCGGGGAGCTGCCGTTAACCACCAGCCGGCTCACAAATCACAGGCGCTGCAGTTTGATCTACATTTCACAGAGCTGCAGGACAGTACATTGCGTCGGCCTCTTATTAAAGTAACAGGTGTGACAAGTGAGCCTCATAGCTTGGCTGACTCTTTATTCTCTATACACAGGAGAATTCTGATAATATATATACAGGAACTTACAGGATATAAAAAAAAAAAATTGCTTGTTGAATGTATAATACGACTGCTATTGACATTTGTGACATAAAAATAAATTAATATGTGAGCTAAGAGTGAATAAAACAGTTAAAAAACTCTTCCTTTCTTTAATACCTCAAATGTGTATCTTAAACAGCAATAAGATTGAATGGAGAACAAAAAGAGTCTTTTGTTTAAAGGAATAGTTCACTCAAAAATGGTCATTATTTACTCAACAGTATGTTGACCTCAGCAATACAATAGCTTTGTGACAGAAACAGACCAAAATGCATGTTGTCTGTCACTGAAAACCTCACTTTCTGCCATAGCAATCCATCCATCCATCCATCCATCCATCCATCCATCCATCTCATTTGTGACAGTGTTTTAAAATGTGCCGCACCACAATCACTCACTGGACATGCAAGAACCAATGGCTTAAATGACATCAAACTTGTTGCAAAAACCACAATTATTAAATCGAACACAAGCAGAAAAGGGATTTGAGAGCTATGGCAGAGGGGAATATGACAAATGATGACAAATGTTCCAGTTTTAGGCAAACTAGTCCTGCTGCTCATATTTTCGGAGTTTTTCCACATGTGTTTCTTCTAGAGTCTCAAAAGATATCACAGCACTAGCTATGTTTCCATCCACCTATTTTTTTATGCACATTTTGGGATATTGTTTAAAAAAAAAAAGCTGGATGGAAACGCCAAAATGTGCATAAATTCTAAAAATGCTAATGAAAAAACGCATGCGCTCAATTGAGGCAGATAATTTTTTTATCCAATAAGAAGACATGCACATACACTATGATGGAAACACATTTACCAAATAAATCCCTCAATGCATAACAAAAAAACTCACGTGACTTTGCCTCAACAGTGGATGTGATTGGAGAACTGGACTAAACAGCAGGCCAATTTCATTGCTTAAATGTTGGTTTGGTCATTCTAAAATGCC
This sequence comes from Ctenopharyngodon idella, assembly GCF_019924925.1. NCBI lineage: Eukaryota > Metazoa > Chordata > Actinopteri > Cypriniformes > Xenocyprididae > Ctenopharyngodon > Ctenopharyngodon idella. The sequence continues at coordinate 7,143,191 of NC_067228.1, read as the reverse complement.
TGAGTCAATGTCTGTCATCAGAATGATTTGGTATAATGACCTCCCAGAAGTATCTCACATGATTGCGTTCCCAAACACCAGGCATACGAATGCAAGATAACATGACAGCATTTATTGCGTTTCGTCTGCGTGCTCTGAGATGCAAGTCTTTACTGGTAAATTACTATTAGATTATTTACAGAGATTATGTGTGAACAGGATCTTTTCCAAAATACTGGTAAATCGGTTCTGGCAATTTACCAGTATGAGAAATTGTAACATTACCAGTAAATTACCAGTATGATGCTGTGTGTAAACAAAGAATGAAGTTTACCAGTACAAGGACAGACGTAAGAAGTCTGCTTTGGGCCAATGATAAAGTTCTTATGGAGATGACTTGATTACTCTGCGCTGTTTACAATTTTTCGATCTAAATGTGCGCTAGATGGACATCTTTGGCCGTTGCGCTGCATCTGGCAGCTTTTTCCGCATGTCACGCTCAAGATCCTGCCTTCTTTTTCATTCATCAGCGTTGCGGCTCTGCAGTTGGATACTATTATGTGCGTCTCATGCTTTTCACGTTCTGTGCGATAATTCCCTTATGCCTGTCACTCAGACGTCAAAAAATGTTGTCAAACTGAACAGATTTAAGACAATGGCGCAGCGTTTAAAGATAATTTCCGATGGCTGACATCACAGAATTTATCGGTATTTTGGTGCTGATGTGTGAATGGTCTCTTATCAGTAAAAAGCCAGAATGCCGTTGCTTGTGTGAACAGCATATTTCTTTATTTACAGGTAAAGTCAATCTGGTAATTTTATGGTAATTTACTGGGTTTACTGTGTGAAAGGGGCTATTTATGATGTAAGAGAAAGAGCCACAGTGGCTTCCCCGATTGCAGAAACTTTCATTTTTATTACAGACATTTTGTACCAAATTCCCAGGAAGTGACGATTTTGTTCTCTTGAACACAGGGGATTGAAACGCTGCTTTATTCAAAAATGTCTTATGCGATATTCCAATTATATTCTTTGTATATAACTGGATATTCTTTGAATCAGTGGTTCGGAGCGCCAAAGTCACGTGATTTCAGCAGTTTGATACACGATCCGAATAACTGATTCGAAACAAAAGATTCGTAAAGCTCCGAAGCTTCGTGAAGCAGTGTTTTGAAATCGGCCATCACTAGATATTGTTGAAAAGTCGTTATTTTGTTTTTTTTGTACTTTTAAAAAAGTATTCTCGTCACTTTATAATATTAAAGGTAGAACCACTGAACTCACATGAACGGTTTTAAATATGTTTTGAGTACCTTTTTGGATCTTGAGAGGTTTGGTGACTTTGCTCTCAATAGAGGCCTCGCTGAGCCATCGGATTTCATCAAAAATATCTTAATTTGTGTTCCGAAGATGAACAAAGGTCTTATGGGTGTAGAACGACATGAGGGTGAGTAAAAAAATGACATTATTTTCTTTTTTGGGTGAACTAACCCTTTGACTAATGGGAACTTATTGTAAAGTGTTACCAAAAAATAAATAAATAAATAAATAAATAGTAATAATAATAATAAAAATTACAAAATCTCATGACAAAATTACTAAAACACCAAAAATTAAGGAAAACTGAATAAATAAATACTATAATAGTATAAAAATGATACTAAAATAACACTGGTTACACAGAGACAAAGTTAAAACTCATTACATTTCTTAAAAACCATAAAAGATTCATCTTTGCACCAAAAATGTTCCTCTGGTCTAGTGACAGAAATACAAGCAGCTATCAATCCAAACTTGACACAACTGAAAGCACAATATCCATGTGGCAGCCCTCCTTAATTGAGTGTGTATAGAAATGAATGTATCAACAGCACAAAGGAAGACAAAAGGGGCAAAAAAAGACTGCAATGATGAAACACAAAATCAACTGTCTTTGTGTATATCCTGTAATCCCTCTTTTAGCCTCAGGCACCAGCAGCAGAAACTGGAAGTAATGTCCCTATAGACAGTCTAAAGACAACAAAGAGAGCACACACCCATCGCGTTCACACCCATTTCTCACTCAACACTGCTCTCATGTGAGAAATCATCTTGAGATTTAAACTCAAGAAGTCTGTGGTGATTGTAAATATGCTTGTCGTGAGAGAGACAGCATTTGTTTTGAAACGTCCCTCAGGTTGCAGCACAGAAGCTTCTGCGAAAATCTGTGATCTAAGTGGCTTCTATCTCTGCTGTGAGCCGTGGGTTCTGAACAGTAATCTGTTATAATCTTCATCTTGCAGACAGCATTGTTTAGATGACTGCGAAATGACACAAAGGCCTCCACAGCACAGCATTCAAGAGAAAACCTTGGCAGGGAAAACAATGGAAGGACGCATGCCTTCAGCCACTCACAGGAAATGCAGCTCCTCAAGGGGCTGTCTTGACCCCTGCCATACTGACCTTGAGGACTACACAGATGCAAAGATCCCATCCCGCAGAACATGGTAGCTTAACTAGAGGAAAAAAGATACACATGCTTCGTTGCGATAAAAGTTTCATACATTATTAGTGCTGGCATACACCATCAGGAGGCTGTGAGCCCTTGCATATACTGTACAACTCATTTAACCTGATAATGTAGTTTACGTCCGAACGCCAACTCAGTATTGGCTGAAGCTGTACATGTGAGCAGCATGACACATGCATGTGATGCTGACACAGGATCCGGCCAATAAGGAGTTAAATAATGACGTAAACAAGGAAGCCTGCACTGAGTTTACTACGTATGACAACAGTTCAAATTGTTAAATAAAGTTGTTATTTTTGTTTTGTTTTTTGCTCACAAAAAGTATTCTCGTCGCTTTATAATATTAGGGTTGAACCACTGCAGTCACGTTGACTATTTTAACCATGTTTTTAACTGCCTTTCTGGACGTCAAAAGGTGCAATGACGTTGCTGCCTATGTGTGGATCAGATACCCTCGTATTTTATTAAAAATATCTTAATGTGTGTTCCCAAGACAAACGAAGGTCTTACGGGTGTGGAATAATGACAGAAATTTCATTTTTGGGTGAACTAACCCTTTAAACTTGTATCTCCAAAAACGCTACTTTCAGGAAATGGAAAAAACACTGTATTTTTTAAATAATTAAACAGCGCATTGTCAAAGTTGACAGTGTAGCTTATATGGTCAGACACTTTCATGTGTCATTATATTATAAACATTTTACCAAAATCAAAATCAAATGGAGTTACGAAGGTTTTGACCAGTGAATTTTGGACATACATGTTTTGTCCAGCATTAGAACAGCCGCATCTGAGGCAGTAAGTGCATCGCATTACGTTTTCATCAACTTACAGGTTATGAAGTTTCCTGTGGCTATGTGAGCACTCATAAAATTAGCAAAAATAAATGTTTTTCTCCAAAACACGTTGGCCACAATTATTGGCACCCTTTTATTCAATACTTTTTTCAACCTCCTTTTGCCAAGATAACAGCTCTGAGTCTTCACCTATAATGCCTGATGAGTTTGGAGAACACCTGACAAGAGACCATTCCTTCATACAGAATCTCTCTAGATCCTTCAGATTCCAGCTCCATGTTGGTGCTTCTTCTCTTCAGTTCACTCCACTCATTTTCTATAGGGTTCAGGTCAGGGGACTGGATGGCCATGGCAGAAGCTTCATTTTGTGCTCAGTGACACATTTTTGTGTTGGTTTTTATGTTTGTTTTGGATCATTGTCCTGATGGAAGATCCAACCACAGCCCGTTATAAGATTTTGAATTAGTAAGGTCCACAACATTAAAGATCCAGCAGTATATTTAACCATGGGCATGGGGTGCTTTTTATCCATGTGTGCACCAAACCCATCTGGTGGCTCTTTGTTTTTAGTTTCATCTGACCATAGAAGCTGGTCCTGTTTGAAGTTCCAGTCTTGTCTGACAACTGAATATGCTGGAGATGTTTCTGGATGAGAGCAGAGGATTTTTCTTGAAACCCTCCTGAACAACTTGTGGGGATGTAGGTGCTGTTTGATAATTTTTTTTTTGGCTTTCTGAGACTCAAGACTCAACTAATCTCTGCAATTCTCCAGCTGTGATCCTTGGAGAGTCTTTGTCCATTCAAACTTTCCTCCTCACTGCGCATTAGGAAGATTTAGACACGTCCTCTTCCAGGCAGATTTGTAACATCTTTAGTTGATTGGAACTTCTTAATTATTGCCCTGATAGTGGAAATGGGGATTTTCAATGCTTTAGCTATTTTCTTACAGCCATTTTCTATTTTGTGAAGCTCAACAATCTTTTGCTGCACATCAGAACTATATTCTTTGGTTTTAATCATTGTGATGAATGATTTGGCCTTTGTGTTTCCTCATGTTTATACTCCTGTGGAACAGGAAGTCATGGCTGGACAATTTCATGTTCATGATCACCCTAGTGTACTAAAAAAAAAAAAAAAATGTAAATATGAATGGGAATATACTTCAGATATATTTTACTCATAAAAAATTCTAGGGGTGCCAATAATTGTGGCCAACGTGTTTTGGAGAAAAACATTTATTTCATAATGTGATTTTCCCCCCACTTTCAATTATTTTCCTTCAGTGAAAGGTTAGATTTTTGCTAATTTTATTAATTAAAGATCAAAAGGATAAATAATGCAGATTTATTTTTATAGTCATCTTTGATCATATTTACCAAGGGTGCCAATAATTCTGACCACCACTGTATATATATATATATATATATATATATATATATATATATATATATATATATATATATATATATATATATATAGATATAGATTCTGCAAGGGGTTCATAAACTTTCAAGCAGCACTGTATATATTAGTGTTTCTTGAGTAATAAAAATGCTGTACATATTCAAAGAACTGGGGTGAAGTTATATTTTACCGACAGTTTGAGGATCCAATGGAATTACTAAGTTTAGTCAAGTTCTTTTAATACTTTTCATACTTTTGGTTAAATATTTGCAAAACCCACAGACAGACCAATAGTAATGATTTATGAAAAAAAAAAAAAAAAAAACAGAAATGACGAAATATGGAGATACAAGGATTCCGCCTGACAGCGAAGATATATAAATTAAGTACACATACACTCTGGGTTATTTTTTCTATCCAAATGCTGGATTGGTCATTTTTTGGTTTATTTTTTCCATGGTTGGATTACCCAGCTGTTGGGTTAGTGGCTGGGTCAATCTCAATGAAACAATACACCCCTCCCCCATCCACTCTCCGACACAACAACCCAGCAGCAGCATTACTACAACAACCCAGCTGTTGAGTTACACAGAACGCAGGCTTTTGCATCCTCGTCAGGAGAGAGCAGTTCTCAACACCGCCGAATTGGTGCACTAAGTTTTGCTTATAAGCAGCATTGCAACCAGGACTAACCAGCATACTACACTAGCCTGGAAATTCATGCTGGTTTAAGCAGATCTTTGCCTTCAGGAAGAATAAACTGAAGGAGTGAAAGCACAAAAGAAACAAGCTATAAAAGTGGAAACCTACATGGCTGAGTGAGCTAAATCTCAAAAAAATGTTACTAGCCACGCCAAGCCTAGAATCAGCCCACCATTACATTCTATTACCCATCAGGGGAGCCAGGGAAGAAGTGGCCGCAGATTGCAGTGATTAAAAACAAACTCTGCCAGTGAGCAGTCAGAAAGGAGGGGCTGCACTTCACTTTGTGGGAGCTGAATAATACAGCTGCTCTTCCATACGGAGAGGGGCTGGAGTCGGCTCGCTCTGTCTGTCTGTGGCCTTGGGGACGCCTCTTGAAATGCCTGCAACGGCCAACAAAAATAACCAGCGCCGACTTCCCACTGTCGCCACAGTCCACCACTGCACACCTTCCACTGACATGTCTCATCCACAACTAAACCCAGACAAAGAGAGTGAACATTCACAAAAATAGATCAACATGGGACAATAGCTCCTCAGATTCTTAGGCTCGAAACGTACTGTATGCAACTATGTGAGCACAAACACTTCTAGCTACGCAAGCTTGATTTCACACATTGCTACTTTCCAAAGTGTGTCTAAACCACTAGCATACTGCAAATCTCTGTAATAAATGACGTTTAAAAAAATGTGTAAATACACCTTTTAGTGGTATAGGTGCTACTTCAGAGTTCTGACGTGGCTTCCTTTCCATGGTAAATATGGCATATCTAATAGTTGGCTCAAGAATCTTGTGTCTCATATGTTAGTGGTTAAAACGCAAGTATGTAGTGCCAAAATTTTGAATTCTTAAAAAAAAAAAAAAAAGTTTCCACAAAAATATTAAGCAGCACAACTTTAACATTTATAATAATAATAAAAAAATTCTTGAGCACCAAATCAGCATATTAAAATGATTTCTAAATGATCATGTGACACTGAAGACTAATGATTAAGAGTAATGTAAAATTAAAATTCAGTTTTGATGGAACTGAAGGAATAAATGACATTTTAAAATATATTTAAATAGAAAACACAGTCATATTAAATTGTAATAATATTACAAATATTTCTGATCAAATAAACGCAGCCTTGGTGTGCAAGTTTGATTAAACCATCAAAATATGAGGAAAATATTTTATATTTTTTAAATATTTTTTAATATTAGGGAAGAACAAAACTGTAAACTTGGTTAAGACATTTATCTGACAAAATTATTTGGCAAAAAAGGCAAACTACAGCTACAGGTTTTATTTTACTATGCAAAAAAATGCATAGAAAAACAAAAAGCTCACAGGAAAAAACATACATTGACTACAACATAATCAGTTAGTAATATTTTGTTGGTTCTCTTGTTTTTGCATTTTGGCATATTTCATGGTGTTATCACAAATAAAACAATTGACTCCAAGCATACTGTAACTATGCAATATGCTTACAATTAAAAAAAAAAAAATAAATAATAATAATAATAATTGAATAAATATTGAAATGAATTAAAGGATTAGTTCACTTTCAAATGAAAATTACCCCAAGCTTTACTCACCCTCAAGCCACCCTAGGTGTGTATGACTATCTTCTTTTTGATGAACACAGTCGGAGAAATATTAATAAATATCCTGATGCATCTAAGCTTTATAATGGCAGAGAATGGGGGTCACGAGTATGAAGCTGAAGAAAGTGCTTCCATCCACATCCATCCATCATAAACGTACTCCACACGGCTCCGGGGGGTTAATAAAGTCCTTCTGAAGCGAAGCAATGTGTTTGTGTAAAAAAAATAACTAAAAAAATCTGTATTTAACAAGTTATGAAGTAAAATATCTAGCTTCCACCTTCCGTATTGAACTTACAAAAAAACGGAACTGGCTTCGCATCAGTTAAGCTTTTTCAGTAAGTTGAATAGGGAAGGTGCAGGACGTAGCGTAAGCTTTTTGAACTGCGAGAGTTTTACACTTTCTTTGTACATTGAATACGGAAGGCGGTCTGGCGGAAGCTAGATATTTTACTTCATAACTTGTTAAATATGGATGTTCTTTTACATAAACGCATTGCTTCACTTCAGAAGGCCTTTATTAACCCCCCAGAGCTGTGTGGAGTACGTTTATGATGGATGGATGTGGGCGGAGACACTTTCTTCAGCTCATACTTGTTGATCCCGCTCACTGCCATTATAAAGCTCGGATGCGTCAGGATATTTATTAATATACTCCGATTTTGTTCATCAGAAAGAAGAAAGTCATATACACCTAGGATGGCTTGAGGGTGAGTAAAGCTTGGGGTAATTTTTTTATGAAAGTGAACTAATCCTTTAAAGGGTGAAGATGTCAATTCACTAGGCTAGACATCACTATTGGCCACTACTGTATATCTATCATGCCCTACTAATTCTACTAATCCACAGTGATACTTAATACATGTTAAACATGTACAACTGTACCAAGGATCAAAATCTGCATTCACATAGTGTACTTGCGTAGTGTGTTTCTGTACTTCTACAGAACCATAGTCGAAACATATGAGCATATTCTAACCACATATTATAGTATAATTTTAATTTTATACAGAGTAAGTATATTCCTGTTTGTCATTGTGAGGCAGGAAAGGTGTGGAATTCCTCAGCACTCATAAGTAACGATATTAATTCAGTCTATTTCCATTTGAACACACAGCCAGTGGCAGCGTAGCAATTGTGCTGTCAGAGGACAATGGACCCGGTGGAGATGCAGAAAAGAAAGAGGAATGGGAGGGGGGTGTTGATGATTTGAGTTCAGCGGCATGTTAAAGCATCACGCCAGAGGCAAATAAAAGACTATAAAACACTCCTGGATGGCACCCTCCAGATCAGGTTTCCACTCCATCATTGTAAACCACTTTCCAATCTTTGAATATCACCCATGACTGACAGTGTAGGATTCTATCCTGAGAGTTTCACATAGCAGATTTGTGACTTCTCGGATTTAGTGCACTCACTCAGTTCTGCTCTTGTTATCTGAGTAATTCCACAACTTTGTAAATTGACTGCATTTTCTGTTAAATAGAGAAAATTTCTATAGAGAAAAGTACTCGGATGTGACAGCAATGATCGATCATTTAAACACAATAACAGAGTGGCTTGAGTGTTTTACATCTTCAAAACGGTTCAGGTGTTCCAATCACTTCCATGGCCACAGGTGTATAAAATCAAGCACCTAGGCATGCAGACTGCTTCTACAAACATTTGTGAAAGAATGGGTCGCTCTCAGGAGCTCAGTGAAAGCGTGGTACCGTGAAAGGTTGCCACCTGTGCAATAAGTCCATTCCTGAAATTTCCTACTAAATATTCCACGGTCAACTGTTAGTGGTATCATAACAAAGTGGAAGCAATTTGGAACAACAGCAACTCAGCCTCGAAGTGGTAGGCCACGTAAAAATCACAGAGCGGGGTCAGAGCATGCTGAGGCGCACAGTGCACAGAAGTCGCCAACTTTCTGCAGAGTCAATAGCTACAGACCTCCAAACTTCGTGTGGCCTTCAGTTTAGCTCAAGAACAGTGTGTAGAGAGCTTCATGGAATGGGTTTCCATTGCCGAACAGCTGCATCCAAGCCTTACATCACCAAATGCAATGCAAAGTGTCGGATGCAGTGGTGTAAAGCACGCCACCACTGGACTCTAGAGCAGTGGAGACGTGTTCTCTGGAGTGATGAATCACGCTTCTCTGTCTGGCAATCTAATCTACGAGTCTGGGTTTGGCGGTTGCCAGGAGAACGGTACTTGCCTGACTGCATTGTGCCAAGTGTAAAGTTTGGTGGAGGGGGGATTATGTTGTGGGGTTGTTTTTCAGGGGTTGGGCCTGGCCCCTTAGTTCCAGTGAAAGGAACTCTTAATGCTTCAGCATACCAAAACATTTTGGACAATTTCATGCTCCCAACTTTGTGGAAACAGTTTGGGGATGGCCCCTTCCTGTTCCAACATGACTGCGCACCAGTGCACAAAGCAAGGTCCATAAAGACATAGATGAGCGAGTTTGGTGTGGAGAAACTTGACTGGCCTGCACAGAGTCCTGACCTCAACCCAAAAGAACACCTTTGGGATGAATTAGAGCGGAGACTGCGAGCCCTTCTCATCCAACATCACTGCCTGACCTCACAAATGCGCTTCTAGAAGAATGGTCAAAAATTCCCATAAACACAAAACCTTGTGCTAAACCTTGTGGAAAGCCTTCCCAGAAGAGTTGAAGCTGTTATAGCTGCAAAGGATGGGCCAACTCCATATTAAACCCTACGGATTAAGAATGGGATGTCATTAAAGTTCATGTGCACGTAAAGGCTGGTGTCCCAAAACTTTTTGTAATATAGTGTATAACTGAAATTAATAAGTTTAAGTACTAAAACTAAACTGAAATTAATTAAGCTAAATAGAAATTTAAATGAAACTAATAAAAATGACAAAACCACATAACAAAATTACTAAAACTTAAACAAAAATTAAAATGAAAACTGAAAATATAAAAATAAAAGTGAATTCAAAATATTATTAAATACTATAATAGAATGTACATAATTCTAAAGTAACAGTGGAATGAGCACAATCCACAAGTGGCACAATTCCATTTCACACTTTGAAAAGGCCTGCTACTGGTAAAACATTTACATGAATATAATGAAATATTTGTGGTTTACAAGTTAAAAGCAAAAAAAAAACAAAAAAACAACTGAACACACGACTACTTTTGAGTGTCTGTCAATGGAAAAACAGGCTTTGTGACCACAAAAATATGTAGTTATGGCATCACCCGGCAGGGGCTAACTGGGTCATGCTAACCAGCCAAACCTTGACCCATTTGACATTTTGCAGTTCACAACAAGGCGTGTTTTTAAAAGTTATGACACAACGTCTTATAAAAAGATTATGGCACAAGTGTAAGCATCCATCTGATGCTTATGTACACTGACCAACAATTAAAAATAGAGCTGATGTTCACTACCAACCCACTCCCAAGACCTTGGTTGATTATCCAGGTAGTTGAGTAGACCAAATGTCAAGAATTCCCATCCTAGTGGGATGTTTTATTGACTACTGAAAGAAAATGCAAACAACAAAACAGTAGCTTCCAACAGATGAAGCACTATGTGTTTTTTTCCTGCTGAAAATAGAGACTCCAGAGTTTTCCACTGCTTACAGGGCACCATTCACTGGAATCCCATCAATCAATGAGGCCTTATCTCTGCTGCAAGTGTCTGGCATACTTCCATGCAAATTTGCACAACACAAACACACACGCTCACGAGTCTGGCGCAGTTTGAACAGACAGAACAAAGAGAAGACAATATATTAATGACCAGTTATCAATTTCCTCTCTGTTGGTAACAGAAAAATATTTACTTTTAGCATAACCTATCTTGTTTACAAAAGCAGTGAGTGAGTTCCTGTCTGCGACAGCATCAAAAAGATCAGGAAGACGGCTGTTATTAGAACACTATTGAGGGATCATCTGAATTTATCTAAAGAAATATTCACACACTTAAATGCTTTATTTATAAGGCTGACACAGTAGATTTTTTTGAAATTGAAAATAGAAAGTTCTACACATAACGATCACCACTAGGTGCATGCTGGGTACAAATGCTGTGATATCATGCACAACAAAATACTTTCACGATAGCAAGGTTTTCAGAGCCATCCACTGCAGCTGCTCTTCACTAACTGTGCAATCTAAAAGCACAATGGGAAATAGAGGGCATGCAGTGACGTCACAGTTGGACTGAGTGGCAAAACATCCTTCAACATGACTGGCTTTGGTAGGGAAAACTGTGAAAAAGGGATTAAAACAAATGATTATCTGCTTAAATTAAAGGCAGTGTTTCTTACAACTTACCAAAGAACCAGATCCATTGACGTGTGGCCAGGAATCGGGTTTCCTGACATTCATCGACACCAGGGAAATACATAAAGAAAAGCCTGTGAATGTTTAACCTGCTAAACAACACTTTAAATACAATATAGATAGAGCTAAATCCGGATGATTACTTGTATCATTGTTATATGTCTTAATATCGCCCAACCCTAAAACTTGCTAAACCACCAAGGCATTATAGACATAACAATAAGACTTTCTGTAAAGCTGCTTGGAAACTATGTGTATTGTGAAGCTCTATAGGCCTAGAAACGAATTTCAAACGGGATTTGTTGGTGAAATTAAAGCGATGAGTTCATCAACAGATTTTCTGTTTTTTTCATTCTATTTTGTAGATATTTAATTAAGTTATCTGGTTAATTAAGCTGTTACCGTCTGGCAGATGACACAGAGTTCCACGGCTCATAATAGATGTTTTATAATAAATGCTGACAAAATCTTTACAGTTACACAGAATATAATATTTAATTGATGAGTTGTCAATACAATATATAACCTAGAGTATGATATTATCCCAAAATCCAACATATCTGACACAAAATCATAACTGCAAATCCACGTTTTGCTGCCTGTATTCCTAGTTGTTTCTGCGAATTGCAGCGATCCATTTGCTTCTCTTTTCTTTAGCTTTCGGCAGTCTGTAAAATATAGGTATGATTTCTTGTTGTATTTGTACAGTCAATCACACAGCTCTTTCCCATTTTAGATGTGTTTCTGTGTGTTTTCACTGAATTCAAGCTGAACACCAACACTGCCAGTCAGTGGGTGTAACCGCAGTGACTCCTGCCTACTGTGACAATGCTTAAAGTTCAATGCAAAGGGAGATATTTTCTTTTAAAGAATTCAATGTTTAAGGACTACAACAAATGGCTGGTAGGGACTACAACGAGCTTCTTCCCGGGTTAGTGACATCACTAACCCTAAAATTTACATAAACCCCGCCCCCGAGAACACGCAACAAAGGGGGTGAGGCCATGTTGGGCTGCTTTAGAGAAGAGGAAGAGTTGTTGTAGTAGAGTGTTATTACCATGTGTAATTTTATGCCGGACTGCTTCACAAACGAGGGTCAGTTCAACGTTGGATTTGCACAAAAGATTAACATGACGGCACATGCTAGTCGATGAGTTGAATCAACTCCACAGCAACTACATAAATTTATCCACTAACCATTCAGAAACATCCAGATGCATTCTAAAAGTTGTAACTTCTTCCTGAGTCTCTCCATCAGTGTCCGACTCCGGTTTGAACAATGTAAGGCTGAACACCGTTACTGACAATCCTCATTTTGGCTGCGTGAGATTCTCCAGCTTTGTTGTTGTTGAGCAACTGAAGCGCAAGCTATTAAAGCTCCGCCCTCTTCTGGAAAGTGGCCGGGAGCAGCAGCTCATTTGCATTTAAAGGGACACACACAAAAAAAGAAGTGTTTTTGCTCACACCCAAATGAGGCAAATTTTACAAGTTATAATAAATAAAAAAATATATAAAAAGTCCCCTTTAATGCTTATTATTCTAAATGAGGGAGGGCGTGTCTGCATTTAGTAATACACACCCAAAACATCTCCATATAAAACGTGTTACACACAAATGCTCCTCTACAGCCAATCAACACTAAATACAAATGTATCCTTGTGCTCCCTAAAGTTGTGCTCTAGCCTGAAAGTACAGGAAAGCTACTTGTTTATCAAAATGAGAAAAAGCTTCATTGGCAAGTATTGCCCATGTACACAAGGTATACAGCAGATACTTCACAGTATTCCTAGTACTACTAAGCATTTTGGACATTTCGAGGCTCTGAGTCAGTGTCAATAAGCTCGGTATTGTGTCACAAATGTCGAGCCCAGTGTGCTGTTCCTCCCTGTGACATCAGACATGTGTTCATAAGTTCACACAAGCTCCTATTCAGACAGGGTCTCCGTAAAAAAGCCTCACTGACTGGTCTCTTACACTCGAGCAGGTCCTCAGCGTCACACTTCAGCACATCTACAGCGCCGTATCTATGGAAAAAGCAGCCCATGGTTGAACCTGTGAGGTCAGGAAATGCAGAACAGATTGCACACAGCTGCTCTCTTAGTATCTGCATACAAAAGCCATTGGAGCAAAACGCCCTGTTGCTGCAAGAAATTGGTATTTAAGCAATGCTAATTAAATTAGTTATAGAGCCTCTCCTCCAACACTACTGAATATGCATAAACATATCTCATCTACTCATGCACTGCATGTCAGCCAAAATGCACATACTGTAGTATAAAGTAAAGTTGACTTTCAAAAGCAGTCCTCTTATGCTATTATAAAGTGCTGTCATGAATCAGTAAAACTTCACTGCAATAGGAACAGCAACCAGCTGTGCTATTAAATATTAATGTTCATATCCGCCTCTGTATGCTGACAGCCTAATTAGCAGCTCATTAATATTCAAGTGCACAATCATTTTGGGTTAAAGCAATTCCAAAATTTGCTATCGTTTAACCTTTAAGGCACAAAACATGGATTTTAGTGGAGGCAGTGTTGGATGTTTTTTAGCGATGCTCTGGGTAAAGTAAACTTGATGATTTTTACCACAGGGCTCTTTTTTCATCATATTGGGTTTTAAACAGCTTTGAGTGGCAGAGGATTTGTTGCGTTCAAACCGTTTACACAAACGGTTGTAGGTCAACCACAACCCCACATGGATTTTCAATTTCCAAAATACTGCATCATTCATTGTTATAGACCCCCCCAAAAAACCTCTAAAGTGAATTTCTCTTGGCAAGCACATCCATAACAGCTCCCTTGTTAAAGGCACTATTATTGTCTGTCCCAATGCTCTTTCCTTCCTGTATATGTCATTCAGCGCATTTTCCAGTACACATGAGTATATTCAATCAGAAACAGCTTCCAAGTATGCAACATGGCATTTATAGGTCATCTTGTGCTATAAATATATAGAGAAAGGGAGAGAAAAGGAAAATAAAATGATCATAATTCATGTATTTAAAAGGGTTAGTTCACTCTAAAATGGTGTTGTTCTAATGCCGTATGCATTTCTTTCTTTTTCGGACCACAAAAGGAGAAATGTTAAAAAAAAATGTCCCACTCGCGCTCATCCATATAATGGCAATGAATAGCGACCGGCATCAAGCTTTTAAAAAAAGACGCAAAAGTATCGCAGAATGATTCCATGAGACACGTGTCATATATTCCAAGTATTCTGGGTATATATGATAGAGTATAGCGAAAAAACAAACTGAAGTTTAGAGTATTATTTAACAAGAATCCTGACCTCGGCTGTAGGTCTTCTGTGCTTGACTGCATGTCACTTCACTCTGACTCACCAAGAAAGCACACAAGCTGTGAGAAATCAAGATGAATAAAAATGCGACATGTTATACAATGCCTAGAAATCTCAATAAAAGTATCCGTGTACTTTCTTCACTGAGTCAGATTGGAACTCAGGTTGTCAGATGACAATCAGAATGACAGTTGACAGATGTGAACGCGATGACTTCTTGTTACAATGAACACAACTAATATTCACCTCACAGAAGAAGGTGTATGGTTTGTGTTTCATTTCGTGTTTTTATTAATCTTGATTTCTCACAACTTGTGTGCTTTTTCTGGGTGAGTCAGAGTGAACTGCGGTACTATTAGAACCTCACAAACATGCAGTGATGCACAGAAAACCAATGGCCAAGGTCAGGATTTTCGTTAAAGGGTTAGTTTACCCAAAAATGAAAATTCTGACATCAATTACTCACCCTCATGTCGTTCCACACCCTTCGTTCATCTTTGGAACACAAATTAAGATATTTTTGATAAGATCCGATGGCTCAGTGAGCCATCCATTGCTAGCAAGATACACTTTCACTTTCAGATGCCCAGAAAGGTACTAAAGACGTATTTAAAGCAGTTCATGTGACTACAGTGGTTCAACTTTAATGTTATGAAGCGACGAGATTACTTCTTGTGCGCCAAAAAAACAAAAACATTTTTTTAATTTATTTATTTATTTATTTTTTCACATTATTCAACAATACCTAGTGATGGGCAATTTCAAAACACTGCTTAATGAAGACGCTTTGAAGCTTTACGAATCATTTGTTTCGAATCAGTGGTTCGGAGCACGTATCAAACTGCCAAAGTCACGTGATTTCAGTAAACGATGCTTTGTTACGTCATAAGTGTTTCGAAATGTCAATGGTTCACCACTGGGGGCATGACTTTGGCAGTTTGATAAACGCTCCGAACCACTGATTCAAAACAAAAGATTCTTAAAGCTTCGAAGCTTCATGAAGCAGTGTTTTGAAATCGCCCATCACTACATATTGTTGAATAAAGTCGTTATTTTGTTTTTTTGGCACACAAGAAGTATTCTCGTCGCTTCATAACATTAAGGTTGGACCACTGTAGTCACATGAACTGTTTTAAATATGTATGTAGTAGCTTTCTGGGCATTGAAAGTGTTAATTATCTTGCTGGCAATGGAGGCGTCGCTGAGCCATCGGATTTCATCAAAAATATCTTAATTTGTGTTCTGAAGATGAACGAAGGTCTTACGGGTATGGAACGACATGAGGGTGAGTAATGACAGAATTTTCAATTTTGGGTGAACTAACCCTTTAAATAATAGCCTACAGTAAATTTCAGTTTGTTTTTCACCAAACCCTATCATATACCCCCAGAACACTTGGAATATACGGCACGTGTCGCACAGGATCATTTTGTGATTTTTCATTTAAAAAAAATTGAATGGACGATTGCGAGCGGGACATTTTATTTATTTTTTTCATTTCTCCTTTTGTGGTCCAAAAAAGAAAGAAAGGCATACGGCACTAGAACAACACCAGGGTGAGTAAATATTGACTTCATTTTCATTTTATGTTGAACTATCCTTTAAAATCAACATGAAAATTTACCTTTTTACTTTCCTAATGCACATCCCAAGACTTACTGCCCACAATTCATTGGCTGTGTCCACTCTTCACAATTCAAGCAATTCACAATAAAATCACATCTCAGGCTACATTTTTTTCTTGCTTCACAGTAAAATATTAAAGTATGGAAGTAAATTGGGTTGCAAGCAGCATTTTACTCTGACTTTAAAGGGGTCATGACATGGATTTATTTATTATTTTAATATATTCCTTGAGATTTACTAAAGTCATATTTTTCAAAATGATTATTTTCAACACTCATTCTGTCCCTCTGCCCAAAATGATCAGTTTTAGACGATGTGTACTTTAAGGCTTGCCAGTAAACGGCCACTGTTGTGATTGGGAAATGCCTTGAATTGCATGAGGAAAAAGTATTCATGCCTCCGCTACTGCGTGTAAGTGTTTTTAAAACATTATTAATATAAAACCGTCATTTAGAGACAAAGCAATATGAAATTGTTTTGTTATATCCCCTTTAAAGACAGCAGCCACATTAAACGGATTTAAAGTGCCCATATTATCCTATTTTAAAGGATCCTAATTTAGTTTTGGATGTCTCCTACAATAGGTTTACATGCATCCAAGGTCACAAAACACTTTAATTTTCTCATAATATACAGTGCAGCATCACCGCTTTTCTCACAGTGTCTGAAACGGCTCGATAAACGATTCAATCTTCCTAAACCCCTTCTTTCTCTCTGATTGGCCCAGTCTTGTTGTGATTGGTCTACTGCTGGGGTGTCCAAAGTCAGTCCTGGAGGGCCAATGTCCTGCAGAGTTTAGCTCCAACTTGCCTCAACACACTTGCCTGGAAGTTTTTAGTATGCCCAATAAGACCTTGTTTAGCTGGTTCAGGTGTATTTAATTGGGGTTGGAGCTACACTACTGGTCAAAAGTTTGGAAACATTACTATTTTTAATGTTTTTGAACGAAGTCTCTTATGCTCATTAAGGCTGCATTTATTTCATAATAAATACAGAAAAAACAATAATATTGTGAAATATTATTACAATTTAAAATTATGGTTTTCTATTTTAATATACTTTAAAATATAATTTATTTCTGTGATGCAAAGCTGAATTGTCATCATCATTACTCCAGTCTTCAGTGTCACATGATCCTTCAGAAATCATTGTAATATGCTGATTTATTATCAATGTTGGAAACAGATGTGCTGCTTAATATTATTTTATAACCTGTGATACTTTTTCAGGATTCTTTGATGAATAAAAAGTTAAAAAATATCAGCATTTATTTAAAACAGAAATCTTTTGTAACAATATACACATCCGTTTAAAAGTTTGGGGTCAGTAATTTTTTTTCTTTTTTTTTTAAAGAAATTAATACTTTTATTCAGCACGGATGTGTTAAATTGATAAAAAGTGATAGTAAAGATTTATATTGTTAGAAAAGATTTATATTTTGAATAAATGCTGTTCTTTTTAACCTTTTATTCATCATCTTTTATTCATTTTCTGTATTTATTATGAAATAAATGCAGCCTTAATGAGCATAAGAGACTTCGTTCAAAAACATTAAAAATAGTAATGTTTCCAAACTTTTGACCGGTAGTGTAAACTTTGCAGGACAGTAGCCCTCCAGGAGCAGGATTGGACACTTCTGGTCTAACTGCATACAGCGCGTGTCAGAAACTAGATGCCCATTACCATATCTAAATCTGAGTTCCAGAGGATTCATCAGCACTTCTACACACAGTGATATGAACAGTAACAATGGTGTCGGTTTTGCTACATCAATTTGAGCGTGAGTCCTCATCCTTTGGAAGTGCACGCAAAGTGGATTTGCTTTAACATCACAAAACAAACTCTTTCAGGCCTCGGCTACAACTACAGTGTTTGAGGGTTGGTCAAAGTAGACATTGTTGATGGGTAGTCGCTTCTAATCTGTTGTTTCTTAATATCAACATTCCTGTCCTCACAATCCATCTAAAGTATTTTATCTCTCCTCTTATATTTGATTCATATCATGGCTTTTGTATTTCACTCTGAGCTCCTGTGTCATTTTTTTTGACATCCAGTGGTAAGCACAAACCCACACGGTTCTGTTTTCTTTTCCTTACCCCTGCTGTCAATGCGCTGTCACACACGATAAGCACAAGAAGTGAGACAGCCGCACACACCACACTGCCGAGACTCTGGAAAAAAGAGGAAAAAAACTAATACAGCCTCCTAAACCTGCCCTGCTCCCATATCACCTGGAGATTATCACTTAGAATGCGCTTAGAGTGACGGCCTTGTAGCAGACGGGAAAAACAGCGTTGCTCTCACAGCGCTCTAGTTTAGTGAAGCGTGACATCATTTGCTTCAAAAGTATTCTTTAATCTAACATTTCAAAGCAGGCGAAATAGAAACCGAGTTCTTACGAGCCATACAAATGATACAGAGATTAACATCTCAGTCCACTGACAAAGAAACAACAGTCTATCACAGATAAGGGCTCTGAAAAAGTATTTGGACACTTGAAGTCATACTTAAAAATGCCTGAATGGCATCGATAACTAATTATCAAAGCAAGTGCCACCTGCAAACAAATTGTGCTAGACCTTTTCTTCACTTTTCAGAGCCATTTGAACTAGTTTGTGTCAAGATGAAGATCCATCAATGCAAACAAACAGTTCAAGGAACTTGAATAATGTCATCTGCAAAATAAAAGGTAAAGGTGTATCACAGAACACTTAGATATCAACTGTTCAAAAGTGATAATTTAAAGCCAGTACACATCTTATGTTTGGACTGAAAATAAAAAAACAAAAGCTTGCTGAAGCTAGCTGGGTGGTCACCAGTAATGCAGAATAAATTGTGCATTTTGGAGATACCTGAGTGGCCGTACTGTACAGAAATACACATGCAGCCTCACAGCTATTTTTAAACGCTCTCAGAGGAAGGATGACTAACAATCCAGCCAGGGAAATAATTAGGCAATGTTCCTTAACATGTCAAATCATTTATTACAAAAAACAGGCACTATCGTCTACAGTGGAGTGTCTTGAATATAGCTATACAGATTAAATATAATGAATGAATTATGAGCGTTTTAAAAATTGAAATGGCTACACTTGAATACACTTGTCTACACTGCATACTCAGTTCATTACATTGAGGGAAAACAGAATGAACTGTAGCATTCTATATTATAAGTCATGTACTATACACTGTAGACTATGACTCATAGCATGCTATACTATACATGAGTCAAGCACTATATACTGTATAGACTATTAAAGGGATAGTTCACCCAAAAATAAAAATTTGATGTTTATCTGCTTACCCCCAGGGCATCCAAGATGTAGGTGACTTTGTTTCTTCAGTAGAACACAAATGATGATTTTTAACTCCAACCGTTGCGGTCTGTCAGTCGTATAATGCATGGCAATTGGAACTTCATCTATAAGAGTCAAAAAAACATGCACAGACAAATCCAAATTAAACCCTGTGGCTCATGACGACACATTGATGTCCTAAGACACGAAACAATCGGTTTGTGCGAGAAACCGAACAGTATTTATATCATTTTTTTTACCTCTAATACAACACTATGTCCAAATGCCTCGAGCATCCGGTTGGTGAGGTCTAAAAAACGCGCTCTGATGACAGAAGTGATCTCTCGCGGGTATATGTCAATGAGTGCGAGTGATCACTTCCGGCATCAGAGTGCATTCAGACCTCACACACCGGATGCCGTGCTTGTGCTCAAGGCAGTTGGACATAGTGGTGTTTTAGAGGTAAAAAATGATATAAATACTGTTCGGTTTCTCGCACAAACCGATCATTTAGTGTCTTAGGACATCAATGTGTCGCCACGAGCCGCAGGGTTTAATTTGGATTTGTCTGTGCATGTTTTTTTGACTCTTATAGATGGAGTTCCCATTGACAAGCATTATACGACTAACAGACCGCAACGGTTGGAGTTAAAAATCATCATTTGTGTTCTACTGAAGAAACAAAGTCACCTACATCTTGGATGCCCTGGGGGTAAGCAGACATCAAATTTTCATTTTTGGGTGAACTATCCCTTTAAAACTTCAAAATATGTTCTCCACACAAGTTCATCCAGAACAACTATTTGAGAACTAGAGCGATACAGAGGCCTGCTACAGATAATGCAGAACTCAAACAGTTTATGCTTTAGAGCAGTATGTACTATAAAGAGCATTTACAGTACTATAGTATAGTACTGTAGGGGCAGTTGTGGCCTAATGGCTACTTGAAGGTCACAGGTTTTGAGTCTCAGTACTGCCAGGAAATGTAGGTGGGGGAGTGAGTGAATGAACAGCGCTCTCTTCCACTCTCATTACCTACAACTGAGGTGCTCTTGAGCAAGGCACCTAACCCCCAATCACTCCCCGGGCGCCGCAGCAAAAAAAAAAATAGCTGCCCACTGCTCTGGGTTTGTTTTTACAGTGTGTATGCATGTTCAGTACTCACTGCTGTGTGTGTGTGTGTGTGCACTTGAATGGGTAAAATACAGAGCACAAATTCCGAGTATGGGACACCAATACTTGGATAAGCATCACTTCACTTCTATATAGTACTATAAACTACAGATAAGTCAGAATACAGTGCAGTATGTAATGTACTGTAATTATCAAGTAACCCTGAACACCTTGATTAGCTGGTTTAGATGATTAGATGTATTTGATTGGGGCTGGAGCTGAAATCTGCAAGACGGTAGCTCTCCAGGAGCAGGGTTAGAAACCCCTGCAAGAAATACAGTATATACTAACTATAAAGAAGTCAAGAAGTATATACTATGACAGTACAGACTACAGTGTAGACAAAGGAGAAGCCATACAGGACATTCTATAGGGAAATGTGGACTACTTAATGCTGCCTTCAAGTAATTCCCACTTCTGAAGTCCTGATTACGAGCTCATTGCATTCAACTTCCGAAATTGCAATTTTTACCTAGGAAACTCGTATATTTTACGATAATTCCGAGAGCACGTGAATGCAGCATAAGTCGCAGTTATTTAAAGCAGAGTTTGAAGTCATTAAGTATATATACTGTAGAGCAGATGTAATATAGACTACAGTGAGCATGGTAAAAAGACTAACTAATGATTATAAAAAAGTTCAGCAGTAGCTTATGTATAGAGAAATCATACAATATACTTAAGATGACAGACAGATCATAGAACATACACTATAGGCCTATATTAATGTCAATAGAGAAGAAGCAGGAGTCTATAGAGAAGTCATGAAGTATCATACAGCAGAATGTACTACAGAGTATAAAGAAGTCATGCAGAATTACTAGAGCAGAAATATAAACTATTGAGAAGTAAAACAGCATACAGAATAGAGAAGAACACACTTCTGACTGTGGAGTCATACAGTACATAGGGTTAAATTAGGTTGATCAACCTGAATTCACCCTACTATAGAGCAGAATAGACTAATAAGTTGTGCATTATTATAAAGCACAATGTTCTATATATATATTGACTAGAAGTCATGTAGTATACACTAGAGAGCACAATGTAATATAGACTACAGAAGTCCAGCAGTAGACTAAACAATAGATAAACCATAGCCTATAATATACTATTGTCCATAGCACAATGTATTGTGGACTATAAAAAAAAATGTATGCAGACTATACTATTGAGCAGAAAGTAATAGACTATAGGGAGGTATGCAAAATAAAGAAGTAGGCTACACTCTACTGACTATAAAGAAGTCGTACACACTGTAGTGAAGCAGACAATAGAGAAGTCATGCAGTAAGTCATGCAGTGCTGAACAGGGACTCCCACCTGCACTGGAATTCCAGCCAAACTTCTCACCCACGCTCAAAGTTTCCGTGAGCTGATTGCTCTCACCATGGAGCCCTCACAACAACAACATGTCAAAACTTCCTCATGACGCCACAACATCCCCTCATTCTTGACAACACGAGACACGACGTTCGCCGGTGATGTCTTCTTCAAATGCATGTTGTCACAATTTTAAATCCAGCTCAGGTGGAGCATATCGTGAAGTGATACAGTTTCACGTTGGTTTAAAGGTTGTGTGAGACCATCCAAAGCGGTAGACGCTTATGTCCACGCGCTGTACAGCGCCACCCGTCGGTTCTGAGTAAAACTGCAGCGCCTCCTCTCCTTCCTACTCTCCAATGTTCACAGCTCGGCCGGAGCCCGTCGTCTTCCCGGCTCCATTTCAACTGGATTTTTAACACTCCTAACCACCCCAGATCAGGACAGGACCGCGTCTAAGGTAAAGGAGAAGCTCTAAGGGTATCGTAGAGTCCACATTAGGCGGGGTAACATCGTCCTTTCTTAGTGTTTTCAGGTCTGAAGAGAGGGGAGCTCGAAACTGACTTCACGCATCAGTTGGTACACCATGCTGATACTGGAGTGCCTCCTACCATAACAAACCTCTTACAAAGGATTTTAAAAGATCCAATCTGAATCTTTTCGCCCCGGCGTGCGTTAAACGACTCGAATTTTCCTCGCAATCCGCTCGCGATATCGCCTTGTTCTCCTAAAGTGAAGGGGGTGGACATGCTGCGAATAGGTGCAATTATTGCTTTCCTTTGCAGCTCTTGAAATCTCCTTCTTCTCAGCGATAGATTCTGCTGGAACAGCCGTGTGTTTTTCTCGTTTAGTCTCATGAGCTCAGCCACTTGCACCTATTCAGCAGATGGAAAGCGAAAAAACTCAAGGCTGTTTTCGCAGAGGAGGGTTTTGTGAACGTGTGATGGTCGCTGCAGCTTGTAACATTAAGCGCAAAACTGATACAATGTATCGCGGATCCATGTGAAACGTCATAATGGTTGCAACAATGTTGCCGCTGCGCTATTTACAAATACTATCAGCTCAGTCGCTAATGGATTAAGTTGGTGTGTATGTGGCTTAACGTGTGAAAACGTGGACGTTTTGTCCTTCAGGATGACAACAGTTTGATGTAATTGGATCGGATCGGTTGATCTATACGTTTGCTTGTGTTTTCAGAGTCCAAATATTGGATTCATTTGGATTGTTGCTCTAATGGCAAGCAGTTTTAGCGTTTATTCCATAAACGAATACCTATTTTTAAATGTTTACTAGTAGTATCAGTGTAAGCAATCCATTAGATACTAGTAGTGACTACTTTCTAGTGTTTATTCATTACTAGTATTAATTCCAATAGTGAAAAGTAACTATTTCATTATTACTAGTGACATGTTTTTGCAATTAAATTCTATGAGAATCTGTGATTCAGATATCAGCTATTCACTTCCAGCTAGTATGCATTCCAGCTGTTGCTGGTACCTTTTCAAGTTTTACTTGTACCTGTTCATTAGATACCTGTGCTTTTTCTTTAGTTTCTTAGAACTATTCAAATAGTTTCCATTATCTATTTTAGTTTCCCTGAAAGGCCTATTTTTTTGGAGACTTGTGTGTTTTCCAGTTGTTCCTAGTAACATCTTTAATCTTACTAGTAAATTTTTAAATTGAACTTTAAAGTAGCCATTCTGACTCACTTATGACCTTTTCACAAGGAAATGTTACTTGAAGAAACTGGTATAGATACTAGTGTATAGTGTATCTATAAAAAAAAAAAAAAAAAAAAATAGATGCAGAAATAAATGTTAAAAGAGCTTGCCATGACAATCTGATTGTTTGTAGAATTAGTCTAAATTAAGTTTCTGTGATATGTCACCTCCTGGCAAGCTCATCAAATACGGTATGACTTGCTTCTGTTTGTATTTAGAAACTTAAGGGTTAGGGTTCAAGGCGGTGTCGAGGTTAGGGTTTAAGTTTCCACTGAGCAAATTTGAGATTTGCTTAAACCCCAGAAGAACTTTAGGCCATTCTGTGATCGCAGTCAGCCCTGGTTCAGGACCTCTTGTTGTCCTTTACAAAGGTGGAAAATGTCCAGTGAAAGACAACGGTCAGATGATGAAAGTCCCAGCACCAGCAGCGGTAGTTCCGATGCGGATCAGAGAGATCCTCCGGTGCCAGAACCAGAGGAACAAGAGGAGCGAAAACAACCCACGCCTCCACAACAGCAGAAGAAATCCACCAAACTGTCCAGCAAAACAACAGCCAAATTATCCTCCAGCGCGAAGAGGTAAAGATGCCATTCGCTATCTGTTTTGAAGATTACATGTCATTTTGTAAAGTCAGGCATGTGTTCTGTCAACACTGCTTTTTTTATCATCACTTTTTGTGCATAAGTGCTTCAAGTTTATTTTTGCAATGTGCCAATTAACGGTTTTGGTGTTTGTGTGTCGTACTTGAGAAGAAAAGCACTAAGCTTAGATAATGACTTAACTGCCTGAGCAAAGAAACCGTATGATGTGTGTGTGATCGGCTTATATTTAATTTCAAAGAAGAACACTTAGAAAAAAGTTCTTCTGAGGCACCGCAAGACTTCAACATAAACTTACTGTAAGGAAGCAAATGGTCTCTGTTTGAACCGAGATGCTTTTCTTTTGCAAATACAGCAATTCTTCCACCTGTAAATTTCATAGCGAGGTGGATTTGGCGCTGAAAAAAATTTTAACCAATCAATCCACATCAGTGCTCATTAAAAATCTGTAGACTTTCTCAATGTGGGTGAAATGACAAATCAAACAGTTATTCTTAGAAAATGTCAAAAATCCTGCCCTGGTTCCCTTAGACACTGTTGATAATGCTTTAGCAACAGCACCCGAGCTGTGCATTAAAGCTCTTGTCAAATATGCCCAAGCACACCCCCCTCCCTCCCTCTGCCTCATTTGCATATAAGCTTTAAAAGAAAATCTTTTGTGCTTAAAGTGACTTAAACGCGTCGACGAGGGGTGGGGTACGAGCTAGGGAGTGAGGGCTTTGAGCTGAGGTGAAAATCAACGGTGTGCAATGGAGGGAAAGGCAGAAACGAGCACGGCAAAGTTTTCCTGTTATGGGATTCGGGTTATGCCTCCGAGAACAAAGAGGAAGCAGCCATGTTAGCTGTGCTGAAGGGAGAGCCAGCCGTGCAGTAAACGCAGCAGAGGTAGAGGGCAGTGTAATTCCCTGGCTGCTTGCAATTCTCACAGCTTTCTCACCATCTCTCCCTTTCTCTTTTCTCTCCCTCTCCCTCGCTTCACTCTCGCAGAATCCAGAAAGAGCTTGCAGAAATCACTCTGGATCCTCCACCCAACTGCAGGTATGTTATTTAACACATGCTGTCATATTTTATTCCTTTATGGGCTGGTTTGAAAAGAATCGCTGTAGGAAAGAATTGACTTTTAGTACCAACTGTTGGAGTTTTTAGACTGCTTTTAAACTGATGGACTCACTCAGGGCGGATGTGGCATTTTGCTTCTCGGCTTCAAAGAGTTAGGAAGGATAGAGGTTTTTTTTTTTTTTTTTCCCAAGCATTATTGTTACTGATGTTCCTGTGGTCTTGGCGCTGTTGTGTTTTTAATAATATGGCAGATGCTGCTTCGAAGCATATGGCTTTGATTTCACATCCTCATGCTGAACTTACTGCTGAACCTCCATCTGTTTTAATGAGCTGACCTAGAGATGCCAGAACAAGACGAGGGAGCTTTTAAAATCTTGTTTTTTTTTCTGCTTTGAAGGACAGCCGTTTTCTCATTGTTTCTTGGTGTTTTAAAGTCCTTTCATTAGGTGGGTTTTTATTGGAAGAGTCTCCTTTGGTTGGTAAAATTTCTAAAAGTCTATAATGGATATGTGTTTAGGCTTTCTGTAATATTGGCAAGGATTTATGCTTATTGATTTATGCCTCTCAAACAAGATTTTATAGACGTTGTGTCATGTGTTGGCTCTATCTGAGGTGGTCTGATAGTGTGAGATTGCATTTATTGGAATCATATTTTAGCGATAGACTCATATACTGATCATTTTGAGATTATCAGCATTGGTTGTCAGCTGCACATTTGGCAGAAAACAGTTTGGCACAGAAATGGCATACTTGACTTTTAAATGCATGTGTACATCTCAGTTGCTTAATTAAATTACATTTAAACACCGTTCAAAGGTTTGGGGTCAGTAGGAAATTAATACTTTTATTCAGCAAAGATGTATTAAATTGATCAAAAGGGACAGAAATATTTTGTGGTAGTATAAACGTATTCACTATTTCAAATAAATGCTATTCTTTTACAATTTCTATTCATCAATGAATCCTGGAAAAGAAAATCAAGAAATGTTTCATCAAATCAGCATATTAGAGTGATTTATGAGGGATCATGTGACACTGAAGGCTGGAGTAATGATGCTGAAAATTCAGCTTTATCATCACAGGATCAAATTACATTTTAAAATACACTAAAAAAAAGATGGTTCTTTATATGTGGTAACAGTTCTATTTAGAACCAGATCGTGTTGAAGAACCCTTTTTATGCTGAAATGGTTCTTTGTGTTAGAGTTTAGAGTTCTTTTTTCCCGCCTATTTGTTTTTCAAATCTGTAACTGTCAAAGCCACCTCATTACTGATTTTCTGGAGCTTAGCAGTCAACAGATAAATTAGCCTATTTCCTTCTTAAAATGTCTATAAATTTTAACTTTCAAGTTGTTACTGGTTTCCTACCAGTCATTATTTTTTCTCTTTTTAGTTTAACACAACATGTAAGTGTGAGCAGCTCTGTTCAGTTAAGGATACTTATATTCTCTTCTCCACTAAGTAACAGAGATATTGAATGATATTATGATCCGTTTTGTTTTTAAATAATTACTTTATGCATAAACATACCCAGTCACAAAAAGCTACCCCATGACTTTATATCACTTTTTCCTTTTGACATTGTAAAGGGCTCACATACTGTCCATTTTTGCAAATTTTTTTCCTTCATAAACATAATTGTTTTTACATTAAACAAATAGAAGAGACACACTCTAACTGTAAAGATACTAATATTAATAAAAATAAAAATAAACTATTAATAAAAAGGTCATTTATAACACCATTAAGGTCCTATATAGCACTTTCAAAGCATGGTTCTTTATGGAACCTTATTAAGAGTTCTATTTAGCACCAAAAAGGGTTCTGCTATCATTACAACCCCTTCACCAGGAGTTCGATTGACAGGCGATCTAACCAGTCATAATGCCGCATCCACCATTTTGTCCGACAAAGCAGTCAGGGGAGTTAGCAGATTAACATAGGTGGACTTGAACTTGAAAAATGGTGTGTACTGACATCTTTCCATGATTGAAACAACATTCCTTATGATGTTCATTCATGTTTATTTGATGCTATAAATGAACTTGTAAGAAGAGATGATCGGTTATGTATTTTCACTGCGTGAGAACATGTGTGGTGTGAGAGCAGCAAGGCTTGTCGGACATAGCAACAGTAACTAAAGGGGGCGGGTCTTTGCGAACGGTCAATTTGGTACGGTTTAGAACCATTTGTCTTGAGTGTAGATTAAGCCTTGATGAGCATAATAGACTTCTTTCAAAAACATTAAAAATTGCCTTTCTGACCCCATACTTTTGAACAGTATTGACCACAGTTTTTGGTATTGAAAAATCCACATTGGTTGATGTATTATTTAAATCACTGTTGTACAGTAAGGCTGTAAATGTAGAGTTTATGTAGAATCTGAATCCTCCAAAAAATCTAATACCTGCTGTGCAACAAATGCATTTGGCCTTGTTGCTTTTTGTTAATTTTGCAGTCAAGGAGAGTGCTAGAGTGTCTCAGTTACCCAACATCAGATAAAGCTGAGTGCAAGTCCAATGTCCAAAAGCAGGCATTGAATACAGCACATTCATTTGATCCAGCGTCATGACGAAAACACCTCCAGCAACTGGTCTCAGCTCGGTTGACAGGTCCTGCACTACTGATACTGCACAAAAATTTAGCATGGTGGTATGATTATCTTTTTGCAAAAATTCAGTACTTGACCTGGATGACAGTGTGCTGCTATTCAGCACAGTTTAGCCAGCGTGACGTGAAGCATAAAATTAATGCATTTATGCATGAGATTCATTACATTTCGACTGAATTTTGACCGTTTCATTCTTTAATTTATCTATAAATCCAGATTTGATGTTTAACAAAGTAGTTATTTGTAATTGCATTAAAAATAGCAGCCAGGATCAGAATTTGTCCCCTCATGTTCCAATGAAGAAAGAATGTCCTGTTGGTTTGGAACGACTTGAGGTAAAGTAAAAGAACACAGAATTTCCATTTTTTTTTTTTAGGTGAACTGTTCCTTAGTGCAAATGTTCAGAAACGAATATGCCATGGTTTTTTTTTTTTTTTTTTTTTTTTTTGAGAGGGCACAGCACAGCATGCGCTCTGCCAGCCGTGAGATCAGTTCAGCAGCTTGGAGCCGTGAGCCAGAGATGCTGATAATGGTAATTGACAATGCAGGGATTTGGTGGCTTTTCATGGTCGGATCTGTGCAGCCACACAGTTCAGCACACTGAGATGTTTATCCCGTAACGTTCATCATTAGCTCCCTCACTGGCTCTTTTCTCAGACAGCATTTCCCTTGAGCACAGTTTACCTGGAGGCTGACATATTATACTGATTTGTTGGTAATGTGCCACATCACATAGTATCTGTGGAAACATTGCATATCACTAGGCTTTCATATGGCTCTGGGTTTATTTCTTACGGTGGGTCTGTGCTTCACTACTTGAATGAAATGAACATTCTATCATTTTCTCATCCTCATGTCATTTCAAACCCGTGTGTATGCTGTTATTTTTCTTAAAAGTCGACATTTTTTGAAGCATTTTTTTTACAACGCTCTTGCCATACAGTGAAGCTTATAGTGACCAGATGCTGTCAAGTGCCGAAAAAGATTAAAAACACCAAAAACAAACATTATAAAGTAGTCCATATGACTCATGCACTATATTTCAACTCTTTTGTGCGAGGAACAGACTGAAATTACGCATTTATTATTGGGTCTGGGAGAAAAAAATCGATTCTCCGTTGCATCACGATTCTGTCTTCAACGATTATGAAACTTCAGAATTGCACAGGATATGTGCTGTGCTCTTTGCATGACAATCTGCAGTTTCACCTGCTGATATTTCAGTGTCTTCTATTCTAAATGCTCTATGAAGGTATGCTGTTTGGAATGCAGTATATATTCGATACACAAAACTCAATTATACTGATATATGTCTGAAGGATGCTTATTTAATGCTATTTTGAAAGTTCCTTAGTTTTGGAGGTCTCCTACAATAGGTTTATATGCATCCAAGGCCAAAATTTTTTTTAATTTGCTCATAATATACAGTACTGTGGAAAAGTCTTAGGCGCGTCAGTATTTTCACCCCCCAAAATGGTTTTAAGTCAGTTATTTATATCTTTTGCTGTAGTGTGTCAGTAGAAAATATCAGTTTACATTTCCAAACATTCATTTTGCCATTAATTGTAATAATCCAGTGAGATTTTTGAATACACAAGGAGTCTGACAACAGCCGGTGCTCCACACTGAGATCTGATCTCACCATCATCGAGTCTATCCGTGATTACATGAAGAAGTAGATGAAACTGAGACAAACTAAATCCAGAAGAACTGTGGCCGTGTCTCCAAGACGCTTGAAGAAACTGACCAAACCGGCAAAATGAATGTTTGGAAATGTGAACTGATATTTCCTACTGACACACTACAGCAAAAGATAAGGCTTTTAACCTTTTTTTGTGGGTGAAAATACTGATGTGCCTAAGACTTTTGCACAGTACTGTACATTGCAGCATCACCTCATTTCTAACAGTGTCTGAAACGGTTCGATAAAGGATCTAGTCTCTAAACCCTTCCTTTCTGCGAGCCTACTCTGCTCTGATTGGTCAGAGGGCCCAGTCTGTTGTGATTGGTCTACCGCTTACAGCGCATGTCTGAAACAAAACATCCATTACCATATCTGAATTTCGGTTCCGAAGGCTTCCTCAGCACTTGATACACATATGAACAGTAACAATGGTGTCGGTTTTACCAAATCTTTTTGAGTCCTAGTCCTCATCCTCATCCTTTGGAAGTGCATGCAAAGTAGGGCCGCACGATTTACCGCACGATACGAAAAATAACATTGAAATCGCGCTTAAACGGAATTCTTAGTGCAATTATGAAATCACAAAGGCTGCGATTTTATTATTTCTTATTTTTATGCACAGCTTGTCAATGAAGTATGGCTCCAAATGCTAATCCATCTGAAATAACATAACGACAGTTGAGCATCCTTCTGTGAGATGACGCTTATCAAAAGTGTTTCAATCTTCTGTTTATTCAGCTACAGCGATAGTATGATTTCCTGGAATGACGTGTGTTATCTACTTCTGCGGCAGGGGATATTTGGAGTTTCTGCACGAGAGCGCCCTCTGGCTTTCAGATGGAGAAGCATTTACTACTGATCACAGAGCCGTACAGCTCTGACAAGCTGCGCATAAAATAATCGCAGCCTTTGCCAAATCGCATGCGATAAAATTTACGATAAATCGCGGTATGTCGTGCAGCCCTAATGCAAAGTGGATTTGCTTTCGCAGTGCAAAAAAAGTGTTTTCACAACATGTCGACAAAATGAACCAAACTCTTCCAGGCCTCTGCTACAACTACAGTATTTGAAGGCGGGTCAAAGTAGACATTGTTCACGGGCAGCCAATGAAGACCATAGGCTGGCATTATGCAAATCTGTTAATTCTTAACATTCAATTGTTTTGATAATTTTATTAACCTAATTTTTTAAGTTATATTTATAGGCTTTTTGTGCCTTTTATTTGGAGAGGACAGTAGAGAGCAGACAGGATAGCATTGGGCAGAGAGAGGGGGGCAGGATCAGCAAAGGACCTCGCATTTGCGCCATATGTCAGCGCACTAACCACTAGGCTATCGACGCCGACTTGATTTATTATTGGTAAGTCAGACCACGAGGTGCTTAAAAATTCCTACCCTTATTTATTGTAGCCAATTGGACGTTCAAAAACAGCTAGACTCGTGTGCACAGTATACAGCCGCCTTGAGACAAATTTTTGGCTGAGATATTATTTTAATCAGGCAGTGCTCTAGTATTTCTGTCAGCTCTCCATCAGAGATAGATAGGGTAAACTGCGCTTTTGTCACTGGTTTCACGCTGCCGTTGTAATAAGTGTTTAGGCAGGCGCAGTTATGCTAACGTGTTTGAAATGATGTGTTCCAGCATGACTAAAAGGGAAAATGGTTATGGTGATTCACTTATCCAGAGACGCATTGAAATGCTTCAGGTGCTGCCTGACTTTCTGCATTTTCCTTCAAATCTCTGTCCAGCTACTTGCCCTGTCTCTGTGATTTACAGCTAGATTCTTCCTAAGAAGAAGATTTTTAACAGTGATGTGGAGAGCGCTCAATGAGTTTTTAAGCAATCTATTAAAATTCATGCCGTGGAGCAGGAGGCTGACTGCTTCCCGGCACGAATTTGCATGTCTTCATAAAAATAAACAGTAAAACTCAAATCGCCTCTAAAGATGAATGATGAGTGCTATTGAAGCCTTGCGTCCATGCTGAAAATGCAGAAAGAGGAAGCAGTGCAAAAAGAAAACAAAAATGATCTCGTGCTATAGTCCCAGCGAAGCTACTTGCGGATGAAAGCGCATTTGTTTATAGACTCAACGACCGCTGTGTAACTTCAGCAGTAGGTTTACTGTTTGAATTGTCACATTTGTACGAGTTGTAAATAATTCCCCTAAGGCTCTTAATAACCAGAGTGTGTATGTTTGAGGAAGTAAGCTGCTTTGATATGAGCTTGCTTGGTGTGTTAGAGTACGTCTGCTCAGCCGTGTTTATCCCTCAAGTGTGTGTAAGGACTAGGCTATATAGCTATAAAAATATCTTTTTCAACTGTTTTAATATCAGATATAGCTTATCAAGGCAGGTATTCCAAAGCATGTAAAAGGCTTCTGTGAACTTTATTGTATGATGATTCTTGTGAATCATGGAACTGATTTATTGAAGCAAACATTTCAAAATAACTTATTCATTGCACTCAGCATTTTTGCTGCTGAGGTTTAGATCAAAGACAATATTAAAATGTTTTAATGCTCTCATACTCGCTACAGTTGAGTTGTCAGCTGTGACCAAGAAGCAGCTGTGAATCTGATGTGGTTTTTAGGAAACTGAGTAGGCAAATAAAAATCACAATAAAATAATTACAATGTTGGTTGATTTATACATTGCCAACAAATTAGTATTGCATACAGTAAATATTGTGTATGGACCAGCCCTAGTCTGTTTAAAGCATTAAAGGTGGAATTTTCTGGTTTTTTTCTTTCTTTTATAGAATTCCTCAGAGTAATGAGTTGCCATATTGGCCCTCATTATCCAAGCTCTCTCAATTGAGAATTGAGCTTTCATGCCTCTGTTGTGGTGTTTTTTTCTGTCTCAGTTGAGTTTACGTGACCTGTGGCTACAGTGACACAATATTCGACTTGTTGAACATGTCAGCAGCCCTGGATGAAGGTGTTTAACACAGTGCTGATGCAACAGTTTGAAACACCCGCTGTAGACAATCTGCTCCGGGATTTCTGGGTTTCTTTTTGTTCTCTTTACTTAATAAGGAGTGTGCTATATTGGTGTGCTATATGCTGTTTTAATTTCCTGTTTTAATTGAATCTCAACAAACCCTTTTTACTCAACCTCTGCATCATTGGTGTATAGTCTCACCA
This sequence comes from Ctenopharyngodon idella, assembly GCF_019924925.1. NCBI lineage: Eukaryota > Metazoa > Chordata > Actinopteri > Cypriniformes > Xenocyprididae > Ctenopharyngodon > Ctenopharyngodon idella. The sequence continues at coordinate 7,110,363 of NC_067228.1, read as the reverse complement.
TTGTGTGAACCAGTTAGTCAGGCAGGTATACTGGCAGGATTGTTGCTAGGGGTGCTCCGATTTTATCGGCTACCGATCGCTTCTAATGACAGTGATCTCTCAATTTGCCTAATCTCAGAGACTTTATCTTTATTAAATAACCTTTGACAAATCAGTAATTTGAAAACTTTCTGTGAGACATAATTTCACAAACAGTGTGAGTCTCTCTCTCTCTCTCTCTCTCTCTCTCTCTCTCTCTCTCTCTCTCTCTCTCTCTCTCTCTCTCTCTCTCTCTCTCTCTCTCTCTCTCTCTCTCTCTCTCTCTCTCTCTCTCTCTCTCTCTCTCTCTCAAAAAAGTACAAATGTCATTTTTAAACCATTCAGCACTCTCTGAGAGACGGTGAACTCACACTCAAATCGCGCACGCATAAAGCCGACTCACAGCTCGAGTACCAAATTGAGTTATTTTCATGGCTAATTGCACTTAAATGGTCAAATACACACATGTATGTTCAAAACGCCCGTCTTGGCGAGAATTCACGTAAACACAGTTGGTTATGTCTTAAGTGAATGTAATCAGTTAAGAAAGAGAACACATGATGTATAACAGTATGTACATAATACATACATAATATAATATGTACATACATACCAAAGTGTCATCCACTCCTGACAGCAAAATGGAAATATTTGTATGACTTTCTAACATTTACAGATGGAGAATATACCTGTGAAATGTAAGTTATGCACTGAGAAAAACAACACAAATGCATTAAACAGTGCAAGTATCTATCTGTCAGCACATGTATCTGTCAGAGCATCTGATGGGGCAAGCCGCTTTAAACTATAGGGTAGAGTGGGGGGAAACGCCCCCCTTAAGGACTGTGTAATTTTTTCTGTGAAGCAAAAGTTAAATGTGTCTTGAATAGTTATCCTAGTTTTCAGTGACAATGACATAAATTATAAACCAAGTGTTTTCATGTTATTAGATTTTTAACAAAAATTAAATTTGTGCCAAGGGGGCGTTTAACCCCAAGGGTGGCGTTTTCCCCCACTCTACCCTACCCTACTATATCTTACGAGTTATTTTAACGCATGTCTCATGTTTAGGACAAATTGTATTATGCACTTTACCCGCAGCAGCACACTTCGTCCTCTGGTATTTTACAGATGCACTCGCTCGTATCAAACTACTGTATATCGATATAAACCGTATAGCCTTATTCCATATTGTATATAAAAATATATAGATACAGTATATTGTACAAACTCGATATACCGCCCAGCCCTACAGCAGCCTAACAAAATTGCTGCTATATGTGTCATTAATGTTAATCAAACAAAAAAGACAAAGAAGATCACTCACTGCTCTTGAATAAATTACTTTTGTAATTTTAATTGTAAGGATTAATCTGTATTTAATTTATTCAAGGGAAGCCTATCCAGTGTTATTTTACATTTGATTCCTTATTCAATTTCTGTAGTATTTCTTACCTAAATACTACTGTTAGACCTACCTGAAAAACTGTTACCTTAAAGCACTGTTTATTTCATTTGTATCTTTATTTTATTGTACTTTGTGCTACGGCTTGTAATTTGTTAATTTGTTCTTATTTTATTACTGCTTGCTTGTCTTTTTTTTTTTTTTTGTAAATTCAAAGTTTGAAATCAGGCTTGTGCTGTGTAAGCTACTGTGCAACAAAATTTCCCCATTGTAAAAACAAAAATGCATTGTACGATCAAACGTTTAGGTGAGATAATTGTAATGTAATTTTGAAAAAATCCCCCCCAGCACCCCCCTTAAATTAAAATAATCCCCCACAAAAGTGTCACCTAAATGGGGAATTCCTCCCATTTTTCAAAATGAAATTCAGGCCCTGAATTTATGCCTGTTAAATCCTGATCAGAGCATCCCTTTAAATAATGCTACATGATAAAAAGAAGGCTTTAAAATGACCCCATGATCGGGATCGGTGAACAGTATTGGCTGATACTCCTTCCTGTCTTCAAACATCATTGATTGGAGCACCCTTAACATTAGCGTTGGTTCAGTCTTGTTGTAAAACAGATAAAAATTGTTCAATATAAACCATTTATTTTGAATATATTTCAAGTTATCTGGATATATACCATTACCATGATGTAAAAATACTGATTTCGGCCATATCACACCTAATAAGGTTTTTTACACTTGCTGTAAGAACCAAGCTGTCCACTGTAGATGGATTCATCTATTGACCTGGAAGTGTTGTTTGGCTTGTTTTCTTTATTGATTTTTAATTCTGGCCACTGCTGTAGATTTCACAGACTGTCTTTTTGTTCTGCTCTGCAAATATTGGAACAATAATTTTAAATTTATGGACTGAAAAACTAGATAGTGGATTAGAACAGAAAGCAATTTTATTTTTATATCTGTCCTTACACTGCAACACAGAAACACAATTTAAACGAGTTGAGTCCCACAGTTACGGTGTTTAGACTAATGAAGAGACTCATTACAAATGTAAGGTTCAGGAACTTTGCAGGCTGTACGGCATAACATACCATCATCGTCGTTATTATTGCAGACTGCCGCAGTAACTCCCCTTCATTACGCCTGAATAAAGACGCGCAAGGACAATGAATGGAAGCAGCGCACAATGCAAGTCCAGGGCCTGCGTGCTGAGACGCTCCGAGTAAATATTTAAAGAGGACTCTTGGCAAGATTGTGTAATTGAGATCTGATGCATACTCATGAATCACAGAAAGCAATCACGTCGCCAATTATGGCCTGGGTTCTCTCGTAGCCTGTGCTGATGGTGCTCTCAGCGCTATTACACATGGGTCAGACTCTCCGCAGGCAGTTTGTACACTAAAAAATCCTGCAAATGTATTCAGTGCTCAGCAACCCTTTGTCTAAATTGAAAGGTAGCCCTTCAGCAACGCCTCGTTTTCTCAGGGGGTCTTCCTTAACCCGCTTTCTTTCTTCTCTGTCTCTCTCTGCATCTCTCTTTCTTTCTCTTTCCCTCGGTGAAGCTCACATTTATTACAGGCTTGTGACAGTGACAGCGTTTATCATGCCCTGGCTCTGGTCCAGCTGTCAGATTCACTGTGGGGCTTTTTTTTTTTTTATTGGTGTTGTGTCAGAGAATGTCCTGCGGACAGCCTCGCAGCCGTCACAAGACACCCGTCTTTCACACGAAACAGTACAGTAACGCTCAAGGAGGTGGTATATTGAAGTCAACACACAAATTGACCCGATTTATGTTCTTAATGCACGTTTCTGGTCTTACTGTGAATGAATCGTGGGTGGACGTTATTTCAATGAAAAATGTTCTCTGTGTAATCTTATCAAATTGTGATTTTTTTTTTTTTTTTTTTTTTTTTTTTTCTCACCTCTTCTAGGCCATTTAGGCTAGTGGATAATTTTAGCTAATAGCCTAATAGCTTGGTGCATAAAATCATCCCCCCCAACAGAATATCCTGGTTCACTTTTATGTGATGTACCACTCAATTCACATTTATTCATTTAGCAGACACTCTTATGCAAAGTGACTTGAGTATTTATTTTCTTTTTCTTTTCTTTTTTTCTTTGTTTTGGCCTTCTTTTTTTCTTTGTCCATTTGTGTGTTTATTATTTTACATACTTTAGCTAATTTGTTATGCTTTCAGCTACCAATAAGAGACAGTGTAGTACATATTGGTCTGTTTAACATATTTTACCATATTTAAATCCTATCTACAGAACTCTGCATATTTTCCCTCAAAATCAGTGCAGATTTCCTTTAGGCATGCTGATAGTCCATGGCTTTGACAAACATGTCTTATTCCTTAGTGTGCTAGAATGGTGAATAGTTCTACATTATTAATAATTCTTCTATTTTGTTTGACTTGTTTGTTGCAATAGTTCGGTTGGCAGTTTTGTGTAATCTGAGTCTTTTGTGCTTAATAAAGGGAATGGTAGGGTAGTCATTTCCTTTGACTGGAACTGCAGACGTTACTCGTATTGTGTCAGCGCTCACAAAGGCGAAATGGTCTGAGCCGCATCTATCCATAGTCAGCGATATCCACTGCCCCTCTCTCTGAGACTGCCTGAGGAGGCTGGCCTGTTTATTTCTGCAGATCGGTGTTAGTGCTTTGACTGCTTTTTGTTGAAGCTGTTATTTTTTTAGAATGTTCTGCCCTCACTGTGATAATCACTTATCAGAGCGCTTGAAGTCCTTGGTTTGCTGGTAATGTACTTAATTTTCTTGAAGTAAAAGTGGGGACGGAATACCACACACCAAGGCTGAAGAAGAAAATCATGCGCTTGTCATCTGATTTTCTAAAGTTGAGGCAATATCTTAAAAAAGATTAGATGAGTGATTGAATTTACAGGACACAAAGTTCTCACAGTCATGGGAGTTTTAAAAAAAAAAGTGCTTTCCAGAACTGAATATTTATTGGAAATGTCTATATTGGAAATTTTTTCTTTTTTCTCTCTCCCTTGTTTGTTTTTGTATAAAATTTTAATCCAGTATTCACAAAAGACTGGAAACAGATATTCATCCATCAGAAAAATGTGGAAACCATTAATAACTGATATGCAATCACAAGTGTGTTGTTTATTAACCATTTTAAATGTGACCTAATCCAATCATATTTACCGCTAGAACTAGTTTATTTTTGTTATATTTCTAGGTTTTTTTTTTTTTTTTCTTTTAATTTTTATTTGCATTTTGTTTTTGTATTTTTAGGTGCATGTCCTCATACATTGCAATGGAAAAGAAGCATTCTTAAGGGTAAAAAAGCCAAATTTAAAAGAGTTTGGAGCCCTTCTTATAATTTGTTGAACATCAATTTTAGCCCTAGAATGCATAAAGGAGGTCGGCATGCTGTGATTTTCATTTTTTACATATTTTATCAATGAAAACATTTATTTAGTTGATATTCCATGAATTTTTCAAGTTGTTTCTAACTTGCATCAGTGCCGTTTTCATATTTCTTGGTCATAGGATGGGCAAAAAATGAATTTTTGTATCACTACCCCAAGAATGCATAAAGGGGGTCAAATTGACCCGTAATCATTTCCTATGGAATTTTGACTCAACATGGTATTTTTGGATACATTTTTGTGAATAATAATATTTATTTTCTTGAAACTTTATGAATTACCTAAAAAATCTGTACTAGCTGATTTTTAAAATATGTAGTTTTGCACATCAAAATGTCTTTTTTTTTTTTCTGAAAATGCAAATGTAGCACCATTCTAACATTGGATGTCAATGTGTACATAAGCTAGACATGTCTGTTGGATTCTTGTGTCCGCACTGCCTGTTAATGGTGCATGATCCTCCCCACCCCCACGCCGCTGAGGGCCATCGCTCCATCACCCGCAGCTGATAAGACAGGAGAGTCATGTCGTGGCTCGACCGTTTGGCCTGGTCTTTAGATAAGCACCCCATTGCACCTCACACTGTGACTGTGATAACCAGAACCTTTTATTTCAAACACACACACACTAGGCTTGTTCTCTGGCACCATTACATCAACTGTGCTGCCCTATACATCTGTTAGTATGGTTGTGTTCACACATTCTGTGTTTCACAGATTTGTCAGAATGTGTAAAGGCGTGTTGTATCATCTGTATGCGAGAATGAGGGTTTTGCGGACCTGTTTAAACAGGACTGTATGAAATCTGTTTTATTTTTTTCCCAAATTCTGTTTTTCCGTTTTAATTTTTCTGGATTCCAGCTCTGGAGTTGATTTTCATGTGGAGTGTCCTCATATAGTGAGATAGTAGATGCTGAAAGCAACACAAGAGTCACATGTGCTTGAGTATGTGTAGTAGACGAAACCGTGGCACTCATTCACATAGAGACACTGAACATGCAGACTACATGTTTATCTAGCATATATTTTTGAAATAAATCTTTCTGCAGTTTAATATTCACAGAATGGTTGACCCAAATATGAAAAATCAGTTACTCACCCATAAACAGAGATCAATGAACATAAACGGAAGCTCAACCGTACTTGATTGATGCGCAGCAACAAACACATGATAATGAACCTCAGTGGTTGTTGTGCATCAAGCAAGCATGCTTGAACTCCTGATTACCAAATTTGAATGCTCTGTGTGTTTGCTGATTAATGTTTTTATATGTGAATAAAAGCCTAAATTAAGGCTAATATTGTCACTTAAAAGACTTGGATTAAACTGCTCAATTCATATGAATTTATTATTCTTTATGAACGTTTTAAAGCATCAGAGTTGTGGGTGAATAGACTTTCAGTGGAAGGACAGAAGTCTCTCAGATTTCATTAAAAATATCTTCATTTGTGTTGACTTGAGGGTGAGTAATTGATGGCAGTATTTTAATTTTTGTGTGAACTAACCTTGTAAGTGTACAGTCCAACTTCTGATTTATTCATCCAAAATTCTGTGGCATTCCTACTGTAAATTCCGTATACTGTAAATTCCATTTTTATGTCTGGAAACTGCAATTGCAGAAATCATAGATCTCTATTTGAGGGCTGAAGATGATTAAAAGGCTTATAAAGCAAGCAATCATTCCCGTTCAGGATCGTTAAAGTCGTTTATTAGTTATAACGCCACTGATACTTGAACACACTGGTTTAATATGGGGGTATCCAAGAGGGCCCCTCTGTGTTGTTTGCTCTCAAACCATCCCCCCATTTGCTGTGTCTCCCATGGAGACGTAACCTTGTTAGGCCATTACCGCTGCACTATAGCCCCCATGATGCTTGGGCTCTCTGGGGCCGAGTATTATGATGCCTGCTGCCGGCTGCTGGGTTATTTGCACCGTGGTGACATGAAATTAGCTCCTATTCAACTGATTTCACAATTATCTGGAGTGTAGACTTAAAATGCTCAATAAAGCTCAGTGATTTCTTCATTCTTCAGAGCTGTACTGTTCATTTTTCTTAATGGCTTGTGTTTGAGATTAAGGCTGATGAATAATGAGCAGTTTTTGGAAGTAATTAGTGTAGTAAATTGTGTAGCTTTGCCTTAAAGAGCTACATTTCAAAAGTTTATGGTCCATATGTTTTTGAAATAAGTCTATTATTTGATCAGAAATAGTAGTAATATTGTAAAATATCACAATTTTAAATAACCTTTTTCTATTTTAATATATTTTAAAATATAATGTATTTCTGTGATGGCAAAACTGCACAGTTGTGCTGCTTAAAGGATTAGTTCACTTCAGAATTAAAATTTCCTGAAAATTTACTTACTCCCATGCCATCCATGATGTTTATTTATTTCTTTCTTCAGTTGAAAAGAAATTAAGGTTTTTGAGGGAAAACATTCCAGGATTTCTCTCCATATAGTGGACTTCAGTGGCGATCAATGAGTTGAAGGTCCAAATTGCAGCTTCAAAGGGCTCTACATGATCCCAGATGAGGAATAAGGGTCTTATCTAGTGAAATGATTGGCCATTTTCTAAAAAAAATAAATAAAATAAAATAAAATAAATAAATAAAAATGATATACTTTTTAACCACAAATGCTCATCTTGCACTAGCTCTGCGCCACACATTGTGTGCGGAAGTACCGCAGTAGGGCGAAAAACTCCATCTCATTTTCTCCTCCAAATTCAAAATTATCCAACATTGTTGTTTTAACTTTTTTTTTTTTTTTTTTTTTGTAAAGGCCGTTTGACTTAATCTTTGCATGTTTGCTTTGTAAACACTGGATCGGTTCTTCCGCCTACATCACGTGTGACCTTTCTAACATGATTACGTAATGCGTGGCGCATCGCGGAGCTAGTGCAAGATGAGCATTTGTGGTTAAAAAGTATATAATTTTTTTTTTTTTTTTTTTTTTTTTTTTTTTTTTTTAAGAAAATGACCGATTTGTTTCTCTAGATAAGACCCTTATTCCTCATGTCGAGCCCTTTAAAGCTGCATTGAAACTGCAGTTTAAACCTTCAACCCGTTGGTAGCCGTTGAAGTCCACTATATAGAGAAAAATCCTGGAATGTTTAATTCTGAAGAGAACTAATCCTTTAATACTTAGGTGGAAACTGTGGAAAACTTTCAGGAATGTTTGATGAATAGAAAGTGCAATTTGATTGATGTAATGTGTCCTTGCTGAATAAAAGCATTTGTTTCTATAACAAAAAAAACCCAACAACTTTTAAAGGTTGGTGTGACATTTGTAATGCAGCTTTATTGGTTAGCGAGGTGAGACAATAAGTAATTGCACTCTTCTAATATTTTCCTTTCTCCCTCACATATACCACTGAGAAATCTGATTCATTTTATTGAATCAGTTCATCCCTGTGGGTCATTTTTTTTTAATAACAAAATGCTGCTATTCAGCTTTTTTAGTTGTTTGTAGTGTAACTAGTTTTCAAAAGGTTAGCTTAGATACTTTAAATGTATGTGTATCTGTTAATGACAGTTCAGAGTAACAATAATGAGCAATAAGACATGAAATAAGAAAGAAATGGATATGAGTTATTATTAACTTGTAGTGTAAATTCACTGTGCCAGAAATCAACTTTTGTCCTATTTCTTAAATTAGGCGCCTTTCATCTTCCTGATGTTCGGGTTTCCCCTGTTGCTCATACTGGAGAAACAAATCCTGACGTTTTTATCATGTGTGTTTCTAATGCTGTCTTGTGACATAAAGCAGTCTCGGGTTCAGTAAGAACTATTTCAGACAGCTGCAGTAAGTCTGCCAACTTGTCCTTATGTAAAGGCACCAAATATTTAGCCAAATTCTTATCAGATATCTTGATATGGAGTCACAACAACTCTGAGACTATTCATTGCTTTATCGCTTATGTGCTTTTTAAAACTCTCAGATTGTGAAATTTGTGTTTCATAGAAGAAGGAAAGTCATAAAGGTTTGGAACAACATGTGGGTGAGTAAATGATGACAGTTTCCATTTTGGGGGGGTGAACTATTCTGTTTAAGGATGATTTCAGTTCTCTTTTCCAAAAAGCCTTTAATTTAAATTCAGTTTTAGTCTTGAGAATGGTGTAGTTGTGTAGGAACTTTCCATTGGATTTGAATATCATGTCAGGACTGTTAACACAGCTTTAAAAAATTTTTTTTTAAAAATCCTCTTTTCAAATAAGCAAATGTTGTTTTTTTTTGTTTGTTTTTTTTCTCTCCACGCTTGAGTTTTGCTCACCTGACTGAGTGTCACACAGGCTCACACACCAAGCATGCTTGTGTTTGTGTAGGACAAAGGAGAGCCACGGGTCCTAAAGGAAGCCTCGCTGCTCTGCACGGCTGGGACAAAAGCAGGCAGGCCCTTAGGCCGAGCGCAGTCTCTTTCCAACACGCACACAAAGGGAGGATGGCCTTCAAAGCATGTCAGCTCAAATCGATTAGGCATTATCACAGTTCTTCCCTTTGAACTCCACAAAGGTCCTTTTCTTCAGCTCAAAGTGGTTTGTCAAGGAGATGTCCTTCAAAACGCCACTGGTTTTCAGACAGGTTTCTATACTTTAGTCGATAGCATGTTCACCCAACTGGTGAAAATGAAAACTGTCATCAATTTCTCTACCCTATTCTGTAATATTTTTCAGTGCATCATAAAATGCATCATCAAGCTGCATTTTTAGATGTGTTATTTTAGTGTTATGTATATATTACTTTTTTAATATTTAGTAATATTTTAATTTGTCTACTGTATATTAGCGGTTTTTTTTTTTTTTTTTTTTAATTTCATTTTTCACAAACCTTGTTATCTCATAATTTTTTGATAATTTGGGTAATTCTGTTGTAATAGCTTACACACAGCACAGGGAGGCTTTATTTAAATCGTTGAACTACATTTACAAAGACAAGTAAATAATCAGTAATAAAATAAGAACAAATTAACAAATTGCAAACAATAGCACAAATAAATACAATAGAATAAGGAGACAAATGAAATAAACATGGATTTTTTTTTTTTTAAGTGGGTCTAACAGTCATATTCAGGTAAGAAATACTACAGAAATTAAATTAATCAAATGTAAAATAACCCTGGATAGTTTTCGTTGTGAAAATTATTCAGTCAAGAGCAATGAGTGATTTTTCTGTGTCTTTTGTTCTATGATTAACATGACAGACAGCAGCAGGTTTATTAGGCTGCTGTCACTTTAAGAGCTTATGCATGGAAAAGTATACTGTTACACAACATGCATTTTCTCTCAACTATTTACTTTCCAAAACTGACTGTATTTATATGTATACTTGGCAAGTGGGCATTTTGACATAATTTTGTATGTATTTGACCGTTTAAGCGCAATAAGCTTTTATAAACGTACCCTAGAAAAAAGCATTACTGGTGTGCATCTTGAGACAAAACAATGGCACTGACATATTTTAAGATATGTCAGTACAAGTTACTTTCAGTTAAAACAGCTCAAACATGCATTTTAGTCTAGGACTAGCTTAAGCCTTGTCTGTGAAACCAGGGAATAAAGTAGTAAATTATGTTTATTTGCACAAAGCACTTCCATTACTTCATAAATTTGAGGTTAAACCACTTGGGTCACATGGATTACTTTTATGATGCTTTTATCTTTCTGGGGCTTGATAATGGTAGTGGCGTAGGCTGTCAATAGAGGGACAGAAAGCATTAAAAAGATCTTCATTTATGTTCTGAAGATGAATGGAAGTCTTACGGGTTTGGAGCGACATTAGGGTGAGTAATTAGTGACAGAATTTTCAGTTTGGGTGAACTAACTAACCCTGTAAAAATCTCGACAGATCCCATGGCAACAAGTCTCAGCTGAGGGAGCTCAAAGCATGATGCCGGTAATTCTGTCTTTCTCTCTCCTCTCTTCTCCTTTCTTGGATGGAAGTCTGGTTGTTTTTAGTCTGCTTGTTTAGTGCTCTGGTGATTTCATGATTGTGAGATCTTAGGCTGGCGGTGGGCTTGACGTGTTCAGCAGGGTGAAGCTGCCTTTAAACGCACCGCTGGAGCAGGACGTGTCCTTTAAGCCCAGGAAAACACACATAGGTCCTGCCGTGTCATAACCTGCTAAGGTTTCATGCCGCAGATGGGATTAAGTTCTCACTCATGAAGCATGTGGATGTTTTGCATGTTACAAGAGAGGGCTGAGTAGGATATACAACCATATACAAGTAGGATTTTTGCTATACCATTTATATATTTGTGCAGCTATATAAGTGCAAGGATCGATAAGTTTTAAAAATGCTTTTGAAAGGAGTCTCACATTATGCTCACATTAGGGTGGCATGTTCACACAGGTGATCAGGGACCCTGGGCATCTTTCTTCTGGTCTTTTTCAGAGTCAGTAGAAAGGTTTCTTTAGTGTCTTAAGTTATAGGAACTGTGACATTAATTTGCTTCCAACTGTAAACTGTGTCTTAAGGACTATTCCACAGGTGCATGTGTAATAATTGTTTATGGTTCATTGAACAAGCATGAAAAACATTGTTTAAACACTTTCCAATAAATTAGTAGTATATACACTCCTGGACAAAAATGGGCCAGGCCAAAAATGGCAAAATATTTAGTGGTGCTTTAATGGTTTAAGGATTTTAATCACAAATCACAGGTCAGAAAATTAGCATGAACTGCACAAATACTGTAGATAAAGTATTAGCATGGAATAGCTTTCAGCAATTTGCAGACAGCTTTTTACAGGAAGAAGAGTCAGTGTTGTTCCACTCAATGTTAATGGCTCCAAACAGTTCATAAGTAGTTGAAAAATGTCTCCCAGTTTGTTTGAGTTAAACGTGAGACCAAATATTCACTAGGGTTCAAATCTGAACTGTGACCAGGCCAAAACATGAGCCTGATGTACTTGTTTTTAAGCCACTTCTTGGTTGTCTTTGCAATTTGGGCAGGATCATTGTCTTGTTGAAAAATAAAACCTGATCATTCCTCTTTAGATAACAACTTTTAAATTGTGGGAAGCCATTCTGCAATATTCTCATGTACTCCAAAGCATTGAAATGACTTTTCACAGTGAAGTAGCTCACCAATACCAACCGCTAATTCTACGCTTCACTGTGACAGAGATACATTTATTATTATTTCCTACCAGATTTTCGAAGACACCTTTCTGGACCATCACCATGCAACACCATGTTTTATTGTGATTCGTCACTCCACACAACTTCCCATATTCTGCAAAAAATTTCATTCTGTCTTGATGCTTTTCTGAGACAGCAGTGGCTTTTTAAGTAGTGCATTTGCTTAAATTTAGCTAATATCCTGATCAATAATGTGTGGTTAAGACAATTAAAAGCTTAGTGTTTAGCCATTTAGGGCCTGGCCCTTTATTTATTTTTTTGCCAAGGGGTGTGTGTGTGTGTGTGTGTGTGTATACATATTCCTCAACAATTCACTAGATTATCCAATAATAGTCATTTAGCATATGTTTATTTAATTTATAAAAAAAAAATTTCATTTGAATTTTGAGGAAAATTAATCATATTGTGATAAATCATTACTGTGATTTCTAATATGACTCATACTGTGATATAAGACTGTGGTCATAACGCCTACCCTATTATGAGATTATGCTAACAGACCACTTTACAATAAGTGCTAATACGTGTAGGCCATTTGCAGCAGTGACTCTCTCTCACAGTTATGTGTGTGCATGCTGAAAACGTGACTCTGACATGGACTCTATGTGGTTAACGCATAAAAGCTGCTGTAAATATTGCAAGGAGTAGAAAACCACTTCCTGTAGCAAATGCATCATAATAGAAGTGACACACCTCTCACTCAGGGGTCTCGGGTGTTTGTTACAGATGTTATCCAGAATCAGACCTGCACGCTGGAGAATTCATAATAATGTTTGTTTTTCTTCCATACAGCACAGAACTACAGTAATTGCATTTTACGCTCATTGTAGCCTAACAATGGAAATCTCTTCATTCACAAGTGTTTGAAATGATATGAAAATCCTCCTTTTGGACTTAAAACTCAAAACATTGACTGAACAGATTAATGCTTGGGTTTGGTGTATTTAAGATAATGGCAGAGGACTGTTTTAATTTTTGTGAGCAGATTATGATTACTGTTATTGTTTTATATAAACTCATATTTCACTGTGATTATTTTGGGTGCTGTAATCCATTGGCAGGACAGTGTCTAGTCCTTTGCATCCAAACTGATTTGTATAATTGCTCTTGACTTTTGCTCATTGGGATTGGGAGATATATTGAGTATTTATGTAATATTCCGTATTGTTTTGTTTCCAATATAAAGCTAAATTTGGCATGAAACTGACATTGTGATCCAAGTAAAACGACTTCTTGAAGGAGAATAATGTAGGGCGAGTTGTTGTCTTTTTCAAAACAACAACAAAGGCATAGGTTAATGACGCCGTGAATGAGCGTGGAATCATGGGAGTTGTTGTCTTTACCTCCACAGCCGATGGAAAGCAATCTGACGGGACTCAGGCTGAAATTATGTTCATAGATGAACTAATGTATTAAAGTTTTATTAACGATTAATGATATGAAAGCCTGGGACATTTTACGTAGCTGTTTTTATTATTTCTCTAATAATAATTTCTCTAATAATTTCTCTGCCGCTCCTTTCGCTTTGTTGTTTATGCATATTTTATGATTAAAGTTATGATTAAATTTGTAATGAATTCTAATGAAATAGCCACAAATGCTGAATTACTACTCACACAGGTCACTTTATCTGATGAATTAAAATTGTGGGTTAGTGCAGTGCTGTTTTACTTGGTCAAAACAATAATACTAAAGTAGTCTGTTGAAAGTTATGCTATAACATTACTCTGTGCATTCGCTCGGTGGCTGCTATGAGTCACTTGTTGCACATTGCAGTAAACTAGGTCGATATTAGAATGTCATATTAATAAAAGCTGGATGACTTGTGTTGCTAAATGGCATGCAGTTCATTTTAAAATATATTGTATGGTAGCGAGAATGCTGTATTACTGTTACTAAAAATAAAGCGCTTTCTTTTATCAATGTCACTTTTGTCACTTGACAAAATAGCATTGTCTCTGAGGCATGTTACAAACATGTTACTCGTGGTAAATCAAGAAAACAAGAGATTCAAGCAATAAGACTAACCATGTTGAACTATATTAGTTTTCCATAGTATCCAAACAGTTGCCTAAATAAAACGCTAAATAAAAGTGTAATAAAACGCATAACTTATTAAAGTGTCTTTGGTGTTTTCATGGTTTCTGCAGAAATCAAGGGTAGTGCGGATATGACTTAATTGACAGGCTACACAATGACATGGACCACTACACTCAGTGTTGCCAACTATTTTCAAAGGAAAGTAGTAGGGATGCACCGATACCATTTTTTTTTAAGGACCGAGTACAAGTACCAATATTTTTTTTTTCTAGTACTCGCCGATACCAATGCCTATACATTTATTAATTTCTCTTTTTTTTTCTTTTTTTTTTTTGGTGATGTTGCAGTTTTCCAAGCACAACACAGTGAGACTAATGAATGTAGGATAGCTTCATTATTACTCTAATGAAAAAAGTAATAATTTTTATGTGCTTGTCACAAACTTAAAGAACAAAAATTTCACAGTGTCCAATAACCTTTAAAGGGCATAATTACCAATATATATAATTGTTATATAAAAATAAATTTACAAACAAATTACAAACAATACAACAAATACTATAGAGATACAAATTAAATAAACTTGTTTTTCAGATACAGTAGGTTTATTTAGCATGTATACATTTATTTAACATTTTGTTGTTTTATTAACATTGACAAATATAGGCTACGGTCCCTTTAAGACCGAATCCATGGATACTGACACATATCCTGTTTTCACTCAAATGTTTACATAGACTTAAGCCATAACCGACTGTATTTACGTGAGATACTCCACACGATGGACATTTTAACAACTATGCGTGCGTCTGACCATTCAGGCGCGAGGAGAACTGATCGCGCGCTGTCTGAGAACTGGGATCGCGCGCGTGCGAGAGAGAGAAAGAGCGCTTCTGGTCTGTCATTCAGCGCGATTCCGCCTATCTCGCCTTCACTAATCGATAACGAATTGTGATTGAAAGCATGCATTTCGCAATGTGTGTGTTGTCATCATTAATTTTGAAGTATTTCCACACCTCTGAGGCTGACATTGTTTCTGCTGCTGCCGCCGGTCTATCTCTGCACGGAAATTCTGTCAGTTACGTCACGTGAGGTATCGGTCTTTGGTATCGGGGGTATTTTTACGAGTACGAGTACATGAGCTTGGTATTCGGCGTGCTTCCCTAGAAAGTAGCTAAAGCCTGTCCAAAAAGTCGCTGAATGTCGCTAGATGACGTCATGCGTAAATTAGCATATTTGTGACGTCATCACGTCGTACTTGCATTCTGCCTGCCGGTAACACTTCAGCATATGGGAACACGTATTCACTATTAACTACAGCTTTTGCCTCAGTTAACTCCTAATTTACTGCTTATTCACAATAAAGCTGTTCTCATTTCCTCTATATTTAAGCTCTGTGATAGTGAGTAATATAAGCGAGAAGAATGGAAATCAAAACAATCAAACTAAATTCTTTAAATATTAAAAAAAAGGAGAAGCAGATAATGGTAGCCCTACATATTGTGCCTTTAAAGTATTTTGATTGTACTGTGCTATGAAATGGCTTAAAAACAACAATTCCTGCAAACACATAAATATGAGACAATTTTATCTTTGTTGAGTGTTATCATGCTCTCTCACTCATTCTCCATTGTCTCTGAACCGCTGCCTATAGTCTCGTCATCATGCGCTCCCAGACCTCACAATCGGCATCGCATGGCAAACTCTCGCCCAGTGTAATGAATCACTGTCAGCGTTCAGCTCAGACAGAACAACTTCATCAAATCACCCACTAGTTCTTAACCAGCACAAGGAATCCTTATGCTTAGCTGGGTGAACTTCACCCTTAATTTTACTTTATTCATGTATTTATTTATTTAACATAAATTTGACACGTTTTATTCTATTTAAGCCTTTAGTTATGGGTTTATTGCCAGATGCCGTTAGTGATGTAGCTAACAGATATCTGTAAAGTGAGTTTTGTTGAATGTCTAACTAGTATTTTTAATATAAAATGTATATTTAATCTAATGTATAAAATAAATACATATATTTAAAAAAAAATAATAATTAAAAAACTTTTTTTTTTACATTTTTTGTTCCATGAAAATACGTTCCACATAATACGTTTTTGGATACTGATTCATAGCATAGGCTATGTATAAAATCCAGCATTTGATTTCTGTTGTTTCACCTCACTTTGTAAAATAGGTACAAGACTGCAGTATTTCTCAAATCTTCTTTCTTATCCTCTATACAAAATTGTCATCTCCTTTCTTTGTACTTCAAGCAGAGTGGGCATTGCTTAACTTATTCCACTTCCTGTTCCTACGTAGCAGAGGGCAACCCTGCCAGTGCGCTGCTTATCTGAGCTGTCAGCCTTCATCAATCTGCTCTACATCATCATCATCACAGGCAGATGCGGCGGGCTGACGCTTCCCCTACTGATGTCTCAGCACAGGTTTATTTATACACACTGGCCATATTGACTCAGGGCTTATTTTTGCCTTAGTGGCTTTTCATGCTGAGCAGAGAGAGGCAGCGCTCGTCCAGGGGTCCTGTATCAATGCACTTCAGACCGCTGAAATCAATAGGCCCATCTCCACCAATAGCAAGGATTCCAGGGCACACAACATTGGTACTGGTGCCAACCAAACAACCTCTTTATTGGAAACATGAGTATTGCTGATAATAATGTATTTATTTTATTATCAGCAGCAATCATTTTTTATTTAAAAAAAATATTATACATTATAAATTATTCATACATTTTATTTATTTGATGTATATGTATTTTTCTGATGAACCTACTAATATATAAAAATAAAATGTACAGTTAAATATTTAAGATTAAATTTTATATACATGATATATACGTGTGTGTTTTTTTTTTTTTTACTAAACTGCAGTACACCATAGTTCATCTATGTAAGTGAAGATAGCTAAATAAAGTAAACTGTGACATATTATACCCCAAAATTCTTCATACAGTGGACTACCAGTAAAATTTATCAAAATTTGGGACCAAAAATTATTCAGACACTTTGACCTGACCATGTTTTGCTTAAGTGTTATCTGACATAATTAAGATAAATGTTTTCTGGCACAGTTTAACTCTGAGATCTTGTCATATTTTATTACCATTTTTTAAACTATAGTGAATAAACTGAATTAATGAATGAAATGTTCAAGGTGTCTGAATAAATTTTGGTTTGACTAATATATATATATATATATATATAACATTTTTTTCATATATCAGTAGGTTCATCAATAAAGACATAAAAATAGATTATATCGTAAAATATTTAAAAGATCATTTATATAAGTAGTTTTGTCTAATAAAGACATAAAAGTAAAATATTTAAACGATAACGTATATAAAATTTATGTGTGTGTATATTTACTTTTATGTCTTTATTATATAGATATACTTGGGTCGCTCTCGCTAAAGCTGACAAATTATAAAATGTATCAGTCGGTATTGTGTTTTTTGTTTTTTTTCCCATTTATGTTAATTATGTTCTTTTCCCTACATTCATTTTCTCTGAGCAGTTTTTCATTTGCTCATTGATGTAAAACAATGCGTCTACCGATAAATGTACGGCGATAAAAAGGGAATATAAACTCAGTCATGGTCTGAATGAAAGATTGCAACCGCATCTGAAAAGCATTGCTACTTACATTCACAGCTGATTAGATTACAGCACAACCATCAGTGTGCATTCTGTCTTAGTGAAACGCTGAGGGTATCTCATTAATTCCTACTGAACAGTTTAGCAAGTACAGTGCTGCATTTCAATAACCTGCTCTAAATCAATGTCTGCAGGAATAGTGTTGAAAGAGAGCAAGATCTCATGCTTTATGCTTGATAAATGGACCAGATTGATATAGCGTGTGTACAGGGTGTGAGAGTGGTTCCGCATATATTTAATGTCACAGGATGTTTGTGATGGGTTTATGCGATTGTGTTATGCTTCTTCTGGGAAGCACCTTTCAGATAAGCTCTATCTTTTATCTTTGAGTTGCTTTTGTCAAGTATGTCATTCTGCTGTAGTAGAATAATTGTTACTTTAAGGTGTTTTTTCCAGTGTATTGAAGTCTCTGTTGTTACATTTTTAATGCTGTCTTTGTTTCATGCAGTATTGAAATGAGGCAGATTTAAAGGGGACCTATTATGCCTCTTTTTACAAGATGAGTAATATAAGTCTCTGGTGTCCCCAGAATGTGTCTGTGAAGTTTCAGCTCAAAATACCCCACAGATCATTTATTATAGCTTAAATTTTGCCCCTGATGTGAGCAAGAACATACCATTTTGTGTGTGTCCCTTTAAATGCAAATGAGCTGCTGCTTCCGGCCCCCTTTCCAGAAGAGGGCGGAGCTTTAACAGCTTGTGCTTCGTAAACTTAACAACAACAAAACTGGAGAATCTCACACAGCCAAAATGTCAAAAATTGTCAGTAACAGTGTTCAGCCTTATATTGTTCAAACTGGAGTCGGACACTGATGGAGAGACTCAGGAAGAAGTTACAACTTTAGAATGAAACTGGACGTTTCTGAATGGTTAGTGGATACATTTATGTAGTTGTTGTGGAGTTAAGTTGATTCAACTAATTGACTAGCATGTACCATCATGTTAATATTTTGTGCAAATCCGGTGTTGAACTGACCCTCTATGCTAACAGGGCAGATCATCACCAGTCATGGGCGGGGCTTCCCCCTACTCTTATGTAAGATGGAATTTTCAAAATTGGGAACCGCTCCTTTGGACAGACTTTTTGATTTATGGGGATTAGAAAAAAAGGAGTGGGTGGATTTTTACTGTTATAGGCTGGATGTTTACACACACTGTGGACACACATCTGTGTTCAAGTTCAAACACCTTATAAACTGTAATGTTATCTACACTAGGAGAAAAAAAATATGCTTCAATCATCTGTCCAGATCTAAAAAAGACAAAATAATCACTTGTCAGCTTTAATCTTCTGAAATCATTGACCCAAATTTAAACCGTTTTCATTTACGCATATTCAAACTTGCAACACAAGAACCAATGATTTATGGTATCAGTGATATCCAGCCTGAGTTGCATCTTCACCTGGCAAATCTGAATATATGCGAATGACATTGAAGATGGGGAAAAAAAGACTTAAATTATAGTCTGTTCCTCACATTATCCTTTTATATATCTTCAGAGGAAAGCAAAAGCTTTAAGAAACATCCCACTCAGTTCCTCAGCAGTGAATTAGCATATGAACAAGCACTTATCCTCCAAAGAGGTTTATGTTTATAACACTATGAATATGAACAGGATGTGCAATGACACTGAGATTCTTAGGAAGGCAGTGGTTGGTGAAAACGTTATCTGACATTAATGTCTGTGCACTTCCCAATGTAGTTTTTATGTGTATTCCAGACTTTGCAATGAAGTAGTCGTCAAGCTTTGTACCAAATGCTGCTCTTGTGTTCCTCAGTCCGTTGTGTGTCAGCTGTCCATACTTTGGTAACGTAATGCCCCATAGATCATCAGGTAGCAAAAGAGGTCACGCAACCACAAAGAGGACGCATGTTAGAAACCGTTTGAATCATACTATGACAAATGGTAAACACTGTGGTTTCGTAAACTTCATGAGCAAAGACCGCAAGTACATATCAAGTACATTATTTGGGACAAGGCCTCATTGTTACTGCTTGTCACTAAATATTTTCATTTTATGAAATCAAAATTGCCCTTTTGTGGCTTTTACTCCATGTATGTTAGCTTTGAGGTGATCTACACTACCATTCGAAAGTTTTGGCTGTAAGATTTTCTAAATGTTTTTGCAAGTCTGTTATGCTCACCAAAGCTGCATTTATTACAGTAAAACTGTAATATTGTGAAGTGTTATTATAATTGAAAATAATGTTTTTCTGTTTTGATATATTTTAAAATGTAATTTATTCCTGTTAATTTTTTTTAGCATCGTTACTCCAGTCTTCAGTGTCACATGATCCTTCAGAAAGCATTCTAGTATGCTGATTTGGTGCTCAAGACACATTTCTTCTCATTATTAATGTTGTAAAAATGATCAGTGTTGTGCTGCTTCATAATTTTGTGGAAACGGTGATTTTTTTTTTTTTTTTTTTTTTGATGAAGTTCAAAAGAAGAGCATTTATTTAAAATCTTTTGTAACATTATAAATGTCTTTACTGTCACTTTTGACCAATTTAATGCATCCTGATTGCGGAATAAAAGTAATTTTTTTTTTTTTTTTTTTTCAAAAAATAAAAATCTTAGACTCCAAACTTCTTTGTGGTAGTTTAGATGCTAGTGTACTTGTAAACATTGCTAAATTAACATTTAGTAGATAAACACAATCCGTTGGCATACAAACTAAATAAGTAATTTGTCCTAGAATGAGAAAGTCCCTCCCCCTAATAATACCTGCTAACAATCTAACAATATCAAGTAGCTAATCATAGTTCATGGCTGTAATGTGAACAAAAGCCTAAAAAGGGGACAAGCGTTTTATGTCCCTCATCAGCTTGCCCGAAATATATCAACAAGATATATACAACAGTGTTTCCCTGATTATGAATTTTTCTCTTTCTGTTTTTTTCATAGCATACTGATGTTGGCAAATGACATTGTTCTGTTTGATTCTTCTCTTTTGCTCTTTGTATAGTAATAAATTGCCCAGAATTTGACATTTTAAGAGCTGAAATTATAGTTATTCATATAATGTCATCATAATTACAGGTCTGACCATGACTTTATTCCAATTGTCAGATAAATAACAGAGTGGGACACTGGCAGGCAGTTGATTATAGTTGTGTAAGCCAGCAGGAGCAGAGGAACGGGGGGTTGATAGCTGAAAGAAAAAGTATAAAGCCCAGCCCCAGAGGTTAGTGCATTAATTGTGGCCAATTTTAAAATCAGCATCAGGTCATTGACTCTGCCGCTGAATATTACCTGACATTTTCTGTGTGTGTTCGCTGGGAAATTTAATGTTGAGTGGCATGTGATTTATTACAGCATGTAAAGCGAGTATGGTTTTATTAATATTATGTTTTAATTGCTGACATATTCCCCTCTGCTCTGCTGTGAAGTGTGAGAACATATATTTGAACAGTTGTTTCAGAATTGCAATGAATCAATGTAAATTTATGACTGTTAAGAGGATGTTTGTTGTTTTTGCTGTTTTATAGAATTGACTGATATTGGAGCTATGGCTTAGTGGTTCACACATGCAAGAATATATTGGATTGTGATGCTGATGCCCAGCTTGCATATTTTCCCAATTGCTGATATTACTATTATTAATCAATCATGATGAACCCATATCTCCGGTGAGCTCATACAACAGGTTTTGTTGTATGCTCGCACTGTGAGAAGTGTTTGGGAGGATGTGCGGACTCGCATTAACTGGCAATTTTTCGTTATCGTTATTTTTTTTTTTTTTTTTTTTTTTTTTTTTTTTTTTTTTAATATAAACATTTAAATGGGGGCTGTCATGACAACTTGACGGATTTATTCAAAAATAAATTAAATAAAGAAAAAACGTAATAATGTAGTATGGCGCATATATTTAGCAAAATGCTCCTCTTCTAGCTGACTGTCGAGTTTACAATCACTGAATGGCTTTTCTGAGGTAAATGTAAAATAACGACATTTTTAAAAGCTGTTTTATTGACGTCCTTCCGCGGTTGAAAAGCTGATTAAGCGATATGATAAGAATTTTGGTAAGTTGTACTGTATCTTTTAACATACCTTCTGATGTTCATTCATGTTTATTTCGTGCTGTAACTAGTAGTAAACCGGAAGAGATGATCCATTCACGTGCCGGTACGCTTGATCTGAGGTGGCAACAGTGATCTGTCATGCCACATTAAAGAGCGTCAAAACGGAATTTATTGTTTGAGTTTCGTAACATAATGGACAGAATTTGAAATCTGAGACTTGTTTCATGTAAAAAGTAACAAAGCACAAAGCTTATTGCAATTTATTGGATGGGAGGCATGCTACAATGTTCTATTTATTCATCATCTGAAAACAGCATAGACTAAAAGATTGGCCAAAGTTTCAAAACACGAGTTGGATGTATGACGGAGTATTTCTGTGCCAAATACACTCCTTCCGGATACAGATAAGTTTCTGAATTTTTTTTTCTGAGTATGGCCCTGTATCACGTCATAAAGGGCGGGAATTCCTTGTATGGGCACTTCTCCCTGATAAGTGTGCGCACACATCATCCAGAGCGAGAGCAAGAGCACGCCCATCAAAGCGCTTCGTTCAGGTTACGGAAGCCGAGAGATATTTCAACAATGTCACCAAAGAAGTTTGTTTTTGGTTGTGAGGGAAAGATAACCTTTTTCATCTTTCCAAAGAACCCAGCGTTAAGGGAACAGTTTGTTTTTCTGGGGCAGCAATGGAGTTGTGCACGTATGTTTGTTTGTTCCCGAAATTTTGGTGTCGAATATTTTGTAAACAAGTCCCAGTTCGACGCTGGATTTGCAGATTGGTTTAGACTGAGTCCCAGCGATAGATCCCGGTTATGAGTCAGAACCGCAGCCGGTGAGTAAAACTGCATCAAATGTCTGTGTTTTGTCTGCAATCGGCGCACAAGTGCATATAATGTAAACAACACGAACGTTTTTGTTCCCTTTTTATTTAAATTGATGTTGCAACTTGCAGACGATCGCTACGCAAAAGCTGTGCATGCTCGTGACTCTTTAGCTCTGCCCACGGCACACCTCCAGGAGCTCGGCTTTTTTCGGAAATAAACAGAACAACGTATTTTTCTTTTATAAATATGATAAAACTAAAGACTTTTCAGATATATGAAGGATGCAATATTACTCTATAGGTACTCAAGATTAACATGAGATTGGCGTAAACTGTGTGTGTTATGTACCCTTTAAAATCGAGTAATCAATATTTTTTAGCGTTGTTCATATTTGCCTGTTCAGGCACATACTTTGTGTGGTGTTGAACATGAAAAGTGACACACTGTCTCTGTTCATCTGTTCTCTTCATAAATAAATAAATAAATGCATAATCTAGCCTATAGGCTCATCCTGTAAGTCCATGATTAAAAATGAAAATGTGAACAAAAAACAAAAGCTATTAAATGTCTTATCATTAAAATATGTAAACTAAAATGGTGGGTAATAATAGATTGACGGAATTTTTACAACCCTGTTTCTGACTCTCAGAACTCATGTTACATCTTACTTAGATTTATATTCAGATAGTTGTTTAAGTTACTTATTAAATCCCTAACTGTACAGCAACAGATTTGGGAACCAAGCTTTATTCCAAGGTTCTTATTCCAAGCCAGATCTATTTTTCAAAACCTTGTTTACTGAAGATACAAGTTTTGACACTGTTTAAAAAATAAAATGAATAAAACTTATATATATATATATATATATATATATATATATATATATATATATATATATATATATGTTTTTGTTTTTTTTGTTTTTTTAATGTTATGCTGTAAATTGGTAAAATATTGTAATGGGCCGTTTGCACAGTACACATCTGTGCATTCCATTGTACTGCTTTTCCATTGGTTTTCTATGTACATTCGCTAGACGAAAGTTTGACCGTTGCACTCGCATTTGCACCCATACTCTATAGTTTTCTAAGGCTTTTTTTTTTTTTTTTTTTTTTATATACAGGAAATTACCATAATTACCTTTTAATATTGGCACTCTAAGGTTCATAAACCATTAACATTTGTATTTTCAGAGGCGTTGTTGGACAGAAGATGAACCGTGGTGCAGACTTGCCAAACTGTGGGAGGCGAACAGTACTCCGTTTTATTTTTTAACATGCAAGCTATTTCACTACTAGTGGAAACTTTGGTTTCTTTGTGTGTACAGAGTAGGTAGACTTTTGATATAATTTAATATAAGACCTCAGTGCAGAATTGTGACTCCATTCTCCAGTTCTTCGCCTGCCCTCACCATCTTTCTGGGTTATCTGAAGTGATGGATGGAGATTGATAAATGGTATATGTTTGCGCTAAGGTTAACTTAATTAGTTTCTCAGGACTATCTTCTGTGTAATCTGCTACACCCGGAGCTCTTCATAGACAAGCTGATAGATTGGTGAGCCAGCAGGCTTCGATTCCCCAGTCACAGCGGTAGCTTAATATCATAAAGGCTTGCTTCTTTCAAGAGTGTGTAAGAATCTGAACGGAAGCTTGTTTTGTTAAATGGTAGGAGTTTGCTCTGAAGCGTTAAAGGATAACAAGTCCTTGCTTGGTCATTAAAGCAGTCTCTGCAGAGAGAAATGTGTGCTACAGGAAGTGGGCGAACTGCAAACACATTTGAGGTGATTATAGTGTGTGTGCGCCTCGAGGGAGTGCTGGATTACACAATACCCGAGCCCAGAGCCAATCGCAGCGGTGGCAGAGCTGCCTTCCATAGGGTCGCTGGATTATTGAGGTCGCCCCTGTTTTTGAGCAGGATTACTGCCTGAAATTCACTGCTAACATACTTTCCAGGTTATATAACATCGACACTGGGTATTTGTTGTAATTGCATCATAAATGTGGTTATGGAACGCAGGCGTTCCTCCTCGTACCTGCTTCAGGTTTACCTGAAACCCCTACACAAAACTTTTAAGACAGTAACAATCTTTTGAAATTGACAATTTAAAAAAAAAAAAAAAAAAAAATTGAAACCAATTTGTTTAAAAGATTTTTTCACTTTAGGAACTTTCTTCCTAAGTTGAATACGGAAGGCGGTCTGGTGGAAGCTAGATATTGTACTTTATAACTTGTTAAATATGGATATTTTTCTTACATAAACGCATCGCTTCGCTTCAGAAGGCCTTTATTAATCCCCCGTGTGGAGTACGTTTATGATGGATGGATGCACTTTCTTGAGCTTTATACTCGTTGGTCCCGTTCACTGCCATTATAAAGCTCGGATGCGTCAGGATATTTATTAATATAACTCAGATTGTGTTCATCAGAAAGAAGAAAGTCATATACACCTAGGATGGCTTGAGGGTGAGTAAAGCTTGGGGTAATTTTCATTTTAAAGTGAACTGATCCTTTAAGTGTAGTGCACAGTATTTGGGTTTTTTTATGGAGCCTCTAAGGGGACATGGGGAAATGATGGAAAAAAATTATGAAATTGGAAGAAAAATTATATTTCAATGTTTTTGTGTTCTCTCTCAGAAGTATTGCATTTCCCTGAGAAACTGCGTTCACTTCCAGAAGCACTGAAATATAGTTTTTCCTCCAACAAAACCGAACGAGTGCAAAGTTTCTCTGAGAACTCAAAAGTTTTGTGAGTGAACGCAAAAGTTTCTTAGGGGAATATTTTCCTCCAACTGCATTTTTCAACCTTTACCATGTCCCTTTAGGGGCTCTGTAGGGTTGCACCCAGTCCCAGACCAGAGTTTTAAATTTTTTCCAATTAAATTTGGAAAATCACTCATTGTTCGTTTTAGTTTGAGAATTTACTAGTTTTGGTTTATTTAGTGTAGCTTTATAGCATATTATGTAACAATTTTCACTCTAAAAAATGCTGGGTTGTTTCAACCCAAATTTGGGTCAAATATAGACAAACCCAATTTAATTAAAAAATGTAACCTAATGGTTGGGTTTGTCCATATATCACCCAAATTTGGGTTAAAAACAGCAAAGTATCCAAATTTAATTAGAAAAAATTAAAAAACCCCGGTCTGGGACAATAGTGTTGTTGCCTTTTTATTTTAGTTAATTTTGTAGTCATGAAACGATATTTTTTTTTTTCTCCCAATTACACTGGTTAATTTAAATGAATAAAAATGTTTTCATTTAGTGTTTAAATTATTTTTCATTGAAGCACAGGTTTATTGCCTTAACTATACCTTAACCATATTTAGCACTCAAAATTGAACTGACGATATATTCTGCTGCATTGTGAATGTATCATTTTACTCTGTATAATTTCTGTGTAGTTCTGATCCTTTTATCTTGCCACCTCCTGTATGAATCTCTTATATTTTCTGGAAACCATGTGGAGGTGATTGTGTGTTTCCGAGAAGCATGTGTCAGCCTTGGCCTCAACAAACACGATTGTCCACTTGATTGCCAAGAATTCATTGGAGTCTAAAGGACTCATTCGGCTATTAACAGTGGCTTTTTTCAATCATTTGCCACTGTTATGTTCCCGTTAAGAGTTTGCTAAATCTGTTACGAGTGGCTCTTCAACGTCAACATAATTGCTTCAAATCTTCACAGTCCAGCAACAAGAGGGCAGGCAGACACTTTACCATAGATGTTAATACATAGAGCCACATTAGCAGCAGCTGCTCATTACTGCAAAATGTCTGTGCATTCCCCATATTGAAGAAGTTATGTAAACACATGAAATGCAATTGACAGATGCGGCAGCAGCAGTCTTTCCCAAGATTTTCACAAGATTTGGTTTGTCATCCATGTCAGACAATTTTGCAATTTGCATATATCAAAATGTATTAGTATTTTTGAGTTTTCCAAGTGAGAATGAAGCTGTGTTCAGGGTTGACTTAAAGGGTTAGTTCACCCAAAAATGAAAATTCTGTCATTTATTACTCACCCTCATGTCGTTCCACACCCGTAAGATCTTCGTTCATCTTCGGAACACAAATTAAGGTATTTTTGATGAAATCTAATGGCTCAGTGAGGCCTCTATTGCCAGCAAGACAGTTAACACTTTCAAATGCCCAGAAAGCTAAAACATATTTAAAACAGTTTGTGTGACTACAGTGGTTCAACCTTTTATAATCGGCCCATCACTAGATATTGTTAAAGTCGTTATTTTGGGGTTTTTGGCACACAAAAAGTATTCTCGTTGCTTGACAATATTAAGGTTGAACCACTGTAGTCACATGAACTGTTTTAAATATGATTTTAGTACCTTTGCATCTGAAAGTGTTACTTATCTTGCTGTCAATGGAGGCCTCACTGAGCCATCGGATTTTATCAAAAATATCTTAATTTGTGTTCTGAAGATGAACGAAGGTCTTACAGGTGTAGAACGACATGAGGGTGAGTAATTAATGTTACAATTAAAATTTTTGGGTGAACTAACCCTTTAAAAGGCCCACCAATGTCTATCACATCATTGGAGAGTTTGTTTCAATAATTCATTTGAATGATTCACTGATTATTTGAACTAAATAAATAATGCACTACTGTTCAAAAGTTTTGGGTTGGTACATTTAAAAAAAAAAAAAAAAATGTTATTTAATGTTTTTTAAATATTGAATGGTAAGTAAGACTGCATTTGTTTGATCAAATATACAGAAAAACAATATTATAACAGTTATAATTATAACAGTCTTCTATTTTATTTATTTATTCATTTTATTTTTAAAAAAAAAAGTAATTTGTGCACCTAAAATTTCTGTGGAAACCGGAATAGCTTTTCAGGATTTTTGGATGAATAGAAAGTTCAAAACAACAGCATTTAATTTAAAATAGAAATATTTTGTAGCGTTATAAATGTCTTTAGTGTCACTTTTGATCAATTTAATGCATCCTTGATAAATAATAACTTCGAAAAGGCACCTTCATTCTGTGCATAAGAAATGCTTCTATTTGGGGTTGGATGAACTTAAAACCAGAGTTTTTTAGACAGTTTGTCAACTAGTGGTTCAGGCAACCCACCGACTAATCGATTATGAAATGAAGTAATTTTCCACATCCTTATGGTAAGGTTCCACACTTCCTTTCATATGAATTTAGTTGCTCTGCGGCAACGCTGAGAACCGCTGACAGGACCGGGGCAAAGCGTTACGCTGGCATGAAGCTCACCTCGCTTTTACTAAACACCCTACTGAAGGCCTGTCAGATTGATGTTCAGAGGCGTTAAAAAGATTTTTCTATTTCTCCCTCATTTTTTCCCCTTGTAAGCTACGGTTATATGATTCACTTTGACGTGATCTAAAGCCTCTCTAAATGTCATGTGTTGATTTTATGGCGATAAGCAATGGCCAAAGACAACCCTGCATGTCGTTGTGCAGTTAAATGATCTATGTAGCAGGTTGCTTTTGCTTAATCTGCCATTTATTGCTCTCTGTTGTATTCGATGCATTTTTCCACCCTCGCTGCAGTGCGAGAGAGTCCCGGATAATTTATCAGGCTCAAAGAATTAAGTAAGCTACATGGCGGCAATGAATTGTTCTGTTACTCTTCACGCCGTCCGTTCCTATTATCTTTCTGCTTTGCTGTAATCCCGCCTATTCTTGGCCCTCCACTTTATGCCGCGTTGGGTTTGACAGCCGTCTTCTCTCGCTCTAAAGCACGAGTGGATATCCAGTGTGTAGGCTGGTGACTTGCTGGCAGAGATGAGCGTTTCATCACATGCTAATTGAGCAATAGATGCTGAGGATAAGTGCATGCTTACGGCAGCGTCTGCTACATTCACCTGTCTCCTCCATTAGAGGCAGGTCTCTCCAGCAGAGGATCACTTTGAGTGGGCCTTTATTTTTTCCTTCATTGCCCTTATTTTCCTCCATTAGCCAGGTTTGTGTGGTTGTTCCTTTATCTCAATCTGACCTCTGAATCCCCTTCTCCATGACCTGTGTTGCAGATATTTGGCTTGTTCTTTAGGCACTACACAATTTGATCCGATTTCAGATCATTTCAAAACAATCCCTGATGCATTTTCAGTCTATAGATTCTGTCATACTAACGTAGGTCTGCTCTGACCTGTCAATACAAACATTATAAGAGGATTTAAAGCCACCATGGAATCAAAAATTGACAGTGTTTTTTGTATTTATGGAATATTTCAGTATTTAATATAAGTGATTCTCTCATGCACATATATTTTTTTTTTTTACTTCATGTGCCTTTGTAATCTATAATCAAAGTAACCTTACCCTCCCTCTTGCAACGACATCTCTTCTCTGATGTGTTTTCTGGCACGATGGTGGGACAGCATGTCTATCACATGAGATCACAGCAATAGCAAACCACGACCATCCAATCAATTCCCCATGGACAAAATCAAGTCCCGCCCTACATTTTTTTTTTTTTTTTTTTTTCTTCTCTAGTTCAGGAAACCATTTCACTCGGATATACGTCACAATAGGGAAGCAAATACTTAAGCAACTTCCGTTTCATGCTGATTTTAATAACCTGTTATGTTGTTTTTATTTAATTTAATTAACCTGCTATTTTATTTCATTAATATTGTTCAATGCCACAAGAGAGTGACCTTAAATTTGCCATTGTCAATCAGAGCACATCTTGTTTTCTTTGTCTTTGTCAACTTTCAAGTGCTACATTGTGTCCTGCAATTGTGATCCATGTGTGTATATATTTTCATGCCACCTCTGTGCTGCATTAAAAAGTATTTTGTGGCGTCATACATGTAATACAAAAGTTATCATTATCAACATGTTATCATTTATTATTATCCGTTTGAATGTTGGTAGACTTTGGAATTGACAGAAGGGATGCTTCTGTTAATCAGCCAGTGCTGTATTCTCAAAATGGCCAAATATTGGCTGACATTTTAGTCTGGGTGAAAGATACTAAATCACCATGGCCTGTGTTTGTTTGTGTTTTTTCAGTGCGGGACCCAAAGGCGACAATATCTATGAGTGGAGATCCACCATCTTGGGGCCTCCAGGTTCAGTCTATGAGGGGGGAGTGTTCTTTCTGGATATCACCTTCTCGTCCGATTACCCCTTCAAGCCACCAAAGGTACAGTATAGAAACATCTCTTCCCTTTTTATTCACTATTTTTAGGTTTTAAAGGGTGCTGTAAGCGATTTCTGAGAATCGTTGTTGAACACTGTTGATATTTGAAATAAACCCAAACAAACACACACCTCCCTTCATTGCCCCGCCCCCAAATTGCACGAATATGCAATGCAAGAGTGGATGTTGCTTTATCATAGCAAAAGTGAAGCAAAATAAAGCTTTGTGAAAAATAAAGCTAAGATGACGAACGACAAAGAAGAACAAAAAATTAACATACAGTACACGAGTATATACAAACCAAAGTTGTAAAGTTGTAAAAAGTGGCACCAGCACACGCTCAAAACCAATGTTACTCACGTATGGAGCAGAAACAACGCAACCTTGTCATCTGTTTTCAAGCCTTCCCACTTAGGGTCTCTCCAGCGGTGGAAAGCTTTTCTAACATGAAGCAGTGTTTTGAAATTGCCCATCACTACATAGTGTTGAATAAAGTAGTTATTTTGTGTTTTTGGCACACAAAAAGTATTCTCGTCGCTTCATAACATTAAGGTTGAACCACTGTAGTCACACAAACGGTTTTAAATATGTCTTTAGTACCTTTCTGGGCATTTAAAAGTGTTAATTATCTTGCTGGCAATGGAGGTGTCGCTGAGCCATCGGATTTTATCAAAAATATCTTAATTTGTGTTCCGAAGATGAACGAAGGTCTTACGGGTGTGGAAAGACATGAGGGTAAGTAATTAATGACAGAATTTTCATTTTTGGGTGAACTAACCCTTTAAGTGAATGATACATGAAATACTTGCCAAAAGAAGGCATTTTAGAAGACAGAATAATCATGGTTTTGAACCTGCATAGGCAGCTCATTAGGCTTCATAACAGGCTCTCAATCTAAATGCAAAATCAAATGGATTGGAATGTATTTAGAAGCACTTCAGAGTGAATCTTGAAACTTGTTCTTGAATATGGGACAGAGCTTAAAACAGCTGTATCAGCCATTTGGTACTGTTCTTGTGATTATAAATTCATAAATCTAAGTCTCATGACATTTCTAACATGTAAATGTAAATGATCAGTTCAGCATAATCTAACAATGTTAGATGTTTTGCTCAATTATTATTGGTGTTCAGTTATTAATAATGGTTCTTATTATTATTATTAATGTTGAAAACCATTTTTCCTGTTTGATATTTTGTTAACAGAAATGGAAATCTCAATGCACAGCATTTATTTGAAATGGAAAACTTTTGTAACATTATAAATGTCTTTACTGTCACTTTTGATTTAATGTGCCCTTGCTGAATAAAATTATTGATTTCTTTTTTTTTACCCCAAACTTTTGACCAGTAGTGTAATTTGTAATGGAAAAATCTATTCTATGCCATGCTATACTATAATAGTAAAATACAAAATAGAAGCATTTTCTCAAGTAGACACTTTAAGTTGAACCCATCTTTGTATGTGTGCTTTGCTATTATTAGCCTATAGTTGGTCACAAAAGAGCAGTGGCCTTTAATTAAGATTTATTAGGTCTACCAAGGACGTTCTGTAATGGATCATTCAGAACAGGTATTGACCTCTGTTAAAATACCTCAAGGATAATGTGATGCTGAACGATTGTGTTTGTCTGCTATTTTGTGTGCTGGATGGCTGTACATACTCCTTCCGAGCACTGGCTATTTCCAGCGTAAAGCAACTAGCGAGATGCCGACAGGCCGCAATGTGGTTTAGGGAAGCTGATTTACTCCTGCTCGGGCTATAAAGGTGAAAGTGTCAACCACGCCATCTCGGATTAATTAGCATCCGAATCTCCTTCCTCAGCATGTTTGGGAATTTGCACCACTCTGAGTGGCTCTTCGCCTCAGTCTGGCCCTCATCTAGACCGTCAGCGGCATCTGTAAACAACAAGTTTATATAAAGCTCATGGGCTGGTGGGGGCTCTTTGTTCAGATCAAGCCACTGCAAAGCTCTAATCCACTAATTATAAACAGGATTCATCCTCTGCGGTGGATGCCGGGCAGAGCCGGCGGCCCACACCCCCTCATTCTTTTGTCACCAGATGAAACGCAGAGCAACTTGGGGGCCGATCTCGCCTACGTTCGTTTAGGGTCGGTGCTCTGTGAAGTCGCTGCCTGCTCTCACTCGCTGAATGGTGTGGCTTGGTTTGTGGTCCACTAATCTGTGCTTTT
Organism: Ctenopharyngodon idella; assembly: GCF_019924925.1. Lineage (NCBI taxonomy): Eukaryota > Metazoa > Chordata > Actinopteri > Cypriniformes > Xenocyprididae > Ctenopharyngodon > Ctenopharyngodon idella. Next base: position 7,078,495 of record NC_067228.1, on the reverse strand, counting down.
GTGAATGAGTCTCTCTGTCTTTGGAAGCAGGGTGGAAAGGACAGGGAGACAGGCGTTTCTTCCTAAAAGTCTATCTAGAAATAAGAGTATCGATTAAGTCGAGCTGTAAAAGGCTCTAATGCATTGGCTTGTTTACAGAGCAGTTTGGTTGGGTCATTATGTGCCTTTAAAAAGAGATCTTTCTCTTTTAGTTTGTCTTGTCTCTTTTTTTATTTCTGTCTGTCTGTAAGAATCTCTAAAACCCCACCTGACTGTCCTACACAGATAGCTGTGTTGCTAAGCTAATTATGCTATTACTGTACCTAATAAGCATAAAAGGGTGATAATTCAATAAAGATCTGATCATGGCCTTGATCAACTTTCAATTGGATTCAACCTTCAGCAAGTTCACTAGCAGTCATATATCTTTGAACTTAGAAAAAGAAGTTAGTTGTTTTTTAAATAAAATTGTCAGACTGACTGATCAGATAAAAAAATAGTGCTATGTAGTGTGTGTGTGTGTGTATATATATATATATATATATATATATATATATATATATATATATACACACACACACACACACACACACACACACACACACACACACACACACACACACACACTACAGCATAAATGAGTACACCCCCTATGAACAAATACAAAAGATGTATTTTCTTTATGATCACTAATACAATTCATGGAAAGATGGCAAAACTAAAATGTATTAAACATATACATAATAAAATCTGAGAAATGTGTCGTTAATAGCCATAAAATAAGTAAATTACCAATTTTGTTTAAATTAAGGATTGCAGAAATGAGTACACCCTAGATTTAATTCAACAAATCTATAATATTCTAGCACTTAATATGCCCTCCTTAATTTTGAATAACTGCTCTGACCCTTCTTGGCACAGAGTGTACAAGTTCATGACAAATTGTCACATCTGTCCTGTTTAACTCCTGGATGATGAGCTCCTTAAATGCCCTGATCTTTAATGGGGAGTGTTGCTCAACTCGTCTCTACAGAATCCCCCACAGGTGCTCAAGGGTGTTAAGATTGAGTGCAATACATGTCCACAGAAGGTTTTTCACCTTGGGAGAATGCATATCCTCATTGTCATGTTGAAAAAATGCCCAACAATGCAGGGAATGAGGAAAAGGTAACATCATCTGTTTCAAGTTTGTTTATTAAATTACACAGTGGTGTGGGAATTCATGACAGCATTGATAAAGCACAACTCCCTCACACCTTCAGCACTCATACATCCCTATATAAGAGCTTTACTACCACTGAACTTCACTGTGGGAACCAGGCACTTCTCACTGTACTCCTCCTCTAGCAGCACCATAACATTTTGGATGATGTTAGATCCAAAATGATTGATTTAGTCTCATGAGACCAGAGTATTGATTCCCAGAATCTATATTTTGTAAATATGGGCTTTGAAAATGGCTAACTGACTTTATTGTGCTTTGGCTACAGTAGGTAGTTCCAGTGAGAACAACAACCATGCATGTCATTTCTGCAGGCTGCATCTTACTCTGTGAGATAAACAGTCACTCTTTTCATAACTTTTGCTGGCTCTGAGACACTCGCTTGGTATTTCTCCTGCTCTTTGTCTAGCAAAAAAATCCCTCATCACTAAATGAAAGCTTAAAATGAAGGCCTTTTCACAAGTCCATTGTTTTTGAATTCCTGTGTTACTTTTGCTATATTTTCACACTTAAACAATGATTTGGTAATCCTCTTGTACCACTGTCCTCTTTTGTGCTAAGAAATAAGTCTCCTGACAGTTCTCTCACAAGTGCTTCCATTGTTGTCAGCATTAAGTCTGAGAATGATTCAGTGGCCTATATAACACTTTTAATTGTCAAGAAATTACTTCTTTAAATGTTTTAGTTCAACATACTTACCTGTTGATCAAACATTGCCTTAAACTTACACCAGAAAATTTATTTAGTTTTATTTAGTAACTTTTAGGAGGGTGTACTCATTTTTGCTACACAACATTTTATCACCTTGATAAGAAAATCTCATTTTCCTGAATAATTTTGACATGCTTCTTTGGTAATTGATTAAGCAGGCTTGCTGGAACATTATATCTCTAAAGAACCCTAACATGTCTTCTAAGTAATTGAGTAATTGCTGACTTTCAGAAGTTTTAGAGGGGGTGTACTCATTTATGCTGTGCACTGTATATATAATATGTGTATAAATTATGGTAATAACAGCAGTATTGGGGATAGTTATTCTTTTTATTAAAAAGTGCAATATCAAATTAATATAAAATGTTTGTTTTTAATAATTTATATTAATATAATTGTTAAATTATTATTATTTTATCATTAATATTAGATATTTAAATTCTTAGAAAAAAATGCATATTTTTTCTTTTTATTTTACAGTCCTCTTCCTCATGTACATACTAGGTACAGTAATTACAATAACTGGGTACTAACCCTAAACCTACACCTAAACCTAACCTTAACCCCTGTAGTTAACTTATATTACCCAGTATTTTCTTAGGTAAGTACACTTTAAGTACATGCAAGTACATGTACTGTTTAAAAAAGTGCAACCATTCATTTTTATATAAATATTCTTATGTAAGTATATTTACATTCAACATTTCTGTTAACTTGCCAACCATCTTGGATTAATATTTCTGCTTAAATTCAATTCAGGAATGCTTCACAAAGGGATGTTCAAAACAGTAAATATTATTTGTTATTTCAAGCTATGTTAGTGTGTGGGATTTTTTTTTTTATGTTTATGATATTAGGTTAGGATAAAAATATCCTATCAGTATGTTTTTTCAGGTGTGAAATGTATTTCTCTGTATTGTTTGCCTAAATGTGACTAAAAAGGCCATCTTAGAAGGCAGCTGCCCACCTTCAGGAACAGTCTTTGCATTGGTAGTGTGCCTTAAAATGCTATAGGCAGCTCACTAGGTTTTTCTCTTCATAGGGGAGTGTCATGAACTCTCTCTTGTTTTGTTTCCCAGCGTTGTCCGTGAGGCCTCACACTGGCTGCCTGTGTCATGCTGGCTGTGTTTTCGACCGAGTCGGACTCCGAGACCACCGTGTTCATACAATACCCACATTGTGCCAGGCAGGCATGGTTATTTTGGTCGCTCGGTTTATGCTGCATCATGTGACGGACGTCTTAGTAGCTGCTGCAGGGGGCAGAGTGAGCAAACAAGAAGTGCTCTTTATGTGCTAAAGGAGCAGACTAATGCATGACCCGGACTACTTCTTGACCCTTATCCGGCAGACTGGGCCCTCCCACAATACCGCCATCAGTTGTGTCCCGCTGGTCCTGTAAGCCAGGGCTATAAGTCGTCAATACTCCAGATAAGGGCTACTGACACACAGTTGGGAAGCTGGGTCAGGTTAAGCTTGCTTGGCTCTCTTGTCTCACTGGATCAATAGCTTTCAGGATTCAGCCCTGGTTTCTGAGAGCACTGTTAATGAGAGTGAAAGCTGTGATCCAGCTCTCAAAAGCCCCCTCTATAACGAAAGCCCTGTTACAGCGCATCCAGAGTATTAAAGTGTGGTTCTGGACTGGTGAGCTAACATCAGCCCTTTTTAGATAGACTTGTTTTGTGATCGTTTTGGTTTCCTCCTGTGCAGGTCACGTTCCGTACGAGGATCTATCACTGCAACATCAACAGTCAGGGTGTGATCTGCCTGGACATCCTGAAGGATAACTGGAGCCCAGCTCTGACCATCTCGAAGGTCCTGCTTTCCATCTGTTCTCTGCTGACAGACTGCAATCCAGGTGAGTACAGCAACTCAAGGCTTAGAAGAAAAATGTTCCAAGCCTTAAGCCTAGAAAAAAATTACGAGGACAGTTGGTTAATAGGAGAGTTGTTTGAGCTGTAACACCAGAAATGAAAATTCATGTACTGTGCCTCAAACCTGTATGACTTTACTTTCTTCTGTGGAGCACAAAAGAAGATATTTTGAAAAATTTCTCAGTGAATGGAAATAAATGGGGTCTGGTGTTGTTTGGATCCAAATGACTTTCAAAACATCATCTTTTGTGCTTATCGTTTTCTGTTTATCTGCAAATTCATGTTCTTGCAGAGCATTGCGATGTTTACTCTCTTATTACTCTCACTTAATGCATGATTCCTTTACTCAGATTCACCATGACATACACGCACCAGATAAAATAAAAATCAGTTGATTAGAAAATGAATCTGACCATGTGAAATTTTTCCTATTCATTTGCGCTTTTAAAAGGTTTATGTTTTTGACTGAAGGCCCTGGGTGTCCAATCCTGCTCCTGGAGAGACCCCTTCCTGCAGAGTTTAGCTCTTTCCTGCTCCAACACACCTACCTGGATGTATCTAGTAATCCTAAAGACCTTGATTAGTCGGTTCAGGTGTGTTAAATTATGGTTAGGTTAAACCAGAGATGGTCTTATTATTGGGAGATATGAGAATCTGTGGCTCTACCATTGGAGAAACCGTAACGGCTAACTTGGATCACGTGCGCCTTGATAACCAATCACATTACAGCCTTAACGACGTCATTGAATTTCGTTGAATTTCGAGTTGTGCGACAGTCAGTCGCTGTTTGCGGATACCATAGAAATTAATGAGTCGCGCAATTGTCCATGACTTCTCTTATTAAACAGATTTTTTTTTTTTTTTTTTTGCTTAGCTGATGGGCTGTCGATTCATTAAATAAGCTATTTCCTCACAAAAGCGGTTTATTCAGCACAGTGAAGACTCTTCTCCATTATCATCCATTAAAAAGAAACAACCACTTGTCTCCTTCACTTAATACCACAGCGTTAGCAGGCGTTACGCTTTTTCAGCTGAGGTTGCAGGCTTGCCTTCAAGCGGCTTTGGTTGAACTCTGTAGGAAGGTGGGCCTCCAGGAGCAGGATTGGACAACCCTGCTTTAGGACCTTCAGTCAAGTCCTGAAGCACAGACTTAAAGGATTAGTTCACTTCTGAATGAAAATTTCCTGATAATTTACTCACCCCCATGTCATCCAAAATGTTTCTTTCTTTCTTCAGTCGAAAAGAAATTATGGTTTTTGAGGAAAACATTCCAGGATTTTTCTCCATATAGTGGACTTCACTGGGGTTCAACGGATTGAAGGTCGAAATTGCAGTTTCAGTGCAGCTTCAAAGGGCTCTATGCGATCTCAGACGAGGAATAAGGGTCTTATCTAGCAAAACGATTGGTCATTTTCCGAAATAATAAAAATGTATATACTTTTTAACCGCAAATGCTCGTCTTGCACTGTTTCGCCACACATGACGTAATCACTTTACAAAGGTCACTGAAACTGCAATTTAGACCTTTCACCTGGTGAACCCCACTGAAGTCCACTATATGGAGAAAAATCCTGGAATGTTTTCCTCAAAAACCTTAATTTCTTTTCGACTGAAGAAAGAAAGACATGAACATCTTGGATGACATGGGTGTGAGAAAATTATTAGGAAAATTTAATTCTGAAGTGAACTAATCCTTTAAGGAGGATCGGAAAAATAAATTCAGATATATTCCGCAAAATATACATTTTTACACTGACAATGCCTCAAACGGGCAGAATCAGGAGCAGAGAGTGATTGAAAATACAGCAGTGGCTGTATTGTCAAATATTAATAACTGATTTTGTTGTAGTCAATGTTTTATTTTTTATTTTTTTACCTTTGAGGTTTTTTTTTCATAGTAAAATAAAACCTGTAGCTGTAGTTTGCCACTTTTGCCAAATAATTTTGTCAGATAAATACCTTAACCAAGTTAGTGTTGTTTTTTTTGTTTTTTTCCCTTCATATTTAAAATATTTAAAAAATATAAAATATTTTCCTCATATTTTGATCATTTAATCAAACTTTTAAAAACAAATTTCCCCTCTGGATTTCACTTTTGGTCACTACTGTCGATGGGCAAATAAAGATAAATGAAAATTAAACTGGCAAAAAATATATTTATTTAATTTGATACACATTATGCCAGCAGAGACTAACCCTGAAATCAAATGAAAAATTATTGTTTGAATAGCAAAGAATCTCAACCCTAAAAAATGTCCAACATTAATTGAAATAAAGCTGAAATAAAATAAAAAATATTAGATGAGAAACTCAAAAATACTTGAATTAGACTTTTTGCCTTGTCAAAATGTTGTTTTGGCAACTAACTGAAGGAAAAAAATAAAGCTAAATAAAAGGATTTAAAAAAAAAATACAATAAAATAGAAATAAAAGCATGTAATAAAATTACTAAAACTTAAACTAAAATTAAAATGGAAACGAAAATATAAAAATAAAGGCTAATTCAAAATATTAATAAATACTATAATAGTATATAAAAAATACTAAAATAACACTGCCTACATTTTGTTAAGTGAATTCCTTGAATCTAGAAAAGATTGATGACATTTATTTATGAATGATGTTGAAACTGATGACTAAACTTCAGTCTTGATGTTGCATGTGTCTAGTCATGTTCATTTAAGGTCTTCATTGTTGTGTTGCTTGAAGTAAGTGAAAACCGACCTTTCGGAACAGGCCTACAGTTTCGAATCCTCTGTGAAGCCGTCACCATGTTTGTCTCAAACATCTCTGACATTGTTGTGTCAGCTGAGTCAGCACATGACAGATGTGTCTGTTGAATCCCACACAGCTCTTTCATTTACACTCAAAGATGGCTCACTTCCCACTGCTCTCTCTCTCTCTCTCTCTGTGTCCTTCCCAGCGCCTGTCTGCGTCTTTCAGAATACTGTGTTCTCGCTGACTCCTGGGTATAAGAATGTCTCACTTTTTTTTTTTTTTTTTTTTTCCGTTCTTCTTTCTTTTTCCCCTCTCGTCTCTCAGCGGATCCTCTGGTGGGAAGCATAGCTACTCAGTACCTGACCAACAGAGCAGAGCATGACAGGATAGCTCGACAGTGGACCAAGAGATACGCCACATAGACGGTGGGCCGCTGACACCTAGACCCCGCTCAACCCCTATCCACCCCCTTCTTCCCAGCTTCCCTTTGTCCACCCCTCCTTCCCACACTCTTCTCCACCGCCGCCCCAGTTTCCATCACCCACAGGAGTGTAAAGATCCAGGAGAGGCAACTTTACAACGTGCAACAAATCTTTATAGCCTTTACAATACGGACTTCTGTGTAAATGTCATACTGATTCTACCCCGTGTTTTTACCCGATACGGACTGGGAGCGCAGACAGGACCCGCCAAGGTGTAAAGGCTGCCGGAGTAGAATTTTGTAGCTGTAGATTTAGTTCTGTTTAAAAGCCTACTTGCAAGTCTTGCTTCTTTGGGATATAAAAAATGTATTTTGTGATGTAATAAGGAAAATGTTCCTAAAGTCAACCAAATATTATGGTGCATTTTAGCCTAATTCATTATCTGTATGAAGTCAAAGAAAACTACAAAAAAGATTAAAAAAAAAAAAGAAAAACATGCTGTAGATTATTAGAAATGATGTCATTTATATGAGACCCACGCTCATTTCCAGTTCTGTGGTACATGCTGTTGTGAATCTGTTATACCTTTGTCAGTTTGTAATGAAGCGATCTCATTGAACGTTTTGTAGCTCAGCTGAAATGAGCAACCACTGTAAGATCCCCTCAAACACAATAAAAAAAACAGTCCCCGGGTGAAGTGTTTGTGTGCTGTTTTCTACACCGGTATTAAGATCCCATTAGTTCAAAAGTGGCGGACTCATGTGTCAAAAACGCTTCCATTTCAAAAGTTTTAAATTAATACTATTAAGACTATCAAAAGTGATGGTAAAGACACTGATAATGTTAAAAAAAATTCCAAAAATGCATCACTGTTTCCACAAAAATATTAATCAGCACAGTACTGATAATAATAGATGTTTCTTGAGCAGGAAATCATCATATTAGAATGATTTCTGAAGAATCATGTGACACTGAAGACTGTAATAATGATGCTTTGTCATCACAGGAATAAATTACATTTTAAAATATATTCAAATAGAAAACAGTTATTTTAAATTATAATGAGATAATATTCATAATGATTCATAAAATTACTGTTTTTACTATATTTTTGATCAAATACATGCTTTCAGAAATATTACCGACACCAGAATTTTGAACAGCCACATTTGTAAACATGCCATAATTACTTTATTACTTTATTTTAAATTCTTTATAAGGGCTTTATTTGGCTTTTACCCTTTTTCCTAACATTTATCAATGCATTTTAGGGCTATATTTAACCCCTTTTAAACCACAGCTACCTGCACATATGCCTAATTTTTTTCAAAGGTTACATAAAATAATAGAACAAAGGACTGAGCAGGCATTTTCCTCACACTTCTTAAATATGAGGCATTTTCTGTTGTGTTCAGTGACATTTGGTTCATTTTCACCCTGTTCATTTTCACGCTGACAACTAATGACATCCCCAGGTAAAGGAGCATTTCACACAATTTCTACCTAGGTTCTACCTTAATATAATAAAGCTAGGAGAATAGTTTTTGTGCACCAAAAAAAACAAAATAATGACTTTTCAACAATATCTAGTGATGGCCGATTTCAAAACACTGCTTCGAAGCTTTACGAATCGAATCAGTGGCTCGGAGCGCCAAAGTCACGTGATTTCAGCAGTTTATCCGTTTGATAGGAGATCCGATTCACTAATTCGAAACAAAAGACTCGTAAAGCTCAGAAGCAGTGTTTTGAAATCGCCCATCACGAGATATTTTTGAAAAGTTATTTTGTTTTTTTGGCGCACAAAAAGTATTCTTGTCGCTTTATAATATTAAGGTAGAACCACTGAACTCACACGAACTGTTTTAAATATGTTTTAGTAACGTTACCTTTATGGATCTTGAGAGGTTCGATGGCTTTGCTCTCAATAGTGGCCTCACTGAGCCATCGGATTTCATCAAAAAATATCTTAATTTGTGTTCCGAAGATGAACGAAGGTCTTACGGGTGTAGAACGACATGAGGGTGAGTAATAAATGACATTATTTGGGTGAACTAACCCTTAAACCACGCATTGCGGTGTCAAACTTGTACAGTGTGAAAAAAAACATGTGTTTTTAGAATGTTACAACTAGATGCTTAGCAACTGATTGCGTGTTATTATATTCAAACGCTTTGGGCAGACACGGAAACACCGCGCAATGTAGCCTATATAAACAGTCGTTTCTGCGTATGATAGGAAACACGTCAAACGACGATGGAAAAAGCAAGAATTGGAGTGAAGAAGAGACCGTTTCATTCTTAACTTTTATATTTCGAAAAGTTCACTCCGAAAAACTTAACATTACAGTCAGATATGTTGTAATATGAGGACGCGCAATGCTAAAGCCTTTACGTAAACAGGTCACGTGCTGCATTTGTCCAGTCAGTAACACTGACACCGCAAATATTCAAATACGGACTTTAAACCGGGGTTTAAGAATGTGAAATGTGAAATGGAAGCTTATGATTACCCAGGATTAACTGTTAACCACGAGTATATTATGAACAGTGTGAAACGTGAATAAAGGTAACCCAGGATGACCCAGGGTTAACTATTTCAAGTGTGAAAACACTATTGATTGCATAAAAATATTGTGTTCTGTATCGCATGGGAAAAAATGTTATTCCACAGTTTCTTTATATCTTTTAATCTTTATAATCATCACAATTAAAAACAAACAAAAAAAAACAGTTGTTTATACACAGTTTTAAAATGGCATTCCCATACAAATCACTAAATTATAAATTATATTAAGGAAAAAAAGCACTAATTAATTGACTGTAAATAGGTTGATTGTTCTGCAGGAACAGGCACATTTATTTTTCTTAACTTTATAATTTGTTATATATTTTTTTTTAATAAATATTAGGCAATGGCCCTGGAAGTATACCTGATGGTCTCTCAGTCCTGGTCATGGTTTTATGAAATGTAAAAAAATCATGGCACTGGCAAAATATCTACTGTAACAATGAAATGCTTGTATACAGTTTGCTTGCAAATCATTTCATCAGAATATATGGTTCTTTTTAAATGGCCAACAATGGAGAAACCAGCTTACATAATGATGTAGCCAAAACTAACCAGCCAAACCCTGAACTCTTTAGTTTCCTCTAATGTATGGCTGACACAAGCAGCTGTCCATCAAAAACTATCGTTTTGAGAAAACTTCCTCTTCATTTAGGGTCATATTAGTTCACAGCTGACTCGTGGACTTGCTCACTCCACAAAGCACGTGGGTATGACATTCATTAGCACTGTTATGTCATTTTTGGCATCCATGAAGGGGTCACTTGGTAATCTTGTGTACATCTCACATTCATATTGGCTCTGCCTTCTGAATGTTTCTACAGTCAGATTGAGATGAGTTTTTTTTAGGGTCGCTCCCAAAAGAACATTGGTCTCGACTCGTTTTCTCTTTCGCTGTGAGTGAACTGAGATTCATTCTGACCTGTGTTGATAGTGTCAGATTTACACCCAGGGGGGCAGGGGAATGCGAACTGCTGTCTGACCCAACTTGAATGTTTGCAGCCCCCTGGTGGCACCTTTCTTAATCACACTTAGCTGGGAGGGTGATAGAGATCGACCCAGTGTCCTGTAGGGATTGATTATTTTATTGGTTGTCAATTATTAGTTGCTCATCCGTTTTATGATGTGGTGATGTTTTTCTAATTTTGTGAGTCCCAATGGAATCTCTAAGGCTGTGTTGGAGTACTAGCTTGCTTACCTGAATTCTACACACCGTATACTGCCTATTATGCATTATACGCAACAATAAATGCACATGGCCTCATGTTACATGAGTGCAGTCCAATTATTATCTTCATATGTATAATATATATATATATATATATATATATATATGTATATATATATATATGTATATGTATATATATGTATATGTATATATATGTATATGTATATATATGTATATGTATATATATGTATATGTATATATATGTATATGTATATATATGTATGTGTGTATATATATGTATATATATGTATATGTATATATATGTATATGTATATATATGTATGTGTGTATATATATATATATATATATATATATATATATATATATGTGTGTATATATATGTGTATATATATATATATATATATATATGTGTGTATATTTATATGTATGTATATAAAGATAATAATTACCTGTGTCATATATATATATATATATATATATATATATATGACACACACACAGTATTATTGCTGTCAAACGATAAATCGTCATTAGTCGCATCCAAAATATAAGTTTGTGTTTACATGATATATATGTGTGTATTGTGTATATTTATTATGTATATATAAATACACACACATGCATGTATATATTTAACAAAAATATTAAAATATTTGTATATATGATATAAATTATATATAAATATAAATATATATGTATGTGTGTGTATTTATATATACATAATAATTATACACAATACACACATATGTTTTTTTTTTCCAAATATATATAATCAAAATAATAAAAAATAATTTAATTCTTACAATTAAAATAATATATAATTAGAATTAAAATAATATATAATTCGAATTTATAATTAAAATAGTCTTTTTAATGATGATATAGTTATAGAATTATATAATGAAAATAATATAATTTATTAAATAATTTCCATCTATTTGAAATAAATGCTATTTGTTCTTTGGAACTTCATATCAAAGAATCATGTAAAAAAAAAAAAAAAAAAAATATATATATATATATATATATAATCAGGTTTCCACAAAAATATTACACAACACACACACACACATGCTAAATATGAAGAAATAAAATTCTATGTATACATTTTTTTTATTATTATTATTTATTTGTATTTTGTTTCATTTCTTATTTTATTTACATTTATTTACATTATATACATTTTACTTATATTTGCATTTTTGTCTTATATTAAATAATATAATTTATTTTATTTTATTTATAATTTATTTGTTTTTAGTAGATGAGTTGGATTGGATAGTTGACTGTTAGAAAAAAAAGTCAAAAAATGTCCAGCAGTGAATTCCTTTAATGCTGTTTCTATTTGTGTTATTTTGATGACTTCACTATTTTTCTAAAATATGGAAAATGGTAATTAATTGTTAATGAAGGACCTGTTGGAAACTGAGAACTGGGTCTTTATCACATGGCCACACGAGGGAGACAAACCATGACATCTATTCCTCTCGCTGACAATGTTCTGTTTATATATATATATATATATATATATATATATATATATATATATATATATATATATATACTCATTTCATTGATCCCAAGAGAGATCGGTCTCATTAAATGACCTGTGGCAGGTAGAATGTGAAATAGTGCATTAAGGGAAAGATTAGTGTCATGTCCATGGCTGATGAGAAGGGTGGAATATTGATTAAGCACCCACACACACCTACTTAAAAACCAGCGGCGTGTCATAAACAGCCTCAGATTCAGTGAATAATGAGACGGGATGCTCTGCTGTGATCAGGGCAGAGAGGACAGACATGACCTCCATCTTGATTTATGTCTATTAGAGTAAAAAGTGAGATCTCACTCTAACCTCTTCATCCCTACAGAAATCCCTTTGACCTTGAGGTGTTATGAATGAGGATTTTCCTAAGGTGCTTTGTTTATCAGATGTTTTCTGTGTGGCATTGTTGATGTTACCGTATATGTGTGATGGTGTGCACCTACGTCTGTTTTCTGCCCCTGGTGCTCAGATGTGTCCTAGAGTTTAATCAAGTTTACCAAAGCAATAACCCGCTCAAGACTGTACATTTTTGTGACAGAAAGCTTCTTGGTAAAACCACTGTAACAGACAGTCACAGCTTTGTTAAATAGTTTCAAATTCATTGGCAACACTTTACAGTATTGTTCAGTTTGTTCAGCATTAGTTACCATAAACTAACAATGAACAACTTTCTACAGCATTTGTAATAGTAATTTATAAATATACTATTTGTTGTAAATTCATGTTCATAATACATTAACTTATATCGGTGACCCTTTACAATAAAGTGTCAATTGTTAATATTAGTTAATGCATTATCTGACATCAACTAACAATGAGCAGTATTTAACATTATAACATTGTAAAGTGTTAGCACTTATTAGTTTAAACAACTTGAAATTTAAAATTTATTAGTATATGTAGAAATGAACATTAACCAAGATTAATGTTGTAAACATTTTTTCTTCATATTTAATGGATTAACTGTGTTAATGTATTATTATTATTATTATTATTATTATTATTTATTAATATATTATTATTGTTATTAATAATTAACTATATTAGGTAAAATATGTTTTAAGTATTATTATTATTAGGGAATTCAATTAAAATGTTTTTTTTATTATTGCTATTATTAATGATTGTTTATTGTTATTATGATATTTATTGTTAATATTATTATTATTATTATTATTATTATTATGATTAATTAACTATATTAGATGAATTAGTTTATTATTAATATTAATGGATTATTTTGATTTGAATTATGTAAAAAGTATGTTAGTTTTATTGTTATTAGTATTTATTGTTAATATATTATTATTGATATTAATAAACTATATTCAGTGAATAAAATGTATTATTTATGAATTCAGTTGATTTAAAAACGTTATTATTTTATTATTATTATTATTATTACTATTATTATAATTAATGATTGTTTATTGTTAATATTTATCATTAATAAAGTATTCTAATTATTGTTAATAATAATATTATTATTAATAATGAATTATATTGATTTTAATTATATTGAATGGGTTATTATTATTAATTAATTATTGTTGTTTATTGTTAATATTTTATTGTTATTATTAATGAAATATATTTAGTGGGGGAAAAAAACATTTGTATTATTATTAATGTATTCAAGTGGTTTAGAAAATGGTTTTGTTATTATTATTAATATTAATGATTATTAATGATTGTTTATTGTTAATATTATTGTTTTTATTAGTAGTATTAATGAATTATATTGATTTTAATTATATAAAAACAGGTTATTATCAGAGTAAGCAGTTCTTTTGCTATAGTTCATTAGCCGAACAAAAGCTGCATAGTGACTTCATATATTCATTTACAGTTAGAAGTCTGTCTTTATCCCTGTTTTATGATGCCTCATCTAATCAGAGTCAGAACTATCTGTTTCATAAGAAGGGTTAACGTCCTTTAAGCTGATTTCCTTAAGCTATCATTACATTCTCATAAGCAGTGTTCTGGCTATTAACCCCTCTTTTCCCGTGTTAGTTAATACCTTTGAGACAAAGGAAGGGGGTGGAGGCGTTCCGTCAGTGAGTTCAAGTGTGTACAGGCCTGTGAACGCGAGCCGCAGCGATAGGGGCGTTGCAGGCCTCTTGTGTGCGGTTACAAGTGGAGAGCACAAAGGCTTAATTGAGATGAAGTGAGCCGTGGATTAGTATGGGTGCTGGAAAATGCCCTCATCCTGACTGACAATAGAGGCCCTCTGACAGGGGCCCGTCGGCTGCGACTACCCGGCCTCCTCTTTTGTTTTTCAAGGACCTGTGTGTTTGCCTCCTCCAAACCACACAGCATTTGCCCAGCAGACGATTCTTAAGTGTTGTAACCGTGTCTAAATTAGGCTGTATGTGAGTGAGTGTGGTAATCAGATTCGGTTTGTTGGTTTTTCATTAAGCAAATAGGGGGAAAAAACTCAATGTTCCTAAAGATATGAAATTTAATTTTGTTTAGACAAATGCAATATCCACAAGAGGAAAAGGAATGTTTATATAATTGACCACAATAATTTAGACCAGGGCTTATTGTCACACAGAGAATCATATTTCAGCTATAAGGGATTGAGTCAAAAGTCCATTTGCAGTGGTTTACATGATGGTTTTAAACATGCATTACCATTCAAAAGAAGTAATTTATGCAAGTATGGAAGAAAAATAATGACATTTGAAACAAAAAAGCATGTTGAAGTGCAATAATAGAAAATAAAATCCATTGCATTAACAATGCATGCATTTTTGCATTTTCAGGGCTAGCAATTAAAGCAATTAGAATACAGTAAAAACAGCAATTACTCCAGACTTCAGTGTCACATGATCTTTCAGAAATCATTCTAATATCCTGATTTAATACTCAAGAAGCATTTCTTGTTATTATCAATGTTGAAAATAGTTGCTTAATAGTTTTGTGGAAAGCGTGATACATTCTTTTCAGGATTCTGGATAGAAAGTTCAAAAGGCGCATCATTTATTTGAAAAAGTAAAGAAATTATTAATGTTACAAATGATTTGTCACTTCTGATCGATTTAATGTGTGTTTGCTGAATAGAAGTATTTATTTCTTTACAAATATTCTTATGCTGACCCAAACTTTTAAACCATATGTAGAACAAAAACAGTCATAAAATAGAATAATTGTTGTTGCTTTTGGGAAAGGCTGTTTTACATAAATATTAAAACATTTTGATGTAATTTTATGGAATTTATTCATTTAAATAATTAAATTAATAATTTCTATTGGCTATCACAACATTTTGTTACCTTTGCTTCATGAATTTTGCATTTAAGAATTGTTTTAAATGATGCTACACTGTAAAAAAAAAAAATAATTTTCATGATTTGTTGTCACATTTTTTCTTTTGTCAAATCAACTTGGATAATTAATGTGGTTTTGAGTTTCTGTTGATTAAACTAGTCACCTTCATTGTATTAACTCAAACTTTTAATTTCAATGAACTCAAAATATTAAGGCAACCAGGTAACTTTAAGTTAAACCAATTATTTTTTACAGTGTACAAATAGACCAGCCTATTAGGCTGTTGAAGTTCCCAATGTGACAGCATGCCCTGATATTAAGTCAAATTGTTATGATGTGTGTTCATTTTTGATATGCATATTTTAGTAATGTTCAATAGCATTTTTTGTAGTCAAGACCTTAAAGGATTAGTTTACTTTCAAATTAAATTTACCCCAAGCTTTTCTTTCTGATGAACACAGTCAGAGAAATATTAATAAATATCCTGATGCATCCGAGCTTTATAATGGCAGTGATAGGGTTCAACGAGTATGAGCTGAAGAAAGTGTCTCCATCCGCATCCATCCATCATAAACGTACACGGCTCCGGGGGTTTAATAAAGGCCTTCTGAAGCAAAGTGATGCGTTTGTGTAAAAAAAAAAAAAAATCCATATTTAACAAGTTATGAAGTAAAATATCTAGCTTCCGCCAGACTGCCTTCCGTATTCAGCTTACGAAGAAAGTGTAAACTGGCGTCACGTCAGTTAAGTTTTTTTCCGTAAGTTGAATAGGGAAAGCATAGGACGTAGTGTAAGCTTTTTAAACTGAGAGAGTTTTACACTTTCTTCCTAAGTTGAATACGGAAGGCGGTCTGGCGGAAGCTAGATATTTTACTTCATAACTTGTTAAATATGGATATTTTTTTACACAAACGCATCACTGCCACTATAAAGCTCGGATGCGTCAGGATATTTATTAATATTTCTCTGATTGTGTTCATCAGAAAGAAGAAAGTCATATACACCTAAGATGGCTTGAGGGTGAGTAAAGCTTGAGGTAATTTTCATTTGAAAGTGAACTAATCCTTTAAGGTCTGTTTTTATACGGAAACTGAATGTTAAACTTAACATGCCCAAAGTGTGGCAAGACCAAATCTCCTTTGCTTTTTAGGTTAGATAAGTACAATTGGCTTTTACATAATATTGTATTAACACATTTAAAAGTTGTGTGTTCCATCAGTAATACTCCTCGCTCTATTTTTATACACGACACAAGCATTTCGAGGAATTTGAGATGAAGTACAATCCCTGTAGACCCCAATTAGGTCTCGGCACATTCTTTCATTAACAAGTGTTCTGATTTTAGGCACTGAGAGGTGTGAAACTCTCCCACTCAAACCAGTATGTTCCAGAATCATAATATTTAGACCAACCGTGTGTTTTGAGACAGCTGATCACATAGAGGGTTAGTGTTTCTAAAATTGTTTTATCAAAAATGCTGAAAATGTTTCTAAAAGATAGCTAAATCTGGCTAAACCTCTTTCTTACAGCATCCTCAAAAGAAAATAGGTTCATACATTTTTTTTTTTTTTTTTTTTCTTTCAGATGTATAGGTTCTTCAGTGGAGTTAGGGTAAGTGTGTATAGTAATTATATCTTTCTTACTATGTTCCCATATAGATGGTAAATGTGTGCATATTGCTGGGTTTGTCCTTATGGTGCGGCTACGTAAAAAATATTTTGGACTGGAAATCTGGACCTCTTCACCAAATTCCTTTAATAAATAATATGCAGTTTGTTATTGGCATGAGTCTTAAGACTCTTAATGCTTTTGTTCCTATCTTCCCCCTGGCCGATAGGGTGAGCTTTAAGTGTAAAGCTGTCGCAGCCAACAGATGGCACTGATTCCACATGCGTGAGGCTTCTGGCCCACAAATTGGAGAGCCTTTGTCTTCATGATGATGCTCGGATAGCTCGCTAAGTAGCTCCTCGGGGAGGTTATTGTAATGGCAGTTTTAGCAGTCACACACCAACACTAGATGCTTCCACAGATCGCAGCTGCTGCTGGGATTACTGCACTGTTAACCTGTCAACTTTAAGAAGTGCCTGCGATCCCCTTTCTCTATCTGCAGGAAAGATGCCAGGGAAAAAATCATCAGCGCAACTATTAGAAATCCTCCTTCAGTTTCTTGGCAAAATGCTCAACGCCAGAGATGTTTATCATTCTTGACTGAACAAGATGAATCTATTTTTCATTAGGCCTACTGCAAAGAGCGAATGGGGTGAATCACACAAAACCCACTGAGAATGTGTCCAGCTCACATTTCACTACTATAACAAAATAAACATACAATGAATTAGTTTAAAATAAATAACTTTTTTTTGCACTGTGACATTATTTTCATAACAGTAAAAAGCTTGATCACTATTATTAGACAAACATTGTAATACAATTTTTAAAAATAAAAATAATCTTAAAAAAACTGATTTAAAGTATACTTATATACCTATATATGTAAGTGCTTATAAGTACATTACTATATATATATATATATATATATATATATATATATATATTCTCTCTCTCTCTCTCTCTCTCTATATATATATATATATATATATATATAGTATAAATATATATATATGTTATATATACATATATATATATATATGTATATTAATAAATATTTATACACACATATATAGTAAAGTACTTAAATATATATATATATATATATATATATATATATATGCATTATGTAAGTATATAATAATTTAAATCAAACTATTTATTTATTATATTACTATTATACCTATTATTTTTATATTTATTATTACGTATTATATATATATATAAATAATTTAAATAGTTTGATTTGAAGTATGATACACTTAAATATAAGTATATAATACTTTAAATCATATAATATATATTGTATAATCATATAATATCATATAATATATAAAAATATAATATACATTTAATATATATTTATAAACATTTCAGTATATATATATATATATATATATATATATATATATATACATATTTGGCATATTATATCTTTATATATATATATTTGGCCTTTCAATGAAAAATGCCACAATGCAAAATAAATATTTTAATGGTCCTAAGAACATTTATTTATTTTTCTTAACTTTAAAGCAAAAATAATAAATAAAAATTTGATTGATTTATTCATTTAATCTACAAATAATTTCACATTTCTTTAGTTTTCTTAGGGTGAAGTATAACCTGGACATGTTTTTGATTAATTGTGATGTTTACCAAAATACAGATTCAGATTTTTTTGCTTATACTAAAAACATATCCATTGCTTTATGGTTTGCATGTCACCTTCTGTGAGATAGTTATAGTGAGAGTGAACACCCTTCCCCTCTCACTTCTGCATTCACGCAGAACTGTCTGTCTGCATAACCTCACCAAGCATCATCCATCCCACTTTGATCCTCAGGCTTTGAGGAATTTAGACTCCAAAATGAATCTGTCAGAAAGTATCTGTGTTGATAACAAATATCATCTCTGACACCAAAGTGGCTTCTTGTGGTCAGATTCCATTGTTGTAGACTCAAAGCCAGTGCATCTTATTCCTAAAAGAGTGTGTTTCAAATTAGTCAGGGCACATTTGTCCAAAATGTCCCTAACAATGGGTCTTTGTGAGAGCTTGTAAAAAGGCTCATCTGGGCTTCAAACACACAGATTGCTGGTGGTGAGGAACCAGTCGGCAGACAGTCGCCTCCTAATTATTTTAGCCCCTAATTGGCATTCAAAACAAGGCAACAACACTGTCTCTCACTCCCTCTTTCTGTCTTTGTGTCTTATGGTGGGAGTTCCCAAGCCTGTGTGTTCTAATGACATCCATCATAAAGTGGAAAAGTCAAAGTGTCATGCGGGGTGAGTCTGGCCGAACTATGATTTGAGCTCACTCTGGATCCTTTCACCTAGTTTTTTTTTACTTTTAACTTTTGCAATATGCCCTTTCCTTCATAAACTCTGAGTATATCAAATGTTGCCATTTAAAACGTCAGTCCAGTCAAAAATTAACAACACATTAGGGCTTTTTTTTTTTTACACTTGAAATAGTTAACCCCTGGGTCATTCTAAACAATGGGCAAACTGAATCCTGGGTTACGTTTTGCTATACTTATAATTTACCTGGGGCTAATTAATCCTGGGTATTCATAAGCTGTCACGTTCATGCCGCAAAAGCAGTGCTATCCCTGATCCGGAGCAGGGTTTCATACCCAAACAGGGTTTGTGTGAGCCGAGCAGAGATCACACAGGAATCTCAGATCCAGATGAGGCCAGCAGGAAGAGGAATCGCCTGCATGTCCAAATAAGGATAGAAACGTCCGTCTGGCTGTTCCCTGCCTGCTTTTGTTCTTACAGAAGGGGTTTCCCCCTCCCCTATAAATGCTTATTGCCAAATAAGTCAGCACTATTAGCACACTAAACCACCGTGACCCCATCAAACCAAGTAAAGCAGATGGTTTTCATCATACGAAATGACACCACTAGGGCATTTTCGGGGGAAAGGTTGTATTAGACTTCAACTAAAGTATGACTGGCACTATGCATGATGCAGACCCACAGGGAATAAATAGAAAAGATGCTCTGAACTCTTCATGACCTCACCTCGTAAAACTTCAGAGGAAGTACCGACTGCACCCTCAGGTCGACTGGAGCTTGTGTTTTATATTAGCGCGGTCCGCTCTCAGGTGACTCACGCTGTACTTAACGCTGGATGAGCCACTTTGCCCAAGAATAGCTTGGATTATAAAAGTAATCACATGAAGATAAATAAACCCACAGCCCACAGCTCAGCATTGAGAAGAGCTCACTATCCTGCCAATTACAGGGAACAGGTTTTCATGGATTACCTCAGCCATGTGCAGGATCCATCAGCAATACCAGCTTTCCAGATGCTGTCAGCCTCAGTCATTTATGACCAGGTTTTTAAAGAGATAGTTCACCCAAAAATGAAAAATATTCCTAACCTGTTTAATCTACTTCTGTCAAACACAAAAGGAGAATTTGCATTTGGCAGATGCTTTTGTCAAAAGCAAATTTTCATACACACACATATATATATGTAACCCCTCTACCTAGGTCCTACTCGCCCCACTCTGCGTGGGAGTCGGACGCTCTAACAAGGAGGCTAAAGGCTGCAACCCGTAGTGTCAGTCGCTAGAGCATCTCTTGAGATCAGAGGAGTGAGGTTTACTTGCACAGCGACTACTAGCTAGCCTCCGTTACATATATATATATATATGTGTGTGTGTGTGTGTGTGTGTGTGTAAAATATACAAAAGCAGTGCTCTACAGGATGTAAGTTAAATATAGCCTTAATATTAAATTATTAAATTTAACATAGTCTAATTAGATTTGCTCAGGAACAAGTAATAGATTAATAAGACCAAAGATTGCCTGTTTTATGTACCCAAAATGAATTATATCTCATGTTCAACCACTATAAGAGCCATCGGCAAATCCCCAAAGCACTGGACGAGATGAAGCTGTTCTCGGCGGGTACACGAGCACTGAACGGCTGCTAATGGCCTGGAGCTCACATCTCTGAAAACGTCTAAACAAACTGTAAAATAGGCGCTGTGATTAAATATGAGTCACATATTTCAGGCCTAAACAACTACATTCTCGCCCAATGTTTATGGTATAAGTGTAGTTTTTGTAATAAAAAAAAAAAAAAACGGTGGATTTGTTCGGCTGCCATGACAGTCGCTTCAAGCGGAGTGATACAAACAGTAAAAAGGTAGGAGTGATGTTATCATTAGAATATCGCACGGCTCTCAGCCAATCAGTGATTCTGATTTTTTATTCTGTCCAGTTATGGTGATAAATGATGACTGATGCTTTCTGGATAAAAAATGATTTTTTAAAAGATTTTATTTATTTGTTATAATTTAAAAAATTTATATTTTTGATGCAATGAGATCCAGGCAATCCAGCAATGATTATGTCAGAGATCAAATTTGAATTAGGAATAATAAACTTACTAAGTAAAAATGTAAAATACAAACAAATGAATCAAGTAATTTATAGTTTATAATAAAATCCAGAGTATTGTATCTAACAGATGAAGATTGTGAAGATCAGAGTATGGAGAAAGAAGGACAAAAAAGTAAGACATTTGCAGATTGAAAGGAGAGGTAGAAGAGAAGAGGCTGAAGAAGAAGAAACAGGAGTAGAATCAGCCAGAAGTAGAAGAAGAAGCAAAAGGAGTAGAAAAAGAAGAGTAAAACATGAGCAACAAATATACAGTGGGTACGGAAAGTATTCAGACCCCCTTAAATTTTTCACTCTTTGTTATATTGCAGCCATTTGCTAAAATCATTTAAGTTCATTTTTTTTTCCTCATTAATGTACACACAGCACCCCATATTGACAGAAAAACACAGAATTGTTGACATTTTTGCAGATTTATTCAAAAAGAAAAACTGAAATATCACATGGTCCTAAGTATTCAGACCCTTTGCTCAGTATTTAGTAGAAGCACCCTTTTGATCTAATACAGCCATGAGTCTTTTTGGGAAAGATGCAACAAGTTTTTCACACCTGGATTTGGGGATCCTCTGCCATTCCTCCTTGCAGATCCTCTCCAGTTCTGTCAGGTTGGATGGTAAATGTTGGTGGACAGCCATTTTTAGGTCTCTCCAGAGATGCTCAATTGGGTTTAAGTCAGGGCTCTGGCTGGGCCATTCAAGAACAGTCACAGAGTTGTTGTGAAGCCACTCCTTCGTTATTTTAGTTGTGTGCTTAGGGTCATTGTCTTGTTGGAAGGTAAACCTTCGGCCCAGTCTGAGGTCCTAAGCACTCTGGAGAAGGTTTTTGTCCAGGATATCCCTGTACTTGGCCGCATTCATCTTTCCCTCGATTGCAACCAGTCGTCCTGTCCCTGCAGCTGAAAAACACCCCCACAGCATGATGCTGCCACCACCATGCTTCACTGTTGGGACTGTATTGGACAGGTGATGGGCAGTGCCTGGTTTTCTCCACACATACCGCTTAGAATTAAGGCCAAAAAGTTCTATCTTGGTCTCATCAGACCAGAGAATCTTATTTCTCACCATCTTGGAGTCCTCCATGCGGGCTTTCATGTGTCTTGCACTGAGGAGAGGCTTCCATCGGGCCACTCTGCCATAAAGCCCCGACTGGTGGAGGGCTGCAGTGATGGTTGGCTTTCTACAACTTTCTCCCATCTCCCGACTGCATCTCTGGAGCTCAGCCACAGTGATCTTTGGGTTCTTCTTTACCTCTCTCACCAAGGCTCTTCTCCCCCAATAGCTCAGTTTGGCCGGACGGCCAGCTCTAGAAAGGGTTCTGGTCGTCTCAAACGTCTTCCATTTAAGGATTATGGAGGCCACTGTGCTCTTAGGAACCTTAAGTGCAGCAGAAATTTTTTGTAACCTTGGCCAGATCTGTGCCTTGCCACAATTCTGTCTCTGAGCTCTTCAGGCAGTTCCTTTGACCTCATGATTCTCATTTGCTCTGACATGCACTGTGAGCTGTAAGGTCTTATATAGACAGGTGTGTGGCTTTCCTAATCAAGTCCAATCAGTATAATCAAACACAGCTGGTCTCAAATGAAGGTGTAGAACCATCTCAAGGATGATCAGAAGAAATGGACAGCACCTGAGTTAAATATATGAGTGTCACAGCAAAGGGTCTGAATACTTAGGACCATGTGATATTTCAGTTTTTCTTTTTTAATAAATCTGCAAAAATGTCAACAATTCTGTGTTTTTCTGTCAATATGGGGTGCTGTGTGTACATTAATGAGGGAAAAAAATGAACTTAAATGATTTTAGCAAATGGCTGCAATATAACAAAGAGTGAAAAATTTAAGGGGGTCTGAATACTTTCCGTACCCACTGTATATGCAGGAAACTTACACCCTCTTAAACTTACATTTTGGTCTAATAGGAAAAGGTCAAACAGACTTATCCATTATGTCATTTTTGGTGTAACTGTTAGGACAGAGTGACTTGTCAAATGTCAAAGATATAGGAGATATAGATATAGGAGGTGTTGTTTTGACACCTTTAAGAGATTATTGCAGATCTTGCATTATCTCATGTCTGCAGAGAAGGAATCAGAGACATTTTGATATGAAGGTACATAATCAATTTTGATGGAAAATACACCCACTCAATCTTACAGCACAGAAGAGACACCAAAGATCTTACATTTGGAAATCATCAAACATATCAGAGCATATAGTAGAAAATATATAAATGATTAAAGAAATCAATAGCATGTAAAAGAATAATAATATATAAAGAATCATTAATAAAAGAAATAATATGAATAAAGACATTATCATAAACTTTGACCAATTTGGATACACCAATTTTATATTAAAAATATTTAAAGCAACTTTTTATATTATATTATATTATATTATATTATATTATTCAAACAAATAATTTATTTTCCTTCACATTATTTAAAATAAATAATATGCTGGTTAATCTTTTCTGTCCATTTGCAATAAATGAATACTGATGTTTTCCAACTTCAAAAATGATATAAAACACCAAAAAAGTAAGATAAAAGTAGTTCATATGTTTTGTGAACTGTAAAAGTGATAAGCTTTGTATGACGAACAGACTGAAATTAAAATGTTATTCACTGACCCGCTGAACCGCTGCAAGTTGAGTCATTGTAGTTGCATGTAAAGGAGCAGCCAGTGCATGATTCACTATTTTTTACTTTAATATATTAAATATATTTGATTATATTTGTTTTGTTTCACAGAATAGTCATAAATTTCAAATGACTTATGATAACAGAATTTACCATTTGAGTGAACTGAATCTAAACAGCTCAATTCTACAATCTATGACTATGAGTTGATGATAAAGTGTTTTCTGAATGTTCCTGACACACTTCACACCATGTGTCTCTTGAGATCAATTCATATGAATCACTGAGAGTGAATCATCTACAAAAACAAGACATCAGAGAGGAGCTTGGAGGAAATGCTGTAGACACGACAAATCCATCATATTTTTCCCCTTCTGCTCCCTGGATGAGATTTAGCCTAACTGCAGAGCCCCAAATTATTTCAGGAGCAATTAAAAGGAAGCTCATTTTCAGCGAGAAGACATTAAAACTATCAGGGAAAATACGGTCTGACGTCTAGCAGAGACTTTTCACTTTCTATCTCAGCAGCCGGCTGAATCCAGCAGCGCTGATGACTTTGAGAGAGGAGGACGCGTGTCAGGACGTCTGGAGCCTGGAGTTTCAGCCTCACATTACTTCTGCAGATTGCCAATCTTTATGTGCTGCACGCGGGTCCCATGGCTACTCTTGCGATAAATGCCATTGGCAGGCTGGCAGAAGAGGGTATGAGCCTTAAAGTTAATGCAGATCACTGGGGAGATAAAGCAAAGCACAGCCTGTTTAGTAAACAACAGCATATTACAATAGAAAGACTGTATTCCCAAAGAACATTACGGTGTAATAGAGTTAATGCAAAAACGGTTTGATAAACATTGTCAAGCAGTGTCAGAAATTAACTTATTTTCTTCAGGGGCAACATTTGCTCCCTGGAATTGATTTTACAAGCATTTTTTCTAACCATTACCTCTTTTTTTTTTAATTATATAAAAACAGTGTGTCATCCATGTCAAATTAAATTGTCAAATAATTTAAATTAATATGAAGGCAAGTGTTGTGAAATGTTTAACTAATATCAAATTGTTTTTTTTTTTTCTGAAAAATGAATAAATAAAATGAATATACTTGTTATATATTATAAAAAATATATTTTTTCAGCAAAAATATATTAGTTTAAACTCAATATTATATTTTCTCAAGTAATTTTTTTGCTGAAAAATCAACACTGTATTATATTATATTATATTATCCCCTTTCAACAACATTCGGCTCAGTGAGAGACAGTGAATACAGAAAAGAAAGAACATGACAGTTACAGGTCACTACGGTGTCTGCAGAAGCACAAACCTGTTACTAAAATTGAGTATTATGAAATATAGAAAATATTAGTTAATGGATAAAATGGGAGATTTTTTTGCCCCTAATATTTGAAATATTTTTGGAAATATTCCTATATTTATTGCCATTTTTGCCATTTACCCTTATTGAAGGATTAGTTCACTTCTGAATGAAAATTTCCTGATAATTTACTCACCCCCATGTCATCCAAGATGTTCATGTCTTTCTTTCTTCAGTCGAAAAGAAATTAAGGTTTTTGAGGAAAACATTCCAAAATTCTTCTCCATATAGTGGACTTCAGTGGGGTTCAAGGGGTTGAAAGGTCACGTGTGATGTAGGCGGAAGTACCGCGGTAGGGTGAAAAACTTAATCTAATCTGATATCGTTGTTTTATCTTTTTTTGTAAAGGGTGTTTGGCTTAATCTTTGTATGTTCGCTCTGTAGACACTGGATCGGTACTTCTGCCTACGTCACGTGACCTTTCCAACGTGATTATGTCATGCGTGCGGATCGCAGAGCGGTGCAAGACGAGCATTTGTGGTTAAAAAGTATATACATTTTTATTTTTTAAATAGATAAGACCCTTATTCCTCGTCTGGGATCATGTAGAGCCCTTTGAAGCTGCACTGAAACTGCAATTTGGACCTTCAACCCATTGGTAACTGTTGAAGTCCATTATATGGAGAAAAATCCTGGAATGTTTTCCTCAAAAACCACAATTTCTTTTCGACTGAAGAAAGAAAGACATGAACATCTTGGATGACATGGGGGTGAGTAAATTTTCATTCAGAAGTGAACTAATCCTTTAATTTCTGACCCTATTTTCAATCTACTAAAAATAACACTGTTCTGTTAAATTTATAAGAAATTACTTGATATCTCAGTAAAAGTCTATGGTGAAGTTTTTCCTGTTGTTCTTTTGACAACACACTTGCACTACATTGGTCGATTATTCACATCTACATTTGTGTACATGTCTAGAGTATGATTTTGCTCTGAAAATAGTAAAATCTATTAGTTGGAAGCATTGTGAATAACTTAAAGCACAGTTTCGCTGTTGTTCTGTTTGATGTTGTCCTCATTAACTCTCTGGATTATAGATGTCGTTTGAGGTTAAACCAAAGGTTAGGCTTGGGCTAATATGCATGGCTTTAATCTTGACGTGCTTAAGAGGGCAGAACCCTGTAAAACTGCTCTACTACAGCTGTTCTGGACTCTGTAATTCACCATGACAAGGAAGCAGCACTGTGTAATGTACAGCCTCATATACTCACTCTGACAAGATATCTGACAAGTCAGGTAGACACTCCACAGAAGCCAGCGAGGTGGGATTTCACAGAAGTAAGAATTTTCACATTCCAACAGACCTCTCCCTCGTTGAGCTGTTTTGGACGCACTTCAACAGTGAGGCCTCGGTGAAGGGCTTGATAACTTATCTGTTTTGTTAAGGGCTCAAGGTTTAGCTGGTTAGCATGAACAAGTTAGTGTAGCACCAGATAGATGATATAATTACGCCCTTTCAAAAGGTATTTTGTACCATTTAGGTACTAAAATATACACTTTAGGTAATAATCAGTAGTGGCTTTTGCTATTGTAATGGACATAGGCCAGTAAGAGCTGTGCGTGTAAACCTCACTCCCCTGACCTCAAGAGGCGCTCTAGCAACTGACGCTAGATACTGCGGTCTTTAGCCTCCTTGTTAGAGTGCCTGACTCCATACGGGTGCCGTGACCTGGGTGGGAGTGCAGTTTAGGCTTTTTTTTCTGTATAAGTTCTTGTTTTTAATATTTATAAGCAATACCAAAGGCAAGAGGGCCGTTTTCCCAAATATGAGCATGTCTGCAAATGTGATATTGATTTTCTACAACAGTTCAATAAACAATAAGTTAATATTAGGTGACTTACATTTTAGACACAATATTATCAAAATGTTCCTATTTTTTGCCAACAAAAATAGTTCCAAACAGTGGAGCCGGGCAATACAGTTACAGAATGAATCCGCGTTTTTGAATGAATCGCTCTAGAATGACTCGACGACTCAGGATGAATCCCAAATCCCAAATGGCACACTTCTATGCACGACATTTTTATTCATGAATATGTAATAAAAATGTACTTTAGTTTCAGTTTATCCCAGTTATTTTTTTTTTTTTTGTGTGTGTGTGTGTGTGTGTGTATATATATATATATATATATATACATACACACACACACACAAAAAAAAAATAAAAAAAATTTGTGTGTGTGTATACAGTGCCCTCCACAATTATTGAAAATAAATCGGCTATGAAAATAAATCTGCATTGTTTATCCTTTTGATCTTTCATTCAAAAAATTCACAAAATTCTAACCTTTCATTGAAGTAAAACAATTGAAAATGGGGGGAAAAGCTCATTATGAAATAAATGTTTTTCTCTAGTTCACGTTGGCTACAATTATTGGCACCCAATTAATGCAATGTCCTCTTCCCAAGATAACAGCTCTAAGTCTTCTTCTAAAATGCCTGATGAGTTTGGAGAACACCAGACAAGATATCAGAGACCATTCCTTTATATACAGAATCTCTCTAGATCCTTCTGATTCCCAGATCCATGTTGGTGCTTCTTCTCTTCAGTTCACTCCACTCATTTTCTTTAGGGTTCAGGTCAGGGGACTGGGACGGCCATGGCAGAAGCTTCATTTTGTGCTCAGTGACACATTTTTGTGTTGGTTTTGATGTTTGTTTTAGATCATTGTCCTGATGGAAGATCCAACCACAGCCCGTTATAAGATTTCTAGCAGAAGCGGTCAGGTTTTGATTTTTATCTGTTAGTATTTGATAGAATCCATGATGCCATGTATCTGAACAAGATGTCCAGGACATCCATCAGAAAAATAGGCCCACAACATTAAAGATCCAGCAGTATATTTAACCGTGGGCATGGGGTACTTTTTATCCATGTGTGCACCAAACCCATCTGGTGGGTTTGCTGCCAAAAAGCTCTTTTTTAGTTTCATCTGACCATAGAAGCCAGTCCCTTTTCAAGTTCCAGTTGTGTCTGACAACTGAATATGCTGGAGATTGTTTTGATTTTTCTTGAAACCCTCCCGAACAACTTGTGGGGATGTAGGTGCTGTTTGATACTTTTTTTAGGCTTTCTGAGACTCAAGACTCAACTAATCTCTGCAATTCTCCAGCTGTGATCCTTAGAGAGTCTTTGTCCACTCAACCTTTCCTCCTCACCGTGCATTAGGACGATTTAGACACACGTCCTCTTCCACGCAGATTTGTAACATCTTTAGTTGATTGGAACTTCTTAATTATTGTCCTGATAGTGGAAATGGGGATTTTCAATGCTTTAGCTATTTTCTTACAGCCACTTTCTATTTTGTGAAGCTCAATAATCTTTCGCTGCACATCAGAACTATATTCTTTGGTTTTACTTATTGTGATGAATGATTACGGGAATTTGGCCTTTGTGTTTCCTCATGTTTATACTCCTGTGGAACAGGAAGTCATGGCTGGACAATGTCATGCTCCTAGTCACCCTGGTGTGCTAAAAAATGTAAATATGGAAAATACTTATTTAATATAAATGGGAATATACTTCAGAGATATTTTACTCATAAGAATTTCTAGGGGTGCCAATAATTGTGGCCAACATGTATTGGAGAAAAACATTTATTTCATAATGTGAGTTTCCCCCCACTTTCAATTGTTTTACTTCAGTGATAGGTTAGAATTTTGTGAATTTTATGAATGAAAGATCAAAAGGATAAACAATGCAGATTTATTTTCACAGCCGCCTTTGCTCATATTTACTAAGGGTGCCAATAATTGTGGAGGGCACTGTATTAAGGGGCAATATTTGCTCCCTAGAATTGTTTTTAAACACATTTTTACTCTTTTTACCTCTTTTTACTAACTATATAAAAACATGCCATTGAGGTTTGTTTTTCTGAAAAACAAACACAAATAAAAATGTACAAAATTATTGTAATTATAGTATTATAGAAAAAATATTTTATATATTTGTTCTAAAACCTTCATATTTATTTTTGCTGAATATATAATTTATTATATTATATTATTTTGGATATAATAATATGTTATTTTTATTTAGATATATTTAGTTATATATAGTTTATTAGTTCTGTTAATGAAAATATTATTTCTTTTTGTTTAATTTTACTTTTTGTCAACGATAATTGCATCGCACCCTCATGAATATTCACATGACATTTGCGGCTGATGTGATGTGATTGGTACTTCCGTTCCTAGATTTGTGCAAAGATGGCCGTAAGCTGGTCATGTGTTTCCACGTAGGTTCCGCACCAGCCAATAAACTGCCATTGCGATGTACAGGAATCCTACTAGATATTCTTTAGGTGTTATAAACTTCCTCCTGTGTCGCTCAGAACTTTTCTTTATGAAGAAGAAACTTCACATTGAGTTGAGGAAATCTTGCTGCTTGCTAATGCACACTAGAAAGCTTAATACATTCTGTGGGTAATTAACAAGAAAATGCTCTCTTCCATTGGAATCCATTTCCAAAGTCAAAGCGTGCTGTTTCTCCCTCTTGTACATGTCTGGAGCCAACCGAGTCCTGCAAATGACTGATGGAACAGCTCCGCACATTACGGTATAAATAACTGCACTGGTACATTAATTACCACCTCCGACTGGATCTCGCCCTGATCACACTCCCATCTAATGGCAAAGCCTGTCAAAGCGTCAGTGGGAACCTTGACACCTTCCTGTGAGAATAAAGTGATGAGAACAGCGAGCTATCCGCTATCAGAGGCTGTGGCAAAGAAGTGCCAAAGTGTTCAGAAAAAAAAGAGAAGAGATGAGATGAGGTGCAAACCTTGGCACCTTTCTGGGCGTGTGTGGGTGGAAGAGGGGCTAGACATGTTGTCATGAATCTGTCATCATACCACTTGTCCTCGATCCATGTCCCCCCCTCCGATCAGTCCTGCTGCACGCTGACACCTGTCTCAGAAATCATTTAAATTTTTGCACATAACATCTGTCATCTGATTAGCAGTTAACTTACCAGTCAAATATCTCTTTAAAGGGATAGTTCACCCAAAAATGAAAATTCTGTCATTAGTTACTCATCCTCATGTCGTTCCAAACCCAGAAAAGACTTTCGTTCATCTTCGGAACACAAATGAAGATCTTTTTGATGAAATCTGAGAGCTTTCTGTCCCTCCAGACAGCTACACAACTACCACTTTGACGCTTCAAAAACTTCATAAAGAGATCGTAAAACTAATCCATATGAATTGAGTGGTTTAGTCCAAATTTTCTGAAGGCTTATATTCATCAATGCACACATCCGTTATGGTAAACGGAACCTCAAGCATGTTCATTTGATGCTTGCGAGAACCGATAAGGTTCGGTTGAGCTTCTGTTCATGTTCGCTGATCAATGTTTATTTGTGAATAAAAGCCTAAACTAAATCTTTTCATCATATAAAGCGATCATGTCTTTTCAGAAAATTTGGACTAAACCGCTCAATTTATATGGATTAGTTTTACGATCTCTTTATGAACTTTTTGAAGCATCAAAGTGTCAGTTGCGTAGCTGTCAACAGAGGGACAGAAAGTTCTCAGATTTTATCAAAACGATCTTCATTTGTGTTCCGAAGATGAACAAAAGTCTTATGGGGATGAGGATGAGTAAATAAAGGCGCAATATGTAAGATTTTTGTAATAAAATATCCAAAAACCACTTGCAGAGTGTGATATATTTCATGCAGTTGTGTACTTACATTATCCCAAAATTTCCCAAGAATTCTTAAATCCAGAGAAATTCCAATTTTAAATAATGGCTCATCCCTTGTCATTGTCGCCTATCAATGACGTAATATCCGCACTATCCTTGGTTTCTGCTTGTAGAAACCATGGCAACTCACATGGACAAATGCAGACGTGGTGGTTATACAGCATCTAGCAGGCCGCTGTTGTGTCGTTCAGTCATCATGGATCACGATTATTCATTGGCAAATACAGAAAATCCTATAAATGTAGATCAACTGAGGTCTCATATCTCTCACTGAGGAGCTCCAGAGTGTTTAAAAACGTTTGCTGGTTTCCGCCTCCTTCTTCCCTGATCCTTTAACATTTGTTACACTGAGAAATAAAACAAGGATGAAAACTCCCACCGTTCCATTCTCCTTCATAGCGTCATCAAGTTTCGCCTTTGTTATTGTTTGGAAAATGCGACCTCTGGTGGTGAAAACTTACATATTGTGCCTTTAATGACAGAATTTTCATTTTTGGGTGAACTATCCCTTTAACTCTTTATTAATAGGATGTTACTGTAAAACTGTAGCAGCTGTTTAGAATTTTTAAATTTAATCTATATAAATATATATATAATTTGTCATAGGCTACTCAAACCCCTAAATTTCAAGATAAAACAGCTCATAAAACAATCGTAGAGCTCGAGTTGCAACAAATTTGTCTTATTTGTGCAGGATCAGTGTTTAAAATGTTGCAAGTGTTGATATCGGACTTCAGACCTCTGCACCAGATCCCTGCACCCTTATCTTGTGAGGGTTCATCCTCCCTAATGCTGCGCGAGTATGTGTAAACATGCATATTTTACATAGAATAGTTTTGGTTGACCTAATTTGTTTTTGCAAACTCTTGTATGGTATTTCTGAAGTCGTCCTAACAGGCCTTTCCTTTAGCTCTGCATTCTTCATCAAACAGGAAGTGCCAAGGAGACGAGGTTCATGAAAGCTCCCTGACCCTAAAGGTCCACGGCCCATATCCTTCCACTCTCACTTGAACATGTGGTCACTCCCTTTACATACTGCTGCCGTTTGTAGATATAGGCTTAATGTACCAGCCGTCCATTCGTGAGGGAACACTGGACTTCCTGAGCCAGATTTCTCAGACTTCTCCTGTTCTGTATCTCTTCACAGCCTGTTTCAGATTTTACATTTATCACCAATTTATGATTTTTGAATAGACACTGAATCGAATTAAGAATGTCTCTTGATTTTTAAATATGAACTAGGGTAGAAAACAAAACTACAGAATTTTAATTTAATTGAAATGGAATGATATATGGAATTTTTTAAAAACAATTTTGTATTATGACAAAAAAATATACACAAGTAAATATATTACATAAATATTTAAACAATACAAAATGCACAAAAATCCATATATAATTAAATATTAGGCCATTATATTATATTATAATTAGTAATTTTATGGACCATGGCAGAAGAACAAATTAAATGTAACATCCCATGTTGCTTTTTGCTCTGTGTATGCATATTCAGTCCAATGAGGAACCATTTGCTGAGTATAATTTTAAAAATCATAAACATGATTATTGCACTTATTGATTTCTTTGTATGACCGCAATCAGGTGCAGTGAATTTAATGTTTCTGTTCCTCAGATGTAAAAACACAATTTGATTTCAGTATGTTTGTACAGACCGCAGCCTCTGAGGTATTGAATATTTCAACAGCCACATAAATAATGCTCCGGTGGCCCTGTTTCCACAGGCGTTTTACACACAATAGCATGAACAGAAGGGAAAACAGACTCAGTGGGATTGGGGTAACACCCCTCAGAGAGGCTTTTATGAAGAGTACAAAAAAGTAGGCTTTTAATAAAAATACAAATACAAATGGAGTAATGTGTCCATGGGACATGAGAATATTGCGCCTGGGGAAGTGAAGGTTACGTTTACTCACTCTCATGAAGTTCCAAACCCATATGATTATCTTACTTCTGTGGGACACAAAAGAAGATGCTAGGCCGAATGAACAAGATGCTCTTTTCTAAGCAATGAAGGAAGACAGTGAAGACATTCCCTATCTTTCATTACAAAAATACATAAATATAAAACAAGTTTATCCTAAAAAAAAACTGAATGCTAAATTATTCAATTTAATATGAATTTAAATATGAATATAAATGGTCCATTCATTTACAATGGACGATAGATAGATAGATAGATAAGATAGATAGATAGATAGATGCAAGAAGAAACACTACGGGCCTATAAACCTTATGTAGCCCCGCCCCTTTTCAGCGCTGCGCTCGTTGTCTTTTGTCTTCGGTTTGTATTTCCACAGCGATCTTACGTATTTATGAATGAACTGCTCGTTTTAAAATCTTCCCGGTCTACTGACACTTGTTAAGACATCTGCTTCAAACATTACAATGCTCATGATAACTTTCATTAACTCTACAACAAGTAAATCCACTTCCCCAGCTTTAACAGCGATGTCATAGAAATATACAGAGCTACCGCAAAAACGGAAGTTCAAAGACAATATAAAGATGGCGGCGCGTTTGTTTCTCTGGCGCATAAGGACTCAATGTGTAATACGCATGCGCAAGACGTCACCATTGTCACAAATTCACGTTTTGTAGTTTAAACTTGCACTTTGAAACCAAATGCATTACAAGTTTTCCGTTTTTAGTTGAAAACAGTGTAAACCACCCCTGAGAAAAAACTATTTGCAAATGAGGTTGTAAAAATAAACTTAATTCCTATAGATATTCTTTAAAAACAAATGTTTTTCTCTATTATATTATTATTTATCAAATTTAATTAGTCTTGTTTTGGATTTTTTTTTTTTTTTAAGCAAATAATTTTATTAAATGTTTTCTTTTTCATTTTTGCATTGTGATCCAAAACATTTCTCATTGACTTTCTCTTCTTCAGACTCTCTCATGAGTTAAAGAGCTGGGGGTTGTCGTGGGGTAAGGGTGGGCTTGGTGAGAAAAAGTAGCTGGAGGTGGGTGGAAATTGGCAGGAAGTGACCATTTCATAAATATCTACAAATTCTCCCAGTAAAGTAAACATATTTCAGACATAGTAAAGAGTTTCTATAAAATTAGAAAAAGCAGAGAGTGACTTAAAATGACTTAATGTTCAAGCAATGTTGAGATTTTTTTGCTGTTGTTGTTTTTAGAGTCTTACAAGGAGTTTTCCCAGCATGTATGTCATGGATATGCGATCATATGCTGTCCAGAGCCTTGAACATGCATATTTTCAGCCTTACTCCATACAGACAAACTCCCATCTCCGCTCGCAGCAGGAAAAGGCACATCTCGCATCTGTGGGACAGTTCTCTCAGGGACGAGGCCTGCCCTGAGTCATGTTTATATTAGCGTCTGATGCAGCCTTTCGCAGTAATATGAGCTTGCTTATGTACACTCTGGTAAGACATGCAGGTCCTTTTATAAATCATCAACCAGCTAGCTCAATCTCCCAAGGGAAAATGACATCAGAAGTGGATAAGATCGCTTTTATCACTATTAAGATTGCACATACCTTGAATCCAAACAAGCTAAACACACAGGCTACCATATGCTTGCGCTCAAATTAAAGATTAAGAACTTGCTTAAGATCATAAATTCATTTGTTTATCAGAAAATGTGGGTGTTGTTATCATTCTTTTATGATTTTATCAGGTTTAACTTCTTAAGAGTCAAAATAAATCTCATACAAATGTTGAATATGAATATGTTCTTCTTTTTCAGCAAAAGGTCAGTGTAAGGATTTGTTTAAACTTTAGGAAATGTTAATCATCATCATCTTCACAAGGTCATATTCTGAGTTATTTTACTTCTATTTTATATAAAGTTTGCAATTTTTGTGACTAAGGTAAGTTTAAAACCCCGATTTTCATTTTAATTAAACATTTGTTTTTATTCAATTTTTGTTATATAGTTATCTAACATAATTCTTACTGTAAAAACATGGGATTTGTGCTCTGTAAAAAAATGATTTTCATGATTTATCACATTTTTTCTTTTGTCAAATCAACTTAGATAATTAATGTGGTTCAGATAACATAATATTTTGAGTTTGTGTTGATTAAACAAATGGCCTTCATTGTATGAACTAAAATTTTTTATTTCAATGAACTCAAACTTTTAAGGCAACCAGGTAACTTACTTTTTTAAGTTATACCAGCAATTCTTGTGTGCCTCTAATGCTTAAGAATGTATTCATTATTTTAATATGAATACGACTGCATTGATTTCTGACATGTTTATAAATGTGTGCATGACAAAAAAAGACTGACCTATTAGCTGGTGTTTTCTGTCATGTTTTGCAACATAAAGAGCCTACTTGAGCAATTCCTGCAAGAATTATTTATATACAAACAAAATAAATGAGCGTAGTGATGTGCAAAATTACAAAGCCTCCCATGCATTTCTGATGTGAGCTCTTAAGCGAGGGGATGATGATAGGCCTATATTAAAACAAAGATGCTTGTTTTGTTTTACTGAGTTACTTTTTATCCAAGCATAGCTTCTGGAGATATATTAATACTATTTAAATGTGGGAAAGTCATTTAATTAAGTCTAAATACAGCAGGAGTCTCAAATTAGAGTGTGGGTGGACAACATTTGTCCCAAACAAGAGATCTACTTCCTTCTAATGTGTGCAGGGGACAGATTTAGCATCGTCCCTGGGAACCGTTGTGTGTCCTGCTGTACCAGTCCACGACTTCCACGCACATTGTTTTCGGAAGACGTTCCCCAGCTGCGCTTTTGGACTGGACCAATTAGCACAGAAGGTTCAAGTCCGCCGTCAGCGCGCGTGCGCGCGCACACACGCACACACTCGCGAGTACACAACTGCAGCGACGCTCCCCTCCCCTCCTTCGGCTTCCTCTTGTTCTTCCGCCTACTCATCTTCCCGTTTGATGAATTAGAAACGGTCTCCTTTATTTTAGCGTCAGCCTGACCGCGCTTCTTTTGTATTTCTCTTACTCATCGATCTCTCACCTGAGCGCACATTAATAAACTCGTGCCCTCACGTGCTCTCTTTACAAAATAAACACATTATTGCCGTCATTACGGAGCAGGCGGTACAGTGGCGCGGCCCTGACAGCGCCAGCCATCCTGCTTTTTGATCGTCGTGATAAATGAGCCGTTAGTTCTCAACCACACAGGGGTATTTCATTTAGATTACTCTTACTTTAGGGCCGCTGACAGTGGGAAATGCTGTGGGTACAGGTTAGCATTGTTTTGTTACGTCCCTGTGGTACATTTGTATAACAAACAGACAGGATAATGGAACATTGTTGTCAGGCTGCTGCTTTTGGCTGCATTTTTCCCCCCCCTTTTTTTATGATTATTATTCCAGGCCGAGGGAGGAATGAGGGGGTCAGACCCAAAGACCTCATTTCACACCTTGCGTTGAAGCAGGGTCAGAGCAAACTCAGTATGGCTCTCTCGCCCTTTCAGCCGGTTTTATCCTGTTTCGCTGCACCTGCAACAATACACGTCGTACAGTTCCTATATTTAAGAAAGTCACTCTTAATGACGGCATCTCCTAAAGCAGTAGCTGTAGGCCTCATTTGAATGGAAGTAAATGTTAAGTGAATCAGTCCTACTGTGGCTCCCCGTGGAGCCGGATTATGCCCCGTTTTGGTTCTGGAACTCCATCATGGGCTCAGATGGGGCTCCTTCTGCATGGAGATAAGCTTGCCTTCGAGCCATGCTGTCAACACAACATGAAATTACAGTGTTTGCTGCCTCATTTAAGCTGCTCAAAGTTGTTCTTTGCCTAAAATTGAGACCTCCAAACCAATAGATTGTCTATGATGGTGGAGGGTCATAGGTCTGCTCTGATCGTGGACAGCAGGGAAAAAACAATGCTAACTAACCATATAAGCATCCATTGTTTGGACAGAAAAATAAATAGACGCATCAACTTAAACCGAAGCACTGAAAATCGCTTGTAAGTACTGAAACATTTCCTGTTATCATGTGTGCACACTTTTTTGCTTGTCATTATGTTTATTCGATATTATTTTTCAGTAAAGCCTTTCTTGTCATTGTCAAGCCTCAATTGGTTATTTATTAAATAAATTCATTTTAATTTATATATAAGCAAAGACTATAGAATAAAGGGACTTTAATATAGGCCTATACACTGTAAAAAAAAATAAAATTCATGATTTGATATCATAACATTTTTTCTTTTGTCAAATCAACTTAGATAATTAATGTGATTCAGATAACATAATATTTTGAGTTTCTGTTGACTAAACCAGTCGCCTTCATTGTATTAACTTAAATTTTTAATTTCAATGAACTCAAAATTTTAAGGCAACCAAGTAACTTACTTTTTTAAGTCAAAACTAAATCTTCATTGCTGATTTTGACTAAATTAGCTTACTGGACACTTAGTCAGTTCTCTTTTTAGTCAGTTCTCTTTTTAGTACAATAAAATCTCTTTAAAATGCCCAAAAATCAGTGTCGCACAAGTAAAGATTGTGTTGCGACTTAAATAAATTAGAAAAGCTTCTACATAGAATTTCATAAAGTCCATCTTTTCAGGACTCTCAGAGAAATTGTAATTTGTAATTATAAAAAAGAATAGTTTATTATTTAAATGTTATGAAATGATAGAATTTGATCAAATATTATTCTAAAATATTATATTATGATGGACTGGCCAATTGACCCTTCGCCAGGAGTTTGATTGACAGGCGATCTAACCAATCATAACACTGAATCCACAATTTTGTCCGACAAAGCAGTCAGGGGAGTTAGCAGATTAACGTAGGTGGA
The DNA here is from genome assembly GCF_019924925.1 of Ctenopharyngodon idella. Lineage (NCBI taxonomy): Eukaryota > Metazoa > Chordata > Actinopteri > Cypriniformes > Xenocyprididae > Ctenopharyngodon > Ctenopharyngodon idella. The sequence continues at coordinate 7,040,462 of NC_067228.1, read as the reverse complement.
CTTGAACTTGAAAAATAGTGTGTACTGACATCTTTCCGCGATTGAAACAATATTCCTTATGATGTTCATTCATGTTTATTTGATGCTATAAATGAACTAGTAGGAAGAGATGATCGGTTCACGAGCTGCTTGAACTGAGACACTACAGCGATTTGTCACGACACATTAGAGCCACAAAACGGTATTTATTGTTTAGATTTCTTTAAAAATGACAAAATTTGAGGCTTTGTTTCATATCAAAAGTAACCTGCTCTGTCTTGTCTGTCGACGCGTTGTCAGTGTCCTCTTTGCTCCGCAATGTATTTTTCACTGCGTGAGAACATGATGTGTGGTGAGAGATCGGCATGGCTTGTCGGACATAGCAACAGTAACTAAAGGGGGCAGGTCTTTGTGAACAGTCAATTGTCCAGGGTGTTTCCCCTGCTTTCAACCTAAAAGGCTGAGCTCCAGCCCTCCTGCAACCCTACAGAGGATAAGCGGTATGGAGAACTGATGGCAAGAAAACATTGACATTTTGAGAGTCATTCTTAAATTATTTTTTTCTATTTCGCCTACGGTATGTCATGTTATTAATTGTGCATATCATTGGGCCTGTGCGGTTTGCATTGTAGCATATGCAGTTGGAACATTTGCATCTCAGAAAGGTTGATGTTGTTTGTGTATGCACAGTTTTGTTTGAGATTCAAGCTGTGGGCCCCATCCGGACCGTTCCCCTGCTGGGTGACCCCAGTGGGCACTGACGGAGGAGGTGGGCATGGTTTGCATTTCCTCTCTTTTAAAGCTGGGGGCTATCGACCACAGCCCCCTAAACAGGGAGCAGACCCGTGTCTGTTTGATCATATGGCACGTGAAAGAGAAGTAATTAGGAGTGAAAAGACCTTCTTTGAGGCAGGACATGCATGATATCGCATTACAGCTCTATGAATCCCCTGCTTGTGCAAAAGATTTGTCTGAAGTCCGATTGATGACAGTTACAGGAGCTCGTGGCTTGACTTAGCAATGTGTTAAAGCCTCATTGTCCTCATTTGTTGATTGTGACTAAATTGGATTACTGGAAACTTAGTCACTTCTCCTTTTAGTATGATAAAATCACTTTAAAATGCCCACAAATAAAAAATAAACAGGATAAGTAAGTTCAAATCAGACTTGAAATCAGTGTGGCACAAAATTACATGCTAGCATATAAAAACTGATCAAACATGCTAGCGTACGCCAGTGGCGACTCGTTAGGTGAGGCAAGGGAGGCAGAGCCTACCCAAAATTTTGAGGTGAAAATGGGAGAAGTATGATTTAATTTGAAAAAAATTAAAATTAAAAAAAGTTATTTATTCCATTTCATGTCTTTCTTGTCTGAAATCACACACTGAGTAAGTATACATTTGAATTTGAACTTACTTTGCGACACTATGTGTGTAGTATGAATGTAATCTGGACGTACTACATCCGCCATGTTGTCATTATCATGTGACCTACCAGTTGTGCTGCTTCACTGCCATTCACAAATCCCCTCCCGTGGCCTCATGGGATAATAAAGTGTCCATCGAATGCATACTTCAGAATCTTGCCGGAAGTAGTTGGTCATCCAGGGAATTTTTGCCTATACTGTTTTTCGAATACTATGTATTTCGCACACTACTGTTTTTTTGCATGCCATATAGTAGGGAAGTATTGGATTTTGGATGCAGCAATGGTCTTATTTTTAGGAGATACAAGGGTCCGTGGCTCTACCATTGGAGAAAGCATAATAGCTAACTTGGATCATGTGTGCCTTGATGTTATTGAATTTCATTCAGAGTTGTTCGGCAGTCAATCGCTATTTGCGGATACCATAGAAATGAATGAGAAGTGCCGTAAACTGAATCATATCTGATGCGCAATTGTCCATGACTTCTCATATAAAACACCATTTATTTCATTGTAAACACTAAAAATAGAATCCAAACATGTTAAAGAGTAACCGATGGGCTGTCGATTCATTAAATGACTAGCCGTTTTCCCACAAAAGTGTTTTTTTCAGGCACCCAAAACGCTGTTGTCGTGTAAATGAACAGCCAAAACACATCAAAAGTTTTACGTTTTTTTTTACGTCCGTGTCTTGTAAATGGCCCCTAAATGTCCTAATTGAACTAAGGCCTAATCCCAGCTTAGTCTAAGCCCTATTTGTGAAACCGGGCCTTAGAGTATCAGTTAACACCATTTGTTACATCATCTAATTAATATTCATGAGCCAAGCTAGTTCCTTAGACCCTATTCACCACAACTTCTAAAACTATTCCAGATATTTACAGTCTTCCACTAAAACAGCAGGGGAATAGTGGTGTAGTTGGCCAAGTAGACAAGTCTCATACTCTGTCTTTCACCATCGCATACTACAACATGCCTCTATGTCAATGCATACTTCAGATGCAGTGTGTTTTATGTGAGTGTAGTGGTGTGTAGCACTGGTCCCTCAGGCTAATGACCTCCAGCTGTTGGAACAGTGATGGCTCGCGGCTTTTCTGAGGGACACAGCGGTCGGCAGCACATTCCATATGTTCCTCTGTCGTTTCCCCGTCCTTCTTTTCTCCCACTCTTTTCTCCTCCTCCGGCTCCTCCCGAGAACAGCTGGGGCCAACCTGGGTTTGCGCTGTACTGCCATGTCTCAGTGCCTTGCCTCAGGACCCCTCATTTGTTTATGTTATTGCTGTCATTTCACAAGAAGCTCATTTATAACCCCATGACAAATCGGAGTAGGAAATGAATTACTCCTCGGTTTCCAAATAAACGAAGCGATATGTACAGACACATCACTCATTGGTGCGATGGTCAGTGTCTCTCATTGGAATGTTGTGAATTTAGAGTAATAGTTCACCTAAAAAGGAAAAAAATTTCATCATTCAGTCTAGTGCTATTTTTGCATCATTGATATACTATTATTTAGTTTTTGTAAATATTTTGAATCAGATTTTATTTTTATATTTTCTGCTTTCATATTAATCTTTTTTTAAGGTTGTAGTAATGATAATGATAATAACCCTGGTTCAGTCATCCTGATGTTGTGTTATTTTCATCTTCTGTGGAAGTCTTTGGCCAAAAGTTGAATCTGCTCTTTTCCATACTAGGAAAATGGATGATTTATACCGGCAAAATCCAAAAAAAAAAAAAAAAAGAAGAAGAAGAAAAAAAAAAGCACCATACATGTAAATGCGTAGGACTATATACGGTATATACAGTATATTTCAAGTATTTTCAATGTGAGACTGAACAGACCAAGATCATTTGTAATTTTTTCTTCTACTCTGTTTCCCAAATATCATTTGCAAATGCATGTTCCTCAAACAAAACTATTTTATGACTTCAGAAGACTCCAAATATAGTGTTGTATGGATTTCTTTTCTGGCACTTTTTTCCCCCCATTGGAAGTACCATTAATATTATAAAATATTATTATTAGGGGAAAAATAACAGCTCAAACATCCAACCTAACATTTTATTTTGTATTAAAGGAAGTGTGACAATAGTGAAAGTGACATGTAAAAGCCAAGTATAACCTACTTGGAATTTGTCCTCTGCATTTAACCCATCCAGTTATGCCTTGGAAACACTAGATGATTTTCAAATCTTAACCCGTTTTAAAACTGTGGGAGACCACAGGCATAATGACAGTTTCAACCGATTTTTAGCATTGTAATCTACTGAACGCACACACTAGGGGCCAGTTGTTCAAAAAGTTTAATCTGGATCAGAATGATCTGGATTTGGAAATTCCATGTTTTGCTATCCAGGATATTCATCTTACTTTTGTGCTGGTTTTTCAAAGCAAAATTGGACTGGATCACCCTGATCCAGATACACACTTTTTCAGATTACCAAATCTGGATCACTAGTGCTCTACGGAGCCCCTAAAGGGACACGGTGATAGAAAGAAACTGAGATGGGGGTTGGGGGAAAACATTTCAATGCTTTTGCGTTCACCCGAGACACTTTGTGTTCGCTCGCAAAGAACTTTTGACTGCTTTGTCTCTTATGATTGATCAATGTAGTTTGCAAACAGTGATTAAAAAAACACTTTGAATTAAATATAATATTTTTGTTTGATATTTACAGCTGTTTGAGGATTATTTTATGGCACCAAAATCTCTTTTTTTTTTTTTACTTTACAGTAGGTTACCAAAAGGCTAAATATGTACCTAAATGTCTACTTCCAATTTATTACTTTAACAGTTAAACTAATCAAGAGCAAAAAAAAAAAAAAAAATGTGTGTTTGTATAATACATGATAAAAGAGTTGTATTTTTTGACCAGTTTTAAAGTTTTATTACATTTTTGTTTCTGAAATCCACCCTTCTGATGGGATCAGTGTAATCCAGGTTTTTTGGATCAGAGGTATCCCAATCTTACTAATAAGTTTTGAACAACACAAACTGGTGATTTTATCCAGATCAAAACCAAGATTGGATTTTGTGATCTAATCTGATTTCAGAATCCTTTTTTCCTTTCGAGCAACCCATTTTCAAGATGTGATCCAATCCGATAGCCAAAATCCGGTCAGATTACTTTTGAACAACTGGCCCTATGATTTGACCGGACCGCGAGACCACACACCTGTTGATTGCAGGAACGATTTCACAGTGACACGAGATCTCACGGAGACTTGTGAGATCAAACGTGATTTTGAGAAGAAAAACAAATGGAGAACAATCGACGTCAGCAGTCTGTCATGTTCTGCTTTACAGTGAAAAAATAAAAGTATATGAGTGTTCTTCTTTCTCAATACTCCACTTTCTTGGAATGTTTGTGGCTGCCAAGTTTCAGCTAAGCACGCAACATCAGGGCTGCGTTCAGCCCCAACAAAACGTTTTTTAAACGGAAACGGTGGTGAGTTGAACACCCTGTTCTGATGACGCAAAAGTTGCAACTATGGCAGCTGAGAAGGCCATTCTTTGTGTTCTTTTTGAAGAATTTTTAGAGCCTGATGAAGTCTGTATAAATACGTGTTTAATACTGCAAGTCACTGCCCTTGCCGTCCAGAATAAAAGAGAACATCCCAATCAAGTGAAGGGATTTGTGGAAACTGTGGTTCCTAATTATTGTGATCCAACATTTGCCTCGCGTTTCAGGATGAAAAGACAAACATTTCAGATGAAGGATAATCCACTTCTTACCTCCGAGACCATGTTATGATCTATATGACCTTATTTTTATTGTGAGTATTAGGCTTATCATTATTGGTGATCACTATTGTTGTGCTATGATATTGTAATATTTATCATTATATAATCAGGAGAATAGAAAAGTTTATGAAAGTGTCACTCCAAAATACCATAGTAAAATATATAAATATGTATAGTGTTTTTATGTTACATTAATCACTTTACTTGGACCCATTGTGCGAGCTGTCTCTTTAATACCGCGTGGTTTATGAACATGTTGTTGCTGATTGGGCTGACATTTTTGACACACCCACCAAACAAGAGAAAACGTATCTCAAACCCCCGATGCACACCGTTTCCAGGAAACATGTCGTTTAACCCGGAAACCGTAGCCAAACGTTGCTCACCGGTTTGAGCTTGAACGTGCCCCAGGTAGGTGAAGCTTGCTCGCTCTCATTGGCTATCGCGGGTATCACGTCAGAGGCAGATTCATCGAGAGTCGTAAATATCAAACATGTTTGAGATCAGGGACGCTCCGTCTCAATGTTTGCAACAAGCCTCGATTCGGGCCGAATTCTCCTACTTTTTCTTCTTCTCTACTCTTTCTTCAGCTCTTCCCAAGACAAAAGAAAACAATAGATTTTGAACCACATGATAACTTAATTTTCAAAAACTGGTAGAACTGTTCGAAAAGAGCTCAGAACAAAAGTGTAAAAATAAAATGTTATAGAATAAAGACAAAAGTATGATATGAGTTTCACAGCTCAGCAGAATGGACATTATGCAGGAAGGGCCTGTGTGTGTGTGTGTGTGTGTATAAGCTCATACTCCATCAGAGACCATGAGTTTGCAGCCCCTTGCTATGGTTTGTCTCATTATACCATATATTACATGAATATACTCTGTAAATCATTGCCCTCAGCCTTGTTACTCATGGCCCGGGTCTTCATCACTAGGTTTTGACATAGCACAGGCCCCCGACAGTATCATCCAAGGCATAAAACTGATCAATTGCAGATTGCTTAAGAAGAAAACTTGACCTGGTTATTGTCCAATGTGCTGTGCTGCACACAATACCAGAGTAATGTATATCACATGACAGTTTCAAACATTTTCCATTCCACAAATGTAAACAAGTTTCTATTATTTACATTTTAGGCCGAACGGTCTGAGGGGGAAAGGCGATCGAGAACGAGGGGAGTCAGTAAGATTTTAGAAATGAATAGGCTTACTATTATTCAGAAAGGATGATAATAATAAGAAGAAATGTTTCTGGAGCACCAAATCATCATATTAAAATGATTTCTGAAGGATCATGTGACGCTGAAGACTGGAGTAATGATACTGAAAATTCTGCTTTTCCATCCCAGGAATAATTTACATTTTCAAATATATTAAAACAGAAAACAGTTATTTTAAATTGCAATAATTTTTCCTCAATACTGTTTTTACTGTATTTTTGATTAAATAAATAGAGACTTCTTTCAAAACATTAAAAAATGTACCCACCCCAAACTTTTGAATGGTAGTGATCATGAAAGGTTTGACTAATCATGTTGTTGATGGCAATGAGGTGTTACAGTATAATGTTGGTTGTCTGGTTCCCTAAATTGGGCGTGTTTACTGTTCGCTGTGTATGCAAACGTGGGAAAACACTATGACCCTTGTCCTCTCACAATCCCGCCTTATTAGGAGGTCCAGCACAATCTTACAAGGAAAGGGAAGTCAGAAAAGCAGAAGAGAAACGAGCTGCATAAAGGCCTCCAAAAAACATATCTGTGATGAACACACCCTGTCACATACATCATCTCTCTGTGAATTGCAGAGTTGGAAGCCGATCTGAAACTATGATCAGTAGAGAAGTCGTCTGACACATAATAAGAAGAACAATAGATGTAGATGGAAATCTCGAGATGAGTCATCATAAATGCATTGCATTAGAAAAGATATTCATACAGTACAAGTCAAAAGTTTAAACATCTACTCATTCTGTATTGTTACAGTTTTCCAGATTTTAGATTAATAGAAAATATGAAATAACACAAAGAATGGGAACCAAGGACCAATAAATGTCAAACAAATGAAAATTGTCTTATATTTGAGCTTCAACTTTGACTATAGATTCCAGTCTTTCTGAATGAATCATGTTTTTTCATACATACAATCCCTTTTCGTTATTGAATGAATCAAAAAATCAGTTGATAGAACTAAATATATGATTTCATAATGACTTAAGAACTCACAAATGCAGTATGTATCATTTATGTTTACACTGCTCATAATGGAGACTTGAATCAGGGTTATTATTGTTAACTAAAGCAAAAACGGTAACACTTTAGTTTATGATCCAATTCTCACTATTAACTAGTTGCTTATTAGCATGGATATTACAAGGATATTGGCTGTTTATTAGTACTTATAAAGCACATATTAATGCCATATTCTGCATGACCTAATTCTACATTCCTTAATCCACCCAATTCCTATTCAATACCTAATCTTAACAACTTTACTAACTACTAATATGCAGTAATTAGTTTATTGAGGCAAAAGTCATAGTTGATAGTTAGTTAATAGTGAAAATTGGACCCTAATCTACAGTGTGAACAAAAAAACTAATAAAACCATAAAAAAAAAAACATTATTTGCAATGAAATAAACATTAACTGAAATAAAATAAAATATAATAAACCTTAAACGTATTTTACTTCAGTTAGTTGCCAAGGCAAGATTTCTCAATATTTGTTTAATTTAACCTTTTTTAAAGTTTAGTTAAGTACTAAAATTACTCAAATTGAAATAAAAATTAATAAAAACCATACAGACAAAAACACCTAATAAAAATCACAAAAACAGACAACACAATTACTAAAAAATGTAACTTAAAGGGTTAGTTCACCCAAAAATGAAAATTCTGTCATTAATTACTCACCCTCATGTCGTTCCACACCCTTAAGACCTTCGTTCATCTTCGGAACACAAATTAAGATATTTTTGATAAGATCCGATGGCTCAGTGAGGCCTGCATTGCCAGCAAGATAATTTCCTTTTTCAATGCCCAGAAAGCTACTAAAGACATATTTAAAACAGTTCATGTGACTACAGTGGTTCAACCTTAATTTTATAGAGGGACGAGAATAATTTTTGTGAAAAAAAAAAAAAATTGCAACTTTTTTTAATCCAGTATCCAGTGATAGGCAAAAAGCTTTACGAATCTTTTGTTTTGAATCAGTGGTTCGGAGCACGTATCAAACTGCCAAAGTCACGTGAACCATTGAAATTTCAAAAAACGCAACGGAGCCTCGTTTACTGAAATCAAGTGATTTTGGCGCTCCGAACCACTGATTCGAAACAAAAGATTCATAAAGCTTCGAAGCTTCATGAGGCAGTGTTTTGAAATCGCTCATCACTAGATATTGTAATGAATAAAGTTATTTTTGTTTTTTTGGCACACAAAAAGTATTCTCGTTGCTTTATAATATTAAGGTTGAACCACTGTACTCACACAAACTGTTTTAAATATGATTTTAGTAGCTTTCTGGGCATTGAAAAAGGAAATTATCTTGCTGGCAATGGAGGCCTCACTGAGCCATCGGATTTTATCAAAAATATCTTAATTTGTGTTCCTAAGATGAATGAAGGTCTTATGGGTGTGGAATGACATGAGGGTGAGTAATTAATGACAGAATTTTCATTTTTGGGTGAACTAACCCTTTAAGTTACATTTAAAACAATATAAAAATGAATATTAATTAAAACTAATATTAATATTGATATTTATAAAAATATCTTTAAAAATAATAAAAATAAAAATATAATAGTATATCAGTGACACTAAAATAACATTGAATGTATGCATATTCCATTGTGTTGAAACAATTACTGATGTGTGTGTGTGTGTGCGCGCGTTCACGCTTGGCTGATGTGTAAGTGTATTGTGCAGCAGAAGACGAGGATATGGTGGTGGCACTGTATTCGGCATGGCTGCAGCTGGTTGAAATAGTTCAGAAGACAGTGGCTCTTCAACACAAAGCTCATGAAGTCAGCAGCCCTGCTCCCACCTGGCAGCCCCCGCTGGAACCGCTCTGCCTGGGAGAGACGAACACGTCACATCAGCTTTAATGCTCTACTTCCCTCCTCCAGAGGCCAGAGCCCAGATCCTCCAGCGTCAGCGAGCTAACAGCTGCACCGCGTCCTCCGTGAATGCACACAAATGCACATGCACACATAAACACATGTGCATGCACACATGCTCACACGCACCTCCCATAAGCATACTGTTTGCCGCAACACTCAAGGCTAGAAGACGCCGTTATGTACACTGTTAAACACCCAAACACCCAATTAGGCTCAGACATGCATGCAACTTTCGACTTGCCTGTAAATATGATGCATAATGGATGTACTTTTGGTGCTTTATAATCCACTTTATAATTAGTTGCATGTTTTCAACCATATGTTTATGATACATTCCACATATCCATAGTTAAATCTTTACATTGCATTAAAATACATGATACCATTCCATATGTTATATCAAAATGCATTTAAAAAAAAAAATGTATTGCCATGAACATGCAAGTTTTATAATGTTTTATAACTTTGATCAGCATTATTTATGAAGAGATCAGTAGTCACGTTCCTAAAAGCATCAGTCTTGAATGATTGATTCATTGTTTATTTCCTAAATTAAAGCTGCAGTCTGTAACTTTTTTTATTGTTTAAAAATGATCCAAAATCAATTTTTGAGCAAGTACATAACCATCAAGTGTTCAAAACTATCTCCTTACCTTAGCCCGATTCACAACGGTAAGCTTGTAATAATGTTTTCCAATTCAAGTGGTACTGGTAGGTTTTCGCGGAAAATTTGAGCATGCAGCTGTTCGAGATTAGAACGTTAACGTTAGAGATTAGACTCTACAGAAATTGAAATCTACAGGTAACACTAATACACACTAAATAGTCACGCAATGCTGATGTTGTTAACATTAACATTTTGAGAAAAAAGTATAACAATAATAATTTGCACGGTTTGACGTGATCCGAGCTAAGCGATCGTTAGATTTAATCATTATTGGCAGCATGATTTATTGTAATGCTTTTTTTTCTCAGTTGGTCAGAACAAAAGTGGCAAACATGTTACTTACTTGTTCAGATGACATTTTCCGGTGAAAATTCTTATTTTGGTCATACTTCCAAGACTACAATCTGTGATTCCGAAGTACAGTATCCACACCGGTGCGGTGACTGACAGTAAACATTAGATTCATCCGCGCTGAGGAGTCGTGCCGAAGCACCACCCACGTAAAGATGATAATTCCGCATATGACTGCAATTGCAGGTTTCAAACAGAGATGGTGACAAAGAGGCAAAACTTACGGACTGCAGCTTTAATTAATGGCTTCGTTCGAAAACTTATGCTGGGTACACAGCACAAGATAATCGGGCTGATTTTGGGCTGATTTCTTCCCTTCCGACAATCCTAGGAAATGTCCTGATTATCTTGATGGTTCTACAGATTATCTTATCAGATTTTTTTAATGTGGTGTGAGGTGTGAATCAACATGTTATGTACGATCAGAAATCCTGATGTGCTGGGGGGAACCCCGAGGACAAACACGCGCATGCTCTGGAGATTATCATGTGAAATGAAACAATATCCAATCAGAAAGCGAGCTGACAGAATAACAAACGCAGTCATGGCGCAGCACAATGTTAAATGGATTTGGACAACAGAGATGGAGGATCAGCTTGTCAATTTGTGCCAACAGCACGAGTATTTATACAACAGGTCCTGTAAAACATACCAAAATCATTCCAAATACTATCATCGCATTTCTTCCTGCTTATCGTGCGGCATGTTTATTCTGAAGTCTCGAGAGATTTTATGAGATTTCCCGTCTCAGTCGGGACTGACGGTTGAAAATCTGTTTGTGTGTGGTGTGCTGTCTTTGTCACATCACGGCACACCACACACTATAGGAGCAAAACGGTTAAATCTAGGATTTTTTGTCCTCATGTTTGTAGTCTCTCACATTTTGAAAACCTTATAAGTTTTCAAAAATCTTCTAGTGTGTACCCAGCATTAGGCAGCTGACTTGTTGCCATGCTGCTCTATCAGGCAATGACTTTGCAGGTAACGTTTGTGCATAAAGGTAACTCACGACACTGATTTCGGACTGAGTCAGCGTAACGCTTTAATGATCTGTACAGCAAAATAGAGAGAGCTTTGGTGAAAACTAAGCGAACATTTAATTACTACAATAGTAATTTCTCGCTATAAATGACATCAAACATGGAAAACGTTGGTCAAAAACATACATTTACACACAAACTGACCACCAACCGCAACTTTCAGACGCCATCTTTATTTTTTAGCTTAACTGTGGAACGCACAGGATTGTGGGATATCAAAGGCAGTGAAGGATACATCTATGCTGCTTTCAGAAATCACTCAGGTAAAGGTATTATAGGAGACAGGAAGTGTAGCTAACATTGGATTCCTTTGATGCATTCCTACCTTGGAATGCATCCTCCAAAGGCAGCATTATTACATTTTTGGATGCAGCCATAGTGTTTGAAGAAATTGGATGTATGAACGATCTAATGACTCGTAAAGACAGACTTGTCGCCACCTACTGGCATAATGTTGTAACCTGCGTAAAGAATCACTGAAAATCCCTACCACTAACATTGACTGACTGAACTAACTGATGTATTTTAAAATGTATACCACAATTTGGTTCACAAAAGAAAGTGACAAATTAAAATCAACACAGAATGATGCTAATCACAAAAAAAAAAAAAAAAAAAAAATGCATCACATCTGTTATATAGTATTTTAGCAATGCTAAAAACTGTATTGACCAATCAGCATCCATTTTATAAAATGCATTATACTATGTGGTAAGCTATGAATAGATAGATTTTATATAGAATATATTTAGAATACCTTTATTATGAGGATTTTAAAGGATTTTGTAAAAAGTACAGTTAATAACCACAGATTTTAATTTACATATATTTCAACAGAATCAATAGCATGAGGCACATGGGGTGTAAATGCGTTAAACACAGATGTGTGTCAGCATCAATAAGCAAAGCTCTATTTAAAGAGCCTATAAACTGTCAATCACTGATATAGAATTTACAGTCTGAACGTCTGTCTCTGAGCCAGTCTGATCTGGATTTATTCAATCAAAATTAGACTGCCACATAATGCATTAGAATCACATTGGAGACAATCCAGATGTAATTCTATTTAGTCCAAATACAACATCATTTAAATTTCATCAATAGGAAAGTTGAGATTATTTAGGGTAAATAAGACAACATTGTGAATAGAACGAGTTTTTAATAACTGGTGGGAAAATATACTGCAGAGCATGGAAGCGTGAAATAAAAAGCATGGGAACCGTCTCCAACCGGAAGAGAGAATTTGGAATACAATTAAAGCTTCCATTTATATCTTGAACATCTATAATGTATGATGTAGGCTTGCTTCTAAAGTCTTTTGTATGGCAGTGAGATTGTTTGCAGAGATGACAACGGGCCAAATATAAATGGCTTATAATCATGTTTATGAGCTGGCAGACGGCCCACCCTGAGCCCAGCCCTGCCCAAGCTCTGCCCAGCACTCATGGGCATGTCCTGCTGCTTCCTGTGATATACCATTTCACTAAAGCGTGGTGGAGAGGAAGGAGCGTTAAATGATCTATGCGTCCACTTATTTCCTGTTCCAAATCCTCTCTCTCTCTTCCTTCAGTGCCAGCAGAGTTGTAAATGAGGCGTATTGTCTATAGCCCCATGACCCATACTGTCTACTCACTTCGGAAATGTACACACTACAATGACAACCTGACAAAGGATGTCTATAATACTGTACATGCAGAAAGCTGTTAGATTTCCCATTCACCTCAATGGTGTAGAATGCAAGTACTTAAGCTAATTTTCTTTCTTTTCTCTTGGAGCTTCCATATATTTGTTGTATTTGTCATGTTCTGATCCTCCTATTCTTTCCATTTTGTGGTTGCTTTGTAATTCTTTCCTCAATGTAGTAAGGTTTTGGGTAACACTTTATTTTGATGGTCCCCTTTAGACATTCTGTTGACTATAAGTAACGTTTCACCTACATGTCAACTAACTCTCATTAGAGTATTAATAGACTTCCTGCTTAATATCTGCTAACACTATATTTTGATGCTCCCCAACAGACATTCTACTGACTATAAGTAACTTTGCAACTACATGTCAACTTATTCTACTAACCCTAACCCCTTATTCTACAAACCTTACCCCCAACAGTCTACTAATACTCAACTAATACTCTAATGTGAGTTACTTGACATGTAGGTGTAACATTACTTATAGTCAACAGAATGTCTAAAGGGGACCATCAAAATAAAGTGTAACCAGGTTTTGTCTGCTCTTGTGTATGTTTATAAATGCACAAACCAAACAAATAAATAATAAATACATAAATAAATAAAATAATTTCCACCTCAAATTAAAAGAGCTAAAGAAATTTATAAAAGTGCTAATGCAACTAAATTCTTGTGTGCAATCCAATTAAATTTGTAAAATGGACATTTACTTAACCTATTTGTATTGGCATTACATGAATCATTTTTGTTTGCAGCAGTTTGCTTTGCTTTGCATGGGACCAGATAGTGAGAGTAAATTTTGATATTAAAGGGTTAGTTCACCCAAAAATGAAAATTCTGTCATTAATTACTCACCCTCACGTCGTTCTACACCCGTAAGACCTTCGTTCATCTTCAGAACACAAATTAAGATATTTTTAATAAAATCTGATGGCTCAGCGACGCCTCCATTGCCAGCAAGATAATTAACACTTTCAATGGCCAGAAAGCTACTAAAGACATATTTAAAACAGTTCATGTGACTACAGTGGTTCAACCTTAATGTTATGAAGTGACGAGAATACTTTTTTTGTGCCAAAAAATAAAATAAAATAACGACTTTATTCAACAATATCTACTGATGGGTGATTTCAAAACACTGCTTCATGAAGCTTCGAAGCTTAATAAATCTTTTGTTTCAAATCAGTGGTTCAGAGCGCCAAAGTCACGTGATTTTAGTAAACGAGGCTTCGTTACGTCATAAGTGTTTCAAAATTTCCATGGTTCACCACTGGGGGGCGTGACCACTGATTCGAAACAAAAGATTTGTAAAGCTTCAAAGCATCATGAAACAGTGTTTTGAAATCGCCCATCACTAGATATTGTTGAATAAAGTCGCTATTTTGTTTTTGTTTTTTTGCCGCACAAAAAGTATTCTTGTCGCTTCATAATATTAAGGTTGAACCACTGTAGTCACATGAACTGTTTTAAATGTGTCTTTAGTAGCTTTCTGGGCATTGAAAAAGGAAATGATCTCGCTGGCAATGGAGGCCTCACTGAGCCAATGGATTTCTTCAAAAAGATCTTAATTTGTGCTCCGAAGATGAATGAAGGTCTTATGGGTGTAGAACAACATGAGGGTGAGTAATTAATGACAGAATTTTCATTTTTTGGATGAACTAACCCTTTAAGTTACATTTTTTAGTAATTGTGTTGTCTGTTTTTGTGATTTTTATTAGGTGTTTTTATGTCTGTATGGTTTTCATTTTTCAGAATTTTCATTTTTGGGTGAACTAACTCTTTAAGGGTAAGTTTACACAACAATGAATGATGTACTAAAAACAGAAAAGTTTTTCTTTTGTGTTTTTCACATACAGACGACAACTTTGAAAAGGATCTGTGAAAACGACTACAAACGCTGTATTATGCATGCCAGGCCAGTAGTTGGCGATCTCACTTTGTAAAGAAACACTACACACCTATAGACTGAACACATAATATGCATGTGCATGACGTCACGTTTTTCACAAATTCACATTTTTGTAGTTTACACAGAGACAATAACGGTATCATTTTTAAAAATGCACTTTGAAAGTTTGCGTTTTTTAAGCCCCTAAAACGCCGTTGTCGTGTAAATGAACAGCCAAAACTCATAAAGTTTTCAGTTTTAAGTTGAAAATGGTGTTGTTTAAAAAACGGCCCCTTAGTGTTTTTGTATGTGTAAAGGGGAAGCTTGTTATTGTTTAATGTTCTGTTATTGGGATGTACAGTAGAAGAGTTTCTCTTGTGGAGGCATTTTTGTGGTTACCATTATGCCAAAGAGCGATGCTTGTGCTTAGGTTGAGGATGATTTTTAAATACAGTAAATACAACATTACTCCTTATTGTGAATGCTTACACAATTAAATTCAATTCCCTTACAATAAGTACAGTATACAGTAAGAAACATTGGCTTCCCAGCTAACAAAATATGTTCTAATAATATTTTGCTAATGTACGTTTTTGAATGTTCTCTGAATATTCAAAATGTCCAGTATTTTAAAAATATGCAAATGTCAAGTAAACATTCAATTTGATCATTCTGCAAACAGTATGGGAATTGGGAACGTTTCTTGTGAAACAAGTAGTAACATTTAAAAAAAACGTTAGATGAACATCCAACTAAAACATTAAAAAAAAAAAAAAACTTCCACGAACAATATATAAATGATGTATTGGTGCTAATGTTTTGACAACATTATTAAAGACCAGATAACTTTGAACAAACATTCTATTAACATTAGAGGAAGAATGTTAATTCATAACTTTGAGAGAACATTAGCCAAAGTAAGAACATTCCCGATTATCTGGGTTTTAGCAAGTTAAGATAATCATGAACTGAAAGTTCTTTTGAGTTGCTTTGATGTCTCATTTTATTGGGCTTATCTCAATACTTAAGTCTGCAATGGGGTGTATTATGGCAGTTTTATGTTAAGAAAACAATTTTCCAACATGTGGAACTAGTCCACATTTGAAGACTTACTTTTCTGCATGTATGCGAAAGAACATCAAACACTCTAACATAAATATCGATCTCAGCCGTTATGCGAGAAAGACATCACTGCTATGATAAGCTCCAGTACTAGAAACCATCCCTCTTTTTTCCATAAGGGCCAGGCTGTGACGCTAATGGGATCATGTGCCAATTTTTACTCCCACTAGTTCACGCTTCCCTGTCTGTCTGCATTCTTTAGCACATTAATAAAGCCACAGTATTGAGTGTATATCTGTGAATATGTAATTTACAACACAAAACCCCAAAGATGGCATCCCACTAGCCAACTTGATTCTCAGAATACTATGTAAATGAAGTGCTTGACTGAAAATTGGCAGAAAAATCAGCTAGTAGAGCTCCAGTCCATTCCTAACCATCATAATACAGAATCGCCTACTAAAGGACAATAGTGTGTCTCATTAGGAAAGTGATTAGTGTAGTTTTAGCATATATCTATCATAAAGATAGCACAGAACTCTTTAAACAAGCTAACATGCTTCCAGCTGTATCAACATAAGATGTTTAAAATAGGTTTTGTCTAACATGGTTACAACGTGGGTGGACAAAGTCAACAATGGAAGTGTTTTCGGATCACTGGTGATGTGAGAAAATCTATCACAGCAGCAAGAGGATAAATATACCAGATATAATGTGGTGTTGTATGTGGAAAAGAGGAATCAAGACTTTAATGAAGTCATGAATAGTCTCTCTCAGTAACTCAAGATCTCTTTTTTTCTTCTTTGAGGAAGTTCGGGATTAAGCACATTCTGTTGTAACAAGGCTTTTTGTTTTTAAGTGACCTCTACAAATATATATATATAGGCTTGCATTCCATCTATATGCTATTTAGTGTTATTTATTTCTTCTAAAACAGTATGAATCGAAATTAGAATCCAAATCTAAAACTTATAATTAAATGAACTGAATTTAGATTTAGATTTGGAATTGAGTTCGGATACAAATAAAGGCTAAAATCCAGATTCATTTCATTTTATATTTGGATTCTGATTTTAAATAGTGCTTGGGTTCAGATTCGAATTTGGATTCTGATTCTAGAAGCTTATTGACAGGACAAAGTTATGATTGGATGTTCATGTTGCAAAGCATTATGGGTATATCTGCTGATCTGTTCTCACCCCAAAGCAGAAATGTAGTATCTTTTGGAGTGCTTTTGAGATGCATATGTAAATCCTGAGCTTGTGTTGTGAATTTGTTCAGAGTAAAAGTGGTTTAGGTCAGATTGATTTTGTCTGTACACACACATACACAATGAAGGTATCTGTCTCTCTTGTTCTCTCTCTCCAGGGGTTGCAGCAGCCCCTCCTTATTTCTTCGGTCCTGACTCCGTCTCTTTGCCTGTGGCTGGAACAGCTGTTGCAGAGGCTGAGGATTCTGGGTACACAACACTGGGGCACCGCTGCCAGTCATGCTCATCCTCAGCACAGCTGCCACTCTCCATGCAGAGAAGCAACAAACTCCAGCAAAACTTTGTCGCAGGGCCTCTTCTTGTAAGTTGCTTTGGTAATAAAGAGCCACACACATGAATGTGTGCAAAATGCGATTTTCATTCCTCTGGGTGGATGTGATACATTGCACAATGAAAATCAGTCAGCGCTCTTCCCTCATTGAAAGAAGGCAAGGCAGTTTCCAAAATACAACCCATGGGACACAGTCAGCCAGCTCACTGATTACTTTACAAGGATCATTTCTCCAGCCTCTTGCCAGGCCCACACGAAATCTGAGCCTGCAGAACTCCACAGAAAATTCAGCATATAACTTCGATGTGCCACCATTTCTTTAAAAAAAAAAAAAGTTGTTTCAATTAATTTGGCTGATTTAATTAATCAGTATAATAAGTAATTTTACATTTTCAATTTTAAAATTAATTCTGCAAAATCTGAATTTCCCCCTAAAATCCATCTGGGCCTATAAGAAAGCTGTTGGCTACTGAATGCTTTTGGAAATAAATACTACAGGCTGGAATACACAAAACGACTTTTGTCCACTCCAGTTGTCAAAAGCCAGAACCAGTCTGCAAATTTAGGCAGTCGGAGTTGTCAGATTTCACAGAAAATCAGTTAGTGTATGATGGGCACAGGCTCAGATTTTCTTTAGTTTTTCACTGATTCCATTCAGTCAGAGAATATCTACGGAGCCGCTAAAGCCAAGGGACATGGTGATGAAACAAATATGAGATGGGAGGACAAAATATGTTTCAATGCTTTTTGAGTTCTCTCACAAAAGTTTCCCTAAGTAACTTTGTGTTCGCTTGCAAAAGTTTTGCGTCATGTGTAACCCCTCTGGTTCTACTCGCCCTGCTCCGAGCGGGATTCGAACCGGCATTCCCAGCATGGGAGTCAAGTGCTCTAATAAGGACACTAAAGGCCACAGCCTCTAGCATCAGTTGCTAATGCACCTCTTGAGGCTAGAGGAGTGAGATTAACTGGCACAGCTGTTACTAGCTGGGCTTTATTACATTCACCCCCCCAAACCTCACTCCCATTGTGTTCTCTCACAAACGTTCCCCTAAATAACTTTGTGTTCACCTGCAAAAGTTTTGTGTTACCCCAAGAAACACAAAGGTTTTGCTAGCGAACGCAAAGTTTCTTGGGGGAATGTGTAACCCCTCTGGTTCTACTCGCACCACTCAGAGTGGGATTCAGACTGGCATTTCCAACATGGGAGTCAGGTGCTCTAATAAGGAGGCTGAAGATCACAGCCTCTAGCGTCAGTCGCTAATGCACCTCTTGAGGTCAGAGTAATGAGGTTTACTTGCACACTTCTTACTAGCTGGCCTCTATTACACTCACCCCCTTAAACCTCACTCTCATCTGGGTCACTGCACCAGTGTAACCCCTCCGGTTCTACTCGCCCACTCCGAGCGGGATTCAAACCATTGTTTCCAGCATGGGAGTCAGGTGGTCTAATAAAGATTTTAGGGTAATGCTTTAGATTACAGCCTGGAAAGTACTGCGTAATTACAACGTATTTACAGTGTAACTTCTGGTAATTATAGTCTACCTATAAAGTAAGTACGTGTAAGTAAAGGGGAACAATATGTAAAGTCTGGGGAATAAAGGGGTAACAACCAGGAAATAACAAATTAATTATACTGTAAGTATACTTATACTAGGGGAAATATACTCTCGTTCCATAGTTACAGGGTAAGTGTGACATTGCGGGCTATAAATTAAAGTGGTGCTTGTTACCCTCTCGTTTCATGTAGTTACAGGGTAAGTACAATAAAAAACACACCATCTGATATCACTGACTCCGAAACCTTTATTTAAAAAACAAATTACTGGTTTACAACACTTCTTATTCATTTATTAATTTTTTTTCCAATCAGCTTTTCTTTTCAAACTATATAGTCTTGACAGAAAGTAGCACGTTTTGTCCTTTTTTTCTCTCTTGCTTCCTCCTCCTCTTGTTCCTTTTTTTATTTTTCAGTCTTTCTACTGATGAATCTTAAGAAGGAATCCCATGTCTTTTGCTATTCTGTATTATGTATTAAAAGAAAATACAGTACACCCAGAAATGTTCTTATGGTTTACTCATCTTTTCGCTTCCAAACAACTTTCACCAGCGTGTGCATGAGAGTCGACTTCATGTTTGACGAAGCACATTGTAATGAGCAACTTCAAGCTTCAAGCTGCCTTCAAGAACTGCCATCTGTTTTTCTGTCTTGTCTGTTTCTCATTATTATTATCTGTTATTCTGTGTATTTTATTTTGAGTAGTAATTTAAAAAAAAAAAAACGGATGGTATCCGACATCCACGTGACTTTTCGCATGAGTTTCTCGGCGCGCTTACGTCACGCCTCAAGTTACGTCAAGCATGAACTCTCAACCCTCTCATACACGCGCATGTGACAGTTTCACTTCATAAGACATTGAGTCATCCATTGGGGTCGTATGGATTACTGTCGTTATTACTGTATGTGCTGTTTAATGCTTCAACTTTTAGGAACACATGAGCTTGCATTATAAAGCATTTTACAGCCCGCAATGTCATACTTACCCTGTAACTACATGAAACAGGAGTATATTTCCCCAGTATTAAAAAAATTGCAATATTGTAGTTTTACTTGCCTTGAAACAACTCAATCAGTGCACTTTTGCAATAAAAACAAAATACTGTGTAAATGCACTGATATGTAGCCTACCCTGTAAGTTTTAAAAAAGCCTTTATATATTCGGACACTATTATTACAAAAAGGTGTGCAGTGTATGTTCTCGCTAAATTGCTCCCAAACGTAATAATGTTGTCTATCATAATAGTATAAGTACCCCTTAGTTCTAAAATACTTACAGTATAAATAATTTGTTATTTTCCTGGTTGTTACCCCTTTATTCCCCAGACTTTACATATTGTTCCCCTATACTTACATGTACTTACTTTATAGGTACACTATCATTACTGGAAGTTACGCTGTACATAAGTTGTAATTACGCAGTACTTTCCGGGCTGTAATCTAAAGTGTTACCGATTTTAGCCTCTAGCGTCAGTCGCTAATGCATCTCTTGAGGCCAGAGGAGTGAGGTTTACTCACACAGCTCTTACTAGCTGGCCTTCATTACGCCCCTATTGACAACAGGGCACTTTCATTTTAATCCATTATTCCCTTTTATCTGCGTCATATTTCGGGTTTTGCATAGCTCAATTGGCAGAGCATTGCAATATATAACAATATGCAATCATGTGATCATCGTTCGTGGGTTCGATCCCAGGGAACACATGTGCTCATAAAGTGTATATGCACTTTAAATCACTAAGGGTAGGTTTAGGGGTGGGGTGGGAGGGTTGCGAGCAGTTTGAGAATACTTACCAAGCAGTAATGCCACGTATATATGTCCCGTGTCTAATAGGAGAATGGTAGTGATTGGAGCGATTTGACAGCTGACCGCAGCACTATGCCTACATGGCCTGACTGAACTAATGCTGCGCTCAATTTAAATGAACACGCATTTGATTGGTAACGACACGTAATTTCCAATACGTCATTTCATGACGACATACGTAACACGACACTGTCATTATTTTTATGCCAGCTAGAGGGCCCATGACTTTAAAACGTAAATATAGGTCGTAATAAGGTGCTTGAAAAACAACCTATAGGGTCTTTTTTTTTTGGAGGACAGTCTGAAGCTTTGTGTTTGCTCGCAAAAACTTTGCGCCCCCTCGCAGAACTTTTGTATTCCCCCGAGAAATGCAAAGGTTTTGCTAGTGAACGAGAAGTTTCTTGGGGGAATGTGTAACACCTCTGGTTCTACTAGCCCCACTCCAAGCAGGATTCAAACTGGCGTTTCCAGCATGGGAGTCAGGCGCTCTAATAAGGAGGCTGAAGATCACAGCCTCTAGTGTCAGTCGCTAATGCGCCTCTAGAGGCCAGAGGAGTGAGGTTTACTCACACAGCTCTTACTAGCTGGCCTCCATTACATTCACTCCCCCAAAACTCACTCACATCCAGGTCACGGCACCAATGTAACCCCTTCGGTTCTACTCGCCTGCTACGAGCGGGATTCAGACCATTGTTTCTGCCATGGGAGTCAGGCGGTCTAACACTTCAGGATTTTCGAAGTCGTCATCTGGTTGGTTGAATTCTACAGGATGTCCGGGTGATGTGTGTGTTGCGTTCTTTAACGGTCCATCTGGAAACAAATGCCATGACGCTAAACCTTGTGAAAAAAGAACTCTGTTGTGTTTACAATTGTGACAATGAGCACTTTCCAGGATCAACTAAACGCTGGATTTTCCAAAGTATGTGACGTTCGCGGCTCCATTGTTGCAGTAAACTTGCACAATGTTCTTGAATTAATTTATTAGATGCACGCCGGTCTGATATTGTAGGGATACATTTTCACTCCCGTAAACATGACGCGGAACAAAACGAACTGTGATTGGTTGCGTTACATGTCAGTCAAACGTCTTCTTGGGCAGTCCTTGGCCAATGAAATCTGCGAAGGAGTCCAGACTATCTGCTGTCAGTCTGAAGGTCTGGCTATGCGAGACTAGCGGTCTAATAAGGATGCTAAAGATCATAGCCTCTAGCGTCAGTCACTAATGCACCTCTTGAGGCAGAGGAGTGAGGTTTACTCACACAGCTCTTACTAGCTAGGTGGCCTCTGTCACAAACGCAAAACATTAGCAAGAGATCACAGAAGCATTGACATATAATTTTTCCTCCCATCTCATATTTTTTTCCACCACCATATCTACATGTTTGATTTTTGTTTTTATTTGTCATTCGTATCCTAGCAATGAGGTGCATGTTTCTTTTTCTTTTTCTTTTTTTTTTTTGTTTGTTTGGAATGACTTGAAAGTCTGGTAGTGTGTTATCCTCAGTCATTTAGTGCATGATGCCTAGTTTTTCTCTGTAACCATTTACAAAGCCATTAGGTGTATGAAGCCTATAGTGTTTTAAAATCTATTCAGATTTTTAAAAAGTTGTAAAGTCTATTCCAGCCTTGAGGCCAGCAATGGTTTGGTAATATAATATTCAGAGAAAGTTTAATCTGAAATGATTTATGGCTAAATGGCAGGGAGTAATTTATTGTAAGATGTTGTGCTCAAGGCCACAGACATTTCAACTCTACAGCTGCTGGTTCACTGATACAACCTTGAGATAAAATATCCAGTTTGCTTACTAGCAACCTTGAACTTTAGCTACTAGACCACCCTATACTGTTAGCGTAAATGCAATTTACTTTACCTTACCTGTCATTTACTAACCCTCATGTCGTTCCAACCAACTATGTTGTTATTTCTTTATCTATCTATCTATCTCTCTCTCTATATATATATATATATATATATTTTTTTTTTTTTTTTTTTTTTTTGATGAGAACAGTTTAATAATCCAGTGGACTCAGCAAACTTCCAAGGGGACTGCAGAATGACTTAAAATTATTTAAAGTAATATATTATTAATAATATAATTTAAATTAATAATATTGTTAAAATATTTAAATAATCTTAAACTTAGGTCTAATTAAAAAAAAAAAAAAAATCAAAAAAGACAAAAGCAAGATTGTAACTGAAATCATATTTCTTTTTGTCATGTTTTAACAAATGAGATTATTGTAAAGTGTTACTCTATATGGAAATAATCTTTAATGCAGTTCATAGTGACCAATAAATAATAACAACATTTTCATTTTTTGGATATGCTCTGCTCATTACAATTTGCAATTTCCTATAGTATTTCCAATAGTCGGGCCATACTATTGTTGTGTCCGTACAACAGGAAGTCGGTCACCTCCCTCACTTCCTACTAACTGCTGTAGGAAATGACAGCTTCATTTAAACAAAGCAAGGCCTTGTACGCTAAAGACAAACACGTCCTCCCTGTCTGCTGCAGGATCATTGTTCCTCAATGCACAGCCTTGAGACAAAAGACTTCCTCTGCTTGCACCCAAGTCTAGAGTTAGCCATGCAGTTACTGAAATTCTCATAGATCCCATTAGACACCTGAATGTACGCAGAATTCCCATGGTGCATGGAGAACACCTCCTTATGAGGCACAGCAGTTTGGCCCACATCTGTCAAGCAGCAGTGTGATAGACAGAAACTGAATATCAAATATTTCCAACATATGGCCATGAATTTTAGAAATGGGACTTTGACTCTGATATGCTTCAGTGAAGATCTTTGGTAACAGGGTGAAACAAACATTTGTGAAATCTGTGGTCTTCCCTATAACAGCGTGAGATCCGAGGATGAGTCACAGTTTATGCATTTTAACACCGTATTAAAGAATTTAAGGATTCTGCTTCTGATTCCTCTTAACAATTCCAATTCTTTAACTGTTACATTAACAATTTTTTGTACTTTTAAGGAATAAATATTTGGAAAAATGCTCTGTCGCGTAGTTATGTGCATCCTGTCATCGCAAAATGGCCTGCCAATCATCTTGTCACAGTTAAAATCCTCCACATTTAATTTAATTTAATTTCCTTCCATATTGGAGAGAAAAGAAGTAGCATGTTGATCTGCCAGTCATGGGTCTTTCATGTGGAGAACTCTCCTCATGTGTTCGCATAATAATGTATTTAAAAGTTAACTGCCACAATAAAAGTTCACATTTTTGTTGCAGATGAAATATAACATTAATGATATTAAATTAATATTTTTATCAGGTTAAATGTTGCTTATTAGTTACTCAAACCCCTTTATCTAAACCTCTCTACTTAAATGTCGGTTGCAGATTTCCGCCATGTTTGTAGTTTTTTAACACATTTTTTTGTAGTTCTGAACCAAATCCTCCTCCAAAGTGTAATGAGTTGTGGGCAATATTATCCATTAGAGTGTGCATGGATCTGCACATCGTAAATCTACTGGAAATAATAGACCATCCGAGGACTTTTGGCATACTCTTTTCATCATACTATGCTTTGGGACACTAATTCTAATCTCACATGATACACTGCTCAAAAAAATTAAAAGAACACTTTGAAAACACATCAGATTTCAATGGGGAAAAATATCATGCTGGATATCTATACTGATATGGACTGGGTAATGTGTTGGGAACGAAAGGATGCCACATCGTTTGATGGAAATGAAAACTATCAACTTACAGGGGACTGAATTCAAACACACCCCGAAAATCAAAGTGAAAAAATGGTGCAGCAACTCAAAATGGTACTCAGAAGTTTGTATGGCCCCCACGTGCTTGTATGCATCCCTGACAACATCGGGGCATGCTGCTAATGAGACAACGGATGGTGTCCTGGGATATTTCCTCCCAGATCTGGACCAGGGCATCACTGAGCTCCTGCACAGTCTGAGATGCAACCTAGCGGCGTCGGATGTATCAAAACAATGTCTCAGAGGTGTTCTATTGGATGTAGGTCAGGCAAGTGTGGGGGCCATTCAATGGTATCAATTCCTTCATCCTCCAGGAACTGCCTGCATACTCTCGCCACATGAGGCCAGGCACCAGGAGGAACCCAGGACCCACTACACCAGATACCTAATGGCAGTCAGGGTGCCATTGTCTAGCCCAGGGGTGTCCAGTCCTGCTCCTGGAGGGCTACTGTCCTGCAGAGTTTAGCTCCAACCCTAATTAAATACATCTGAACCAGCTAATCAAGGTTTTTAGGCATACAGAAAACTTCCAGGCAGGTGTGTTGTGGTAAGTTGGAGCTAAACTCTGCAGGACAGTGGCCCTCCAGAACCGAGTTTGGACACCCCTGGTCTAGCCTGTAGAGGTCTGAGCGTCCCTCCATGGATATGCCTCCCCAGACCATCACTGACCCGCCACCAACATGGCCACCCTCATGAAGTCGGTTTCTGATTGTTTGGTCAGAGACATTCACACCAGTGGCCTGCTGGAGGTCATTTTGTAGGGCTCTGGTAGTGCTCATCCTGTTCCTCCTTGCACAAAGGAGCAGATACCGGTCCTGCTGATGGGTTAAGGACCTTCTACTGCCCTGTCCAGCTCTCCTAGAGTAACTGCCTGTCTCCTGGAATCTCCTCCATGCTCCTCTTGAGACTGTGCTGGGAGACACAGCAAACCTTCTGGCAATGGCACGTATTGATGTGCCATCCTGGAGGAGTTGGACTGCCTGTGCAAACTCTGTAGGGTCCAGGTATCGCATGTAAAACTATTCCTGTTTTGTGGGTCGTCTCATTGTTGCCCATCTAGTGCACCTGTTGTTAATTTCCTTAACACCAAAGCAGCTGAAACAACAACAACCCCTTCTGCTACTTAACTGACCAGATCAATATCCCAGGAGTTTAACTGACTTGATGCTGCTGGTTACCCAGCATGCTTTATGTCCAGTTGATTTCTGAACAGGTTTGGGTCCAGTTACTTTGCAGAGACTGGGGAGTTTTGTCAAATGGGTTTGCATGTATATTCTTTATTTTCTTTGTTAATTAACAGTCCAGAATTGTGTGTAATATTGCCAGTTTTTGTGTGTCACCATTGTTAATATGTCTAGTTCCAGAAGTGAATCTCGTTTGGCAAAATGAGTGAACCTTTATTCAAGTCATTTCGTTAATTTGAGCAGAATTAAAATAAAGGTTACATTTTCAATAGCCAAAGTTCATTGTATTGTCATGTGACAGCTGCTTAGGCTTTGAGTCTGTACAGGAAACAGAAATGATTCGTTCACAAGATAAATGAATAAAAGAGACTCGGGAGGTGAAATATGACTACAGCAGCTGTGCTATATGTTTTTATCCATTAAAAAGAAACTGCTCATTAGATTCATTTGTTCTATAATCAGACAACACCGGTCGTGCTATATATGTTTGAGTCATTTAAAAGAACGGGCTCATATGAGTCATTCCGGAACTTGACTACACTAGGCTGTGCTGTATGTTTGTGATACATTAAAAAAGACATTTCGTTCTATAATCAGACAACACTGGTCACACTGCAGTAGATTAAGATTTTTTAGTAGTGACCTTGCAGCACCACTGAATAAATAGGCTACTGCAGGAAACTTTGTCAGAGTATTTTATGCATGTGTGAGAACTGCTAACGGAAGCAAAATTTATATGGTTCTGGTATTTAAAAATATGCTTCTCATTTCCCAATCTGTATTGACTGTTCAAGGATTGTGTCCAAGGATTGTGTAGTAGAGCAGCATGGGTAAAAGCACCAGAGACCAGGGCCGTGTGTCAGGAAGAGGCCCCGGGGAGAGAGCAAAGTTTGAAAAGGAAATAGTCTCACCAGCACAGGAACTCATAATGTACAGAATAGTGCTGTATGTAGACTTTAGAGAGCTCACATTGACATTTTTACTACATTTATTTGACCTTGAAACTTCTAAGTTTGATTGGCATAAAAATACAAGGGGTGAAAATCCAGACCTCATCAAGGCGATACACCCTAGGTGAAAAGGGTTGCATACATTTCTAGAATAAAAATCTGAATATTGGATGAAGTCAGGTTGAAAATACTTGAATAGAATAGATAGGAATAAAACTGTAAAGTTTAGTGTATGCAAGTTCTTCTGAAGTGGAGATTTCTGAGCAGGAGAAAAAACTCATTTTGAGAAAACAGCCTTTAAAGATCTGTAATTGAAATCTACAGACACAGATAGATAAAGTGCTATAAAAGATACACTTAAAAAAAAAGTATTTTGGGTGTTTTCTTTCCACCAGTCCGAGAAAAAAAACCCCACTTTATGAAAGGCCAAAAAAGTGCAAAATCTCAAAATTGACAGGCGCATGAAAAATACAGTGTTTTTGCCTGTAGTGTCTCGCAGGAATAGTTTACCCAAAAAGTGATTTGTTTAAACATGTTGTTACAACTATATTTATTGGTTGGTTGGTTGGTTGGTTGGTTGGTTGATTGATTGGTTGGGACAGTCTATAGCCTACCCTTCAAAATATCACTACAGCTATAGAAAACACATTGTAAATAGGAGCCATTTTTACATGATCTGACCCTTAATATAATCAGGTTGATTCAGTCATGTCTTTTTTTTTTTTTTTTAGTACTTTAGAGGTTACCACATGCATTCTTTACATCTGAGCTAAATGTCTCCATGGGAGGCATATAAATAAGACTATCAAATAGGCAGTATTTTACATAAGAATATAGTATTTAATAGTACATTTTAGCAAAGTAACTTTCTGGCAAATCATTGAGCAAAACATACAGTAGACTATAATGATTTATATTCCTAAGATTTTACTCTACAAGTACAAGTTCATCAGTCAGAATTACTCATGACCACAAATTACACAACATAGCTGTTATTTGAACAAGGGAACAACACTTGTACACTTATGCATTTATGCATTATGCATTTGGGAGACTTATATCATCCGCTATTTATTCAAGTTTGTATAAATGAGCCAGTAGGTTGTGACAAATGACTTTCATGAGTGATTCATTGATTTGTTCCTTCATATATGCTGGTGATTTATCTATGAACAAAACAACACTGCATCCGAAATCGAATACTTCCCTACTATATAGTATGCAGAAAACAGTATGCCATAAGAGAAGTATGTCAGTGGGCAAAAAGTACCCAGATGACCAACAACTTCCGTCAAGATTCTGAAGTGCACATTCGATGGACAATTTACTATCCCATGAGGCCATGGGAGAGGATTTGTGAATAGTAGTAAAGCAATGCAAGTGATGCAATAGGTCACATGACAGTGGCAGTATAGCAGATGTAGCATGTCCAAATTTCATTAATTCTACACACATTCATACTATATAAAATGTACTTTTTTAATGGTTGTGAAGTAAGCTCCAAACGAAAAATACTATACAGTATGCTATTTCGGACACAGCACAAGTCTTGGGTGAGTCATTGAATCATTCACCCAATCATTCACCCAATTGTTCCCTGGGATCGAACCCACGATTGCATGATCACATGATTGCATATTGTTATATAGTGCAATGCTCTGCCAATTAAAGGTGCGATAAGGGCGCACCTTTAGCAAACGCTCATATGGGTCATATTTCATGAATTAAAATGAAAGTGTTCTGTTGTCGATAGGGCGCAACTTTAGTAAACACTCCTATGGGTCGTATTTCATGGAAGTGACAAACGACCTATATAGGCGTATTGGTTGGAGAACATGTTGGTAAATGCAATGCAAGTCTAAATAATGTAACCCACATCTAACACTGAAGTGAATTTACCCTCAAAGTTCTGGTCAAACCAGTCTAAATTTGAAATAACCAAAGCCTATCGTCCTTGTGGATTCCCTCATCAACCTCTAGTCCTGAAAAGCAAGAGCTTAAAAGATTTCAACCAGTGCTCTGATTTTAATTTGGAGTCTTTTGACCTTGTGGCTTTGTGCCCATTTGTGCAAGCTGAAAAGGGTGGCCACTCTCTATGCATCTCCCCAACTTCCTGTTTGTCTTTGAGTCTGTCCTCTAAGCTGTCAGTATCCTACTGCAGTCTCTCTCTGCAGGACCCATCTCTCTCTTGACCCTTCCTCTTTGTTGAGCCTGCAGGGATCTGGGTGATCTGATCCATAATCACAGCTTTCTGGCCCACATCTGGCATTCTTTTTCCCTCAAACCCCCCAGTCTTGATCTTTGATGGTTAAAACAAGCACTGCCAACATCCAGCAGACCCAGTTATTGGAGATGACCTCACAGGCATCAGTTCCTCTCATGCAGAGGCTGTTAAAGTTGCTGACGGTAGATTATTGTATTGCGGTTGTTCTCATGTTAAAGACTGTTGTGACAGAGTCATGGCTTTGTATCTAAGGAAATGCTTAAGAAAGAAAACACATGTGCTAATTACATTGTGACTGATCAGATGAGGAAAGATGTGAAAGAAAGTGGCAGTCAGGGATAAAGAGAAAGTCTGTTTCTTGTTCAGCTGCTGAGTCAGATGCACCACACCCATGAAACAATGTTTCCATTGCATCTGGCTTACCGAGATACTGTAGTCGACACGTTTATTTGAGAGATTTTTGATACTGTAACTGCAGAAGAACATAAAGGAATGCTCCAGGTTCAGTACAAGCCAAGTGTCGACAGGGTCTGTGGCACAATGTTGATTACTATAGAAAAAAAATCGCCCCAATTTAAAAATAAAAGATGTAAAAATCACAGTTTCTGTAATACTCGGAAGTAAACAGAGGCAGTGTTGCAGAAAGTTCAAAAGCAGAAATGTGAAACTCAAATTTTGCACTGACACAAACTATTCAGTAAATACATCCATTAGCTGTTGAGAAATTCCTTCACCTCTTTGTCCTGGATCTACTTGTGTAGAGCTCTTTTTTACTTTTTACATACAAATTTTATGAATCCTTTAGGATTCTTAGAATATCCACAGGCTGAACTGAATGTATTGTATTTCACATAAATATTCAGAATGGATACTGAAATTAATTAAATAAGATTCGTTTAATGATTTTATGTTATTGCATTTACCTGATTTCTAGGGGTGTAATGGTACACAAAAAATGTTGTGTCGGTACCTCGATATTGAAGTCACAGTTCGGTACAGATTCGGTACAGCAGGAGGGAGAAAACTAAATATAAAATGGCTTTTTTCTTTTTTATTAAAAATAACTTTCTTGCACATTACTATAATATTAAAGGTTACAATTAACAAAAGAGCCCAAATTATTAAATTAATTAAAGTATTTATTTTTAGATATGATAATCAACAAAAATTGTATGCAAACATGTAAATTTTTGCATTACCTTCTAAATCTGTTTCTACGGAGCCCCGGACATGACACGCAGGAAAAAAAATTGTAGGCTAAATCGTGTGCACGATTTACTAATTCGTTCCCTCGATTTACTAAAACGTGCGCACGATTTAGTAAATCGAGCTAACGAATTAGTAAATTGTGTGCACGATTTAGTAAATCGAGGGAACGAATTAGTAAATCGTGCGCACAATTAAATTTTTTTTTCTTGCATGTCATGTGCAGGGCTCCGTATGTTTCTACTCCAATTCAATGTTAAAATATATTCATTTACACAGTGGCCGTCATAATTGTTTTCATGGCAGATTTATTTAAACATGCATTAAACATATACATTAAATAATCAAGACAGGTTAAGTAAAATATAATGAATATATAGGCTTATATAGTGCATATATGTAGCGAAAGAGTTCATTTCTAACAAGTTACAATTAACAAGCTGTGGACACTGAATGGCATTTCTGAGGTAAATTCTACGTGACATATTGTTTACAAGCTGTTTCATTGATGTCTTTCTGCGGTTGAAACACTGATTGAGCCATTATGTTTCAGTAAGTTGTACTGTATCTTTCAACATACCTTCAGATGTTCATTTATGTTTATTCTGTAACTACTAAAGAGGAAGAGATGATCGTGTCCACTCACGCTCTGCGCTGCTGTTTGAACTGAGGCGCCTATCCAGCGATCTGTCACGCCACATCAAAGAGCGACAAAATGGCATTTATTGTTTGAATTTTGTGATAAAATGGACAGAATTTTAGGGATGAGACTTTGTTTCTTATAGAAAGTAACAAAACATGGAGCTTATTGCTATTATTGGTGGTTAAAAGTGATTAATGGGCTACAACTCTGTATTCGTCGGTACACATATGCACAAATTTTTCGGTACGAATATGTGTACCGTTACACCCCTACATTTCACATAATGGTTTAACTCTATTTTGTGAGATTTCTAAAGACTGGTCAGACCCTTGTGGCAACACACACACATTGGGTTTCCAAGTTTTATGAGGACATTCCACTGACATAATGATTTTTATACTGTACAATCTGTATATTCTATCCCCCTACACTAACCCTAACCCTAAACCTACCCATCACAGAAAAATTTCTGCAATTTTAGATTTTCCAAAAACGTCATTCTGTATGATTTATAAACTTGTTTCCTTATGGGGACCAATTTTTTTTTGTTTTTTGGGGGTTTTTTTTCCCAAAAAGTCAATGGGCTCCAATGTTATTTGGTTCCCAACATTCTTGAAAATATTTTTTTTGCTCCGCAGGAGAAATGCAATGCAGGTTTGGAACCACAGGGTGAGCAAATGATAACAGAATTTTCATTTTTGGATGAAAACAGTTCATCTTTACACTGTAACATTACATTGCACACCATCTCACACTTATTGATTCAATGATAATTAATATAAAATACAAAGCCATTTCTGACAAAATTTCTCCATCATTTACTGATAAATGAAGCTGTGTCTGAAAGCAAACACAGCTGCCTTGCTGCCTCACTGCCTGGTCAGTCAATGATTTAACAGTGTTTTAGTACAAAGGCACCTTTTAAAGAAACTAAGGTACCTTAACTTCATGTCTAATGATCAAGAACAAATCCAGTTGAGCTTTAGAGAAAACCAGATGAATTTTTAATGACTTCAATGCTTATTTCTTGTTAAAAAAAAATAGACACTTCTAGGCATTTTTATTCTTTCAACCAAACGGATGCTGTCAAAACATTGATAATGTATATTTCATTGTCTATCCAACGTACAAACATGTAGGGGTGAATTCAGGTTGAATGGGACACTTTTTCCCAGTCATCTCAATGGCAAACAGTGTCCCAATCAACCTGAATTCACCCCTGTACTTTACTTAAATTCTTGAGAGCACCCTGAGTAAATAGATAAATTACCAACTTATTTATTTATCCATTTATTTATTTAAAGTTTTCTAAAGCATATCTGGCATGGCCCCAACCTCTGCTAACCCCTGCAGTAATGACTGGGTCTTGCAAGGCGTGCCAAATGCGTTCGAGTCTTTCAGATAATTTGGGTAATTGCTGAGTCGCTGGCATTCAAGATTTGAGATTCTGTTTAAAGGGGGTGGTGGGGCATGCCTCATAGGAATGAGCTCTCAAAGTGCCTTTTCCTTTGATGTGTGTCTTGTAATGGAGTGTGTGTGTCTATAATTATCTCTCTGTTAGATTTTGTTGCGTCCATCACATGACCTGATTCATTAGCAGGCGAGTGGACCACCCATATCAGCGGCTCGGAGTCTTTCATTACATCTTCAGAAGAGTTTTACTGGACGGCGACACAAATCCACAGACCAGGTGTGACCAAGTTTTATATGATGTTATTTCTTTATGTAGATGACGAAAGCAAATCAGTATGCACACATCTCCCAAGGGGAAGAGAATAAACAGCACTGTGGTGCCATCCGCTCGAAAAACTCACAAGAAGTGTAAATTGATCTATAATGGATGAATTTGCCTGTTTACAAGGAAACGGTCATGTATTATAAAGAGACTAATTGGGGGCAAAACAAACTAACTTGAAAGTGGTTCATCTACAGCATATCTATCTATCTATCTATCTATCTATCTATCTATATCTATCTAACTGTTTATCTACCTTTCAGGAAAGGTTCTGTCAAGCAAACATTCAAATTCTTGACGAAGTCTTGATGAACTTTGCCTTTTGTAACTTTTTTCTGTGCAATTACAACCCAAATTCCAGAAATGTTGGGACGTTTTTTAAATTTGAATAAAATGAAAACTAAAAGACTTTCAATTCACATGAGCCAATATTTATTCACAATAGAACACAGATAACATAACAAATGTTAAACTGAGAAACTTCACAATTTTATGCACAAAATGAGCTCATTTCAAATTTGATGCCTGCTACAGGTCTCAAAATAGTTGGGATGGGGGTGAACAGTGTGAAGACGTCTGGGCATCGAGGTTATGAGTTTCTGGAGTTTTTGTGTTGGAATTTGGTCCCATTCTTGCCTGTTATAGGTTTCCAGCTGCTGAAGAGTTTGTGGTCATCTTTCGTTTAATTATGCGCCAAATGTTCTCAATAGGTGAAAGATCTGAACTGCAGGCAGGCCAATTCAGCACCCGGACTCTTCTACGACGAAGCCATGCTGTTGTAATAGCTGCAGTATGCAGTTTTTCATTGTCCTGCTGAAATACTCAAGGCCTTCCCTGAAATAGACGTCATCTGGAGGGGAGCATACGTTGCTCTAAAACCTTTATATACCTTTCAGCATTCATAGTACCTTCCAAAACATGCAAGCTGCCCATACTATATGCACTTATGCACCCCCATACCATCAGAGATGCTGGCTTTTGAACTGAACGCTTATAACACGCTGGAAGGTCTCCCTCCTCTTTAGCCTGGAGGACACGGCATCCGTGATTTCCAATAAGAATGTCAAATTTGGACTCGTCTGACCATAGAACACTTTTCCACTTTGAAACAGTCCATTTTAAATGAGCCTTGGCCCACAGGACACGATGGGGCTTCTGGACCATGTTCACATATGGCTTCCTTTTTGCATGATAGAGCTTTAGTTGGCATCTGCAGATGGCACGGCGGATTGTGTTTACCGACAGTGGTTTCTGGAAGTATTCCTGGGCCCATTTAGTAACGTCATTGACAAAATCATGCCGATGAGTGATGCAGTGTCGTCTGAGGGCCCGAAGACCACGGGCATCCAATAAAGGTCTTCGGCCTTGTCCCTTATACACAGAGATTTCTCCAGTTTCTCTGAATCTTTTGATGATGTTGTGCATTGTAAATGATGAGATTTGCAAAGCCTTTGCAATTTGACGTTGAGGAACATTGTTTTTAAAGTATTCCATAATTTTTTTACGCACTCTTTCACAGCTCTGCCCGTCTTTACTTCTGAGAGACTCTGCCTCTCTAAGACATCTCTTTTATAGCTAATCATGTTACAGACCTGATATCAATTAACTTAATTAGTTGCTAGATGTTCTCCCAGCTGAATCTTTTCCAAATTTCTTGCTTTTTCAGCCATTTGTTGCCAACTTGTTTTAGACCTGTAGCAGCCATCAAATTTGAAAGGAGCTCATTTAGTAGTTAAAAGTGTAAAATTTCTCCCTTTAAACATTTGTTATGTTATCTATGTTCTATTGTGAATAATTATATTGGCTCATGTGATTTGAAAGTCTTTTAGTTTTCATTTTATTCAAATTTTAAAAATGTCCTAACATTTCCGGAATTCGGGTTGTAAAAAATATAATAAAAGAAATCAAATGGGCCATTAGATTCTGTTTATGTTTCTGAGTAAAATGAAGAGGAAATCAGTAAGACAAGTGCGACTAGAAACAGACAAAACTGCATCTTAGACAATAGCCACAGTTTCTGAAAATGCTTGTTTTACACAAACATTGAGCTTTATTCATTATTGTACAAATGTAGGTCTCAGTTCTGAACATGTTTGCTTGTTTGGGCCAGCGTTTCCTCCAGCCAGCTCCAGCTGAGAGGACTGAGAGGAAACCTCCTCAAGGCTCTCATTGTTGAGCCTAATCCCCTTCAGACGGGACCCGGCAAGAGAAAAAAATGCACTTTTTCTAAAGCGTGCTCCGGTTCTATTCATGTACAGAGCTCTCGCTCACCCTCAGCTCAATAGGCCCACAGTGTCGCGTGTCTCACCCAGCGTGGCCAACAGCCCCTTTAGTTATGCTTTATTTAGCCGAGCAGTGGTGAGGACATAACTGGACTATGCAGACATGACGAGAATGCAGGGCCTAATGAAACGGAAATGAGATCAGTAAATGTTGATAGGATGATATATTGTGAAGAAATGAACAGAAATTAAGGGCTTTTCACACAGGAAGAAATGTCTGGATATAAGTGCCAAAGGATACAAGAAACAAGTAGGCCAAGCACATTATTAATCATCATTTAGGTGTCATGTAAACCTTGTGTAGATACCACATGACTTACATCATTTCATGCAAACTTAATGAATGGAGGGTTTGTTGTCTATATATTCCCTATTTGTCTGCAACAGTGACTGTAGCTTCCACTAAAAAAAAAAAAAAAAAATGCATGACAGGAACTAAATAAAAAGATGTGAAAAAAGTTGATCACATTTTCACAGGATATTATAGCTATGACTGCACTGTATTTTGAAAAGGATTTTGTTTCTTGTAACAAGCATGGTTAGTAGGCTATGGAGAGACCAACCAAAACATATTTTACTTCCCTTTTCTTTTTTCCATTTCTATATGACTATAATTTATAAAAACAGACTGTAAATCAAATATGATCATATTCAAAGCTGTAATATAGTGATAAAAACGTAACTAGTTTATATTCTCTCTCTGTGTGTTTTTAAAGCTTCTTATATGCTCACCATGGCTGCATTATTTGATCAAAAATACAGTAAAAACAGCAATGTTGAAAAGAGATCTAATTATTTTTAATTTGTTTTATTATACCCTACTGGAATAGTTTGTTATATCTTAATAAAAAAATTGTTAAAAAACATCAATATTGTGAAATTATATAAAAAAAAATAAAAAATGAAAAAACAGCATTTATTTTAAAATCTTTTGTAACATTAGGCTATAAATGTTTTTACTTTCACTTTTGACCAATTTAATGTGTCCTTGCTGAATAAAAGTAGATTAGTAGACTGACAGAAAGTATAGAAAAGTAGGCTAAGGCTATATATAGTATGTATATGTATATATATATATACAAACCCGATTCCAAAAAAGTTGGGACACTGTACAAATTGTGAATAAAAAAGGAATGCAATAATTTACAAATCTCATAAACTTATATTTTATTCACAATAGAATATAGATAACATTTGGATCATTTTGGATTTCATGAGAGCTACACATTCCAAAAAAGTTGGGACAGGTAGCAATAAGAGGCCGGAAAAGTTAAATGTACATATAAGGAACAGCTGGAGGACCAATTTGCAACTTATTAGGTCAATTGGCAACATGATTGGGTATAAAAAGAGCCTCTCAGAGTGGCAGTGTCTCTCAGAAGTCAAGATGGGCAGAGGATCACCAATTCCCCCAATGCTGCAGCGAAAAATAGTGGAGCAATATCAGAAAGGAGTTTCTCAGAGAAAAATTGCAAAGAGTTTGAAGTTATCACCATCTACAGTGCATAATATCATCCAAAGATTCAGATAATCTGGAACAATCTCTGTGTGTAAGGGTCAAGGCCGGAAAACCATACTGGATGCCCGTGATCTTCAGGCCCTTAGACGGCACTGCATCACATACAGGAATACTACTGTAATGGAAATCACAAAATGGGCTCAGGAATACTTCCAGAAAACATTGCATTCGCCGTTGCCGGCTAAATCTCTATAGGTCAAAAAAGAAGCCATATCTAAACATGATCCAGAAGCGCAGGCATTTTCTCTGGGCCAAGGCTCATTTAAAATGGACTGTGGCAAAGTGGAAAACTGTTCTGTGGTCAGACGAATCAAAATTTGAAGTTCTTTTTGGAAAACTGGGACGCCATGTCATCCGGACTAAAGAGGACAAGGACAACCCAAGTTGTTATCAGCACTCAGTTCAGAAGCCTGCATCTCTGATGGTATGGGGTTGCATGAGTGTGTGTGGCATGGGCAGCTTACACATCTGGAAAGGCACCATCAATGCTGAAAGGTATATCCAAGTTCTAGAACAACATATGCTCCCATCCAGACGTCGTCTCTTTCAGGGAAGACCTTGCATTTTCCAACATGACAATGCCAGACCACATACTGCATCAATTACAACATCATAGCTGCGTAGAAGAAGGATCCAGGTACTGAAATGGCCAGCCTGCAGTCCAGATCTTTCACCCATAGAAAACATTTGGCGCATCATAAAGAGGAAGATGCGACAAAGAAGACCTAAGACAGTTCAGCAACTAGAAGCCTGTATTAGACAAGAATGGGACAACATGCCTATTCCTAAACTTGAGCAACTTGTCTCCTCAGTCGCCAGACGTTTGCAGACTGTTATAAAAAGAAGAGGGGATGCCACACAGTGGTAAACATGGCCTTGTCCCAACTTTTTTGAGATGTGTTGATGCCATGAAATTTAAAATCAACTTATTTTTCCCTTAAAATGATACATTTTCTCAGTTTAAACATTTGATATGTCATCTATGTTGTATTCTGAATAAAATATTGAAATTTGAAACTTCCACATCATTGCATTCCTTTTTTATTCACAATTTGTACAGTGTCCCAACTTTTTTTGAATCGGGTTTGTATATATATATTAGGCACGACGCGGAGCAGTCATTATAAATTATAAATTCACTGTAAACCACGCTTCACGGGGCTTATTGCTTTTATAAAACGATTACCACAACGATTAAGCCAAAAAAATGCAACTTTCATGAAGTAAAATCATAAAAGGCTTCCTTCCACTGGAAAAAAAATAGTACCTGAATATGAACAACAACAGAAGTTACATTTATTACGCCATTAGATGGCGGCAAGGATTGTCTTTATGAGTGAGTCAGTCAGTCGCAAAGACTTATACTGAAAGACTTATATTGAAACTTATTGTGAACATGGAGACGCAAAGACAAATGCTTTGACTTGCACTGTCAGTGTAGCAGGGCACGGAAAACCCATTAACGTTAAATGTTAAAAGGACAAGATCGCAGCGGATATTCAAACGGATTTGTTATTATGAACAAAGGACTGAACTGAAGGAGAGTGCTAAATCTGAATGCAGGTAATACACTTGGTCACTCTCAGTACTCCTCTACATAATGCAGTAAGCAATGAACAAAATCTATTGAGAACAAACATGTTTATGTTGCTAAGAGTGGTTGCTAAGACAGATGCAGCAACATACACAATCAGTGGCGCAGCGATACTAATGTAATGCGGTCAGCTGTATGTTTTCGGGAATTTTACAACGGCTTCGAACGCGGCTCAACCAATCAGAATCAAGGTTTTATAATGAAAATTATCCCATGATTTACTCACCCTCAAGCCATCCTAGGTGTAGGCTATATGACTATCTTCACATTTTGAAGCAAAAATAAAATGCATCTGTCCATAATAAAAGTAATCCATATGGCTCCAGGGGGTTAATAAAGGCTTTTTGAAGCTAAGCGATGCTTTTTTTTGTAAGAAAAATATCCTAGGATGGCTCGAGGGTGAGTAAATCATGGGTTAATTTTCATTTTTGGGGTAAACTATACCATTAAGGCACAATGCTTCACGTCATGCCTAAGAACACCGCTTACCTGTGGTAGTCTATAAATCGCTCTTTTCCACCCTCGTTGATTATTGCTTTATTTGATTTAGCAGAGAAGTATCAACACGGCAGCAGCGCTATCAAAGTGACCTGAACGCTGAACACTGTAAACTTCACACACTTCAGAGGGAAATGATGGGGTGACAGGGTGGCCGTGACTGTACAGCGCCGCTGATCCGAGCAGAAAGTCTGTTTCATGGCTGTGAATTATCCTCAGTCAGTGTGAAATATCTGTTGTGTTTGACAGCGTGTGGTGTCGTAGGAGGTATTGCGTTTTTCATCTGACGGCCCATCAAGAGCGCTGACAGCACAAAACCTCTCTATCCATTAGAAGCCTGACAGAGGCCGTGACAGACCGCTTGATGAAGGAGAGGAGAGAGGGAAGCGCAGAGCTGAGGAAACTGAGTCAGCAGCACACATCTGTTGCCGGAGCACCGGGGCAAGCCAGGGTAACAACAACCAAGCACAGATGAAAATCACTGTCAAACTCAAGCGGAAAATATTGGGGAAAATAAATGCACCTGTGGCAGCTGCATCTGGTCGAAGCCTATATATGGAAAAGGGATGCCAATTTTTAGAAAATGTTACACCTAAATGTCAATTAATTAATGGACTTAAAAATCAATTTTAATTAAAGAAATAACAATAAATAAATAATAAATTAATCAAAGAATATTTGATATTAATTCTATTTTTTGTCCTTTAAAAAAAAAAAAAATATATATATATATATATATGTGTGTGTGTGTGTGTGTGTGTGTGTGTTCGTGTGTGTGTATGTAGGCTATATATATATATATATATACACACACACACACACACACATATATATATATATATATATATATATATATATATATATATATATATATATGCAATTACTTACTCGAAATATATTGTATTCCACTGTATTTTAATGAGTTTAATATGATTTTTTAAAACTTTCTTTTGAAAAATATATATTGCAACTATTGCAAAATTTGATAAAGCAAAGGTTTCCAAAGAAATAAAAATATTTTCTTGGGAATATTTACCTAGGGAATTTTTATGGAATATTTTGAGAATAATCTTCAGACTGATTTATAGTTTGTGTGTGTGTGTCCCTCACTATCTTATTCCATCCTGTTAGTCTTTTTTAATATAACAAAAGACACTTCCTTAATGGCATCATCATCCAGGAAGTGACATCATGTTGGAGGGAAACCAACAGCACAAACATCAGTGAGTATTTGTTGGTTCTGTCTTGCTTTATGGTAGACCTATTAGTTAGTTTGCCTCGTTCTAAAACATTGCGTCCTGTTAGAGAAAATGCCAGATATCGGTTTGTTAATGTCACAACGTCAAAAGATGTTTAAAGAATTCAAAATAAACATAAGTTGCATTGGGAATGTTGGAAACCTGTTACAAAGCGGTCATTATTTTTGCAGTTCTGCTTTATACCACTTGTGGTGCACCTGTTTATTTTTGAGCCTTGCTTTATTTTTGCAATTAAGTAAGTTTGTATGCCTTTACAGGTATTGTTTAAACGAAAACCAACCATTTTTGTGCTGAAATTCGGTAATCAACAGCTTAACCAATTACATTTGACATCCCTAGTGTGGAAAAAGCATGTCGGTCTCAAAGAGAGAAGGGGAGTGCCCTGACTCACTCCGCAGTTGTCTGCCAGGAACATGACATCTAGTTATAGTCTAATTTTATAGCTGCCAGTATTTATGATTTTACTTTCTGATTTTTCTCATGAAAGTAAGAGTGCGCATATTGAATATCACAAGCAACTCCCAAGCAATTCTACTGAATGCTGAGATCAGTTGAAAACAAATAGATCCAGCAAATATTTGTAGTAACAATGACATTGGTGTGAATAAATAATAATGAAGAAAAAGTTGCCATTGTGTATATCTATCATATTTGTCAGAACTTTGTGTATCCTATGTTTTATGCAAAAGAGCATATGATACCACAGACGGCTAGTATATGTAGGCAAGCATGTGTTTTGGGAATTGGCAAGTAGCCATATGAAAATCCCTAGATGACTACTAATGAATTGAGCTTTCAATGACTACTGCAGTTTGGGGGCTCCACCCTCAGCTTTCATGCCATGTTTTTGTGTTTGGTGGTAAAATTCATGTTTAGGATTGTTGTAAGACTATCTGATAATCGTAAACTAGTTTGTCTAGAATGATGCCTTATATCTTTCCTTTATTTTCCTGTAGTTGTAACTGGTAGTGTGTCAATCTAGCAATGCAAAGGATGTGGATTTGCTCTCTGTCAAACAATTTGTATCCCTTAAAGGATTAGTTCACTTCAGAATGAAAATTTCCTGATAATTTACTCACCCCCATGTCATCCAAGATGTTCTTTCTTCAGTTGAAAAGAAATTATGTTATTTAAGGAAAACATTCCAGGATTTTTCTCCATATAGTGGATATAACGGCTACTAATGGGTTGAAGGTCCAAATTGCAGTTTCAGTGCAGCTTTAAAGGGCTCTACATGATCCCAGCCAAGGAATAAGGGTCTTATCTAGCGAAGCGATGGTCATTTTCTAAAAAAAAATAAAAATTTATATACTTTGTAACCACAAATGCTTGACTTGCACTAGCTCTGTGAAGTGCTGCGCATTACGTAATCATGTTGGAAAGGTCACGTGTGACGTAGGCTGGAGTACCAAGCAAGTGTTTACAAAACGAACCTGCAAAGACTATGTTGGACGGTTGTCGGACGATTTTGAAGTTGGATGAGAAAATGAGATGGAGTTTTTCGCCCTACCGCGGTAATTCCGTGACCTTTCTAACGTGATTACGCAATGCGTGGCACATCGCAAAGCAGAGTAAGATGAGCATTTGTGGTTAAAAAGTATATACATTTTTATTTTTTTTTTAGAAAATTACTAATCATTTCGATAGATAAGACCCTTTTCCTCAGCTGGGATTGTGTAGAGCCCTTTGAAGCTGCACTGAAACTGCAGTTTGGACCTTCAACCCCTTGGTTGCCGTTGAAGTCCACTATATGGAGAAAAATCCTGGAATATTTTTCTCAAAAACCATAATTTCTTTTTGACTGAAGAAAGAAAGACAAACCAAAGACTAACACAAGACGCATCACTCGTATTGTTTTGAATGGGAGAAAGTGCAACACGCAGTATGGCGGAATAAGTCCCGCCTTCTAAATAAGAGCCAATCGCCGATTGGTAAAGTCACTGTGTCACTGCAGCGGCCGTTAGAAGCTACGGTTCCTATAGAAACAATCAGACGCGCGCCTCCGAAATGAGACACAAGAAACGCGCATTTAGGACTGCGCTTGCGCATTAGCTTGATCCAGCCTGAAAAATACTTTTTTTTGTCATGATTCGAGCGTTTAGAAACAAAATTTATGAGAAAGTTGTTGTCAGATTTCATTGGTGATTTCAAATATGAAATTTAATTGAAAGCTTGGCAAACAGCTTTGGAGAATTTGATGTTTCCCCATTCAAAGAGATAGGAGCTGCACTTGAATGCCCGAGAGACGTTTCAAAGATGGCCGGCGAGTGAAATGACTTGTCTTAAAGGAACTTTGACATAAACATCTTGGATGAAATGGGGGTGAGTAAATTATCAGGAAATTTTAATTCTAAAGTGAACTAATCCTTTAAATACAAGTTGATTTTGAAGTGTTTGGCAAATTATTACATTTAAATTCCCTTCTGAACCTTTTAAAGCTCAAAAGTGTATCATTAGTGTCTGCTTGAGGCTTATGTCATATTTTTATTTCTCAAGCTTTGCTTGTAAAAACTTGGTCACCATAATCACTTCTGTGTCAGTTCCATGATGTCAACGAACTGTTTGGCAGATTTGTGTAAAACGAGCTAGCATGCTAGCAAACTGTTACTCTGTAGATTTTCCGTTATTTTTCAGAAAAGAAAGAGCTGAAGTTGAATTTCGACCTCAGAATGGCTAGCTAATGAATAAGCATCAGTTGGGGGCCAATTACATGATCTTCAAAGGCATTTTGGGCGTTGAACTCTGATATTAGGTATTAGCATGCAGAGTCTTGGTGGATAAGTAATAAGACCCACTTAACTCTTCAATTATTTTCCATTACAGGGGAGCCAGAGCAGTGTTTTGCCTGCTCAGTTTATTGGTAATGGAAGGCTTCATACTGAGGAGTGTTAATTGGTAGGTGTCAGAACTAGAGAGTTGCGGGTTATGTTTAGAGCATCTTCATTAGCGCTTAGCTCCTTAAGTGAAACTCGTCACTGCCTGCGCACACGTATGCGTATACAAGCATGCGCTTTTTATCGTGCCGCTTGCTGCTGTTGCAAACACAGTGCTCTATTTCAAGCTGGTCTTCAAGCTGAGGCCCTTTCAGAAGGGTGGATAAATTATGTACATTTTTTAGCATTTAACTGAAACTCTCTTTCATTGGGCGCAGCTGCACTCATGGGGACTTTCTTGATTTCTGTGGTGATTAATTCAGTTCACATCTTTATTTTCAAAAGCCGATTATTTCATTTAAAGCCATTACAGATTTATCCTCACTCAGTGTCTCTGGATAATTCACACAGCCAGAATTAATGGGCTTGCTGTCCTTTGAAACTGACCATCAGTAACTGAATAGG
This sequence comes from Ctenopharyngodon idella, assembly GCF_019924925.1. NCBI lineage: Eukaryota > Metazoa > Chordata > Actinopteri > Cypriniformes > Xenocyprididae > Ctenopharyngodon > Ctenopharyngodon idella. The sequence goes on along the minus strand of NC_067228.1, from coordinate 6,997,413 downwards.
GGCACCATAGATTTGTTGTTGTTGTTGTTGTTTATTTTTAATTAACAAATGTGTGTAATTTTTTTTGTGTTTTAATTGTATTTAAATACATACACTACTGTTCAAAAATTTGAAGTCAGTAAGATTGTTTTTTAAAAAGATATTAACACTTTTATTTGGCATTGATTCATTCAATTTGTCAAAAGTTGCAGTAAAGACATTTATAATGTTAAAAAAGATTTCTATTTCAAATAAATACTGTTCTTTCAGACATAAATATTAAGCAGCACAGCTGTTTTCAACGTTGATGGTATTAAGAAATGTTTTTTGAGCACCAAATCAGCATATTAGAATAATAATTACATTTAAAAATATATTCAAATAAAAAATGGTCATTTTAAATTGTAATAATATTTTACATAACCCTCTACTGCACACATGTTGATGGCACATGAAAAAAAAAAAATATTCCACATCATTTTTTGGTTAATTTGGGAACATTTTATTGATTAAAAAAAAAATTACCCCCCAACCTCCCCCCACCCCAAAATATTTTTTCGTTGCCTCAGGGCAACATTGTGCAACAACGGTATAGAATCATAGAGAAATAAGACATAAGACAATGCTCAGAGAGGATTTTTTTTCCAAAAAATGTCAAGAAATCATTAAATAAAAAGGGAAAAACACTTGAAAAGACATTGATTTATTGAATTTGATACATGCATAGGTTTTTATCATGTAGTGTGTCATGTCATATAATGTACTTCATGTAATAAGATTTCACTCCATACGAAACTTCAAACAGCAGTTCTTCTCTGCTGTGAAATGGAGGTGTATGTTACAATTTTTGCACATCACTTTAGGTGTTCCTGCACACCCAGGAACCCTGCATCTTCCCTTCTTATAACACATTATTGCCAATGTGAGGTATTGTCCAAAACATCCTTGAAAAGTACCCCTTATCACACAACGTTGCCCTGAGGCAACGAAAAGAAAAACTGAATTTCTGAACATGGAAAATAAAAAAACTTCATAAAACCTGACAAAAGGCTTCTCTACACCTTCATACACACACACACACACACACACACAAACACACACACGCACACACATTTTTTATGTACAGTTCATGCCATTTTAAATAAGATTACTAAAGCAAAAAATCTTGCCTTCTTCTCACACCATGTGCTCCTGTGACCATGTGTCAGAACAGGACGTCCCATCTTCAAATGGTGCTGGATAGTGACTCCCACACCTTATTGGACTGTTATTTGGTACTTCCTCAACCTTTCTAATTGGTTGTAATCATTTAAAGAAAAATGTACTAAACATAGGGCTTAAGAAAACTTTCCGTTGCTTGAGCACCAAATCAGCATATTAGAATAATAATTACATTTAAAAATATATTAAAATAAAAAATGGTTATTTTAAATTGTAATAATATTTTACATAATATTACTGTTTTTCTGTATTTTGATCACATACTGTAAATGCAACCTTGGTGACTTTTTACAAAAAAATATTTAAAAAAAATATCTCACAGACCCCAAACTTTCGAAGGGTAATGTTTATGTATGTATTTGCTAAATGTAGAATATATTTATGTTGTAAAAATATGTCTGATTTATATTTAAAACATATATTTGTTGAAATAAAAAATGAAAATACAATAAAAATTTATTAAAATATTTGTTTATTATAATTGAAAAATATATAAACAAATATATTTTATAAAACAGATATTTCAGATATTTTATAAAACATGAGGGTCTACAATACATTTAACATTTTATTGAACATTGGTAACTTTTATTACATTACCTTTGCTGCATTTTTATAAAGGCAATGCAGTGACAAAATCACTTTAATGCACGGCCTCTAGTGGTTTATTGCCTTAATAAACTCCAGATTTCAGGGAGCGCCTTTCGATGAAGAGGGACATCAGCAGAGATAAAAGCCATTTTTATCTGACAGAGCATTTCGGTTTTGTTTAATGGGTGTGAGGAAGCACTGCATAGACTGTGTGCATACACTCATGCCTCATTGTGTGGACGGTTTCATTAAACTTTAACTGCAGAGCCCTTCTGGCTCAAAATCTGTTTAGTTTAGCCCCAAATCCGGCACCCCTCCCCCTGAAAACCACCCTGTCTCCCACGTCTCACGGGACTGCTAGATCCCATTTAAACACGGCCAAGTCACACGAACGCATTCGCCCTAGAGAAGTTTGCTTCCTTTGACAGACTACCCTTCACCGATGGCGCGTTTTCATTAAGGCTTGCAATTTGGACACTTTCCAAATCACCTCTATTCTTTCGGGCGAGAAGCACACTAATTATGCCAGCGTCTTAAGGAGAACTGGAAACACAATTACGCATCTTCCTTCTGGTGCCTGTGCGCAGTGGTTTGTAGGTCAGGGGGACGCGGGCCCATTTCATCACAATGAATGCATGAGCTGCATGGCTAATGTTTTAATCGTAATAATTAATACCACTTCGCTCTCATGCTGCTGCTAATTATGCATCCACACGTCACAGCGCAGACCTCGTTGATATCTGGAGAGAGGGGATTTCAGCCAGGTTTTCCAAACCCCCAGGAAGTCAGGGTTCATTTGGCAAGCCGAGTCATTTCCAACACTTCAGTTGAATGTGAAAGGGCTTTTTTACTTTCTAGATTTCTAAGTTGCACAGTTTAGTTGTACAGTATGTTTTGAGTATAGTGAAAAAGCAGACTGACAAATGGTCTATTTACACCAAGAGTGAAATTAATATTAATATGTGCTGCTGATCGATGATCACATTTAACTAATTTTTAATTTAACTTTCCTTCGGGTCAGTCCTATGTTCATAATAAAAAATCTGTTTAAATGTCCAATGTATTATCTTGTCCTTTTAACAGTTAAGGGGTTTTCCCGTGACTGACAGCGCTAGTCAAAGCATTTATCAGTTGCGTCTTGTTCCGTGTTCACAACAATTCAGTCTTTTCAATGTAAAAGGCTTTGCTACTGACTGACACACTCATAAAGACAGTCTTTGCCGCCATCTAATGGCGTAATAATGTAACTTCTGTTACTGTTCACAGTCAGGGACTATTTTTTCCAGCAGAAGGAAGGTTTTTAGTGAAACTTCATGAAAGTTGCATTGATACATATTTTTGGCTTTAATGTTTGTATTGTGTGGTAACCGTTTTATAAAAGCAATAAGGTACGAGAGGCTAGTGCTGTATCATGAATAAGTCACGGCTGAAGGGGTTGCAGGTGCTTTGCGTCGTGCCTAACAACGCCCTTTAGCCGTGACTTATTCACGATACAGCACAGCCTCTCGTACCTTATTGCTTACATATATATATATACACTTTATCATGTTTTTTTCCTTTAGAGGAAAGGCCTGTTCACACCAAGGACGATACATTTTTTTCCCCAGCTGATAAACAATAAAAACATTGACAGCCAGTCAGAATCCATCCTTTTTTAGAGCTCAAGTATTTAAAGCATAAGACGATTTAACTGCAGCTTGCACTTTTAACAGAACGATATCAAGCGGTGGTGTAGTTGCTATTATAGTTATCGTCATGTCATTCTTGGTGTAAATAGGCCTTTAAAAAATCACTCATGTTGTTCCAAACCTGTTTGACTTTGTTTGTTCTGTGGAACACAAAAGAAGATATTTTGAATAATGTGTTTTTTTGGGGGGGTTTTTTGGTTTTTTTTTTTTTTTTGTCCAATGTTCTTTATGGAAGCTTGTTTTCGCCATGGAATAAAACAATTTAAAAGATAATTGCGACTTTTTATCTCACAATTCTGACTTTTTTTCTCGCAATTGCAAGTTTACGTGTGCAAATTCTGACGTTTTTCTCAGAATTGCGAGATATAATCTTGCAATTCAGATGTTTTTTCACAATTGCGAGTTTATATCTCGCAATTCTGACTTCTTTTCTCAGAATTGTGAGATATAAACTTGCAATTGACCCTTCGCAAAGACCCGCCCTCCTTAGTTACAGTTGCTTTGTCCGACAAGCCATGGCGCTATCACGCCACACAGAATGAAAAATACATTGCGGAGCAAAGAGACAACTGACAACACGTCGACAGACAAGACAGACCAGGTTACTTATGATATTAAACAAAGTCCCAGCTTTCAAACTGTGTAATTTTTTAAGAAATTCGAACAATAAAAACCATTTTGTGGCTCTCTAATGTGTCGTGACAGATTACTGTAACACCTCAGCTCAAGCGGCTCGTGAACCGATCATCTCTTCCTACTAGTTAATTTATAGCATCAAATAAACATGAATGAACATGAGAAGAAATGTTGTTTCAAACGCGGAAAGACGTCAGTACACACCATTTTTCAAGTTCAAGTCCACTGAGGTTAATCTTCTAACTTCTGACTGCTTTGTCTGACAAAATGGCGGATTTGGCATTATGATTGGTTAGATTGCTTGTCAGTCAAACTCCCGGCGAAGGGTCAATTGCGAGAAAGAAAGTCAGAATTGTGAGAAAAAAAGTCAGAATTGAGTTATTTTTCCTCAGAATTGCAAGTTTATATCACGCAATTCTGACTTTAAAGGCCGATTCACACCGCACAGACAAACCCAAACAAACACGTTTGTTCGGTTTTGTTGAATCAGATTGTTACCCTTGTCGGCGTCTGTTGGTATTGGTCAGAGTTTGTTTTCACCCAAATGAACATGTTCAGTCAGCGTTTGTTGGTGTCTGTTGGGGCAGTGTGAACATGACAGTTATTTTTCATAAAATTCTAAATCCAACGGCCAACTTGTTTGTTGGTGTTTGTTGGCGTTTCTCTGTGCGGTGTGAATTGGCCTTAACTCACAATTGCAATTTTACATCACGCAATTCTGAGAAAAACCTCAGAATTGCAAGAAAAAAAATCAGAACTTACCTTTTTTATTTTTTATTCGGTGGCGGAAACCAGTTTCCATAGTTCTTTGAAACCCAAAGTTCTTCAAAATTCTTTTGTGTTTCTTTTGTGATACTGCATACAGGTTTGCAACGAAATGAGAATGAGTAAATGATGACAAAAAGTGGTAACACTTTATTTTAGGGTCTTTTAACTAGTTGCTTATTAGCATGCATATTACTAGAATATTGGCTATTTATTAGTACTTATTAAGCACATATTTATGCCTTATTCTTCATGACCTTATTCTATATTCTTAATCCTACCCAATACCCAACTTAACAACTAACTTACCAACTATTAATAAGCAGTAAATTAGGAGTTTATTGAGGGAAAAGTTGTAGTTAATAGATTATATGTGTTCCCTATACTAAAGTGTTACCCAAAAAGTAAATTTTTGGGTGAACTATCCCTTTAAAAGTGTGAAATTAATTTGTTGTTTTCTGTGTCTGCTGTAAGAAGTTGCAAAGAGTTAGTTGATTAGGTGAGAAACTGGCTGCTTATGCTGCTAAGCAATTGCCATTGAGAGTTTCTTGTTGGTTCTTCAGACTTTTCCTCAATTCACAAAACCATAATGTCTCCTCATTTTCCTAAGGAATCACATCACTTCCCAACTGACAGGAACACTACAAGGCAGAGGGGTGCAAAGGTCAGGGCGAGGGGGTTTCAGAGGGAAGGTTGCTGAGGATATGAACGGAAATATCCGTTAGTGGGTGGAGGTCTTTGGAGATAATAAGAGAGCAGCTCCACCACTATAGATCAGGGGAGAGAGATAGTAGCCTGGCTGAAATCCGCACAAACACTGCAAACACAGATGTTCTTCAAAAGACCTCTGATAACGTAGAGATATCCCACTCATTCAGAGACATAGACTCCTGACTTTTACTGTGTTCAGTCTGTCTGTATCTCTCAGCCCTGTAAACAAACCTCTCCAAGACAAGTGTGACTTTACAGCCCCATATAACTCTACAGTAGTACATAAATCATATATTTATGTATTTCTTATACAGTATACAAGGAATGTTCTGGGTTAAGAATACCTTTTTAGAAAAGATGCTGATAAACTATGTTTTTCTGATCAAATTTTGGTGACACACATAATTAATTTTTACTTGTTTTAATGCTTTGGCTGTAATATCAGTTGGAGACTCACACTGTGCATTTAATGTATCTATCTACCCAATTAAATAATGTCACAACCATGCAGTTCATTAACATGCAAATGGCGTCTTATGAAGAGATTAGTTAATTGCAACTCATTTGCATAATTAATGAACACTCAAATGAATAATGCTTTAGCGAATTTGTGCTGCGCTGTCATGAAATAAATTATAAACGACAGGCTGAGACCATTGTGTAAAATCCCACTGAACTGCATGAAATAATAAGCAGGTGAGGGATGTATAATAAAATCAGAACATGGGAGAAATATGTATGTATGGTCATTTGTACACATTACTTAAAGCTAGATTTTAGCCTGTCATAGTGATTGCATGCAATATCCCATACGGTCTCTGTAGGGAATCTGACTCTGTAATAAAAAAGACTGATTGTCATGGGGAAAAGTTATGATGGCAATTTATAATACAAAAACGACACAGAGGGTCTGTCAAGATGCTTTCGTAACCTCGTTGCTGTGTGGTTATAGAATTACACCAGCAAGATTTTTTCCTCTGGTTAGAAGAACAGGCGCCCTTTATCCATTTTTGAACTGATAGTCTCAGTGTGAATTCCAAATGACGTCTTGTCGATCTAGAAGAGCACTGTGAAAGGGAATTGTAATCGTAGAAAGTCATTCCAAATGAGCTTGAGCAACCAAATCCATTCCTTTCAAGAGGTTGTACGTGCAATGATCATTTTAAGCAATTTTGTATTTTATGATCATGTTGTTCTTTGGTCTATGGCAATTTATTTTGAAATTTTAAAACCTTCAATAGCTCTCAAGTAGAAAATATTCCTTAAATATTTTCATGTTTGTTAGATTTCATGGAGAGAGACATATTTGTAGCATAAGTTTTATTTGAAGCGGCTATAAACATGAATAGTGATGCATTATCAAGGGATTTAAAGTGGTAGTAACATAGATACAGTAGCATATACCAAAAACGCACATATAAAGCATTAAAGAGGACCCATTATGCTTTTTAACATTTAAACGTTCTTAAGTGTCTAATGCTCAGTGGGGGCAAGGTCTGGTTGAGTTGCGTTTTTTAACGCGCAGTTATGGTAAGGGGCATGACATTTCTGAAATGCGCCTGAAGCAGTCGGAGAACATTGCACTTTTTGGAAGGAGGGGCTTCATAGAGACAGGAACTAAGGCCCCGTTTACACAACTGCGTTTTCGTTTTAAAACGCACAAGTTTTGCTATGATTACGCCTGTCGTTTACACTACACCAGGTTTTTCAAACCTCAAAAACAAAGACTTTCGAAATCGCTGCAGACCCCATTTTAGTTTGAAAACGCCAGGGTTGCATTTCAGTATAAACGGACCAAAACGGAGACTTTTGAAAACAAAGGCGTGGCTGCCCACATTCGCTCTGCATATCCTTGATGACCGTGTAAACAATAACATGGAGACTGAACTGCAATCTTTGCTGGCTTTGTTGTAATTTTTAGCAGCCATTGTGCAGTTAAACTCAGCATTTTTTTTAATACTGCAGCTGCCTACATGCAAGAGGCAACTGTTTACACTTGTATGCGCATGCCCAGTGTGCAGGAACAGTCATGTGACATGCGTTTAGATGGAGATTGTTTCTGAAACACTGTAGAAACGCCAGTGTAGACGAGGATCGTTTTCATTTTAAAACACCGTTTTAATACAATGCAATGTAAACAGGGCCTTAGGCCCAAGTCCCGTCCATTCTTCAGAAGCGCACCGCAGGTCATGTGACAAGAACCAACCGATTACCTTCGGCCTTTCCGTAAGAAAACATCGAAAGCTCAGCCGAACAGCTGATCATAGCTGTCTCATCTCCATAAATATATCTAGTAGTAAAGCTAGTGCAAGGGCTAGAAATCAATTTATCTTTTGCTGAAACTTCCTCGTCATAGTTCATGGTTGCAACGACAGACGCCATGGGAGCGCAAGCGCTTTGAAAAGAAGGAGAAAGCAGCACGCCTGCGCTTTCCACGCGTTTTTAGACGCAACATGTGAACGGCCCCTAATGGATACCAAACACGCAAGACGCCAGAACGTCGCTATGGTTTCCAAACTGTCAATCATCGGAGTTTCGAGAGTGAGTCGTGTTCCGTACACACATGTAACGATTCACTCCCGCATTTAAATGCGGTTGTCACTCCTGAAACTTACAGTGTACACGTGGCGTCTTCTGTTTGATGGCAAAAGTTGATATTCCTCATATATAATATGGGAAGGGTCCGACATAATTTCACCTGTCAGCAACATTTTTTTTTTCTTTTTTTCATTTTTCAACTTATTAAATCTTGGCTCAAGCATTTGGCCCACAGTCTTAGAGCAAATAGATACCAATCTAGCCAGTCGAGCTTTGAGTTGAACAGAAAGACAGCTGTACCATGCACATATTCCATATTGTTGTATTACAGATTAAAAAAAAACAAGAGCAAGATCTGTTTGTTTGCTCCAAAGAACCTTAATCTCTTAAGAAAGTAAATACGCTGTTGTACTTTACAGCAAACATAATCTATATGTGCACTCCATGATAAAGCAGCGTCCACATAGACACCCAAGTATTTATAAGATGACACTTTTTTCGATCAGTGTATTATGTATATAGTCACTTGTGTTTGATGCATGTCCTCTGGAAGACCAAAGATAATTTTCTTTGTCGACAAGTTAATGCCTCTCTCACCACTCCACTAGTCTATTTATACAACACTGATACATACTGGAATCATCTTCAGTCCCCAATAAAGACAACAGCACAGTATCATCTGAGAACTTTAGTATATATGTGTTTACACTGTCAGTTTTACAATCGTCTGTATACAAAGTAAAAAGGAAAGGTGAACTCACGCAACCCCCACGCATCCAGATGTTTCAGGATCAGATGTAATATGTGCTCCTTTTACTGAAAACAGCAGCAAATATGAACAAATGAGAAAACTAATTACAAGAAGACATTTTTTAATTGTTTTTGTGTATAAAAGCAATAATATCTCTATATTTTGGTTAACTGCTGAGCGGATGTTTGCTGTGTGCTTTATGACTCTTGCTCTGAGATTCGATTGTTCAAATCTAAACATTCTTAATTATTTACTGGCAGTAATTAATTTCCTTCAGAAACTGCAGTTGTGGTTGACAGTAAGATGTTTAATGATATCAAGTGATCATGGAAATTTAACCACAACTGCAGAGTCAGATGCTACTGATTTAGCACCAGTTATTTTCCACTTCTCTGTCATTTTGTGCTTTTAAAGGTCAGTGTCGTAAGACAAATGTCCATGACATGACCTCACAAAAAAGAGGAAGCCAATCTCTTCCTGTGTAGAATTAAATTATTAGTTGTGTAGAATTAAATTAGTAGTAACCTAAAAGTCTACTACTAAAAGTCATTCTACTATTACTGACTTGCATGCTAGCATCTTTATGGAGTTCTTTTCTCCTTTTGCATAGAAAGAAAAAATAAAAGCACATACATTTAAAATGACATGAGTAAATAATGTAATGAACTATGCCTTTACCTCACATTCACACAGTAGCACATCAGCTTGTCTTTACTGTAAAATCTATATTGTAATATTACTGCCCTACTGACACAAAAACCCAAAGAATCATTTCTCAAATTAAATTGCAGTATCCCACAATCCCCCCGCTTTTGTACAGTCAGTGAGTCTGGGATTACATTTGCTTTTACTTGACTTTAATCTTTCACAGCATTCATATTACATTCTTTCTGGGGATTTACTTGCTGCAATTTTATTAACCTGCGGCATTGAATTATATTAGAATTTGTTTCCCTACAGATTTGCTCATAAATCACATTCACTGTCATTACTGCAGTTGTTATGTGGCTTTTTATATACCGGACAGCGTTGCTACAAATCTTAAACCATAATGATATTGTTCTTTTCTGAAGCACTTTGGGACACAAAGTACTTTATGTACATTCAAATATGACATTACATAGCAGAACCTGATTTCAAATATTTAATACACGATCATGTAAAGGGCGGTGAACGTCACCAAGTGCAACATGTTCCTGGATCAACATCTTTGTTGATCCTGAAACAACATTCCAATCAACCAATCAGATTTGAGGGACAAGTTTAGATTTTATGTAAGTTTAGGATTACAACCAGGGTGTTAGCTGCTTCTACATCAGTGTTGTTCACCTATCATTGTTTCCCTTTGATTTTATAGATAACTTATGGGTAAAGTGGTAGGGATATGGTTAGGATTACATTTTTTGGACAGGAATGTTGTTCCAGGATCAAATATATTGTCAGCAAAATCAGAACATGCATATATATATATATATAATACAAGACAGATTTCATTCATTAAAACACTGTGCTTAAGTGCTTCAACTCTGGTTAATATAGCTCAAGTTTCTAGATGTTTTGCAAAGGATTTCATATCATATCTAGTGCAGTGGTCTGGGGTGGTCAGGAAGGAAGCTTTAATCTTTGGGGAATATTGCAGCTTTGGGCTTGGGAGGGTTAAACGGCATTCAGATCCTGCTGACTCCCAGTTTATTTAGAAGAGACACAAGTAGGTCATTGATATATCACTAATTAGTGTTCCCCTCACATACTTGACTTTGTATACAGACCTAGAAAATCCTCAGCGGTTTCCGTGTGCACACTCAGATGAAACCAAAGCAAGGTCAGATTCTCATCCTGTTTATTTAGACATGGAGTTTAAGGTAAACTGTTAAGCGAAGATGGTCTACTGTAAGTCTTTTGGGGTGGTTTAAAATAACATGTGTATTTAAAAGACCAATGGTTACTGTTGTAATGGACGATGTTGAGTAACTTCATGCCATTGAACTTGTTAAACTGTCTTTTTGTTATTTTATGGACAGTGTTGCAAATGCAGTTGAGTAATGTCATGCCGTTCATCTGGTACTAAGAAAACAGTCATCAACTAACCACAATTCTTTCCTGTATGCCTCGTGGTCTTAATCATTTCTACCTCCCAGTTGGTTCTCCATGACTTTGACCCATTGGACCAAATTCAAAATCCGCTAAACACAAGGGCACTTTTCTAAAAAGGTCTTTATAACCTCACAAAGATTTTGTTTGACAGTTTTACAACACAATGAGCAGTGTAGTGAGATGTTGGAGGATCAGCGATAGATCTATTGTATTGTAGAGGCTATTGTACGGTCTACTGCCTACTATCAGTTGCCTTTTAAGGTCGAAACATAAGAACTTCTAGTCATGCAAACTTGATTTAATTCATTTTTAAAGGGTTAGTTCACCCAAAAATGAAAATTCTGTCATTAATTACTCACCCTCATGTCATTCCAAACCCTTTTTTCATCTTCGGAACACAAATTAAATTGCTGTCTATGGAGGAGTCAGAGAGCTCTCGGATTTCATTAAACAAAACTCTGTGTTCTGTGTTTGTGTTCTGAAGATGAACGAAGGTCTTACGGGTTTGGAACAACATGATGGTAATTAATTATCTTTTGGTAAACTAACCCTTTAAATATGTTTTTCATTCAAGAAATGTGTCAAACAACAATTTATAATAAAAAATTAAAGAGAGAGTTCACTCAAATATGAAAATCCGGTCACCATTTACTCGGCCTCATGCTGTTCCTAACATGTATGATTGACTTTCTTCTGTGGTAACAAAAGATGATATTTGAAAAATGTCTTTTTTTGGTCAATGGGGTCCAATGTTGCTTCTCACAGAGGAATGAAAGTCATACAGGTTTGGAACATAGACTGTAAAAAAAATGGACGACACACCTTCACTCTCTATACCATTGTAGAAAAGTGAAGCAGCCAATGTCCAAATATGGCGCTGACATAGGAGCCCGAGTCTACGCAGTAGTGGAGCCGCATTATCAAGGCCCCGCCCACACTCCCGCAAAATCGGTTAGTACAGTTTACTGCAGAACAAATCATTATGTCGGTGTGAAATAAACATGGAAATGTAGAAATTAAAGTTGAAGCTGCAATCTCCTCCCAAAAATCCCGAAATAGTCAGTTGGTACCTTAGTGACTACTTCGCTTGATAGCATGAATTAACTAATTAAACCCAAACTTATTTAAAAAACAAACACTTGAATGTACATCGGCGTGATTAAAAACTACCTAAAATGACAGAAACCATCTGAGCAAAAAATGTATTTGAAGTGTAATTTGATTGTTTAGTTTGTCTTACATCCCATTCGATTACACTGAGAGGGCGGGGTTTATGAGCTATACTGCATCCAACCACCTGGGGGAGATCGAAACATTTTGGCTTCACTTTTCAGGATTTGTGCGGCACACTTGCTTTGGAATGACATGAGGGTCAACAACTAACCCTTTAAGTTTGCATTGCATTCTCAGAATTGCCACAAAGGGTGCTATAGAGGGCATTAGCTTAAGTTGTATTCTTCAGTAAATTTTTTGATTTCAATAGAGTTTGGTGTTAGCATGTTGCTAAGCTAACAATGCTGTGTACACAAATTAGCAAAATACCCGTCATACACAGATTTTCAAAACAACAGGTAATTTTTTAAATAAACTTTCATATTGATTGAAATGAATTATAAGTACATTTATGATCATCATTTATCATGATTCGTTTGCCATCTTCTGCTGTCTTCGTCCGCCATTTTGGATGCATTATGCATTGTGTGGATGCCTTTACCAGGTCTGTGACATGCATTGTCTAAGAATTTAGCCAAAAGAGTGTATATCTTTTGAAACAGCCCTCATGTCAGTATCATACTATAGGCGTGAGGTCTTACTAGTTCACTCTATAGTTTTTCGTACTCCTAATCTCTTGGTCTTTCTCTGTTTGGACTTATTTCTCTGTCTCTCTCTAAAGTCTGAATGCCATTACATTCTAAGCTGGAGACATAGTGTGTGTTAATAAGCTGGGACATCTGGTAACCAGCTTCTTTTCTGATTCATTAACTGACGTAGTTGGAGTGGCCAGAGGGGTTTACGGTAGATATTTGAGGGGAGGTTATGGTGCTGGAGTGGGGAGAGAGGGGTTGGGTAAACCAGGAGAGACGGGTGTATATGTGATGTGAGAAAGACGGTGTGCTGCCTGCCTGGGATATGTTCTGTGTGTGTGTGTGTCAATGGAAAGTCCTTGTAATGATAGGAGTACCAACGTGAATGTGTGTTTGCTCTGTTAAACACCACATGCATAAATGACACCTATTTGAGCTCTAGATCTAGAATTCTTAAATGATTATCCTAGTTGAGTAACTTCAAATCTTCAGGATTTGGCATAATGTCAGTTTATACCAAAAGTAATTGTGTCTTTTTTAAATTTTTGTCTCATAGATAGATATACATAACAGATATGCACATTAAAATGCACACCATTTTAAAAGAATGTCAGCAAGACCTAAATATTATATGTTGAGTAAATATCTCAGCATTAAACTTTAAATTGCATTTGCTTTAAAAACATAAAACAAGCTTCAAATGCTGGTCCAGTTTTTTTGTTTGTTTGTTAAATGAGGGAGGAGTCAAAAAAATATTCTGTACATGTGTTTGTTTCTGCTTATTGCCACTTTATGTCCTTAACCTTTCATGTCAATAATTAAGAAAAACAATGTAAAAAACAGGGCGAAAAGGGATTTGGAAATGTTGCAAGTCCATCAGGCCAACTTTAAATGTGTTTTATGCCAATGCAGAAAGAGAGAATAAACATGTTTGAGATGTTGTTGAATTAATGAAGTGTAATGGTAACCACAGTAAATAAGATCAGCAGCCCGTCGCAAAGAAGCCCCTCCCACCGCTGAAGATGATTGAGCAAGAAAAATACGACTTGATGGCACACATTGAAGGATGAAATGGACAATGAAGTTTCCATATGTTGTTTTTACGCAGTAATTAGAATCAGTTCTATGCTTTCTCTCACACACACACATATATATGAACAAACACTGATTTAAAGGCTTGTGTGTGTGTGTGTGTGTGTGTGTGTTTGTGTGTGTGTGTGTGTTTGTGTGTGTGTGTTTGCCTTTATAAGATCTACTGACACATATGATGTCATTATTCCGGTCAGCTCTTCTGATGATGCGTCTGTTCTCGGGCCGCCATCCGCTGTGGCCAAAAGATCATCCAAACCAAATACCTGCTGCGACCTTTGACCCCAGGAACACGCAGAGGTCGCTTTCTGAGTTCAAGTGTGCCCGGCGTTCTCTGAAAGGCATTAAAACCTGTTTGCAGCTCGTTTGAAATGTTTGGCCTGCTTTCAATTAATTGCAATCGGTATGATTTTCTGGAAAATAAACATAAATAAAAACAAAAGGGGAAAGCGGCGTGCGCAAACCGCCTCATTTATTGCAATATCACGTCTGTTATTCATCACCATGGCGACCTGCGAGAGAGCCTTGATGCGTCCCACTCACAGATGTGACCGGTTTGTATTCATTGGATATGCAAATGTGTTGATCCAATGCTCATTGTTATTCACTGCCCCTGAGACAAATGAGGTTGATGCTGTTTGTGTATTTGCTGTATGTTTTTAGTCTTGGGAAGGAGAGCGAGAGTGCGACGTGATACGGCTTGCTGGATGCTTCAACAGGGCTGAAAATGAATGCCGTGCAACGCCGGTGGATTTTTCGAGGGTCGCCTCGAAGCAGCTGTGAGTGCGCGAGAGAAAGTGAGAGGTAGAGCTTTGGCTTCTCTCTTCTCTAATCTCATCCCCCGTGGAGGGAAGCATTGGGCCGTGAACCTGGCTGCGAGCTGATTGGCTGCCGAGGTGATGGGTAGGGGGCTGTCAGTGTGAGGGCCGCAGCTGTTTTGGAAGAGCCTGTGTCGGTATCTGCAGCATGTCGACGTGTGAAGTACAAAAGATGAATCCTATTTCTCAAGAGAGCCCCACATATGTCAAGTATATTGTCCCATTATACCAATTCATTTATCAACCCACTGAATGCCAATTAGATTCACAGGATGGTGCAGGTATACGGCGAGTGGTCGGTGCCAATGCTCTGCCGCAGCTGAGCTCCTCTGGCTGGCAACCGCTGCCTCCCTCTCCGTGGCGGGGCTTACCGGGGCATGGTAACCTTCCTAAAAGGGCAAGCGGCGTACCGGTGGTGGCGCCCTGTGCTGAAACGAGAGGAGGCTTGGAGTTCCCATTTCAGCTCAGCCCCCCCTGATGAAGATGTCAGGGAGAGGGACCCGAGCCGTGTGCCAATGTCTCCACAGCCTGGAGATCAGATGAGATGAGAGGATCGGATGATGAAGCAGCCCGCTGCACGCCTTCAGCTGGGTACGTCCCAGCTGAGGCGAAATGAGAAAGAGAGAAGGGGAGGAAGCTAAACTGGAGAAGTTGGAGAGTGGAAAGAAAACAACAGAAGGGTGGAATCAGACATTTTGACATCAACATTAATGTGTTTTCTGTGATCGGATGACATCTGGATTGCAGTTAAATCTGGCATTTATTATGGTGTCAAGATGCATTGTGGTCAGATCATTGAAACCACATCAGAGATTGACTGATATTGTTTTTTTAATGTCTTTAATTATTGTTCTGTTTCTTATTTTAGACACAATCATTCATCACTTGCATCTGAAAGTGTACAGTCTGCTTTATAAGATCAATGTTACATCCATCAAAGTATTAATTTAAGCCGTTTTGTTGCCAAAATACATTTGTCCAGTGCTTTTTACTTTATTAAAATAACTTTAAATGTAAAGTCTTTTGATATAAGATTTTGCACACTTTTCACTGTGAAATAATCCTTGGTTTTGTCTAAAATCCTTGGCTTTATCTGCAAACCCATAAACTTGTATATATTGTATATTCATTCATATTTTGAATTAGCTTTTATTTTTATTTATTCAGTTTTCATAGTAATTTTTAGTTTTAGTCATTTTGTTTTTTGCTTGTTCCTTTTTTAGCTTTTTAATGTTTCTTTTTAGCTTTTTTTTTTTTTTTTTTTTTTTTTTTTTTCATTTTTAGTCATTTTAGTTCTTCAACTTAAACTTAAGTCAACATAAGGCAATGTCTCTAATTTCCAATAGAAAAAAAAATAGATTTAAACATATAATTTTAAATATATAATAACACTGAAATATAAATACAAATTTATTTCATTTACATTTTCATTTACAAATAATCTCAATAATTTTTCCGACGTGGCTTTTCGCTTTTTATTCTGTTTTCATAATGTGAAAATGACAACAGACACTGAATAAGCAATATCCCATATTTGATTCTACTGGACTACACTTGTTTGTTTTCCTGAATCCTCCCACACATCTTTTCATCTATTTTCGCGGGGTACTTTAATAGTTTATTTTGTCTTTGTTTATCTCTATTAGCATCCTTTACTGTGGGACTGTTAGGGAAATACATTAGGCCACATGCCTTATTTTTATCTGTCAAAATGCAGGAAAAAATTTTGAATCAGTCACTTTTTTAAATTTAATATTTGACAGAAAATTCAGTTACCACAACCTCTGATGTAACAGTTATATGCAAGGCTGGACATTAACTTTGCTTACCAGCCACTGTGGCTAGTGGTTTTCCAAAGTTACTAGCCACTTAGCATTTTCACTGGCCACAATTGTGACATCGATACCCTGGGGAAAAAACTGCCATAGATATTTTTACTATTATCTCATAATTTGACCACAGGTATATTAGGCTGCTGTCACTTTTTAAGACCTGACACATGGATCCATTATACTGTTACATGTGCATTCTCTTTCTCAACTGTTTATGTTCACTTAAAACAACTGACTGTGTTTATGTGAATAGTCACCAATACCGGCTTTTTGACATTATTTTGTGTGTTTTTAACTATTTGAGCGCAATAAGCAGCGAAAAAAAACTCAGTTTAGTATTGAGAGGTGGCTTTATGTCCGCGCACTTTGGGTGTGAGCACAAAATCTGTGGGAATGAGTAAAATTTTGCGCAATACGCGCAATCCCACGCCAAAATTCAAGCCCTGCAACACCAACAATATTTATTCGTAGCAAATGAAATGAGTGAGTGAGGGGAGGCGGGTTTGTTTGTCAACTCACTGTCGTAGAGAGGAGAGAGAGAGAAAGTGCAGCTGGTATCGTGTATCTATACTGTGGAAAATGAGTATTAGAAGCGTTTCAGATATTTTGACGTTTTTGACAACGCTACATTGCACTTAGTTTATTATTTCAGATGTCTTTTTAAAAGACTGCAATTGAAAAATGTATGTATATTATATAGAAAATTGAACCTTCCAAAGTGGCTAGTAGGAATCCACTGCTGAAATCCTTGGTGGGTGTTAATGTCAAGCCCTGGTTATATGATGTAATAATGTTAAAGTTAATGCAAGGTATAACAGGGGTGAATAATACAGTTATGACTGTCAAAAAATCCCTTACGTCGATTCAAAACGAAAGCCAGTGATTGAAAAGTAATGATGACTAATTACGATCCCACATGAGAGCTCTGCCAGGCTCCCCAGCAGCGTAACGTCATAAGATTGAGATAGTTCTTATTCCCATGGCTGTGGTTCACATTCTCCACGGCTGTGCTCATGTGCTGATGGATTCAATTAGCTGGGCTGTATATGCGCCTGTGGACGATTTAGTGACCGTTTGTTTGCCCAAAGGGCCTGGAGTTGCCTGGATTTTTACATCCGGTTTTATTTTGCTTGATTAGTTTGTGTCACTGACTTTTTTTGAAATTGCTTAATTTTTACATAGAAGTAGTTACTCAGAAATGTTCTATGGAAATGCTGCAATGCTAGGCGGCCTGCTAAAATTAGTTAGGCCGGTGGTTCTAAGCTGGTGTGTTGCAACCCCAAAATTGGTTGCAAACAGAAAAGAAAAAAACAATGCTTTTTTTTTTTTTTTTTTTTTTTTTTGGACATTTGATGGTATATTTGTTGGACACTTGGTCCAGTTAAGAAGTTCTGATTTTGGGTTCAAAGGTGACTGTTTTAGAACACTGTTCAGAGGAGAAAGATTTAGAGATTTGAAACCTCCTGGGACACACATGCCACGGCCCACAGCTGGGGTTCATCTTTAGTGATAGCTCTGGGTGCCGTCACTGATGTTGCCTCTTATCATATCTCTCCTGAGGTTTTCTATCTTGACGTAATGGTGTTACAGTTATGTATCATTTAAGTATTAACTTTGTCTTTTTCCTGAAATTCATTTGAAGAAATAAAAATAGACACAAATGATGTAATTTTTGACCTGTAGTAGAGTTCAGAAAAATTGATCTTTAATGAGAAATTTAACCTTTTGATTGCAACTTTTGATTGTCTTCGCATTTTTAAATATTTCAAAATATACAGTTGATAAATGGCCAAGATATATTGCCAGTCAATGTGATCTAGGGAGACATTTTTGCCACTGAGATCACTGGAAAAAAATGTCCAAATTATCCTGAATAAACCCCTATTTACATTAAAAAAAGTTGTTACTTACATTTTTGATTTTTTTTTTTTTTTTTTTGTATTTCCAATCTAAATATATTTATATTGTCCAAAATAAGTTAAATATATATTACTCAAATACATTGTGTAATTTCAGTTTGGTTGGTTGGTTGGTTTTTTGCCGTTTATCAGTTTTTATGCCTCGGAAATTATTCCTTAATAAAATAGAGTGGATTTTTCATCTGTTGTAAAACAAACATTGTAAAGTTTGATTTAAATCTTTTGTACAGTTTCTTCATATGGAGGTCAGGGCTGTTGACACACAGGAAGTGCTGCATTGTTTTTGTGATTGTAAAAAATTTATCAAAACAAGGTTCCCAGTCATATTTTTTATGTTTACACTGGACCTCAAGAACATTTACATTATTCTTAATGTAAACATGAAATAACTAGAGCTCACAGTATAAAAAAAAAAAAAAAACAGGCAGCAAGTAACATCCTCTAAAATGTTTTTATGTCTCCTTAAATTTAGCCGTCAGTAATTGCGAGGTGATGAAGGTAGTGAGCTCATGGGGGGGAAGAGTTACTGGAACAGTAGCGGGGGAAGGAGAGAAGGTCTCTGTCCCACTGTGAGGCCACATTCTTGGCTCTGCATAGGTAAGAGGTGAATCCCATTAGCATTTCTGCTGATAGGAATATCTGCCAAGAACAGCCTCCTGCAGAATCTCTGATGCTTTAAGCCTCATTGTAGACTATCAGGCCAGCGTGAAATCTGTACACTTCATTAGCATTTTCGGCACTGATTTTGAATTTTGGAATGGATTTAAACATTCTAAAATTTGTTAGTAGATTGTTATTCAATCTTAAGAATTAAGGTTCCAAAAGGGTTTTTTTCACAGCGATGTCATAGAAGAAACATTTTTGGTTGTCTAAAGGACCTTTCAGTGAACAGTTCTTTTTTTGATGAAATCCGATGGCTCAGTGAGGCCTCCATTGAGAGCAAGATAATTAACACTTTCAATGTCCAGAAAGCTACTAAAGATGTATTTAAAACAGTTCATGTGACTACAGTGGTTCAACCTTATTATTATGAAGCGACGAGAATACTTTTTGTGTGC
The DNA here is from genome assembly GCF_019924925.1 of Ctenopharyngodon idella. NCBI lineage: Eukaryota > Metazoa > Chordata > Actinopteri > Cypriniformes > Xenocyprididae > Ctenopharyngodon > Ctenopharyngodon idella. The sequence continues at coordinate 6,977,918 of NC_067228.1, read as the reverse complement.
CAAAAAAACCAAATAATGACTTTATTCAACAATATCTAGTGATGGCCGATTTCAAAACACTGCTTCATGAAGCTTCGAAGCTTAACAAATCTTTTGTTTCGAATCAGTGGTTCGGAGCGCGTATCAAACTGCCAAAATCACACCCCCCAGTGGTGAACCATTGAAATTTCAAAACACTTGTGACGTAACGAAGTCTCTTTACTGAAATCATGTGACTTTGGCGCTCCGAACCACTGATTCGAAACAAAAGATTTGTAAAGCTTCATGAAGCAGTGTTTTGAAATCGCCCATCACTAGAAATTGTCATAAAGTCATTATTTTGTTTTTTTGGTGCACAAAAAATATTCTCGTCACTTTATAATATTAAGGTTGAACCACCGTACTCACATGAACTGTTTTAAATATGTCTTTAGTAGCTTTCTGGGCATTGAAAGTGTTAATTATCTTGCTGGCAATGCAGGCCTCACTGAGCCATCGAATTTTATTAAAAATATCTTAATTTCTGTTCCGAAGATGAACGAAGGGCTTACAGGTGTAGAACGACATGAGGGTGAGTAATTAATGACAGAATTTTCATTTTTGGGTGAACTAACCCTTTAAAGGTTCTTCATGGAACCATCGATGCCAATAAATAACCTTTATTTTTAAGAGTGTAGCAACTGTGGTAACACATCACAATAATGTCAATTTGTTAACATTAATGTTATTAATAACACATTTGTTATTAATCTTAATATTTTTTAATCTTTGTTAATCTCAGTTTTTTTTTTTTTTTTACTTAAAAAGGTGTTCTTCATATTTTTTATATATTTATGTTTTAGAAAAAGCAATATGACTAATTTCCATGCTATATTGTAAAAATATTCACAGCTAAAAGAGCATAACATTCTCAATATAGCACAGCCTTTCATACCTTATATTCAGGGCCTAAAATTAACACTCCCCAAGCGCCAAATGCAAGTAAAAATCGGCGTTGGTGAGTGAATAAAATGGTGTCAGTCGCCAATTGGCCAGTAACAATTTTTTATATTCTAACATTGCGATGTTGTGACAACATGAACATGAACAAACGTAAACTACGCTCTGTACAGTTGACGGGTCAGTGCTCATCACGAAAGTTTCAGCCTTTTCCAATGTAAATATTCAAGCGCTGGAACACGCGAAAGGGAATTTGTTACGCGCTGTTTGTTTGCGCACTGAGTTGGAAGTATAACATCTGAAGGGCCTGACCTGAAAGAAGCGTCTTTAATGGACAAATTCACTCAAAATTATGATTGAAAAAATGCCTGTCTTGGCGAGTGTCCTAATAAACATAGTCAGTTCTGTCTTAAGTGAACGCAAACTCAAAACGCATGAGCCATGTGTGCATTCAGTCTTAAAGTTACAGAATCCTAATAATCCTGCTACTGTCTGCGTTTTTAATGTTAACCAAACAACAAAGGACAATCTAAAATGTTGGTGTCATAACTGCTTGTTTTTGTGTCATGGCTGGTAAAAAATATTTTTGGCAGATAAATTTTTTAAGTCACCAGCCATTGGCAGGTGTGGCAAAAAATTAGTTTTAGGCCCTGCTTATAAAACTTGATGGACATTCCGATTTTTTTTTGGGGAAATCTGCAGGTCTTTCTGCAGATTTCCAAAAGGTCTGCAGGTTTGCAGGTCAGGAGCATGATACAGTGCGGGCCAGCTTATTAGCGAAGCTACTTTTCTATGGCAGCTCCAGAGACTTCACTAGGGTCACGACGTGTTTCACATAACAAGGACGTTTTGATGTTAAAGGCAATTCATCAAGCTTTACTTCTGCTCCCAGAGGCCATAACAGCACAGAGCAAAGAGAGAAAAATTACTTTTTCAGGACTCTTATCAGTATTGTACAATGTAATCCTCATTTTGTCTAAACAGATCCATTCTCCTTTCACTTTATTTGTAGGATCAGATAACATGCTCTCTGTGTGTTCCAAACGGGAGCTCTCCAAAAGATAGAGGAATTTGGGTCACGTTTTAGAATAACTCCACTCATGCGCTACTCTAATCTGCAGATTCAAAATAATCCCCTAATGCTGTAATAACCCTTATCTAATTTTGTATGGCTTTTATTCTCAGTATATTTGATATTTTGAATAAGCACAACTGTAGAAACACATCTGGGCAGGGTTAGCAGGGACACTTTCCCAGACTGGTTGTGAATCACTGAAGGTCAGGGCAGTGGAGGAAAAGCATTTTAATATAATACCTAGCTATGGCATGAACTTCTTTATTCATAATATGTATTTTAATAAATGTACCTTAAGTTCATCTCCTGCCCTTTACTTGATCGTTTATTAAATATTTGGTCTCATTTGGTAATGGAGGAGATACAAGTGCTTAAATGTGAAGTGAGTCATTTCTGGTCCATTAACGCCTTTAACGCCATTAAGGTCCATAAACATTCCCCTGTCTTTAGTTGGACAAACAGATAGTCCTGCAATTATTTGAGCCATTGCGCTGGTTGGGATGTGTTATTTTAATATTGTTTATGTACTATATATTTAATAATGTTTTGAATTACCTTTTATTTTTATATGTTCAATTTTCAATTTAATTTTACATTTTAGTAAATTTGTTATGTGTTTTACTCTGTTTTTTTTTATATATATATATATATATTTCTATTTAGCTTTAATATATTTTATTTTTAGTAATATTAATACTTCAACTTAAACTTAAGGAAACATTTCTAATTTTTATTTACATTTTTTACGTTTAAGTTTTTCATCTACTATTTATGTTTTCTTTCAGCTTTATTTCAATTACCGAAAAAAATATTTAATAGTTTTAGTTAACAATAACAACACTGTCAGACAAACAGAGCAATGTTTTCATGGCACTATACAGGGTCACTTTCATATATGAATAGCTTACTTGTTTTTGGATATTTTTAAGTAATTCAATATCAAAGTCAGTATCAAAACAGATATGCAAATTCACTGCAAATCTTCAGCAGACTTTCCCCTAAAAAAGTAATGGAAAGTCTGTTTTTTATGAACTGATATAGAGGGGAGTCTCAAAAAGTGAAGTTGTGAAATGCATTTAGCTGAATGTGGGAACCATATATGTATACATACCGTATTTGTGCATGTGTTTTCCATGCTTTGCACATGGTGTCTTGTGCAAACATCAGCAGTATGCACTGAACCATGCAAAATACGCATGAAGAGTTAGTCATCCCGTCTTTGACCTTTGGCTCTTTTTTATTCTCTTGCACATGTTAGAGAATTTAACAACTATTGCCCCTCTAAAAATTCATTTCATTCCATTTCTCTCCTTTTTTTCAGGACCTCCCAGAAGTTTCCACAAATCAGTCCCCTTATGTCCCCCAACACTCTCTAAGAATTGTTTGTTTATCCAAAAACAGATTTCATAAACTCCTTCAGAGTGAAGATATCAGAGCCACTCTCTCAAACAGAACAGATTTTCTTTTCAAGCATTTAGCTGTCAGCAATGATAAATATGAAGTGTGTAATTGCTGCACTTCTACTGTAAATTTCAAAAATAATGATTGTTTTCAAAAAGGTTTTCCCAAACACTATTTGAAATTGGTTAAACAAATAGCCACTGTTGCATCAAGCTGATTGGTCCAGTCCCAACCAATACACTACAGAGAAAGAAATTCATTTTGAAAGAAATCAATACTTTTTAATTAAAAGATGCATTAAATTGATCAAAAGTGACAGTAAAAACATGTATAATGTTACAACGTTACAAAATATTTATATTTTAAATGCTGTTCTTTTGAAGTATCTAATCATCAAAGAATCCTGAAGAAAAAAAAAAAATTCAGTTTCCACAAAAATATTAAACAGCAAAACTAAATCAGCATATTATAATGATTTCTGAAGGATCATGTGACACTGAAGACTGGAGTATGATGCTGAAAATTCAGCTTTGAAGTCACAGAAATAAATTACATTTTAAAATATATTCAAATAGAAAACTTTTTCGTTTTTATTTTTGGTCATAAATGTTGTGTTAATAAGCACGAGATTTCTTTCAAAAAACATCTTACAATCCCCAAACTTTAAATGGCAGTGTAGATGCCGTAACTACACCATTATGCAGGCAACATCACCTTTAAGAAGTAATACAGAATAACCTAGTGAGTATTGCAGCTGGCTGGTCATTCATTGCCTCTCATTCTCAAAAACAGAGTAAGGGAGAGAGACAAGTCTCTCTTTCACACTTATTAAAGGGTCTCTGTGGATTCTTCCCTATGGAGGAAGGAGAGAGCGGCTGTAACTATTGATAGGTACTGAAAGAAACGCACACACAAACTGTGAGTCTCAGAGCAAAAAAAGTGACACACAAATGTAGTTAAAGAGACTTGATGATGTCCCAGGCCTCACACTGTGCTCCTTATCCACAGCACATGTGCGCTTGGTATTATCACTCAGAGGGGAATTGTGTCTGAGGCATCCTGGGACTCACACATTTAATAAGTGTGTGTGTGTGCGTGTGTGTGTGTGTACACACGCATAATAATCTGCTTTGTCATGGTCATAAGGCTCTCATGAAAGTGAAAAAGGATTTGTCATAGAAAAGATGGTTAAATAGGCTGATAGATTGTCAGACGAACAGACACTGAGCTCACACTGTGAGCTTCCACAAAGCTTTTAAAGAGCACTACTTTATTTGTGTACATTGTGCTGTAAGACATTACCAACTGTCCATAAACCCATTGCATTCCTCCATAATTGCTTCCATGACCTATAAATCTAATGTTTGTATGAACAAATGTAAGCACTTTGTGTGAAGTCAACCATATAACTTGAAAAATCTTGTTGAAAAGTATTTTTTATTGCTACCCTTAAAGTGCTGTTAAAATTGACTTCCTCATTGTTTCGAAAAATATTCTGTAGGCTATGTGACAAAATAATAATGGCAATTTCAATAGTTTATTCACTCTTCAAATTCTTTTCGTTTGACCAAATAAAATCCTAGAGAGAGTGTTTTTAAGCCTTGATGTGGGTTTTACCACAAAACGTCTTGTTGTTTTCAAAAATGTGATTGTTATTCAGTATAGGCTATTGTAACCTTTTTTTCTTTAGGGTCAAAAAAATTAAATTCATTAAAATGATTAGTTAATTTAGAAAATGTTATTTCGAATATAAAATAAAAGAATGTTTAATTGCATTAAAGGTAAGGTAGGCAATTTCGGAGCTGCTAGCAATAGCAAGCTAGCTTTGAAAGCATTAGATCGGACCGAATGCAATGATTGGACAAGGTCCCCCTGTGGTAAAAATCAAGTTTTTTTAAATGTTGTTTATATGTCTATGTGGTGTTTTTAATATGCTTTAAGACAAACCATGTGCAAATTCATAAGTCACCATTGCTGAGTATTTTCTATTTAAAAATACTTAGTGCTCTGAAACAGGAGAGTCTCAAGAAAACATCCCGGTATATTTTTCTGTTCATATAAAAAACCGAGTAGATATAGATAGTATATGATGTGTATAACAAAGTTATGGTGAACTATATGCCTTTCTCCACTGATGTTCTAGGCATTTCTAAGGATACTGATTGTTAGAAGACAGCTGTCTGACTCGCGAACGGGAACATGGTTTGTGTAACATTAGCTACACATTATTATTAGCTGTTTGATAATGTAGTCAAGCAAAAGGCTAATCATATTAATTACTGTCATATGTCCGACGTTGTAAAAAGTGATAAATGTGCAGCGTTTACCTCAGTAAGCTGACCGAGTGGAGGATCTCTGAGTTCGAGTGAATGGAGGCGGGGCTAATTAGCATATTCATAGATCCGTGTATAATAAATGAAGCAAGGGTGTAGTTACATTCAAGCTACTTCAAGGTATGACAATTTTTTTCCCAGGAGAAAATGTTTAAATGTGTCATTTGGTGATTAAAGATGAGTTTTAAGGGATAAAATTATTGACTACAGGGGGACTTTAATATTTAGAGCTTCTATTAATGATCGCTATCAGGATGTGAAGAGAGTTTCAACCAGAATATCGAAAAGTGTTTATGAAAAAATTGCCTACCTTTTAAATTGTTTTATTCGTGAATTAGATTAATACAATAAATTATAGCAAAATAAATAAATAAATAAATAAATGAGTAAAATTAAAAATCCAAGTAAATAATCAAATCTGGTCAAGTTACAACGTGTTTTATCAGTTCTCCTACTTTTTTGAGGTATTCAATGTGGTTTGCGGCGTCAAACAGAAAATATGACGGTTAATACATGTGTTCTTCATCATTTCCTTTATCCAGTGTCTGGAGACCGTTAGAGCTAGTCAGAAGTATCCGCTGTCCGGCGCTCTCAGCGCGGTCACGCCCCTGCAGCGCGCTGCTCTCACTTCAAAGGCTTCCCTTTACTCAGAGCGGTGTGACGTCATGAAACGAGAGGCGCGCTCGAGCAGATGAGATGAGGGAGCGCAACAGGCGAGCGCACATCGCGAGCTCACAACTACAATGACAACTTCCTGATGCATTGAGAAAAAGTTTTTTTCGAACTTTTGCACTTTTGTTTTAAGGCAGTATTGGCTCTCCTCTGTGTTCTGTGTGTGGTGCTATGACTGATGACGAGATGATTTCATCACAACTCACTAGAGATTTACTGAGGTGGAGATTTGTAGTTTGGATCCTGTGGTACCTGTTGATTCTGTGTGATTCCTACAATCTGGATGTGGAGCATCCTTTAGTTTTTAATGGACCCAATGGATCATTATTCGGATACTCGGTTCTGCTTCACCAGCATGCTGATGATACATGGTGAGTGCTTCAAACATGCATGTGAAGTTTTCATATCCTAAGTCAAGGGCGCGTGAGTCAGTTTGAGAAATAAACTAATATTTACCCCCTGAAAGATTTTGTTTATTTCTGCCTAGTATGTTTTCTATTTAATGTCAAGTACTTACATTGAATCAATTAAATAACACTGAATAATTTAAAATAATAGTGAATAATTATGGAATTCACCTTTACAATCAAAATTAAACCTCGGATAGCATATTTAATACAAATGTCCAGTGTCTGTTAGCTGTCTACTACAGACACAGCATATTTCAGTCACAATTTGTGTATTTCTAATCACTGTTTCAAGAGTTGTTGGGAGTGGTTCATCACATTCACATTATTAATAGTTTTTAATTCAGTGTCACATTCTGAAATGTTGAACTAACCAAGATATGCCTTGTGGAATATTGTGAAATGTTGCAAAAGAACTGTATATCTGAGACAGTTTATTTTGCCCCTAACTCGGTTCATTTTTGACCCTGAATTCATGTTTGTAGAATTCTAAATCTACAATTTTGCTAATTCTTTGCAATTATTATAACCCTCTGCTTTTATGACCAATTAATAATTCAGAGACTATATGAAATATTCATACTTAAATTCATTTGTAACTCTGCAGGACCATTTATAATGAATCATTCCTTCTAAAATCTTGACGTTGGTTACAAATGGTCACAAAATACACTGCATGCATAAACTACCGAGCTACAAGTGGTAGACTGTATTTATTGTCATATTTATTGTTAAGGCTGCTAGTTGGAGCACCTGTGGCTGATTCCAGCTTTTATCCCAATACCAAAAATCCTGGAGCCATCTACAACTGCAGTGTGTTGAACTCCCAATGTGAGCAGCTCCATGTTGGTAGGTTTTCCCTCTATTACCTTCAGAAGTCCAGCTTCTCTTGAATTGTCTTTTTCTGAATGGCAGAGGTTCAAATAATGTTCTCGTTGAAGTTGATGTGGGCTCCAAAAGTTCACCAAAGCTTAACAATCCCATTTAAACCCAGGATTTTTTCAGATGTTTTTGCTTCTCAAATCATGCTGGAGAACATGATCATCAGGCTTTATTCATGTGAGCTCTAATGCTGCTGTCATTGAAGCTAAAGGGGGATAAACCAAATAACAAAACCAAAAACATTCTGAATTCCTGGACCTTTTTCCAATTAATCTTTTCACTGAGATTGGTATACTGATATTGCAATTAAAAGAAAGATTTCCACTTGTAGTCTCAGACAATACAGTATATAAATTAGTTAATGGCACTGAATGTACTTTAACAATCCGTTAAACATTTTACTTAGTGTAACAATGCTCTCCTTCTTCCTCCCTCTTTCTTCCTCTTCTTTGTCCTTCTGTTTGTTGTTGACTAACTCTGAACAGTTGAGCATTTCAATTTGACCACGTTACACCGTTTAGACTTCACACTTCTGAATTCACTCTGACTGAACTCGTGTGCTTTCTAGACCCCTGGCTGTGAAAACGTCCTGTGAATGAATTCCCCATGCGGGGTCAGCCAGACTGTGGAGAGTTTCCTCCTGTCAGGAAGAGGATGCTTATACTCCCTGCCCGAAACAAGGGATGGGGGATAGTCTTCTTTGTAGGTCAAGCTTACAGGATATATATAGCGCGCAAATAAAATGCAGTTAAACAAACTATTTTCAAGCCATGCTGGGTTGGAGTGCAACCAAGTTTCATAACTGAGTTCAGTTGATGTGTCTGAAAAGGTTTCGTTATTAGTGGCGTTTGCTTAGGCGAGTATCACTATTTTTATTGCTCATATTTGAACAAGTATGAACAACCCTTAGACATAAGTATCAAATTTAGCATGTAATTCACATCGCTCGTCTTTCTGCTATACACGTTAATCGGCTTATACGTCGTGTGCGGTTGCTTTTCTAAGCAATCAGGCGTACGAGTTTCATAAAATGGCTTAAAAATATATACAGTCAAACCAAAATTCATTCAGACACCTTGAACATTTCATTCATTAATACAGTTTATATAACGGTTAGTTCCTGTCCTTGATTCTGATTGGTCAATAGCTGTTTTATTCACGATAAAACGCGGCTATGACTGATTCACCCAACGATTCTGTGTATCACTACATAACACCCTTAGCAACCACTCTTAGCAACGTAAACTGTATGTTCTCAATTGATATTGTTCATTGAAGCTTACTGTATTATGTAGAAGAGTGTTGTAAGAAAGAAATCGAGTAAGCGAGTTTATTACCTGCATTCAGATTTAGCATTTTCCTTCAGATCAGTTCTATGTTCGTAATAAAAAATCTGTTTAAATGTCCGATGTATTATCTTGTCCTTTTAATATTTAAGGGGTTTTCCCGTGACTGACAGCGCTAGTCAAAGCATTTGTCAGTTGCGTCTTGTTCTGTGTTCACAACAATTCAGTCTTTTCAATGTAAAAGTCTTCGTTACTGACTGACACACTCATAAAGACAATCTTTGCTGCCATCTAATGGCGTAATAATGAACCTCTGTTGCTGTTCATGGTCAGGGACTATTTTTTCCGGCGGAAGGAAGACTGTAGTGAAGCTTTACTTCATGAAAGTTGCATTGATACATATTTTAGCCTTTAATATTTGTATTGCGTGGTAACCGTTTTATAAAAGCAATAAGGTACTCGAGGCTAGTGCTGTATCGTGAATAAGTCACGCTTCTCCGCTTCGCATCGTGCCTAACAACGCCCCTTCAGCTGTGACTTATTCACGATACAGCACAGCCTCTCGTACATTATTGCTTACTTATTCACCTTAGTTTAAACAGTGGTAATAAAATATGACAAGATCTCAGAGTTAAACTGTGTCAGAAAAAAATCATCTTAATTATGTCAGATAACATTTAAGCAAAACATGGTCAGGTCAAAGTGTCTGAATAATTTTTGGTTCCAAATTTTTATCAGTTTTACTGGTAGTCCACACCACAAAACCACACACATTTTCCTTAAATGTCGACCACTAGATCTCAAGATCTAATTGCTGTTAACAATCTTAAAGGCCCATTCACACCAAGAATGATAACTATAAATATAACTATAATGATAACTATATTAGTGTCCAAACCAATTTTGTTTATTCTAAGTGCGCTGCAGTTTTGTCATCTGATGCTTTAAAGTAGGATGGATTTTGATTGGCTGTCAATGTTTTTATCGCTCTTTAGCTGGAAACATTTTTTTCTGAAAGTGATTCCAATGATATCGTTTCTCTGTGCCTTTATCGTTATATTTGTGTTGTGGACTCTGCTGTTCTTTTATATTTAATGATTTTTAGAACTATAACTTTATCGTTACTGTTATCGTCTTTGGTGTGAGCAGGCCTGAATGGTAACAGTTGATTATGGTTTGGAATAACAAGTTCATTAGGGCATAGCTGGTGCTTTCACATTCTAACCATGTCTATAAAAAGCACAGTTTTTACATCATAGCATGATTCTTTAAGAGATATTTAGTCGCCTAGTGTTTGCTAGTTTCACCACAACCCTCTCATCCTGTGTTGTTTAGTGTGTGACCCACAGGTGTGAATTTGCTTGAGATGGAAAGCACTTATAACATCTTTGCATCGCTAACTTTTTGCACAGTTTCCTCAAAGTAAGCAGTTTAGACTCTTGATTGATTATATATTAATTTTGGCACATTTCACTCAATGATTTCAGGAAATGTAAAGAACTGTGGAAAAACCTGCTTGGCAGAGAATGATAACCAGTGGCTGGGTGTAAGTCTGTCCCGGCAGCCCTCAAAAGGCCATGTTTTGGTATGTCTTTTAGTCTTAACTGTCTTAATTGTGCTACCTGGTGAGTAAATGCATAACTATAATTATTCATTTTAAATGGAAAAATCCTCTGTTTGCTGCAGAGAGAAGGTGGGAAATGTTCATAAAAAACCAAGGTTGCACTTTATTTTACAGTATGTGCACTTACAGTGTACTTACCCAAGAAAGTTTTGGTTAATATAAGGAAACTACATGCGTTAGGTTTAGGGGTAGGTTCAGGGTTAGTACCTAGTTATTACCCAGTTATTGTAACTGCTGTAATAAGTACATAGTATGTACATTGGAAACAGGACTGTAAAATAAAGTGCTACCAAAACTAAATTATGATTGTTTTAGAGCAAACAATACAATTATTGGTGGATCACATGGACTATGTATGATGAGTAAATACACTGTCCGGCCCAAAAAAAAGTCGCTGTTTGGATTTTAATAGGCAAATACTTAAGAGTCTATGGATGGATCATTATTACAGTGATTATTATTTTTCTAGCATGTTATATGTGTGGCAACGGTTCTTTTAACCCTTAAAGATGGAGTGTGTAGCTTTTCATTTCTTAAACAACCATGTATTAAGATGTATCATGGCCATATTCCAGGATGACAATGTCAAGATTCATCAGGCTCAAACTGTGAAAGAAATGTTGGGAGGGAGCATGAAGAATCATTTTCACACATGAATTGGCACTGAACTTAACCTCAGTGTAAGTTTTTGGGATGTGCTGGAGGAGACTTTACAGAGTGCTCACTTCTTGCATTGTCAATATAAGATCTTGACCAAAAAATGATGCACCTCTCGATGGAAATAAATGTTGTGATGTTATTTCCATCAAGAGGTGCATCAATTTTTGGTCAAGATCTTGTATTGACAATGCAAGAGGTGAGCACTCTGTTAAGTCTCCTCCAGCACATCCCTAAGACTTTCAATGAAATTAAGGTCAGGACTCAGAGGTGCCAATTCATGTGTGAAAATGATTCTTCTGAACTATTCTTTCACAATTTTAACCCTGGTGAATCTTGACATTGTTATCCTGGAATATGGCCATGATGTGTCTTCCTACATGGTTGTTAAAGAAATGGAAAGCTACACACTCCATCTTTAAGTGTTAAAAGAACCGTTGCCAAACATATAACATGCTAGAAACATAATAATCACTGTCATAATGATCCATTCATAAGTATTTGCCTATTAAAATCAAATAGCGACTTTTTTTTTTTTTGGCCGGGCCGTGTATGTGTTTACTTGACTCTATGATGGTTTAAATTCTAGGCATGTGGACATCGGTGGAAGAATGTCTTCTACTCTAGTAAAGACAATCAGAACAAGCTGCCGCATGGTATTTGCTTCAGATACAGCCCAGACTTGAAACACGTCCATCGTATTATCCCCTGCTATAAAGGTACACATTTCAGTTACTGCTGTGTCGGTTGTATTGTGGTTCACAGGTTCAGACTCAGCATAATTACTTTATAGCACTATTTGAAGCTCCTTAGTGTCAAGTGTGCACCAATTTTCTGAAGGTTTTTTTTTTCTCTCTTTAGACCATCAAAGGAAGTTTGGTGAAGGCTATGGATCCTGCCAAGCAGGAATATCAAACTTATTCACAGAGGTATTCAGAGCTCCTATGGCATTTTGATTGAGCTGGCATTGAATTCAGTTAATTTGGTAATGATGCATTGTGTTTGTAGGACCTGATGGTCATGGGAGCTCCTGGTACCTCATACTGGACAGGATCCGTTCTTGTTGTCAACACCACAAGCAACATATCAGCTGCTTATGTGGATGATGACAGTGCAGTTCTCTATGGAAGTTATTTAGGTGAGTTCTCAAACTGGCAATGTTATTTGCAAATCCTAGTAGGCAACATTATGAGGCATTATGAATACAAAAGACTGTGGGCAACTGCCTCGTAAGATACTTAATTTTATTCAAGTTTTAAGGCAGCATGTATCTTTCAAGGCGAAGGCCATCCGAGAATGCATTGCAACAAGCTAAGATCAGTCATTTATGAAGGTTCCATGATGGCTTCCTTAGAAGGCAGCTGCCTATGTAGGCAGTACACAGCAAGTCAACTGACTAGGTTTTGGAACAGAGCTATGGCCTTTTTTATAATGATTTATGTTTTTAATAGGGTTTAGGGATACAGTGATCAATATTGATAAAATGTTTAAAATTAAAGATAAACATCCTCCAATGATCATCATTGTCTCAAGACTTGCAGCAGGAAAGAGATTTTTGCTGTTATGAGGCATGACGTTTTTTTATTTGAACAGGAAACACTTGCACAATCCACGAGCATCAAATTGTTGCAAAATATGACATGGTTAATTTGTGACTTAGTTTTCATCTCTTGGCAACCTCGTTTTAGTAATTGTTTTTCTTTGGTTCATCTCCTAACAGTAAAGTAGTCAAAGTCATTTGTAGGGCACTTTTCGCAGTACGCATGGTTTCAAGCAGCTTTACAGAAAATCATGATGTTAATTATGTTAATGTTATTATAAATAACATGTTGTTTATAATGCCTTGTAGTAGGGGGTGTGCGATATTGACAAAAAATGATATCTCGATATTTTCTGGGATTTTCTATTTTGCTGAGTTTGTTTATTGTGTTGGTACCTTGGCAGGTTTTGGGCTGCTGTGGGCAGCTGACTCTTAAAGTTGATATTCTTCATATGTAGTTCACAGCAGTGACTTGAAAAATTATCTTTTTCAGTAAGTTTAAATAGATTTTTAAGGGCATTTTTACCTTTATAAAGCCATTTTTAACCTAATTAAATGTATGCCTCATCTTTTGTGTCACCTTTAATCAATAAATTCAATTAGAACAATAAGACACAATAGGGCTGTTACCAATCAAATGAAATCAGAATCAACAAAATTAATCTTTGCAATGCAGAGGAAACACAGGATCTGCATCTGAAGTGTCATTTAAATGCATTTACACACACTGTTTAATGCAGCTCAGAGCTGACAAATGCATTTTAACTGCAGTTACAAATGCATAAATAATGTTTTGAAGTTTTAAACATAAAATGTTGAATATTGATATTTTGAAATTATTTAAAGAATAAAAAGATGTGAAATTAAAACCGCCAGTAGGTGGCAGCAAGTCAATGTTAATGAGTGAGTCTTTGAGTGTCGACCGATTCATTCAAACGGTTGATTCATTCAGGAACAAAGCATTTGACCGTTTTAATGAGTGAGTCATTGAATCATTAATTCAAAAGATTTGTCATTCACCGCCGTTTGTTGACAAGAGACGCAAACCAGTCCTGTGGCTTTGTTTGGAACTATTTTCGTTGGCGAAATAGAGCGAAAACAGGCAATATTGTGTCTAAAATGTAAGTCACTAAATATTAACTTCTTGTTTATTGAACTGTTGTGTAAAATCAATATCACATTTGTAATTGTGATATTTGGAGAAAATGTGATATTGATTTACTATATTAAATGATACAAATATAAAAAGACATACAGATGTACTTTTACCCCCTTATCTTGAATATTGGGTGCATTATAAATGATTTTTAATGGACTATATCACGCAGTGAAAGCGTGCACTCTAAATGCGCCAGCGCGCGCACACTAGTCTAACCTAGCACGTAGTGTATGCGTGCAACTCTCTATGTGTTTTTGTAAAGTGAGGGACATACTCGATAATTTCAGATCGCATATCGTTAAAACAACAATCACGATATTATCGCAGACGATACATATCGCACACCCCTACCTTGTAGTCGCATTTAGTACAGTGTTCCTGCTGTCATGGAAAACATCTGGGAATTTAAATTTCCAGAAAATGACTAAAGCAAATAATTTTGATATATTTGTATTTCATCTGGAAGAAATTGCTTTTTGTAAATGCAATAAGATGTTGTAAAAATCCTTATCTAGCATTGTAATATCTAAATTAAGCATTTTTATTCAAGTCACAAATATATTTTAATATCACTGATTCAAGCTACAAAAGTAACTTGTAAGGGTTAGTTTAGGAAGATATAGCTTCTTTAACAAATTGTCTGTTATTTTATTTGTTTATTTATTACAGTTTTTACAGTGTTTGTGCAGACTCTGAATGGCCATTTTGGATATTTCACCACCATGTATGGTTTTCTTCCCATCAGGTTATGCTGTTGGTGCTGGACACTTTCTAGATCCTCAAAGTACTGAGATAGTGGGTGGTGCTCCCCAGCATGAACAGACTGGTAAAGTAAGGGTTAACACCACCACCACCACCATCATCATCTTCACCTATCTGAGTATTAGCACAGATCCAGTTTAGTGTTGCAGCTCTCTAGTTTAGTTAGACTGACAGTGCAAGGAAAGCCCTGAAACAATTTTGACATACTGTACATAGCTTAATAACAATCTCCTGAATATCCCATGCTGAATATCAATGATTCCAGGCGGTTGTGTATAAAATGGTTTTATATATGAGACCCTCTTGACATCTGCTCTGTGAGGCAGTTGTGAACGGTAAATCGGTTAAACTAAACTCTTCTTCCATCTGTGCGGAAGAGGAAGTAGGTTTTTTATTTTCAGATGTGCTGAGTTTTCTGTGTTTATGAGTTTTCTGAGTAACTGTCTTGTTTCTAATGATTTTACCAAAGAAACAGACTGGAGAATGAGTTATCAGGGAGCTACCATTCATATTTGTGATAAAACTATACGGAAATGTAATGTTGGCCAGCATATACAATCCATTGTTAGGCTGCTGTTGTTATAGTTCCCATTTCCCATACTCCTGTGTTTTCTTTTACTCAAGGCCTACATATTCAGGATCGAGGGCAACACTTTGAAAATTGTTAACGTAACCAAGGGCAAGAAGGTAAGAAATTTTAAGAATTTTAAGTGTTCCCAAGGGATGTTCCTGCTGAATGATCACAATGGTGATGTTTGTTCCTGTTTACAGCTCGGCTCTTATTATGGTGCTAGTGTATGTGCTGTAGACCTGAATGCAGACGGACTGTCCGATCTGTTGGTGGGAGCTCCTATGTTCAGCTCAGTGAGGGAGGAGGGACGTGTGCATGTCTACATAAACCAGGGAGAGGTAAGGTAGCGATATATAGATTAGCATAAATTAAACGGGATAGTTCACCCAAAAATGAAAATTATCCAATGTTTTACTCATCCTCAAGTCAAGTCACCTTTATTTATATAGCGCTTTTTACAATGCAGATTGTGTCAATGCAGCTGATAACTGGTGAATAATTTTAGCTGCACAGCAGCTCTTAAAGAAAATGGTGTCATTGTCCAGCTTAAGTAAATTAAGTATTGATTCATTCTGTTGTAAAAAATCAATAGTTATTAATGTAGTTCGCATACAATGGTGTCAATGCAGGCAGATCAAAAACATTGTTGAATATCAAGTGTCCCCAACTAAGCAAGCCAAAGGCGACAGCAGCAAGGAGCCCAAACTCCAATAGGTGACATCAGGTGACTTACAGGTGATAAAAATGGAGAAAAAAACCTTGAGAGAAACCAGGCTCAGTCGGGGGGCCAGTTCTCCTCTGGCCAACAACGAACAGTGCGTGATTATGATTCAGGCAGCGTTACAGGTCATAAGTCCGATTGGGATTGCAACAATCAAAATATTTAATCCAGTTCCATCTAGTTGGAGATTGTATTCATCACGCCGGTATGGGACGGTTTGTTGGGTTGATGGGAACCCTCAAGCCATCCTAGGTGTATATGACTATCTTCTTTCAGACAAACACAATCGGAGATATATTTAAAAATATTCTTGCTCCTCCAAGCATTATAACGGTAGTGAAAGTGTTTTGAAGTCCCCAAAAAAGAAGCCATCCATCATAAAAAATAATCTATACGGCTCCAGGGGGTTAATAAAGGCCTTCTGAAGCGAAGTGATGCATTTTTGTAAGAAAGATATCCATATTTAAAGCTTTATAAATTAAAAAACTTGCTTCTGGCGGACGACCGTACTCATCGATTTGCGGCAGAAGAGTAACCTTTGACCTGACGCATGACGTAATGTTATGTTAGTTATGTTTTATTAAGTTTTAAATAGGGAAATTTTTCTTACAAAAACGTATCGCTACACTTCAGAAGACCTTCATTAACATCCTGGAGCCGTATGGATTACTTTTATGATGGATGGTTGCATTTTTTTTGTGCTTTAAAACACGCCCCCGTTCACTACCATTATAAAGCTTGGAAGAGCCGGGATATTTTTAAATAATTCTCCGATTGTGTTTGACTGAAAGAAGATAGTCATATACACCTAGGATGGCTTGAGGATGAGTAAACCATTGGATAATTTTCATTTTTGGGTGAACTATCCCTTTAAGGGCAGTACAGCAAATACTACCAAGTGTAAACATATTTTTTTCTGTAAGAAAAAAATTACACATCTACATATTCTGAGCTGTGTTATCTTATTGTGTTCTGTGTAAAGGATGTATTCTTGCTTTGATCGTGACCACCAAGGCCATACTAATAGAACAGGTTTCCTTTTTCCCATAATGTCAAAAATTAACCACTTACACACCAAAAAGAACCACACTTTTAACACTTGTGACTGCTTGACTGTCACTGTTTACTGCATTGTTTTTCCTCAATACTTGATACCTCAAACAATAGTTTGCATACTTTCAGGTCACTGTTAAAGTACAAAAATGATACTTTGCACAAAAACAGTTTGGTCAGCAGGCCTATTGCTGTAAATGAACAGTGAACGCAGGACTCAGTTTGTAGGAAAATTGTCAAACTAGTGCATTTCATTAATTTGTACATAGTATAGTGTGCTAAGTTGTGAAACTAAGATGAATTACAATCTAAACAATGATATACTAAAAAATTACATTTGCTTCTAATACTGTAATTAACATCATGCTTCTCTCTGTCTCTTTCTCAGGCTAAATTGAGAGAGGCAGACTTTGAGTTAGTCGGCAGTGACTCTTATGCAGCACGATTTGGAGAAACCATCATAAACCTTGGTGATATTGATGATGATGGATATCCAGGTATAGTATGTCTAATACATTAGTGTTTCAATATGGAACCTTTATAAACCTTTACATTTTGTACGCTTCTCATGCTGTGAGTCAAGTGCCCTAAAATTATACTATGTTTCATTGTATTTTAAAATGGCACCTATGGGTGTTTATTTGTTTCTCATGCAAGGTTTGATGGTAAACCTCATTTTTTTCACTTCCTCATTTTTTCTTACTATTACATTGAAAAGCCTGTCTGCTATCAATAAAACCATCTTCACATTGGCTTTTGATATGAGTGGTTAGAAGGCTAGATGTCAGTTCATCTCTGATTTACATTTGGAGATGAGCTTGGTAATTCTAAGAGTGGTCGGTGTGGTTTAGAAACGGAACATGGTTAGAAGTATCAGTCAAGCCATGGTACCATAAAGTACCACAGTAAAGTACTCATTTTCACAACAAAATTATTATATAAATAATGTTTTCATGGTTAGAAACTCTTAACGGCATTTGCTCTGCTTTAAATTAAAATGACCTACATAGGCAGCTGATATTCTGTGATGTTCTAATAAAGCTAAAAATATATAGCACACAAAATATTAGTCATTTTTAATTAATTAAATTACGCTACTTTTACACTACTCATAAGTATTGGCACTAGTTTTAAGTATATTTGTAATGATTACTCTCACATTGTGAATTAATGTTTTTTACTGAGCCTGCACTGCATTATAGAAAAGAAAAGAAGATACACAACTGTTCAAAGCCTTATTTCAGAAACATCTTACCCCAAATATTATTTTATCCCAATTTTTGAATGGTATAAGTTGCATATCTGTGCTTCATACCTTTTGGAACAGTCTTTGTTTTGATAGGGCTTGTATGATGTCTTAAAATGTAGTCTTATTAGTCTGCTCACTAGGTTTTGGAACAAAGCTAATGCAATAATAACTGTGTTTCAGATGTGGCAATTGGAGCCCCTCAGGAGGACGATCTGCGTGGTGCTATATATATCTACAATGGGAGAAGAAGTGGCATTGCACGTAGTTTCTCTCAAGTACGTTCTCCATCTGCTGTTTATACTGATATTATAGGCGGGGAATAATGAAACGCAAGTGGGAAAGGTCAGACCTGAGCGGTTCTCCCCATCCTGTGCGAACTGCCCTATTGTTTTGAGTCTTTCTTGTTCTCTCCGTCACTGGAGTACTAAGAGGAAAGCATCCAGTCTAATTGCTGTAATTTCCTGAAATCCCTCTCTCTCCTCATATAGTTTAAGAAGTGATCAGGACTTGACAAATCCAAGTCATGAGAGTCCAGTTATAAACGAATGTTTAGCAAGAAGTTCATCTAATTATATTAACTTCAGGCCAAAATGATTACATACAAAATGTTTTTAGTGATTAGCTTGTAACAGTACTGTGGTTTTCCAGTTATAGAGAATGGCACAAGCAGTGTCAAAGGTCATGGGTTTGATTCCCATGTAACACAAACTGATCAAATAAATACCTTGAATGCACTGTCAATTTGTGTGTCTGCAAACTGAAAAAGTAAGACACACACAATATAAAGTCATCCAGTCATAATTGTAAAATAAACTGACTAATCAGAATCAAGTATTCTAGAGACATCTGTAATAATTGTAAGTTAAAGGCATCTAAGGCCCTGTTTACACCTGGTATTAAGAAGCGTTTTGGTCGAACGGATCACAAGTAGAAGAGGAAGACACATACCTGGTGTTTTAATCTTTTTTCAGATTATCTTGTCAGATTTTCCTGTGGTGTGAGGTGTGTTAAGAGTGACTGAATCTGCTCAGAAGAGCGTCGGAGGCGCCCCGATCGCGAATCGTAAATATTCAACATGTTGAATATTTACGATCAGAAATCCTGATGTGTGGGGGGAACCCCAAAGACAAACGAAACAATATCCAATCAGAAAGCGAGCTGACAGAAGCATAACAAACGCAGTCGCAGCACAAAGTTAAATGGATTTGGACAGCAGAAATGGAGAATCAGCTTGTCGATTTGTGGCAACAGCACGAGTGTTTAAATACAACGTGTCCAGTAAAACTCATTCCAAAATCATTCCAAACACGATCAACGCAATTTCTCCCTGCCTATCGTCCGTCATGTTTATTCTGAAGTCTCGAGAGATTTTGCGAGATTTCCCGTGTTCACAGTCGGGACTCTGGTTGAAAATCTGTTCGTGTATGATGTGCTGTCTGTCACATCACGGCACACCACACACTATAGAAGCAAAACGGTTAAATCTAGGATTTTTTGTCCTCATGTTTGTGGTCTCTCACATTTTGAAAATCTTATAAGTTTCAAAAATCTTTTAGTGTGTACCCAGCATAAGTAAGGCAGAGAGTAGGCATCTTTTGTGGCCACAAGAGTGTTTACACTACGAAAACAATCTGGTCTAATGCGTTTTTGACTACCTCTGGAAGTGGTCGAAAGTGGACAAGCTCAAAACATTTTAGACCCCCATTTACACTTGTATTTAGCGTCGTCCACTTGTGATCCTATCGACCAAAACGCATGTGTAAACAGGGCCTAAATGTGCCAACAACTATGAAAAGATGTATAAAAGACTGCTTACATCATTCATGTGACCATTTTGTCCATCCAGCCCCACTTTTGTTTACAGTACATCTTCACTAGATTTGTGTAGCTGTCCATTATGAATCACCAAATCAGTTTACCTTCATCCCATTTAAGTATTAACATAATCTCATGAAATGAATGTAAAACTGGCCATAAATAGAATAATTTGCATGTCTTTTGGAGTACAGTACAACTCTGTGTCATATCCTGAATCTAAATATCTTCTGAATGCTGTCTTTGTGTTTTCTTCATTGCAGAGAATAACTGGCTCTTTGTTGGGCAATGACCTCAGGATGTTTGGCCAATCAGTGTCTGGAGGAGTTGATACTGATAGCAACAATTACCCAGGTAACGCTTTTAGCACACAACATGAATTAGGATATGATTCCTCAGTGAATAGGATGAATGGATGGCAACAGTTCAACCTACACTATATGCTCAAAAGTCATTAAGAATTTTTATTTTATTTTTTTAATTAATACTTTCATTCAGCAATGATGCATTAAAGTGTTCAAAAGTGACAGTAAAGACATTTATAATGTTACAAAAGTTCAATAAAGAAAAACCTTGAAAACAAATTATCAGTTTCAACAATATCAATGTTTCTTGAGCAAAAATCAGCATATTAGAATGATTTCTGAAGGATCATGTGACACTGAAGACTGAAGTCATGATGCTTTGCATCACTGGAATAAATTACAATTTAAACAGTTATTTTAAATGTTAATAATGTTTGTGCAGCCTTGCTAAGCATGAGAAACCTTTCAAAAACATACAAACAAACAAACAAAAAATCCTTACTAAACACAAACATTTTTGACAAAGGAAACCAAAAAGTCCAAAAAGGGACTCACTGCCTTGTTCAGTTCTATTCTTACTGTTCTCACGAATATGGTGGTCACTCCCTGAATTTTTGGTAGTCAATGCGGTTGTCAAATGTGGTTGACACTTCAGTGAATAACCAAACTGCATGCACAAAAGAAGAGCGGCAAGCCTATGTATCTGCTGTATGTACATACATCGCCAAAATATCACACCTCATGTTGGCAGATCAGCATTTCTTGTCAAGTATGTCATGGGTGTCAACTGTAATGTGCTTCTTGAAATGTTTTACAAAGTTAAGAAGAGGGAAAAAAGCTGAAAGAATCCTATTATTCGTTGTTGTTGTTGTTGTTTTTGAAGGGTCCTGTTTATGTCACATGTGTCTGAACGTCCTGTTCTCAAACTCTATTTCCTGTCTTGAAATAGTAACATTTTTGAAAAATATGCAAAGTACCAGAATGGATAAGTACTACAGACCGTTTTGAATGAAAGTAGTATGCATACTGTGCACAGTATGAACATTTTTGGTAGCACTTTATTTTACAGTCCTGTTCCACATGTACATGCTATGTACTTGTTACAGTGATTACAATAACTGTACTAACCCTGAACCTACACCTAAACCTAACCTTAACCCCTGTGGTGAACCTATATTACCCAGTACTTTCTTAGGCGAGAATGCTGTAAGTACACTTAAGTGCACATACTGTAAAATAAAGTGCAACCATGAGTGAAATACCATGATTACCTTCTACAGTTTCTGAAGTGTGCAGTATGCATCCAGAGCACAGTGTGTGGAATACTGTATCCCTCAATACAGTGGTCGACTTGCCGCTCCATTTCTAGTCTGAAGAACAAATTGCAACCTATTTTTTGACTTATTTGATTGAAGTGCCAAAAGTTAAGACATTTTGTAACACAAAATTGGATTAAAAATGCTAAATAACCAAATTTATTTATAACTGGATGCCACTCCCTGTGTTGCAATTGTGTTTAGTGAAATGTTAATATTTTAAAGAATATCAGTGTACCAGTGAGTTTGTGTGAAAGAATAACCAAGTCAGGTGTGGTTTATGAGAATTTTATGTTCTTATCCAGATGTTGCAGTGGGAGCTTTCCTGTCAAACTCAGCTGTGGTGTTCAGGTAAAAACAGCAGAATTTTCAGTCACACTTGCTTTGGTAACTTTAAGGCTTTAAGATTTGGTATTTGCAATGCGAATTTGTTTCAGTTTGTTTAAGCTAAATTTATTATATTTTCAGTTGCCAATAGGACTTAAAACTCCATTTAGCACATTTAAATACACTCCACAGAATGATCTTCCAAAATCAGCACAGTAAATGCAAAGAAGTCAGCATATTCCAGGCCTAGCTGTTGTGAAGACTGGGACTAGTTTTTACTCCAATCAATCTGTTTTTGTTAAAGTCTGTAAAGACATTACTTCATAGTTTTTCTACAGAAAAACCCATTAAATTTCCAACAATTTCACAATTATTGGCCATGAAAAATGATACTCCAGCTGACACAGGATGTTATTACAATAGAAACCTATCTATCTATCTATCTATCTATCTATCTGTCTATCTGTCTGTCTGTCTGTCTGTCTATCTACCTGTCTGTCTGTCTGTCGTACTGTCTGTCTGTCTGTCTATCTATCTATCTGTCTGTCTGTCTGTCTGTCTGTCTGTCGTTCTATCTGTCTGTCTGTCGTTCTATCTGTCTGTCTGTCTGTCTGTATCTGTCTGTCTGTCTGTCTGTTGTTCTGTCTATCTGTCTGTCTGTCGTTATCTATCTATCTATCTGTCTGTCTGTCTGTCTGTCTGTATCTGTCTGTCTGTCTGTCTGTTGTTCTGTCTATCTGTCTGTCTGTCGTTATCTATCTATCTATCTATCTGTCTGTCTGTCTGTCTGTCTGTCTTTGTCTGTGACCATGTGTATCCCTGTATCTGTATCCCATGTGATAACTAGCACCAGCCTCCCCTATATACTGTATATGCAAACTGTGTGTTAATTTGTTGACCTGATGATTAAACCAGTAAATCTGATTGTTTCAGGACACGTCCAGTGGTGAAAGTGGACGCTGTCATGTTGTTGCCTGACAGCTTGAACCACTCCATTGCCCAGTGTACTGACAACGGTCAGCCTGCTGTGTGCATCAATGTTGAGGTGTGCTTTAGAGTCGGAGGGAAACAAATCCCAGGAAATATAGGTAAGACAGTAACATTCCATCAGATATACTCTTATGTTAATCTTAGTTTGAAAATGGTTTTGAAGACAGAACTCAACTTAAAATCCACATTCAATGAGATTTGTGCAAGAGACTGACGCAAGATCTTTTGCAACTTCCTGCAGTGCTATCTGACATTTTTATATAATGTCCTCTGATATTTTGAGCTCCCCACACGTGTTTTTAGAATTGAGTACACAGTGTTCAAGGATGAACGTTTTGGGCTCGAGCACTTTGTTTGCGAGAGGCTGTGTGTTGGCTCGTCTTATCAGCACATGCTGAATGCAGTGGCAATTCTGTTTCAGACCTCTTTTCCAGCTCTTTATCTCTGCCCTACATCCCCTCTTTTGTTGTGGCGGTTAGAGGGCTCAGGGTGTGTGTCAAGGTCTGCCTTCACTGATAGAGCCACACTCACTGAACACATAGTAAACAACAGAGCCTTGCTTGATGACAAATATTAATGATCTTGAAACTGATATGAAGTAGTGATGGTAGAAATCTGCCACCCAGAGGTTTACCAGTCGACAGGACTGCTGTGCGTTATTTGCACGTGTGAGAATAAAGTGTCCTAGACAAGTCAAGATTGGGAAGAACTATTGTTACGGCACACCTCATGGAGTTTAGTTGTTTTCAATCAATGAGGAACATCATAACGGCTTTGACTAGAGGAGTCAAAAGTACAGACTTCGGTACCAAGTCGGTACTGAAATTTTAAAAATGTGACGCTTTTTAGCGCTGTTGAGCGGATTCGTAAACACCTCTGATTGGCAATTGTGTTCACGCACTCATCAGATTTGTCTGTGATTGGCTACAATGATCAACAGTTCAAAAACATGTAAATAGACATCAATGACGCTCTTCACAGAGCGCTTACACAGATACACACGGGAGTGCTTTCAAAACGCTTTCAAATTCAAACACTTCCATGTGATTTCAAACTCTCCCGTGCATTGATTATTGTAGCCAATCACAGAGCATGTGAACACAATGCCTAAATCAGAGGTGTTTACGAATCCGCTCAACAGCGCTCAAAGCGTCACATTTTTAAAACTTCACTACCGACTTGTTACCGAAGTTGGTACTTTTGACAACTCTAGCTTTAAATGTGGCTCAACCAATCAGAATTCAAAACTATCCATTTCATAACAGTAGTTGTACTGTTTTTGTCCTGATGCCACCTCATAATTTATTTGTAATGAACCTTTTGATTTGCATTCATTAAATTTGCATTTATTCATTATTTCACTGGATTATCCAAAATAGGTATTTATTTATTTATTTATTAACTATTTTTTTGTTGTTGTTGAATTTGCAGCAAAATTAACTATATTTTGATGT
This sequence comes from Ctenopharyngodon idella, assembly GCF_019924925.1. NCBI lineage: Eukaryota > Metazoa > Chordata > Actinopteri > Cypriniformes > Xenocyprididae > Ctenopharyngodon > Ctenopharyngodon idella. The sequence goes on along the minus strand of NC_067228.1, from coordinate 6,953,401 downwards.
ATTGTGACATACATTACTGATCAAAAGATTGGGGTCAGTAAGATATTTTATTGAGAGAAATTAATACTCTTTCTTTTATTCAGTATGGATGCATTAAATTGATTAAAACAGTAACATTTCTAATGTTACAATTTCAAATAAACTATTCATCAAAGAATCCTGAATAAATGTATAATGATTTCCACACAAATATTAAGCAGCACAACTGTTTTGTTGTTGTTGTTGTTTTTTTAACGATGATAATAATAAGACATGTTTCTTGAGCAGCAAATCAGCATATTAGAATGATTTCTGAAGGAAATTTTCAATTTAAAATTAAAAAACCTTACCAACCCCAACTCTTTGAACGCTAGTGTATATAAGTAACGGAGGCCAGCTAATAGTTGCTGTGCAAGTAAACCTCACTCCTCTGATCTCAAGAGATGCTCTAGCGACAGACACCGGAGACTCAGGTTTGAGGCCCGCACAGAGCAGGGCGAGTAGGACCTGGGTAGAGGGGTTACATAAATATAATATATATATATATACATATTAATTTAGTTTTTCAGATTCTTACAAACCCCCTACAGTTGCATCATAAACCTCTAGGGGTTCGCTGCAAGAGTGCAACAAGATTCTGAATTGTTCTGAAGACTGTTAAATGGTTGTGATTTAACCTGTTGTCTAATGCTAACTTTGTCTCTGAACATCTTTCCTGTGCAGAACTGAAGTACAACCTAACAGCTGACGTTCACCACAAAGATGGCTTCCCTTCTCGATTTTATTTCAACGGAAACGGAACATCAAATGTCACAGCAGGCAGAGTGAAGGCCAAGCATGAGCAGCTCACCTGCATCACCCACCAGGCCTTCATGAAGGTGGGAGATTTTGTTTATTGCCTTTGTTGGGGGATGGTACTTTTAACACAGATTAGAGTATCGCATTATTGCTTTACTCCTAAAAATTACTGTACATCAGGCAGAATGGCAGTGGTACTATATACTTGACTTCAGTTTTTTTTTTTTTTTTTTTTTTCATATTTAAAGTTATAAAACTTTATGCATTACCCTGGCATTGTTATTATTATCAACTGACACTGACAATGTTTTAGACGCTACAGTATGACAGTATTAAGTAATATTTTGAATTGGCTTGTATTTTTATATTTGCTGTTTTCATTTCAATTGCAGCTTAAGTTTTAGTTATTTTGTTATGTGCTTTTGTCATTTTTATTTATTATTATTAGTTCTAATTTATTTTAATTACAGTTTTAGTAATTTTAGTACTTAAACTTAGTTTTAGTTAGTTGCCAAGGCAACATTTTTAATTTTCTAAGGTTTTTTATCTAATATTTATATTTTATTTAGTGCTGTAAATTATTAAAAATAACTAATATCACACATTTTTCTGTAATTAATCACAATTAATTGCACATAACAATTTTAATTATAGTTATATATATATTTTATATATATATATATATATATATATATATATATTTTATTTTTGGATAATTTCACATTGAAATGTAGAAACAACATAAAGACAGTATATTTTAAATATTTGCTTAAAGGATTAGTTCACTTTCAAATGAAAATTACTGTAAGCTTTACTCACCCTCAAGCCATCCCAGGTGTATATGAATTTCTTCTTTCTGATGAACACAATCAGAGAAATATTAATAAATATCCTGACGCATCCGAGCTTTATAGTGGCACTGAACGGGACCAGTGAGTATGAGCTGAAGAAAGTATCTCCATCCACATCCATCCATCATAAACATACTCCACACGGCTCCGGGGGGTTAATAAAGGCTTTCTGAAACGAAGCGATGCGTTTGTGTAAAAAAAAAAAATCCTTATTTAAACAAGTTATGAAGTAAAATACCTAGCTTCCGCCAGACTGCCTTCCGTATTCAACGTACGAAGAAAGTGTAAAACTCTTGCAGTTCAAAAAGCTTTCGTACGTCCTACGCCTTTCCTATTCTACTTACAGAAACTGACAGTTTACACTTTTTTCGTAACTTGAATACGGAACGTGGTCGGGCGGAAGCTAGATATTTTACTTCAAAACTTGTTTTAAATAAGGACATTTTTTTACACAAACGCATCACTTCGCTTCAGAAGGCCTTGTGAATTCTTCTTTCTGATGAACATAATATTAATAAATATCCTGACGCATCCGAGCTTTATGATGGCAGTGAACGGGACTAATGAGTATGAGCTGAAGAAAGTGCTTCCATCCACATCCATCCATCAAAACAAAGTAATCCGATTACGTAACGTGTGCGTTTTGACATTTTCTTTGATCAGACTTGAACACTCAATATGAAAATGCTGACTCAGACTCAGGCCCATGGACTTCACAGCTGTGATTTGCCCACGTCACTCTGGTCTTCATGCTCGAGTTAATCAGCCACTCTGAAAGGCCCAGGTGGTGTGACTCTCTCTAGGTTTACAGCGTGACTCCACGCAGGAGGCCGGGATGATAAAGAGGCTCATATAGATAGTTTGTTGGAGTTGATAGCAGGTTGTCGCTGCTGGAGAACAAGAGGAAGAGCCAGGCAGGACGGCATGGGGGAGGATGGTACAGATGAGAAAGAGACCTAGACAGTTGATAAAGTGCGGATAGATGGCTCTGTGAGTATGAGTGAATGTTCCAGGTGTTTGGTGGGCCCCTCTGGACGCCTCTCCCTCTGTCTTTTCCCGTAATCAGGGCCATCTGATCCAGCTCATGTTTTACACAGTAATTAATGGATGCGCGTGTATGACTGCGCTGTTATTAATGGCCGCTGATGGAGACGATGGCCATAAACAAGTGTGATTATCTGTCAGAGGCAAACCCAAACAAGGAGGCTGCTACATTTGAAGTATTTTTAGGGCTTAATTAATGGGCAATAACAGTAACGGATGGAGCGCATAGCAGATGTGGCGGACACCTTGTGCTGTGTTTTAGGAAAGTGACAGAGGAGCTTGTCGGCCCCTGTTATCTTTTGTAAAGTCTGTGTAAGTGCCGTGTCTGAGCTTACCAACAATACATATCTGTTATTTTCTTGAAAGACTTGTCTCATCTCAATGAGCTCATTATTTGTGTATTTTCTATTAAAACAGGAAGTTTGGGTAGGATGTATCAAATGGCTTGTTCCTTTTTTTAAAAAATAGTCTAAACATTAACTGATTAATCGCACCTAACATTAAAGTTTTTAATATATTTTTATATTGTAATAATTTCACCACATTTAATCTCCAAATGAATGTAGAATCAACATAAAAACTGTATATTTTATATGTTTGATCTAACAGGTAGGAAATATCCAGAATCAAAGCAGTTATCAAACACTTCACAGTCTTCACTGCATAATTTAGATTAAAATATAGATTAACTTTTATAAATGTTTATTAAAGCTACAAAAGTTATTCAATTAAGAGCAGTGAATTTCTTTTTCTTTTGTTTTGTGATTAACATTAATGGCAGACTGTAGCGGGTTTATTAGGCTGCTGTCACTTTAAGACCTGCCGCATATGACGTGGATTTGCATCCTATTTTCTCAGCTCTCTTTGTGTTCATTTAAGACTTTATTTAACTCCCTTAAGACTGTGCTTACGTGGATACTCTACAAAGTGGGCACTTTGGCATAATTTTGAGTGTTTTTGTTAAAGAGAACTCAATGCGGCCGGTGTTCTGATGAATGATGCTACCTATCAGATTGCGCTACCAACACTATATTTGCATAGCAAGGGTAGCTTTAGGGTAGGGGTAGGTAAGGACATTAATAAAGCCTCAAACCATTTGAATATGATGCTGGTAGCACAATCTGATAGGTAGCATTTTTCGCCAGTGTTAGTAGGTAACGCAATTCGACAGCAGTAAATGCTACCAGCATCATATTTGTGTGGTTTGAGGCTTTATCAACGTTCTTACCTACCCCTACCCTAAACCTACCCTTAAAACAATACAAATATAGTGTTGGTAGCACAATCTAATAGGTAGCATTAAGAGCTCCAGCGCGTTGTCTGAAGCGGCTTACTGTGCGCATGAGTTGTGTCTGTCAAATCAGCGTTCACACAGACAGGACAAAAACGGCGCTCCAGTACCACACTGCGTTCTCTTTTGTGTCTTGTCACGCTTGAATGGTTTAAAAGCATTTGCATGAATAATAGCGTGATCATATGTAACGTTAGCTAAAGGATGATGGAAAAAACAGATGCTCCGTTTATTGCATTAAATATTTTAAATGTGTTAAACTGACAAAATTAATCGCATGCATTAACGCGATCATTTTGACAGCACTACTTTGGTTAAAAGCTGGTCAGAGGCAGGTGATATTCATGAGAGGGACTTTGTCATTCCAGAGTTGAACTAAAATTGAACTACTGTCTAAAAGTTTGGGGTTGGTAAAATTTTTTATTGTAGTCTCTTATGCTCACCAAGATTTATTTAATCAAATATATAAATAAAACTGCAATTTTGTGAAATATTATTACAAATTAAAACAACAGTTTTCTATTTTAATATATTTTAAAATACAATTTATTCCTGTGATGGCAAAGCTAAATTTGAACATGATCCTTCCGAAATCATCTAATATGCTGATTTAATGCTCAAGAAACATTTTTTTTTTTCTTATCAATGTTGAAAACAGTTATGCTGCTTAATATTTTTGTGGAAATATTTGATGAAAATTTTATGAAAATTTGGATTATTTGATGAAAAGAAAGAGCATTTATTTGAAATATAGATTTTTTTTATAAATGTCTTTACTTTCACTTTTGATCAATTTAATGTATCCTTGCTGAAAAATAATATTGCTGTCCCCGAACATTTTAACAGTAGTGTATGTATGTGAGAGTGCAAGATGAGTCATTCATTTTTGGTCCATTTTCCTTAAAGAAAGAGAAAATATGTATATTTGCCAAGTTTCATTTTGCAAAGTTAATTTAGTTTTAAGTTACATTTTGTGAATGTTTATTAGTACACAACATATAGATGGGCTCAAAGCTTTAATTTTGTTTTCTGTGTAAAAGAATTTTCTAGTTTGAACACTGAAGATGTATTCTGAATCTGTTGATCACCACAGAAAACAGTTTAGACTTAGACTTAGATTTTTCTAAATATGCAACTGTGTTAAAAGTGTACAGTAGTTGTGATAGCATGTGACTGGTGTGATAAAAGCATTTGCCAGCATTGTTTGTGTTATATCCAATCATCATTATATCCAACTCCTGTCTTGACAACTATATATGTATATGCATGACATATACTATATATATGAAATGTATACTCTGAATGCAATGTTAGTCTCTTTGGATAAAATCTTCTGCCACATGCATAAATGTAAATGTAAGTTCTGCGCTGACAAAGTTACCACCTCAAAAGGAGGATTCAGACAACTTTACACCTCTAATAGCAAGTGTTCATTTATCGAACAAATAATGTAAGTGCTATTATAAAAATATTTACTTTTTATGGTTTGAAACCCTGAGGCGCACTATACTGCTAGATTTCCATTGTAAATGCATTACTAAAATTACAAAAGTTTTCACAAACTAAGGGACAAGTTCATATTATTTACTGTAGTAATCAAGTTTAAGTTGCATTTATTTCCCCTCTACCCAAACTGAAGGTACATTAAAGTGTTGTTGACAACAATTTGTTGTCTTAACATTTGTTATTGAGAGTTGCAGATGCACCAAGCCTATTTTCAGTTCTTGTTTTGAGCAAAATATATTCTTGGTATTGTATGAAGGTGTGAAGGAAACACCCAGCCTTTCTCATGCTCATGCAAAAGCGCTTATGAAGCCATATACAGATTATATGGAATATCACTTGTCTGCTTATTAGGTTAGACACGCCAGTGACAAACTAGATGTGTGTGACCAAATTCAGTGACCACATTCTGAGCAAAGTACACAAGTTCGCAGCGTTGACTTTGAATTTAGCCTTTGCTGCAGAAATTAACACCCCTCTGAGGCTGTTGTTGTGGCTGGAGTCCAGCTCATTTACACTGGCCATGGAAGAGGCTTCCAAAACCCTGGTCACACATCTCCCCTGCAGCTAAATACAGGCCCCAGAGACCCCACAGGACAACTCCCAACCACTGAGCCCCCAATTAGAGATGGCCATCACAGCTGACAGAGCAAACCTTACCTGCATTAATTATCTGCACTGAGGTGAGGAAAATTAAGATGGGAGGATTAAAAAAAATCGTACACCACACACACTACCGGTCACAGGTTTGGGGTTGGCAAGATTTTGAATGAAGTCTCACCGGGGCTGCATTTATTTGATCAGAAATAGAGTAAAAACAGTAAAATTGTGAAATATTATTACAATTTAAAGTAACTGTTTTCTATGTAAATATATTTTAAAATGTATTTTATTCCTGTGATGCAAAGCTGAATTTTCAGCATCATTACTCCAGTCTTCAGTGTCACATGATCCTTCAGAAATCATTCTAATGTGCTGATTTGCTGCTCAAGAAACATTTCTTATTATTATCAATGTTCAAAACAGCTGTGCTGTTTACTATTTTTGTGGAAACCGTGATAGATTTTTTTCAGGATTCTTTGATGAATTGAAAGTTCAAAAGAATAGAATAGAAATCTTTTGTAGCATTATAAATGTCTTTACTGTCACTTTTTACAAATTAAATGCATCTTTGCTGAATAAAAGTAATAATTTCTTTTAAAAAATGAAATAAAATGAAGAAAATGAAATAATTTTGTTTTTATGTTTTATTTCTCTTGTATGCAGAAAGATGTCCGTGATATCTTCACACCCATTCATTTTGAGGTGAAATATGAACTTGGAGAGCACCGTGTGACGGCGCGGGACTCATGGGAGACGGGCTTGCCTTCTCTCAAACCCATTCTACAACAGAAGGATGAACAGACCGATGTCGTGAAAAACAAGGTCAGTTTTTCTTTTCCATTTCTGTTTTGTTATTGTGGTTCATTTCTGTGGCCACTTTTATTAATCTCATTGTAGGTCACAAGGCGTCCTGATTTGAAGTCTTTCTTTTTGTAGACCATCTTTGCCAGATATTGCTCCTTGGAAAACTGTTCAACCAATCTTCAGGTGTCTGCTCATCTGGTTTTACCCCAGTAAGTTATCTCCACGTAACCTATGCTAACTGCATGAATCTCATGGAAATCGCTGAGAAATGTCTGTTTCGTATTATACCACAAAATCAAATCAAGAGGATTTTGTGCATTGTCACGTTATTTTCCTGGCAAATGCATTTTTCCCTCCCAAATCTTTTCTGTAGTGCAAAAAAAAAAACTCAATTTGATTACTGTAAAATAGTAGCTTTATGCTTTTTAAAGAAATTATACATAAAATAGTATTTTTTAAATACGTTATGGAAGTATTTGAACAAAATTTAATTTAAGCATCAGGACAAGATTATTTTTAGTACTGTATTCAGTAAAGCAAATTAAATGCATTATGGTAATGAGAATTTTGGAGGAATGTTGTGTTTAATTGTCATGACAATGTCATTAATGCAACAAAACATCTTAATAATCCCAAAATTGGCTTCATTAACATTAAAAAAATAATTTCTTTTTTCTTTCTTTTAATTTTGGTATAAAATCTGATCAGGATATTTATTCATGATTTACTCAATGGTATTTTTTCAGAGGGACATTTTTGTCAATGACAGATATCAGTCTTGTATAATATCGGCTATAAGGAGTATGGTCGTATGTGTAAATTGTTAAACATCTTAAGAATGTTTTCTTGACTTTGCGTGGTGAACAACTACAGACCTCTGTAAGTATTCTAGTTGTGCTGGTGCTGTTCGTGACTAACAGGAGGGTTTTTGAGATTATCTGCTCTCCTCATGAATACTCCCATTAAAGCAGCATGCACAGAAGCCAAAGCTTTATATTGAGGCATTTTATGCATCGCATTTCTTGGACTCGCCCAATTGAGGCAAAAGCGTGAGTGTGCACATTAGCATTTTGGATCATGTTTGCAGCCGTATGCAAACTAATTTATGGACCCCCCTCACCCATTGGTGATAATACATGATCTGATTATTCATAAGGCGTATGTGTGTGTGGGTGTGTGTGTGTGTGTGTGTGTGTGTGTGTGTGTGTGTGTGTGTGTGTGTGTTTGTGTGTGTGTGTGTGTGTTTGAAAGAGAGTGAGGGGTAGAGTGGCTTGTCACTCTCCCAGATGCACCTGGTGCCTTTAGATGAGAAACATCAGGCTTGAGCCCTCAGTGCACAAGCCACACAAACAGATGCAGGAAAAACACCGACTGAAAAACACACCTCTTTCCTTTAAATTCTAGAAAAATAAGTCTTGCAAATATTTTAAAATTTACTTAAACTATAAAAAGCACCAGTAATCATATTTGTCTTTATATTTATATATCTATATCTTTGCCTATATGTGTGTGTGTGTGTTATTTTTTATGTAAAATTGAAAATAAAATTTTAAAATGGAAAAAAAATAAAAAGAATTGGTTGCAAAGACACTGAACTTTTGCTTTTTGCACAATTTATTAACTTTAGTAACTTATACTATCGGTCAAGATTATAAAATTTTAGCTTACATTGTCATACACATAATTTGATTTGATTAACAATTTCATTTTCAGTTTTGTTTATGTAACTGTGTGAGTTTAATACATAAACCTTAGGGAAAAGCAGTTTATTTACACTTAGAGACATAAAATGATTTGTAAACAAATATTGTACAGGGTATAATTACATGAATATAATATTCAATTCTAATACACATTTAAACATTTAGAATATTTTTTGTCCATTTATAATAAAATATATAATTTTATTATAACAATGCAAATGCTAATTTTAAATTATATATTTAAAAAAAAAAAAGATTTACTAAAATTCTATTAATAATATATTTTTTAACTTTTTCATTCATTTTTACATTTCAAAGTAGCTTAAATATTGTGTAATAATTTTCAAATATTAAGCAGCTGTAAAGATCTGTAATTACGACTGTGTTGTTCAATTTCAATTTTTTTTTTTGGCCAAAATCAGCAGGTTTTGCCTTTGAGCCCCCACAAAAAACAAAAAAACAATTAAAATGGCATTTTATGGCATTTTCAAATGAAGATTTTCTGTGACCAAAATCCATCCATCCATCATTCAAACAATTCATCCGTCCATCCGAGTCTTTACTTCACTCTGAGTTAACCTGCACTAAATTATATGGACTAAAGAATAGATTAAATGTGGATTAAAATCTAAACTTTAATCTAAATAACTGTTTTCCCAACTTATCCTACAGGAAACAGCCATATTTTGCTCTGGGTAATGGAAAGAGCATCATGTTAAACACCACACTAGGCAACACTGGAGATCATGCTTTTCTACCCAGACTCCATCTGAGGTTTCCCCGCAACCTGCATTTCATCAAAGTACTAGAGGTATTTTAATCACAATAATTGTTCAGATGATCTGTCTTCAATATCTGAGGTTAGCTCTTTGTGTTTCTGATGCTCTTTAATGGACTCTTGTCTTTGATGTGCTTTAATACTGTGACATTATTTCAGGAAAATAAATACATCAGCTGTGAAATTGCAGAGGAGAATAAAGTGGCCATTGGACTGGACTGCAATGTTGGACATTTTTACATCGCCCCTTTCTCAAAGGTAAATGTCATTAGCAATGGAAGTTAAATGAGTTTGTTTGTCACCATGTCTTGTTGGAATATAAACATCTCTTTTCTTTCTTCCAGCTCAACATCACCTTTTTACTGGATGTGATGCAGAACAGCAGCGCGGGAGACCTTAGTATTAACATTAATGCCACGAGGTAAGAGATCCAGAGATCTCAGGAATTCATTACAATGAAAGGTTTTATACAAATGCATCTGAGCCAAATGTAAACATTTGTGGAGAACATCTTGCTACTGCTTAAACTTGTAAATTTCTCATCAGAGCGCAAAAGACAAACAAAGGCATTAAACAGCACGTTCAAAGGTTTTGTGTGCTTTCAGTGTTACTTTTAGAAACAAGAAAAACAGAGGAATGGCTCTAAAGATGGATATCTACATAGCCTTTGTAATGAGTTCCTGTAATGAAATCTCAGGGTATATTAGGGTTGTACTCTAATAATTAAAGTCATTAAACATTTCCTCTGATAGAACGATCTTTTCCACATATCCAATGACCCCAAAAAGCATTTGGACACTTAAACTGCACTTAACATGTCATTTCATTAGATAGGACAATATCAAACTAAGTGCTGTCTGCAAACAAATGCTATTTTCACCTTTTATCTGAGCCATTTTCTTGCATTCACACATTTTTAACTGGTTTGCATGTCCAGATAGTTTTTGGGGGCAGCGTATGTTTCTTCAATAGTGAACATTAACCAATCTAATGTGTGTTTTTCAGTGAGAGCCTTGAGAACACAGATCTTCAGCATGACAATGTGGCCGTTCTCACATTGCCATTGAGATATGCAGTTGATCTCAGCGTTCACGGGTAAGTTATCTGGCTTGCTTATGAATCTGTGATTCCGTAAGTGGATGTCGGAAGAATAACAGGCCAAATTACGGGACGCTTCTCTGCGTATTCTGTATTTCCTTCCTCTACAGATTTGTCTCTCCGACTTCATTTCTGATTGGAGAACAAGAGTCTGTGCCGGTCGACTGCTATCCTGAGAAGTTCAATTATACATACAAGGTATTTTAGTGCTCATCAGACAGATAACAATGTCATTAAGCACTAATGAATCATTTAACATGATGATTAGCTTGGTAAAAATGTCTATTAACTTGCAGGTGATGAATATGGGTCCTAGTAAAGCTCCTGATGCGAGAGTAAAGATCAGCTTGCCTCTGATGCTGGTGCCATACAAATACCAGTTAATCAGGATTACAGATTTACAGGTGAGATTTACATATGCAAAACTACATATATGGTTCAGAAGTTTGGTCTCAGTAAGATTTATTTGAATTAATAAAATTTATACTTTAATTCAGGAAGGATGCATTAAATTGATCAATGAAGACATTTATAATGTTACAAATGTTTCTATTTCAAAAAATGTTGTTCTTTTAAACTTTGTATTCATCAATGAATCCTAAAAAAAAAGCATCACTGTTTCTAAAAAAATATTAAGCAGCACAACTGTTTTAACATCGATAATAATATGAAACGTTTCTTAAGCACCAAAATCAGCATTAGAATGATTTCTGAAGGATCATGTGACATTGAAGACTGGAGTAATGATGCTGAAAATTCAGCTTTGATCACAGGAATAAATTATATTTTAAAATATACTGTATCTTTAAACAAATAACTGCAGTTTTGGTGAGCAGAAAAACTTTAAAAACTATTTTTTTTAGATGTTTGGCAGAATGTTTGCGCTTCTGCTTTCAATGAAACAATGAAATTGGACTGTGATTTATGGTATAAGATGAAAAAAAAAAACATTAAAAGAATTAATTAAAAAAAAAAAAAAACTAAAACTTTAGTCAGCCTTTAGAGGTTTCATGGCATATTTCATCATCAATCAATGCCACATTGATCATGTTCACATGACCAATTGTGACATGTCAAGTTAGAAAATTTCAACCACTAAATTTGAGAACTACAAGGAAAAAACATCTTAAATTTCACCTGTTCATCACACAAAGCTGTTATTTGACTGCAGAAGATGAAATAACACAAAGTCATATGCTTTAGCTTGGTGGTGTAAATCACAATCCACTTTCCTTGTATGGAAAACAGAACTTCTGACATTCTGCTGAACATGTTCTTGTGTACGGTATTTCACTGAATAGATAGATGAGATATTTCTACTAGTCGTCTCAATAATAAGTATGTATCATAATTAGCTATAACTAGCTTATAATGTATGCTGTATATCTATATGCATACATCTTTACTTAAACTTCTATTGTTTTTTGTCTTGCAGACAACTCTTGGCCATTGCTTCCAGAGGAACAGTACAGTTCAGATTATTGATGACTGTGACGTCCCGGAAGCTTCCTTTTTTCAGGAACTTGTATTCTTTTTCGCCCCAAAAAGCAAGCGCATAATGGTAAAATATTAATCATAGTAATGAGTTCTGGTGTGTTTAGTGTAAATGTTATTGGAAGTTCTCATGCTCCTGCTTTTCTACAGTTCTGTGCTTCAGAAGATCAAACCTGTAGGATGGTGGAGTGTCACTTTGGTGACTTGGAGGTTGGAAAAGAAGTTACCATCAGTATGGAGGTGGAGCTCAACCCCAGGGTTCTCCAGATGAGTCCAGTGAGTGTTGGTTAGAGACAAGGAGAAGGAGATGGACCACTTGTACAAAAATAAATTGGAAGAAATTGCACCCCTCAAAACTGTTTCTTCCATTGAAAGAGCCAATTGCCTTTTTCCCTGTCTAATTGCTCTCTAGAATGTGCATGGATCTAAAAAAGTGAAATAATACATTTTTATTTGAAATACACTACCATTCAAGAGTTTGGGGTCAGAAAGAAATTATTGCTTTTATTCAGCAAGAATGCATTAAATTGATCAAAAGTGACAGTAAAGACATTATAATGTTACAAAAGATTTCTTTTGAACTTTCTATTCATCAAAGAATTCTGAAAAATGTATCATCATGGTTTCCACGTAAATATTAAGCAGCATAGTTTTCAAACTTATGATTGGCCAACAGTTTTTTTTATTGCACAAACTAAAAAAATAATTGCCCAAGATGCCCACCATGTCAACTGACTAGACTTTAAGCTTGGCTTGGTTGGGCTTCTTCCAATTATAGGCAATACATTTTCCTCATAGACTGGATGCAAAAAATTAGTAAGGCAAACATAGTTTGACAGATGTATTACCTGAACTGTTTACCCAAAAGAGCAACTAAAACACATGACCTTGATACATGTTTGTTTCCTATAGGGCAGACATGCTATCATGATGATACGAGGCATGATTGACCTTATTTCACCAGTGCAGGATGCAAACACCATCCTACTACAGAATGACATTTCTGCTAGAGTAAGTAGTCTGAACCTCTAAAAACAGTGATGCATAATGAGATTAATGCTGCATTTACAACCTTTTGTTGCTTGTTATGAACTTGAATGTTTGCAATGTTACAGGTACTCTTGGAGGCTCTGTATAGCATTCAGCCTGTGATGGCTGTGCAGATTTTTCTAATAGTATCCAGTCTGATTGTTGGACTGATCATTTTAGCGCTGCTTGTGCTCACCCTCTGGAAGGTATGTATCACATGACATGTTCTCAAGTATGACAAAATGACATATTCTCAACTCATGGGAATTAAGAACTAAGAGCATAGAAAATATTAATTTAATTCACTAAAGCTAGACCTGAAATATCTGAAGATCTGGGGCCTCATTTATAAAGCGTACATACACACAGATTCGATCGTAGAGTGTGCGTACTCTTAAATCCATGCCAACACTCATATTTATAAAAACGGTCTTTGTCGTGGAAAAGTGCTTAGCATAGGGGGTTTAACAGCATGTTGGGCTTTAAAACTACATTGTAACTGTTACTGTCAGTACAGTAAAACTCTGTTGGAGAAGTTGTAGATAGCTATTAAAGCAGTGCTTTAATAACATATTCACTGCCTTTAATAATAAACTTACTAAAAATAATTTCAGATCCATTTCTAAATTATCAGTATATGTACACATTGATGCATTGCGCAGAATTTTTCAATGTTTTGTGTCATGAGCATTGCATTTTTAAGTATTAAGTTTAACTTTTAAGAGCACATTCACTGCATCCAAAATCGAATACTTCCCTAATATATTGTATACAAAAAAACAGTATGCCAAGAGTGTAGTATGTCCGAATACATAGTAAATTCTAATGTAGTACCTACTCAGACAGTTCACGATTTCAGACGCAGAGTACAGAAATCTGATTGGTTTCTGGTGGACCTGAACCAGCCCTAAACAAGCATAATTATACAGGGCTGTTAATTGAGCCCGAGTAGACATTCAGACAACCTATAAATTAGTAGATTTATCCCTACAATCAAATATGTCAACAAAGAGGGAAAAAAAAAATCTTTACAACAAGGCTTGTTTGAGTTTGAAATTTCCTTACTGACAATAATACATCCTCTTCCTTTTATTAGCTTGGATTCTTCAAGCGAAAGTTGAAGGAGGAGAAGTTTAGACGGGACAGTTGGGACTATGTACCAAAGAAAGAGAGCACGACATAATATGGGATTTACATCACATACAAAACCAATCAATGGAAGGGACAAACCATGAAGGACTACTGCTCTGACACCAAGAGCTGGACTCATGATAGCCGTTAACCGTAATGGCTGAAAACATTCATCACAAAGCGATGAAGACTTTCAAAAGAATCTGCATTTTCTGTCAGCAGGATGAAGCCAATGCACTTTAGAGTGAATCACTCCGGGGCTGCCGTGCCAAGGGAAAAAAGAATTCACTTCAGAATGTACTGTCGCTATAGAACATTACGGCTCTGTTCCAAAACCTAGTGAGCAACCTATGTAGGCTGTTCCAAAAGGTAGGATGCATAAAGATACCTTCATGAGGCCAAATTCTAAGGTAGTATGACAAATGCATTGCGACAAGCAGAGTTAAAAGTGAGAGAATGTTAATTATGAATATAATTTTTTCCACACTGAAAAGTCAAATTAAAATATCTATTAATATATGTACACTACCTTTCAAAAGTTTGAGGTTTAGATTTTTTAAGGCTTTTGAAAGAAGTCTCCCAATGCTGCATCAAACAACAGTAATATTGTGAAATATTATTACAATTTAAAATGAGAATTTATCAAATGTATTTTATTTCTGTGATGCAAAGCTGAATTTTCAGCATCATAACTCCAGTCTTCATTGTCACATGATCCTTCAGAAATCATTCTAATATGCTGATTTGCTGCTCAAGATTTTTTTATTATTATTATTATTATCAGTGTTGAAAACAGTTGCTTAATATTCTTTGGGAAAAGAACAGCATTTATTTAAAATAGAAGTCTTTTGTAACATTATATATGTCATTTTTGATCAATTTTGACTCCAAAACTTTTGATCAGTAGTGTATGTTATGTATTTTTATTAGTACTGTCAAATCGATTAATTGCGATTAATCGCATCTAACATAAAAAGTTTGTATATGTGTGTGTGTGTGTATATATATATATATATATATATATATATACACACACACACAGACACACACACAAACTTTTATGTTATATGCGATTAATCACGATTAGCAGGTTGCCGTCAAATCGATTAATCACGATTAATCGCATCTAACATAAGTGTGTGTGTGTGTATATATATATATACACACACACACACACATATATATATATATATATATATATTTACAAACTTTTATGTTAGATGTGATTAATCTCGATCAATCAATCTGACAGCAGCCTGCTCTCATTAAAATCCAATTGAAATCAATTGTGAGCCGAGTCTTAACTGTGGTGGTCATTGGTTATTTATGAGGTTATAATTAAGTTTTGATGCTGTCTTAAAAAACAGCTGCCTACGTAGGCTGTATCGATGGCAAGGCAGCTCGCTAGGTTTTGGAACAGAGCCTAATTGTTTCATCACAGGTTTGCCTACGATCACTGAACATATTGGCTATTGGCCTGCTGTAAAGGAGAAATTGCACTGCTGTAGCTTTTCTTGCTAAGGTTATGCCTGTGTATATGCGAAGAAAGGCTTGCTTTTTTACACCCGCAAGTTAGTATACCCTCCACAGAGGTGACACAGGCACTTTCCATCACTCCTCCTGAAGGAGAACATTGCTGTGATAGGGGTTTTCACACCTTTGCATCACTGCAGTATCGGTTCTTGAAAAAAAGGAGGAAACGATACACATTCTCTCTCCTCCCAAACTCTCGCTGCTGAGTTCAATAGTTAGAAGTTTGAACGGAGACGCCAGATGGAAGGAGCGAGTGTTTGCTGCGTGCCCTGGCTGGATGCCATGGAAACGGAGCAAAGGAGGCTGCTGTTGTGTGTCTGTACTGTGCTACAGAAGAGTGACGAGATTGGCATGTGTCTGGCTTCCAGCCATTGCTTAAGAGTGTGTGTATTCATTTTATATGGCACATATACACACACCATCACCTCTCACTCACACGCAGACCTGCAAGGAATCTGCACGTGCCCGTCATTCAAAGATCTGCTCATCCCCTGCCCTTTGTCTCTTAAATTAGGAAATATTTTAGCTAAGGGTATTAATGAAAATAAATAACAGAATTAACTCAGTAATTATATAAAAAATTGGAGTATGCAGAACAATGAAAACTAAGCTAAAGCTATAAATGTGCACTGAAATATAACAAAAATTAAAATTACAAAGAAAATTAGGTTTTGTATTTTCAATCCAAGTTAAATTGTCAAATTTAATTTATTTACAAAACCTGATTATCATGCCAAATATGTAATATCATATGCTGAATGAATTTTGGTGCTATGTTATGAGGAACAAAAATGAAAACTTACTGAAATTGTATGAATAAAATGTTTTTTAAAGATACAAAAAAAAAAAAAAAAAAAATCTTTTTTTTTTTTTTCAATTTTGCCCAAAATCCATGCAGAAAATGTGGAAAAGTCAGCTGATTTTGTCTGTGATGCTCGTAAGCGTGTGTTGGTGTATGAACGAGACCTGAAAGGATAGTAAGAACAAACAGTCCTGTGAGAATCAAAGCTAAAAATGTGTAATATAATCTTTAGATTTGGGAAACCACATCAGATGGATTGCTTGTCAGTGATTTTTATAATATAAAAGATGCAAGATGCAAAAAAAAAAAAAAAGATGCAAAAAAAACTCTACTGTTCAGGGAATAGCATACAAAAAAAGCACATTGCTTTTTTATATCAGTATTTTTAATAAGTTAATGTAAGATTTTTTTTTTTCCTGTCTTTAAAAAATTGTTGAAAATTTTACTTTGGTTTAATTTAAATTCTTTATGCACTGGAATGTATTATGTGTCAAATGCTTTGCTCTGACATAAAATGTTCTATATATACATGTTAAAGCTTTGCTTTGTGCAATTTGTTTGTTCAATTTCTCTTAGCGCTATCTAGCACAATCTCTCTTGTGTGTGTGTGTGTGTGTGTGTGTGTGTGGTTGTTTGTTCAGATACAGCTGCATTTAACTGGCGACTCCTCCGCCTCCTCCACGTCTTCTCCAAAGAGTGTGAGGAGCTGCGGATGAACTCTGGAAAATAAACAGGACTGTCAGTACATTTAAACATTACAAGGATTTATCTGAAATACGCACACATCCCTCCTTCTTTCTTAGAACCTCACACTGTTCTGTTTATTCTTCTGACACTCTTTCTGCAGCTTTAAGAAGATGAATTGAGAGCTTTTTTATCAAGTGCTGCTCATATAATGTTTGTAGTGCCTTAAAACAACAGCCTGTGCTTACCCTTACTTCAAGTTCATTTTATCAAGTATACTTAAGTAATGTTCAAGTATATATTTTTAAGTAAAGTATACTAGTATCAATGTACTAGTAGTAAACTTATAAGTTTTTTATCAACACTTATATGTGGTTAAGTTTCATTTAAAAAAGTGTCAAAGACTATGTCCGGATGGGATTCAGAACAATGACCAAACACAGGTGGAGTAGATTGAGTCCATAAACACCTCCAAAGCTTCATAGTCCTCATTCAGTAACGTTTGGCAGTTTTTATTTATATGCTGTTTAATGTTTGATGATCGCTTTATTTTACATTTGCGTGAGTAATCTTCTATCGCTTGTTTCAGCTTCTTCTTTTCCTGCATTTTGATACGGAGATTCTGTACTCTTTCAGAAGATGCGTAACAGCGCCCCCTACCGTGTAGCCTGAAAATCCAGTCAATGGCGAGGAAAGAGTGAAGTAAATTTGAATTAAATTCCTATGTACATTACCAGTGGACTAGCCTACACAAAAATTCAGATACTCAGAATTAGGAATATATCTGTTTTCTTTATAAATCAATATTTTCAAACGATGTACTTTTATACTATACTTTTATAAATATACTTTTAAGTATATCTCGATCAAAAGACTGAGTCCAAGTATAGGCCAAATATACTTAGTCTTTTCTGTCAGTATAAGTCAAGTATACTTAAGTGCAATTTTAAGTATATTTCTCAGAAGTACATAAAGTATATTTCTAATAAGTATATAACAAGTATACTTTATTATTTTTAGTTTAAAAAAGGGCTGCACGATTAATCGTAATCGAATCAAAATCGCGATTTGGCTAAGTGCGATTATGACATCGCATAGGCTGCGATTTTTAATTTTAAAAATATGTACACGGCATGTTAGTGAAGAGCTGCTCTGTGATCAGTAGTAAATGACGCTCCATCTGAGAGCACTGCATTAGAAAAAGCAACACACGTCAAATATACAAACTTTCCAAACATGAGAAGCCTTTATGAACTTCTTTTCTAACAAAAGACAACATTTAATGTGTTTTTACTCCAAACTCACTTCATAACGTCAGTTGAGTGTTTGAAATAGCATCTTAATTAGCATTGGATTATAAATATACTTTATTATTACGGAAATACCAGAGAAGGCTTGAAGAAAACATATAAACCATGCATTGTTGTAGTCGTCTGTTTATTTTATTCATGTTTAATCAATCAAAGCGTTTCTACCTTCTTTTTATTCAGTCAGAGCGATAGCATGATGCCCATTTGGGATTTCCTGGAACAGCGTTTGTTATATTGCATATATTTGGAGTATTTGGAGTATCTGCTCAAGTGTCTGCTTGGAGTATCTGCTTTCCAGTATGAAACAGACATGTTTAGCGCCAAGTAAAGCTCACTCAATTCTACTCAGGGTAAAAATAGGAAAAATAATTCCTCTCTCTAAAGAACTTTGAGGGGAACATATAATCAATATGTTTTTCTCCAGCGTACATAAGTGTACAGGGTTTTTTTTTCCACAGTGGATGCATAAGAGGCACGTAGTTCATATTAAATACATGGAAAATACATGATTTTGCACACCTCCTGACAAAAATAAAGAAATTATTGAGACAGATTTTTATCATAATAACATAATATTTGATAATAAATCCTTAGACCTTTCTAATGATTTATAGACATACTGCTTGCATGTTAACAGGTAACCCCACATTTTGTCATACAAGTTTTAAATATTATTTTCTAATTATTATAGTTATATTTATAATTAAATACTAATGCTAAATACTTTAATAATGTAAGTTATTACAACAGTAATATTTCTTATTTGGTTTAATATTTTTATTTAGCAATAATGATAATAATAATAACAAAAATTATTAGTCAAAATAATATATTAGCACAAAATTTTGGGCCAAATTGTGCAGCCCTACAAACAAGCAAAACAAGCCTGGTATTGTTTATAAAAAAAATTTTCATTTGTTTTATAAAATCGCATTTTAAATCACAAACCGCAATTTTAACCAGAAAAATCGCAATTAGATTTTTTCTCCAAATCTAATTGCAGCCCTAGTTTAAAAGAAGTATACTAATAGCATACTTGAATAAACTTCTTTTTCGTAAGGGTACACAAATCATGTAAAGTTCAGCTTGTGAACATCTGATACAGTGGCTATCTTGACTACTGTTTTGCAAATAAACAGGGATGAGACTTATTCGGTGTTATAAAATGGGAAGTAAATATAACTTTTATCGTGCTTTTGCCTTTTTGGAATTTCAATTATTTGCGTCTTTTATGATATAAAACCTAAAAAAGCACAATGACACTCAAAGTGGTGTATTACAGTGAATTTACTATGGTTAAGAGTCGTTTTAGAGGCAGCAACACCTCTTATCTATTGTGACAGCACAGCCTCTAATGGATTACTGCTGTAAATTTGTCTTGATGATTGACTTGAGTTTCTCACCTGATCAGGAGCTCAGATGGGACCTCCAAGAGATCTCCGTCAATGTTCCAGGGGTATGTTCCTTCGGAGGAGATGATAGGCATTGTTTTTGAATCACACTCCTCGTTCTCTTCCGAGACGTCGTCAGCCCAGCTTCCCTGAGAGCGTGGCCGCAGCCTCACTGCCTTTACAGTGTGTGTCTCAATAAAAGAGAAACCAAACTGCAGAAGGACAAAGAAGCATTATAGAAGTCGTGGATATATATATATACATACATATATATTTCAGAACTTTTCTGTCTGAGCTTTTATCATGTGTTCTGTAATGTGCAGCTGTGTGCAATATTTATTTGAATTTGACATATTTGAGGCTGTAGTTTAATGTAGGTCCACAAGGAGGCAGTGATGAACAACTGATCCTCATCAGTCCACTTCAGTCCTGTGTGTGTGTGACCTGGAGTGAACCTGGATACCGAACCAGGCCAGGACTGGGTTTTCAACTCATCACATCTTATATCCTTTTATTAGGATACCCAGGTATGTCTGTCAAATTATTGCTTAGCAGTCATTCTAATACCTCACTGCAGAGATCTTATGTAAGTACCATTTACTTTTTTTTCCCCTTTTCTTACTAAATGTAAACTATATATATTTAACCTAGTATTCTGGTGGAGTAATAATGGCTCTGACCCAAATCCTCTCAGCAGCCATGATGTAAAGCTTGACCCAGACAACGTGCATCAACTGCATGAATTTTCCTGTTCTGCGTCTTTGTGTGGTGATGAGTTCACATACAAATTGATTTGACAGTAAATCTCACAAAAAAAAATGTCCAGCTCACATTTCACTCTTAAAAAATAAGAAATTAAATTTTGTATAAAAATTGAGCCTGTACCTAGAATCAGTATGTCTTTATTTATTTATTTATTTATTTATTAAAATTTAATTAATTTATTTAAATGACAATTAAACAAAATCTCCCCTACATTCTGATTACTGTGATGCATAATGTTTTAAATTTCAGTATTTTTAAATCCCATTATTATCAGTGAGATTTTCATTATTGTACTGCAGTACTTTTTACTGTATTCCATTTTTTTTTGTTTAAAACGGCATAAATTAAAAGCTGTACAGCTGTACATGATGTAATGCTACATACTAAATTTATACTAAATACTAAAATTTATATTTGCCATATGTTATGAGATTTTTCATATATTTTTGCACATAATTAAGCACATTTTCTCTTCAAATTCTCATTTTGACCTGACCATGTTTTGCTTAAATGTTATCTGACATAATTAAGATTAATTTTTTCTGACACAGTTTAACTCTGAGATCTTGTCATATTTTATTACCATTTTTTTTAACTATAGTGAATAAACTGTATTAATGAATGAAATGTTCAAGGTGTCTGAATAAATTTTGGTTTGACTGTATACGAATACAGTACCATAAATTACCTTTATGTCTAAGACAAATTTCCCTAGGGACAAATAAAGTAATCTTGAATCTTGAATATATGTAAATAGTTCACCTTTGAAATAATACAGTATTTTTTATTTTTTTTTCACATTACAGTAATGAGAATTTATCTTAATGGGCTTGAAATAGCCAATTGTCTTAAAGCAAAATGTAATTTCTTACATCTTTCTTTTGATTTTGAGGCCAAATATGACCCAGACTTTTTTCTTTTCTTTTCTTTTCTTTTTTTTTTTTTTTTTTTGAGATTCAACCACTATTAAAATTCACTTGACTTTCTACATAGCTTTCTTCATGTAAATGAAGTGAACACACACAAGCTCTTTTAAAATGGACAATAAAGGCCTAATAGTCCAGCACAGAGACCCTGAAATTGACACAGCTTTGCTCTGCGGCACAATGACACGAGAGTGAAGTAGCAGTAGGTCAACGGCGCAACCTACACAGATTATTTATAGAATGTGGGTTAACAAACAGCTCTAGATTGGATTGCTTAAGAAAAAAGAAGAGACAGGCTCTGAAATGGGCTAATCTGTATTAGCCTGAAAAGTGTTTTGTGGGAAGCTGACAATCAGCGACTAATTTGACTTGACAGTATGCTAATTCTGCTTAAGCTGTGGAGGTTGTTAACTCTATTTGCGTAGGCTGGATTTCCTATGTATCAGGCTGATGTGAGTTAAGTAAGTTCTCTCGCTCCGCACAGGTGACCTCACCTGGTTGTTTGTGCTGCTGTACCTCTTCAAGTGCTTGATGAACTCTGACCTGGAGGTGTTGTCAACAACTATCAGCGCCATACTGCCATTGTTCAGCCTGTGGTAGACAGAAAAGGTTCACATTTATTGTGCTTACTTAAGTGCCAGTCGTGTATGGAGATAACACTGAGAATGCGGAAAACATCATGACCAGAAAGCCAATTCAACATTATAATAAGCCCTTTTCATATAATACTCTTTTCATATGGCCAAGAGGTAATGAGAATTGTATAAAATCAGTTTCTCTTCTGTTTTACCACAGGTCTATAAATAGATGTGCCGCACACAAGGACTGTTCCATATCTACACATCAGTGGACAATGTAAATGGGAGCTTCCAGGTAGAAATGGGTCCAAACAGAATCGGATTTCCACTAGATTCAAACCCCTATAATTATGTGCATAAAAATGAGAAAACTGCCATTCTTGATGGATGGATGGATGGATGGATGGATGGATGGATCAGTTTTTTGACATAACTATGAACCATGTGGAGGTATTTTGATTATGGCTTTCTTGATTCATCACTGACTTCATGACAGTTCACGTGTTTATTAACAGTAATATCAGAACAGCAATCTAAATTGTTGTTGTATTTGCTTGAGAAGAAACTGTGCAAAATTTTAAGACTTGTTTTCAAAGAATAAATCTCTGCCACTGGTATTTTTGTTCTTGCTTGTAGCATAAACATCACATAATTTTGCCGAATTTATGCTTAAAACAAGACAAAAACAAATTGGACAATGAGGTAAGCATAAACTTAAAGGGATAGTTCACCCAAAAATGAAAATTCTGTCTTCATTTACTCACCCTTAAGTTGTTCCTAACCTGTATACATTTCTGGTAACACTTTATTTTAAGGTGACGTAGTTACTACATGTACTTACTATAGTAATAACAGTAAATTATGCATAATTACAAATAACTAACCCTAAACCAAACCCTAACTGTAACTCTATAATAAGTACATGTAGTTAATTAATATTACTCAGTACTTATGAGTAATTACAATGTAACTACAGCACTGTAAAATAAAGTGTAACCAAATGTCTTTGTTCTGCTGGACACAATTAAAGGAAGATATTTTGAAGAATGTTTGTAACAGTTGATGAGATGCTATTGACTTCCATAGTATTTTGTTTCCATACTATGGAAGTCAGTGGTGCCCCACAACTGTTTGGTTACAAACATTCTTTAAAATATCTTCCTTTGTGTACAGCAGAACAAATAAATGCATACAGGTTTGAAACAACTTGAGGGTGAGTAAATGATGACGTAATTGTCATTTTTGGGTGAACAATCCCTTTAATTCAAAATATATTCCCAGAAAGAAAGTCTTAATATTTTATACAATTTGCTTCAACTAAAAGTATCTTATTTAAAGGACTTTTAGACAGCAAAACAAGACACAAACAAACTATTTCTTGCAATGAGAACCCTGTGACCCCCACTAAAGATGGTGCTTACGAGAAGCTGAGCTTAACTTGTGTCGCTCTCTAAATACAGGAAGGAGAGGGGGTTGTTGAAGCCCGTGGACAGATGCTCGGTCCTTAAGTCTACCCAGCCACTCCCTTTAATCAGAGTAATTATGTGCTGATTAGTCCAGTTAGGTGGCTTTGACCTTAGGAGTCTGATCCAACCACTGATTCCAATCTTCAGGATTACGTTGGCCTACTCTATACGGCTTCGCACACGAAACGCCCACGACACGGGCCAGGAAAACAGTCAGGAGACTCAGTTGGCCTTGCATGTTGCTGACACACTGACCTGGTCTCAAGGTTTTACAGTCCACACAGACATCAGCTACTGAGCCCTTCTTACTTGCTTTTAGGGCATATAGTCTGAAGGATTGAGGGCAGTGCTTAGTTTGTACAGTATGAGGTCTCAGAACAAGAATTGGTGACAGATTTGGGTGATCATGGAACATAAACTGTGTTTAATTAACAGAATCGCCACTGCAAGCATCATGACGAGAACTAACATCGCTACTACTGTATGAACATAAAGCTTGCAATGTAGATAATTTGATTTAACATGGTGGGACCGATTTAGTTTGGTTGCTTTGCGATGGTCGCTTGTAGTTTAGAGAACAGGTGTGTTGATGAAGCTCCACCACAGTGCTGGTGAGTTTCCTAATGACTTTTATTATGGCAAATGGAAGTGTAAATCAGATTCTTTTGCTAATAAGGAAGATTTAAAAAACACAGGTGAGACGGATTCTTAACAGCTTGCGTTTGTGCATGCAAATGTGCCATAATGAGAAGTGACAGGCGACTGCATCGTGACTTATTGTTTTCCTTTTTTAAGGGATATTGCAAGTTATAGATTAAACATATTTGTAGGTCAAAGCATTTCTTTCAGAGGTGTATAAGTAGATGTAGATGAATATAATTGTGTTGGCGCCAGATTGGGCTTGTCTGATGCTATTTACTATCATAATGCACATTGCTGGTCTTATTGTGCATGATCGATCTGTTATTCCAATTTTTTAAATTTTAAATTTTGGTCTGTAATTTTTCATAAAAAAGCAATAGCAGATTTACTCCTCTAAAGGAGAATTTTGTAATTTACGATGTACACTACCATCCAATATAGGTTGAGGTCAGTAAGATTTTTTTTTTAAAGAAATTAATTACTTTTAATTACTAATTATTACTTTTATTCAGCAAGGATGCATTACATTTATCACAAGTGGCATTAAAGACTTTTACAATACAATTTTTATATTACAAATACAAAAAAAAGGATAATGTAATGTAAGTAATGATGCTGAAAATTCAGCTTTGCATCACAGAATTAAATTACATTTTAAAATGAACTAAAATATAAACCGTTATTTTAAAAATGTAATAATATTGCACAATATTGCTGTTTTTGCTGTGATTTTAACCCTTGTGCGATGTTAAACCCTGTGACACCTTTTGTGTTTCCAGTCAAAAATGACCAGACTTTTAAAAATTGCTTGTAAATTGCTGGTTATGCTAAATTATCACCAATTATTGATTCAGTCTTTTTTGTCAACTTGTTTTCTTTCAATTAGGACAGGTTTTGTATTTATTTTTGAAACTTATTAATCGTGGGCCTCATTGATCTGAGGATAAAGTTAATCACTGTAAAAAAGAAAGCCTGTAATACTCAAAATAGTTTGTTTGTGTAGATGAACGTGTATGTATCCACGCATGCACAGGTCAGAGGCCTTTATCTTTGCAAGCACACATGTAAACATGAACATGATGAACATGCTCCTAAACACTAAATGTTTCTCTTGTTTTCGTTCTCCACCATTCATTTTCAATGGATGGTCATTTTTGACCAATATAAGCTCAGATCAAATACAATAAATAAATACAATACCTGTCCTAATTGATAGAAAACAAGTTGACAAAAAGACTGAATCCAATATTTGGTGGTAATATAGCATAACGAGAGATTTATAAGCTATTTTTGTAGGCAGGTCATTTTTCACTGTGAAAACATAAAAGCTTTTCAAAACAAACTTCCCGGTTAAACATTAAAGCACACTAGTGTGATAAATTGTACAGAATATTTTAAAATTTTATTAAATATTGCCCACAAATAATGCTTTTTTGGTCAAAAATTGAGGTGCATAAGATCAGAGGCCTACGATCAATCAGTTTCAAAAAGAAATACAAAACTTGTACTAATTGAAAGAAAACAAGTTGACAAAAAGATTAATCAAATAAATGCCGCCTTGGTGAGCATGAAAACAAAATCTTACTGACCCCAAACTTTTGATCAGTAGTGTATAAACTTTCCGTTGCCCTCAGGCAACTGTGCTGTAGAGGGTTAAATGTAAAGCATCTAGGAAGGATGTTGTCATGATTACTGCAAAAAAGTTTTCTAATGAGCGGATTGAGGTAGTGTGGCAGAGGTTCTGACCTGGTGTTTGGAGCCAGGCCCCTGGGAGCCATGGAACACAGGCAGGGAATAGCCATGATGCTGATATTCAGGTACAGGCCATGTCTGGTCTGCCAGGAGTCATCCTCACCTTTCACAACACAAAGAGTTTTTCCATGCATATACTTTACTCATACTGGAGGTGCACTTGAATGTTTTTAATGTGAAAGCAGATCATAGAATGGCAGTTTGAA
Source organism: Ctenopharyngodon idella (assembly GCF_019924925.1). NCBI lineage: Eukaryota > Metazoa > Chordata > Actinopteri > Cypriniformes > Xenocyprididae > Ctenopharyngodon > Ctenopharyngodon idella. The sequence goes on along the minus strand of NC_067228.1, from coordinate 6,927,240 downwards.
TGGGAGAGGTCGTCCTTGAGCAGCGACCTGGATGATTTTTATAAATGGTCAGGTATAATGACGCTTACTTTTTTGACTATTATGTTATGTTATGTTATGTTATGTTATGTTATGTTATGTTATTATGCCTATTTTTTTTAATTGATGCTTACTTTTTTGACTATTATGTTATATACCATTTATTCATAATCAATGATGCTTTTTTTGTCTAATACAATATAATACAATACATTAGGTAACACTTTACAATTAGGTTCCATTTGTTAATGTTAGTTAAAGGGGTTAGTTCACCCAAAAATGAAAATTCGGTCATTAATTACTCACCCTCATGTCGTTCCACAGCTGTAAGACATTCGTTCATCTTCAGAACACAAATATTTTTGATAAAATCCGATGGCTCAGTGAAGCCTGCATTGACAGCAAGATAATTAACATTTTCAATGCCCAGAAAGGTACTAAAGATATATTTAAAACAGTTCATGTGACTACAGTGATTCAACCTTAATGTTATGAAGCAACGAGAATACTTGCGCCAAAAAAAACAAAATAACGACTTTATTCAACAATATCTAGTGATGGCCGATTTCAAAACACTGCTTCATGAAGCTTCGAAGCTTTACAAATCTTTTGTTTCGAATCAGTGGTTCGGAGCACGTATCAAACTGCCAAAGTCACGCCCCCCAGTGGTGAACCATTGAAATTTCGAAACACTTATGACGTAACAAAACCTCGTTTACTGAAATCACGTGACTTTCACGCTCCGAACCACAGATTCAAAACAAAAGATTCGTAAAGCTTCATGAAGCAGTGTTTTGAAATCACCCATCACTAGATGTTGTTGAATAAAGTTATTTTGTTTTTTGGCACACAAAAAGTATTCTCGTCGTTTCATAACATTAAGGTTGAACCACTGTAGTCACATGAACTGTTTTAAATATGTCTTTAGTACCTTTCTAGGCATCTGAAAGTGTTAATTGTCTTGCTGGCAATGGAGGCCTCACTGAGCCATCGGATTTTATCAAAAATATCTTTATTTGTGTTCTGAAGATGAACGAAGGTCTTATGGGTGTGGAACAACAGAATTTTTGGGTAAACTAACCCTTTAATTACATTAACATGAACTAACAATGAAAAATACTTCTAAAGCATTTATTCATCTTGGTTAATGTTCTAAGCTAACAATGAACAGTTGTATTTTTACTAAATAATATTTAAAAAGAACAATAAATACTGTAACAAATATAATCGCTCATTGTTAGTTAATGTTAGTGATTATTGTAAAGTGATTCCATAATATATTATATTATATTATATGCCTATTTTTTTTTTTTTTTTTTCAGTGCACTGCATTATCATCCAGACCACTGCTGAACTGACATGTGTGAGCATTGGAGAATGTAACTTTTCTCAGCGCTGATGGAGATGGACCATATGGACCAATCACAGTCATTTGTGATAACAGGATAGTTTATTTAATCTTTTTCAGATTTGTATTGTGTTTAAATGTCCAGTCTCCAAAAAAACTATGAATGCAGCCCAATAGAGAATTCAGCTTTTAATTCGGCCGGTAAACATCCCCTTGAGGAACAACCCCTTTGTTTCTCATAGGAAACACTTATTAGCCAAGAGCAGATTTGCTGCCCAATGAAGCAGATATACGCAGGCTATAGCGGTACAATATCTTCAAGATTTTCTGCTAATTTAGCTGTACTCACAAATGGCTCCTCCATCTCCGTTTCGCTCAGCTCTGTGTAAAAGAAAGAGATGTTGTTTTAGCGCACAACCATTAACAGCATTTGAGTAATAATGGAGTTGTATGGGCTCTTCACAGTGTGGGGCAGCCTGCCTTATTAGCATTAGCTGGGTGACCTTCAGCATTTCCAGCATTTTGATTTCTTTCCAATGGCCAATTAAGCAGGGGGTGGTTTATTTAAAATAACATTCAAATAATTACGCTGAAAGTTGGATGGGGATGAGGGGCGAGAAAACCTTAAAAAATGTACTTTAACACACTTTGTCTGATCCTCGGTTCCTCTGCTGGTTATAAAGGACAGTTCGCAGTCTTCAGGTCTTCACAGGCACCGTCGGTCAGTTGGGGAGGGACACGAGGAGAGAGAACAAACGCGTTAGATGGAGTGTTATGATAAGGATTTCTAAGAGACAGTGCCCATGTGTGCTGTGCCAGGCTGGTCTGACACTAATCCCAGATTTGATAGAGCACCAGCCAGTCCCTTGGAGCCCACCAGATGAGAGACAGCTACAGCTGACAACACAACTGAGAAAGAGAGACCGCTTACTTGAGGTTTGCCAGTGTTTTAATGAGAGCGAACTCGCGGCGCTGGCTGGGTGGCATCCAGCGGTGTCTCTCTGCCAGTGCGAGCGTCCGCCCACCGAAACCAAACATGGCAGAGAAACCGAACCTCATCAGACGACCCATACAGCTAAAGCTGCACACATCCACAGGCTGATGATGACCTAGAACACGAACGGAACAATGTCAGTATGTGGAGGCACTAGGTACACCATGACACTGCCATAGAAAGAGTACAAAAGCACTAGGAACAAAGGACACTGCAGCTACACAAGGGTTCAAGACAAGGGGCGGTAAGATTCATTACAAATGTAGACTAAACTCTAAAGCAGTATGGCATGCATCCTTCATAAAGAAAGTGATCCCATAAAGCACTGCGACAAGGGTTGCGTCCAAAAGACTTGATGCCTTGTTTGCGCACGAAAGTACCTCACGAAACTGATTTTGGACAGGCTTCTGAGGCAGCATAATGATTTAAAGGGGTGGTTGATTATGATTTTACTTGTTTAACTTTAGTTAGTGTGTAATGTTGCTGTTTGAGCATAAAAAACATCTGCAAAGTTACAACGCTCAAAGTTCAATGCAAAAGGAGATATTTTCTTTTACAGAAATCACTTTTTAAGGACTACAACAAACAGCTGGTAGGGACTACAACAAGCTTCTTCCCGGGTTAGTGACATCACTAACCCCAAAATTTACATAAACGCTGCCCCCAAAACAAAGGGGGTGAGGCCATGTTGAGCTGCTTTAAAGAGGAAGAGTTGTTGTAGTAGATGTTGTTGCCATGCCGTCATGTTAATCACAAAAGATTAACGTGACGACACATGCTAGTCGATGAGTTGAATCAACTCCACAGCAACTACATAAATTTATCCACTAACCATTCAGAGACATCCAGATGCATTCTAAAAGTTGTAACTTCTTCCCGAGTCTCTCCATCAGTGTCCGACTCTGGTTTGAACAATGTAAGGCTGAACACCATTACTGACAATCGTCATTTTGGCTGCGTGAGATTCTCCAGCTTTGTTGTTGTTGAGCAACTGAAGCGCGAGCTGTTAAAGCTCCACCTTCTTCTGGAAAGCGTCTGGGTGCAGCAGCTCATTTGCATTTAAAGGGACACACACAAAAACGGTACAACGGGTTGAAGGTCCAAAATGCAGTTTCAGTGCAGCTTCAAAGGGCTCTACATGATCCCAGACGAGGAATAAGGGTCTTGTCTAGCGAAACGATTGTCCATTTTCTAGAAAAAAAAAAAAAATTATATACTTTTTTAACCAAAAATGCTTGTCTTGCACTAGCTCTGCAATCCGCCACGCATGACTTAATCAAGTTAGAAAGGTCACACGTGACGTAGGAAGAAGTACCGCGGTAGGGCGAAAAACTCTCCTCTCATTTTCTCCTCCAACTTCAAAATCATCCGATATCGTTGTTTCACCTTTTTATTTTTATTTTTTTTGTAAAGGCCGTTTGGCTTAATCTTTGCACGTTCGTTTTGTAGACACTGGATCTGTACTTTCACATGTCATGCATGACCTTTGTAATGTGATTACGTCATGTGTGGCGCAACGCAGAGCAGTGCAAGTCGAGCATTTGTGGTTAAAAAGTATATAAACTTTTATTTTTCTTTAGAAAATTTCTGATCATTTCGCAAGATAAGACCCTTCTTCCTCATCTGGGATTTTGTAGAGCCCTTTGAAGCTGCACTGAAACTGCAGTTTGGACCTTCAACCTGTTGTACCCCACTGAATTCCACTATATGGAGAAAAATCCTGGAATGTTTTCCTCAAAAACCTTAATTTCTTTTTCGACTAAAGAAAGAAAGACATGAACATCTTGGATGGCATGGGGGTGAATAAATTATCAGGAAATTTTCATTCAGAAGTGAACTAATCCTTTAATTACTACAATAGTAATTTTTGCTAGAAATGACATCTAACGTGGAAAATGTTGGTCAAAAACGTACATTTACACTCAAACTGACCACCAACCACAACTTTCAGACGCCATCTTTATTTTTTAGCTCAACTGTCACAGATTGAATGCACAGGATTGTGAGAAGCGAAAATCGATCAGATGAAGGTATGTTAGGAGACAGGAAGTGAAGCTAACATTGGATTCGGACATAAGAGTTTAGAGTTGATATGATTTTTTTTAATGTTTTTGAAATAAGTCTCTTATGCTCACCAATGCTACATTTATTTATTTATTTCAAATACAGAAAAACAGTAATGCTGTGAAATATTATTACAATTTAAGACAACTGTTTTCTATTTTAATATATTTTAAAATATAAATTTATTCCTGAGATGGCAAAGCTGAATTTTCAGCATCATTACTCCATTCTTCAGTTCTAATATGCTGATTTGGTTATCAAGAAACATTTTTAATTGTTATCAATGTAGAAGTTAGCTGCTTAATATTTTTGTGGAAACCAGGATACATTTTTTTTAATTAAACCAGTATTTCCACTTGCCATTGTGAGGCGTTTACTACAGTAAAGTTGACCAAGTGGATCTCTGAGTTGGTGAAATTAGCTGCTTAATATTTTTGTGGAAACCAGGATAAATTTTTTTCAGGCTTCTTTGATTAATAGAAAGTTTTTAACTTTATTTTTTTTTTTCAAACAACACTCACTTTTATCAATTGAATCCATCTTTGCTTAATAAAATTACAAATTTCTTTAAAAAAAAAAAAACATGGTTTGTGTAACATTAGCAACACATTATTAGCTGTTTGATAAAGTAAGCTAAAGGCTAATCATATCAAATACCGTTATGTGTCTGACATTGTTGAGAGCCATACATAAAACGCATTACCATTCTGATACATTGACTTGCCTGTATAATTCACTCTTTCACTTCTTCCACTTCTTCTGAATCTGGTTCAAACATATATGGCTGAATTAAACCAGTATTTCCACTTGCCATTGTGAGGCGTTTACTACAGTAAAGTTGACCAAGTGGATCTCTGAGTTGGTGAAATTAGCTGCTTAATACTTTTGTGGAAACCAGGATAAATTTTTTTCAGGCTTCTTTAATTAATAGAAAGTTTTTAACTTTTTTTTTTTTTTTTTTCAAACAACACTCACTTTTATCAATTGAATCCATCTTTGCTTAATAAAATTACAAATTTCTTTCAAAAAAATTAAATGTACTGGCCAAACTTTTGAATGGTAGTACTGTACATAATCAATATGTACATGCATATATTTATGTACATGGATGTATATGTGCATATTTAAGTAGATATATATGTTAATGTGCATCATATAATCAACAAATGTAATTCTAGTCCATTAGAAACAATAGAGTCATCTATCAAGTGTCAATGTGACATCTCTTGAGTTAATTCATTGCATATGTCGGAGTGAGCAGGAATGACTGGATCTGGTGGCCCATTGGTTGAGTCCAGTCCCCGTAGCCCAGCACATTCCTGACCTCCTTCTGTCTCCCCATGCATACGCTCTCCCTGCTTATGAATTATTCATTGGATCCTTCCAAATCCCGCCAGTTGGCCTTATTCACATGCGTAAATATTGCTTAATTAGAAATGAACAAGCCCTATATTGGCCTTCCTAAATAGGCATTACGCTCTCATTCGTGTCAGGTGTCTTATGTGCCGTTGATGTTTCTCTTTTGCCTTGCAGCAACAAAAGCCAGACACTTTGTGTAGTAAACAAAGAGGAAAATGTGTTTTTTATTATTCAGTTCACTTAACATAAGACGCCTAATGCCTGGATGTTGGAATGTCTAAGGAAAAGCTGTCGTTTGCTGAGCGAGTGCCTACACTTAGCTCAGCGGTTCGTACAGAGAACCACAATGTTTTGATGGAGCAATTAATCACGACGGTACGAGGATGTTTCTCAACGTTCCTGCTGAGATAGCGAGTGTACCGCGGTGCACAGAAAAGGTGCCAATCTCGGCGAACAAAAGAAATTCAACACTCGTTCTTAAAACTCACACCTCCCTTTAGTCAAAAGCTATGAGTTACACTACCATATGGCTCAATTCTGTAGACTTAATGATGAGACGCATTCTCTCACACGTGGAGGTCAGATCGGGGTTAATCATCCGAGTCTGCAGCCAAGCGAGAACAGAACTGGGCCGGAGAGTTTCAGGCACACCAGTTTTGAGAGTTTGTCATCCGATATTGTCACACAATCCAGTTTTGTTATTTTAAAGGGATAGTTCACCCAAAAATTAACATTCTGTCACTTACTCACCCTTATGTTGTTCCAAACCTGACTTACTTTCTTCTGTAAAACACAAAAGCTAAAACTTTTAAAGACTCCCTGTGGTGGAAATCAAGTTTTTAGTGTTGTTTATATGTAATATGATGGCGAACGGGAACATGGTTTGTGTAACATTAGCAACACATTATTAGCTGTTTGATAAAGTAAGCTAAAGGCTAATCATATCAAATACCGTTATGTGTCTGACATTGTTGAGAGCCATACATAAAACGCATTACCATTCTGATACATTGACTTGCCTGTATAATTCACTCTTCCACTTCTTCTGAATTTGGTTCAAACATATATGGCTGAATTAAACCAGTATTTCCACTTGCCATTGTGAGGCGTTTACTACAGTAAAGTTGACCAAGTGGATCTCTGAGTTGGTGTGAGTGAGTGGAGGCGGGGCTAATTTGCATATTCATGGGTCCATGTATACTAAATGAAGTGAGGGTGTAGAGTTACAAGCTATTTTAAACCATGAATACATTTTAAATATGTCATACTGGTGATCAAAGATGAGTTTTAAGGCATAAAATTATTGACTACGGGGAGACTTTAAGGGTGCGTTCACACTTGTCATGTTTGGTTAGATTAAAACGAACCCTGGTGCGATTGCTCTGTTAGTGCGGTTCATTAGAACATGTGTGAACGCTGCCATCCAAACCCTGGTGCGCACAAAACAAGCGGACAGAGACCGCTGAAAAGATGGGTCTCGGTCCGCTTCCAAATGAACTCTGGTGTGGTTCGAATGATATATGAACGCAACACGGACCAAAGACATGTAATCGAACCAAAAACAGGAAGATGATACCCTAAAAATGACAGAATCCTCACGCATATCGGTTTTTCGTCATAGTCACGAGTTTGCCCATGACAGGCGTCTCCCACGCAGCAGATCGTTTGTGTGTATGACGGATGGATTCCCGCCGCTGTTTTGACTCCTTTATACATTTTATAAGCTCTTCACAGGTTCCCAGCCGGCCAAAATACCATCATATGCAGGCTACACACACACAACAAGCGCATTTACCTCAGCACACAGCATTGTTTTGGATGTTCGGTAAGTTTTGTCTCAGAATTGGCAATACGTCATAAAATCCGACCAATCAGGTTGTGAAAGTATCCCTATGCCTTTAGGTTCGGTATCTTTTGGTTCGGTAATAAAATTGCCAATCTGAACGCTAATCTACGGAGCCCCGGACATGACATGCAAGAAAAAAATAGTAGGCTAAAATGTGTGCACGATTTACTATTTCGTTCCCTTGTTTTACTAAAATGTGCGCACGATTTACTATTTCGTTCCCTCAATTTATAAATCATGCGCATGATTTATAAATCGAGGGAACGAAATAGTAAATCGTGCGCACGTTTTAGTAAATCGTGTGCACGCTTTAGTAAATTGAGGGAATGAAATAGTAAATTGTGCGCACAATTTAATTTTTTTTCTTGCATGTCATGTGCGGGGCTCCGTACTAATCGGACCAGGACTAAATGGGTTTTTTTCTTCTTTGGTCCAGACCAAATGAACCGAACTACAAGTGTGAACGCACCCTAAGAATGTTTCAACTCTTTTTGTCCATACAATGAAAGTCAATGGGGACCAAACAATATTGGACTCCATTAACTTTGATTGCATGGAAAAAACACTGAGCTATTCTTCAGTATATTTGTGTTCCACAGAAGAAATAGTCATATAGGTTTGAAATTTCAGTCTTTTCTTCACACAAAGCTATCATACGACTTAAGAATATAGTGCATCAGTCATATGGACGAATTTTATGGTGCTTTTTGTGTTGTTTTTGTACAATTTGAAGCCTGGTTGTCAATGAATGGAAAAAATGTGAAAAATGTGAAAATTCACAAAAAAAAATTCTCTTTTTGTCCTCTACAGAAGTAAATAACACCATACAGCATTCTGGAATGACATGTGGGTGAGTAAATGATGACAGAATTGATTTTTGGGTGAACTATCCCTTTAAATTTCAGTCTGTATTCAGTCAATATTCACGCAAAGCTATTGTATGACTTCAGTAGTCTTAGAATATAGTGCACAAGTTATATGGACTAATTATATGATGTCTTTTAATTGTCACTATGGAAAAGAACTATGTGAAGATTCCATGAAAAGTCCCATTTTGTCTTATACAGAAGTAAACAACAACAACAAACATCATGCAGTATTCTGAAATGACATGAGGCCGAATAAATGACAGAATTTTTATTTTTTAGGTGAACTATAAAATTAAAATTTTACTTTGTTCTTCACACAAAGCTATAATATGACTTCATGAGAATTAGAATATAGTGCATTAACCATTTGGACTACTTTTATGGTGCTTTTTATGCAGTTTTTTCGTATATTTTTCAAGCCTGATTGTCAATGTATGAAAAACAACTATATTAAGATTCCCTAAGAAAAATAAAATACTTTTTTGTCTTCTACAGAAGTAAATAAAAGTGTACAGCATTCTGAAATTACATGAGGGTGAGTAAATAATGACAGGATTTTCAATTTTCATGTAATTTTTGAGTGAACTATTGCTTTAACCTATCTATGAAGCCTGTGACTGGAAAACAAAATATCACCAAATAAAAAATGTCAGTAATCCACATAGAACAATGATAAAGTAACAACAAAGAACCTCATTAACCCGAACACATCTGATTCGGTAATTCTATTGTGCGGTTCTGATTGTGTTTATCCCAATTGTAATTCAGCTGTAAAGCTAAATTTTTGCCAGTATGTGTTCTTTCTCTTTTTTTGGAGGATGTGAGCTTAGCTTGTGAGTGTAATCCCCTGACACAAGCCAAATCCGCTTGTCTGTTAAGCTAAGCCCAGGAGAGCTTGCACAGTCGACACAATGGCCCAGACATATTGGTGCTAACTTCAAAAACGCCTCACAGACAGACAGACAGATAGGAACAAGCAATACTAAAGCCAAAGCGAACACTGCCAGCCAGAAGTAACACTTCCAACGACGGCCCACAGCCATGTCAAAGAAGCTCGGGCGTTCGTGGCGGGACCGTACGGGTGATTGACGACAGACGTATCTCCACCTCTCTCGGGACTGTCTCTCGTTTCATGGGACCTGTTAACCATGATCTCCAAAGCTGGAGAGGCAGAGCCCGCGTGGGGGGTTTGTCTTCTCTCGGCCCCCATAACAACAGCCTGTGCACTCTAATTAAACAACAGATTACAGAGAACCACCGCACACTCTGCCATTGGGATGTACGAAAAAGAGAGAGAGACTTCCAAAGGGTGAAAAAATGAAACCATTGCCCCTGCACACATAACTCAGTGGAATTGAAAAGTAAATACGAATACCATTTACATATTATTATCATGTATATTTGTGCTCCATTAAGTCCCGTGGTTCCTCAAGGCCTTACTGTTAGCGCACAGGCAGCTGTAAGGCTGGAGAATCACTAGAAGCTCATGCATGAAGGAGAGAAAGAAACTGAGATAAATACCCATGATGATGTGCAAGGCTGCAGTCACGGCACGTCTTATTCCATGCACAGAGCACGCCACCACGTCAGTAGAACCTATGGAAGGATAATTACACACGTTTTAACTCTTTAAGGAATAGTTAGTGATCAAGCTCAAAAAAGAACCAAAAATGTAGTTCATATGACTTATGAACTACAAATTAACACAAGCTTTACTCACCCTCAAGCCATCCTAGGTGTATATGACTTTCTTCTTTCTGATGAACACAATCGAAGTTATATTAATAAATATCCTGACGCATCCAAGCTTTATAATGGCAGTGAACGGGATCAATGAGTATGAGCTGAAGAAAGTGCATCCATCCATCATAAACATACTCCACACGGCTCTGAGTAGTTAATAAAGGCCTTCTAAAGTGAATCGATGTGCTTTTGCAAGAAAAATATCCATATTTAACAAGTTATAAAGTAAAATATCTGGCTTCCACCAGACTGCCTTCCGTATTCAACTTAGGAAGAAAGCGTAACTGACGTAGTGTACGCGTTTTGAACTGCGAGAGGGGATACACTTTCTTCGTACGTTGAATACCAAATATTGAAGGCGGTCTGGCAGAAGCTAGATATTTTACTTCATAACTTGTTAAATATGGATATTTTTCTTACTCAAACGCATCGCTTCGGAAGGCCTTTATTAACGCCCCGGAGCCGCGTGGAGTATGTTTATGATGGATGGCTGCACTTTCTTGAGCTTCAAACTCATTGATCCCGCTCACTGCCATTATAAAGTATGGATGTGTCAGGATATTTATTAATATTTTCCGATTGTGTTCATCAGAAAGAAAAAAGTCATATACACCTAGGATGGCTTGAGGGTGAGTAAAGCTTGGGGTAATTTTCATTTGAAAGTGAACTAAGCCAGAGAACAATGACATGTTGGTCTGTTTGTCACAAAAAGTTATTATACAGCTTCAGAAGACTGAATCAAGCACATGAGATAAACTTCATAGCACGAGGAGTTGTGGGCAATATTATGGTGAATTTTACAAAAACTGTCAAGAAATTGTCGTATCCCCCACCCCCAACCGCCTAAAATCAAAAGAAAAAATGTTATATTATAAAAAAAATATTATCTTATATACAGCAGTGGCCAAAAAGTGATGTCCAGCTTAATTGACGTCCGGCTTATTGATCCTTTCTCTTCACCCTTTATTCAAATATTATTAAAAATTTGTTGAAGATTTTGTAAGCATATTGCATAGTTGTTGCTTGGAGTCTTTTTTTTTTTTATTTGTAATAACGCAATGAAACATGTCAAATTGTTCAGACATAATTTTTTGCCCAGGCTGTCATACAAAGAAATTATGAGCACATACAAAAACAAGAGAGAACCAATGAAATATTAATAATTGACTGTTTTATTCAGTGTATGCTTTTTCCTGTCAGCTGTAGCCTTTTTTTTTTTTGCCAAATAATTTTGTCAGATAAATACCTTAACCAAGCTCAGTGTGTTGTTCTTACCTCATATTTAAAATATTTAAAAATACATATAAAATATTTTCCTCATATTTTGATGGTATATTCGAACTTGTAAGATCATTATAACAAATATCACTTTTGGCCACTACTGTGTGTCATATAATTAATACAACCACATTATATAAATATGTATTATATTACACTGAATGAGGTATTTCTGCATAATTGTCATGAAAATATTTTCAAAATTGTCTTAATGTTTAAAAAATGCAGCATAAAATTTTACTGAGATGTAATTTAATGTATATGGGACGGCAGGTTTTCTTGTTTGTTTGAAATGTTTTACCTTTAGTTCAACAGACACTTTCTTCCTGTATTCTATTCATCTCTGACATTATGTATATAGTTCTTATCTTACACATATATACATATATAGATGTATGCTTATTTTTATTTTTATTATTCTATTCCATATGTGTTTCTTTCTTTCTATTGTATTTCTGTTTTATAATTGTTATCAGTTATGTTGAATTAAGTCAGTCAAAATTTGTTTTTGTTATTGCTGGTAACTGTGCTCGTAATAAAATTACAATAAAGTATTGATCAAAAAAAAAAAAAAAGCATTCCAAGTCTTCTGAATCCATGCGATAGCTTTGTGTGATTATCAGTAAACAATGACATACATTTTTGTGGTTTGTCACACAAAGTTGTCATATGGCTTCAGATGACTTGGAATATAGCCATTTTGTGTTGCATTTTTAGAAACATTAAGACAATATTATGAATATTTTCATGACAATTACGCAAAAAAAAAAAAAACTTCATGAGCTTGAGTCAGGGTAAGATGCATTAAGATTCATCAGTAGCCTGTTTTTCAATAAACAGTATACAGATTTGGATTTGCATTTTGGGTGAATGGTTCCTTTAAGTGGACTTATGCATTCCATAAACAAGCAGCCTTTCTATTTTGATCAATTCTGTTCTCCGCGCAGGTGATTTTGTGATAAAGCTTTTTCTCGTTAGACACACGCTGATGCTGATGCTATGAGACCATCTGAATGCTGTGGCATATGGTCCCATGATGTTTGCTATAGTGTGTATCCCTGCACAGACACTGTTTACTCTCAGTGAGTGATGAGATTCCATTAAGAATGGCTACAGAAACGTGAAAAAATGTAGCTTTGCTTTATTATAGTAGACTCTCTCCCCTGCATATCAATGTTCTCAAGCACCTGCTACAGAGGACAGAATGGGAACCTTTCCATTCAATTTCTATTCGACCAATCACGGCTCACTTAAAGTCCCCATGAAATCAAAACTGAAGTTTTTTGGCTGAATATGTTAGCCTTAAGGTAATCTAGTGTGCTCCAAAACAATGACAAAATTCACATTTAGAAGAAGTGTTCAAAACGTACAGTCTCTCACTTCCACCAACATGGATCAACGATTTTGATGACATCATTTTGCACTTCAGATTCTTATCAGATTTTCTGTCCAATCAAAAGCTCTCGGGAATCTGAAGCGCCCGCCTCCTACATTATAAATAGATGCTGAAGCTGCAGCTGAAATCGGTCACCTGTTTATACAATTACTATTTTCTATAGGGTGAATGGCACATAATGCACTAAATAGGGGATAGGAAACGATTCAGACAGTCCACTGGGGCGAATGAAGTCTGGTTCCGTGTTAATGTCCCGCCCTGTCTTCCTTTTTCAGTGGAAATTACGTCAACACATTGAATAACACTGTGTTTCAACGCACTTCAGTGGGCATTTAAAGTCCGCAATAATCTATGTGCTTTATGCACAATTTTCTTTCTTTAGCATGTTTTCTTTTCAGAGCATAATATTAGAACATGAACATGGTATTTATACTGCACTAAATCTATTTACTTCAGGAAAGTACATACTTTTGAGTGTGTAGTGAGAGTATGCTACTGTTGTGACATACTGTAAAGTATTTTAGTAGACAAACTTCATAGCACAAGGAGTTGTGGCAAATATTAGGGCTAATCTTACAAGAACTGTCAAGAAATAGTCATATTTCCCCCCAAATTAAGGTAATTATATATTAAATTATATTATTATATTACGTAAGCAATAAGATACGAGAGGCTGTGCTGTATCGTGAATAAGTCACAGCTGAAGGGCCTTGTTAGGCATGACGTGAAGCGGAGCTGAACCCCTTCAGTCATGACTTATTCACGATACAGCACTAGCCTCGAGTACCTTATTGCTTTTTTATAAAACGGTTACCACACAATACAAATATTAAAGCCAAAAATATGTATCAGTGCAACTTTCATGAAGTAAAATCACTAAAAACCTTCCTTCCGCCGGAAAAAATAGTCCCTGACCGTGAACAGCAACAGAAGTTACATTATTACGCCATTAGATGGCGGCAAAGATTGTCTTTATGAGTGTGTCAGTCAGTAGCGAAGACTTTTACATTGAAAAGACTGAATTGTTGTGAACACGGAACAAGACGCAACTGACAAATTCTTTGACTAGCGCTGTCAGTCACGGGAAAACCCCTTAACTGTTAAAAGGACAAGATAATACATCGGACATTTAAACAGATTTTTTATTATGAACATAGGACTGATCTGAAGGAAAATGCTAAATCTGAATGCAGGTAATAAACTCGCTCACTCGATCTCTTTCTCACAATACTCTTCTACATAATACAGTAAGCCTCAATGAACAATATCAATGAGAACAAACATATGTTTACGTTGCTAAGAGTGGTTGCTAAAGGTGTAGTGATACTCAGAACCGTTGGGTGAAGCGGTCATAGCCGTGTTTTATCGTGAATAAAACACAGCTATTGAACAATCAGAATCAAGGACAGGAACTAACCGTTTTATAAATTATATTATATTACATTTTTTCTTCTGCTGAACACAAAAGAAGATATTTTGAAGAATGTCGGTAACCAAACAGTTGATGGACCCCATTGATTTCCATAATATGGGAAATTTTTTTATTAAAGTCAATGGGGTCCATCAACTGTTTGGTTACAAACATTCTTCAAAATATCTTCTTTTGTGTTCAGCAGAAGAAAGTAATTCATACAGGTTTTGGAACAACTTGAGGTTGAGTAAATGATGACAGAATTTTCATTTTTGGGTGAACTATCCCTTTAAATGGATTTGTGCATTTCCTAAACAAGCAGCCTTTCTATTTGGATCAATTGTATTCTCTGCACAAGTGATTTTGTGATAAAGCTTTGTCTCATTAGTCATACATTGATGCTGATGCTATGAGACCATCTGAATGCTGTGGCATATGGTTTGTAATTTTGTATATTCGAAATAGATTTGCCTTTCTAAAGATTCACCCATCAAAAAATATCAAACACCTTTGGAATACTGTTTTCAATGTACTCTAATTTGGAACACCCTAGTTCTTGTCTTGCACACTGTTTAGGACTAGTATGTGAGTTGTAATGCAGCATTGATTTAAAACAGCAGCAGTTTCGCCCATCTAATGAGTGAGGTAAAGTTAATCATTACAGGATGAGGACTTTGTTAAAGGGCATTAATTTAAGTTAATATCGCCTTGTGCCAATTAAGGCGGTTTACATTTCTGGCAGCTTGCGAAGGGAGAACAGGTGTGTGTATTTGTACTGATTACTACCAGAGACAAACAGCAGAGAGAGGCTTGTCCTTGTCGGGTGAGTAGGCATTTCCTTTCATGCAGTTATCTGGCCAGTGTGTTTGCTCAGATCAACAGGGTATGAAAGCAAATGTCTGTAAATGAGAACAGGACGGAGGTGTTGGATGAAACCGTTCCCTCCCTTTCTGACGATGGAGACAGCCAGGCCTACAGTGCTGGACATGCACTCACACTCCAACTGAATTTGGCTGCAAGTAAATGTCCCTCTTCCCACCTACCAGGTCACTGGTAATGTAGCCCTCCCTCACACACACACACACACACACACACACACACATCCATGATGCTTCCTGGCCTCTCTGGGAGTTTCCATATGTTGTGATGATTTCAACACAAAAGCCAGGCTTTGAGCCTCAGCTCAGTAAAGGTAACAGCGTCTGATGGACTGAGTTCCAAAACCCAGAGATCTGCCTTACTACTGCTGTTGCTACTAGGGATCGCCATTTGAAACATTTTGTTTACTCAAGTACTCGATAGATTAATCAGGGCTGTGTTTCCTAAAAGCATCGAAGTCTAAGTTGATTGTAGAACCATTGCTACCAGTGGTCTCTAGGATCAACTTAGGTAACATTTTTCGCTATTTTTTTCCCCAAGCATATCTGAGATTTCTGCGGATTATCATAATGTGTGCACATAAATATATTTGCCCCATATTAAAGGATTAGTTCACTTCAGAATTAAAATTTCCTGATAATTTACTCACCCCCACGTCATCCAAGATGTTTATGTCTTTCTTTCTTCAGTCGAAAAGAAATTAAGGTTTTTGAGGAAAACATTCCAGGATTTTTTTCCATATAGTGGACTTCAATGGGGTACAATGGGGTTGAAGGTCCAAATTTCAGTTTCAATGCAGCTTCAAAGGGCTCTACATGATCCCAGACGAGGAATAAGGGTCTTGTCTAGCGAAACAATCTTTATATAAATTTATATTCTTTTTAACCACAAATGCTTGTCTTGCACTAGTGTCCACAACTTCACACATTACGTAATCACGTTGGAAAGGTCATAAAAAGTATATACATTTTTATTTTATTTTTTTATAAAATGACTGATCGTTTCGCTTGATAAGACCCTTATTCCTCGGCTGGGATCGTGTAGAGCCCTTTGAAACTGCAATTTGGACCTTCAATGTGTTGACATAATTTTCATTGAAACAGGAAGACAGAGTGGGACATATCGATCAGCTCCTCCTCTTTTTTTAAAATGGCCAATAGCATTTTGTCTATATCACAGCTCAGCCAGAGCCGTTGAGCTCGGTAAAGCCTCAGTTTCCTCGTAATCTCTGTTTTTCCTCCTAATCTCCTCCATATCACTTTAAAATATAGCATCCTGTGCAGAATTCAAATGGGTCCAAAATGTTTTGCATATGGTCCGTTCTGTGCTATCGTTTCTCTGGACTGGAGCAGACCGTGTGCGCGCTACAGCAAAACCAGACTTCATTCGCCTCAATGGAAAGCATATTTACACTGTCTGAATCGTTCCCTATCCTCTATATAGTGCACTATATGCTATTCACCATGTAGAAAATAGTAAATGTGTGAACTAGTGACCGATTTTAGCCACAGCTTCAGAGTCTATTTATAATGCAGGGGGCGGGACTCTTCAGATTCTAGAGCGCTTTTGATTGGACAGAAGATCTGATGAGAAGCTGAAGTGCAGGGTGATGTCATCAAAATCATTGATCCATATTGGAGGAAGTGGGAGACTATAAGTTTTGAATGTTTATATCTTCTAAATGTGAATTTGTCATTGTTTTGGAGCACACTGGCTTCTAGAAAACAGTAAGGCTAACATATTCATACTAAAAGCCAAAAAACTTCAGTTTTGATTTTATGGGGACTTTAATGGTATTCTTGTGTTCATTCACTCTCATTTCAAAAACACAAGTTCATATAATCGAGGTAATGGACACATTTTCACGTTTTCATGACTCATTTTTATTTAATTTATGCTGCCTCTAATTTAAAATAAAATGTCCATCATATTATTACATTGTCTGTAAGAATAGAAGTAAGAATTAGACATTTCCCTCACTGCAGTAATAATAATGAGATTTATTGTATTGTTGTAACAAGGATTTTAGGAATTTTATTTATTTGGATTTTAATTTTTATTTGAAATACAGTGAACCCCCAAATTATTTATTTTTATTTTTAGATTATTTTAATTTTTTGTATACAATATTGTAGTTTCATTGTTCTGAATTTACTTTATGCTGGTTTAAAAAAAAGTACACTAATGAAAATGGCATTATGGTCATTTTTTTGTGCTTGTCACTAACTCAAATAAAGACAGCTAATAAAATTGTTAAAAATAAAAATTTAATAATAAAATTAAATAGAATTTTAAATAGATTTTAATAATTTCTGAGACATTTCTCTCACGCTGTTCGTCATCTTTTTCTTCAGTTCATCGCAATGCATTATGGGTTTGCCTTCTCAGCAAAGTATTTATGTGATGATGCTTTAGAATTTGGCCTAAAGAGCGTACAGTATCTTTCCTTTTGAAACAGCCTTCTCATCAGGAGTGTGCATATGATGCCTTAAAATACTGTCTACGTAGGCAGCTCGCTAGGTTTTGGAACGGAGCCGACTCACTCCCTGTCGTAAACGGCAAGCTGTGGCTTTGCTATGTTATAGCAAAGCGAGTCCTACAGGGATAAATTCTGGTGCAAGGCTTGTGAGAAACTGTAATATAAGGAGTGCTTGGTCTCCCGCCAATTAAAAGAAATATAATGAATGCAGTTACTTAACAGTCTCAGTGAGTGTGATATTAAAATCTCATTATCTGAATGCTAAAATTACCATTTATCGCACAGATCTGGTAAAGCCCACTTGAGGTTCGGCGATGTGTTGTCTTTCAACGTTGTATTCAGACAATGACTGTTTTTTAGCGTTTGACATTGATCGTTTTGTTCTTTTGTTGTTGGGTGGTGTCTGCAGTGCCGCTGCCGTGCGGTAACTCTATATTTCAAGCATGCATCTGCCTCTCCCGCAAGGCTCAGAGCAACAGCCTGTGCCAACATCATCGGGAGTTCCATATATTACCCATCTCCATTCCAGAACCTGGTGACGAATGGTGCTAGCGCCCAGATATTAGAATAGGGGGGCGAATAGGAAGGAAGGGGGCTTTGAAAGAGCGAGAGAGAGAGAGAAAAAAAATTGTCCTTGGAAGTGCGAGCACTTCTGCAGAACAATTAACTTAATTAAGCAGACAGCATGAATATTCATAAGGCAGTTAATGTCTCCCTCATCCAGGCAGATGAATGTGATGCAATGACTCGCTAGTCAAGCATGTCTAAGAGTCTCGTGGAAACTGCACCAACATTTTGGTTCTTTGCCTGGAATATCAAAGAAATTAACAGTCCCCCTGAAACCCTTAAAAGCAGGCAAATTAATTAGAAGCCTGCAATTTATATGCTATACGTACCGAGGAGTATATACTATGGTGCATAGAGAAAGCCTTTAATTGGGCAGGGCACTGCGTTTCTCAATGTTTATCCTGCATCATGTAAATAAGGTATTTGAAACACTCTTTGTAATTAGTTTTATCTTTCAAAAAACTTGAGTGCGCTATGAATATTGACAGAAAGGAGCATAAAAATATGACAAATTAAAGTGTTAACGAAACTAGTCTGTTTTCCAGCTAAGATAATTAGATGTCGATGTAGCTGCTATTCACGTATATTTTATTGGTAATTACTTGCAGTAAATCACTGTAGTTGATGCAGTACATGGGTGTTTTTGCAAAGCTGTAACAAAGAGAGTGATTTGACTCCATTTTCTCTGTCCCTAAGGATTGACCTGGGTCTGATGTTGTCACCAAATGACACATCCAAACCTGCGCAGGGAAACGGCAAAGGCGGGGGGTCGTTTTTTCCCCTTCGCATTTGTGACAGGAAACTGTTTACAAATACTCCCGTGGGATTCGGCACTAATGAAGAGAAACCATGACCCCGGTACGGTCAGTTTGCAGCGGGTGCAGAGTTGGAGGGCTTCCATTGCTCCTAACAACAGCACTCCATTTTGCTGTGCCTGAAATGACAAGTGAAGGTCAATCTCTTGGACGAAAAAGTAGGGGCTGCTACCGTACCAATCTACCCTGCTCTCCCCTCCTCTTCCCACCTCGGTTTGGCAGCTCTTTGGGGTTGGTCTGTGCCACAATCCCGCAAAAAAAGAGAGAAAATATCTGAGCTTAGTCAGTCCTGTGTGAGCGTGGACAATACGCAGGGCTCTGGGCCGCTGATCCAAGGCCAGTGGATCCCGTTTCAAAGGCAAATCGAGGATGCTCCATTTCAGACACTCTTGAAGGCAATTAACTCTGTGTGCGAGTGGGCCATTCAGAGGCCTGACTGTGATTAAATCAATTTGATAATGATACACTCGCTTGCTGCTGTTATGAGCTGCCTGTTTGTTTTCGCTAGAGGAGTTTCAGAACACAATCAAACTAAATCATTCTGACAGCACAGAAACTAGAGACCAAAATTACTACAGGGTTTGATTTTTAATTGGCAGCACGCCTCTGATTGTTTTAGTGCAGGAATGAAGCATAAAAAGTCGCATGGTTTACCCACAAGACTGTTGCTATACATTATCATATTTTATTACTAGTCATATTTTGACATGCTGTGATTATCAATTATAAGTTTTATTTCAGTTTCTTCTCTTAAATACATCATGGAGTCAACAGTGTTTTGTGGGTTTTAGTTCTTATCTGCTTTGAAGAAATCTTTTTGTTAGTGTACTGCCTGATCTAAAAAACACACACACATATAATATATATTAATTATTTATTATAGGATTATTTCAAAAGCACACACACACACACAGACATATCTTTTATATATATAATATATATACGGTTCTTTCTAGTTCTCAAATCTGATTGGCTGAGAGCTGTGCGATATTCTAGTGATGACAGCACTCCTACCTTTTCACCGTTTGTATCACTCCGCTATATCCACTGTATTTTTTACAAATACTACACTTTTTGTACCACAAACTGTAGTTTTAAGAGTTTTTTTGGGCGAGAATGTAGTTGTTTAGACCTGAAATATGTGACTCATATTTAATCATAGCACCTATATTACAATTTGTTTAGATGTTTTCGGAGATGCGAGCTCCAGGCCGGCAGCAGCCGTTCAGTGCTCGTGTACCCACCGAGAACAGCTTCATCTCAGCCAGTGCTTCGGGGATTTGCCGCTGGCTTTTATAGTGGTTGAACACGAGATATAATTCATTTTGGGTACATAAAACAGGCAATCTTTGGTATTTTTAATCTATTGCTTGTTCCTGAGCAAATCGAATTGAGCCATGTTAAATTTAATAATTTAATATTAAGTCTATATTTAACTTACATCCTGTAGAGCACTGCTTTTGTACGTTTGACTGAATTGTACAATTGTGTTTATTTCCTATTGTCATTTATAATCGCTATTGTTGTTAATTTAAATATTGTTGTTCAATAAATATATTTTTATATAAATATGTTGTATTAGCTATTGAGAAAAGGTCCGTAATACATAGTCATATCGCACGGCTACTTGTGTGATATTGCTCATATATAAATATATATGTGCTCATATATGTATATATGTGTGTGTATGTATGTATGTATGTATGTATGTATATATATATATATGCATATGTGTGTGTGTGTGTGTGTGTATGTGTGTGTGTGTGTGTGTGTATATATATATATATATATATATATATATATATATATATACATATACATATACACGTGTGTATTTTTGCTTTTGAAGTAATAATATATATAATAATATATATGTAGTTAAATTAAATATATATACAAAACCAGAAACTATTTTATTTTATATAATAATAATAATTATTATTATTATTATTATTATCATTATAGTTTATATTAAAATTATTGTATTTAATTTCTAAACAAAAACAAAAAAAAATTAAATATATTTTCTGAAAGGTTTTTTTCTTATTTAAAAATAATTTTTTAAAATAATAATTTTACAGATTATGTAAGTAAAAGGGGTTTTGAACTAATATATTATAATATAATATCTATAATTTATTTCCATACATATATAGCTTGAAAGCAATTTCACTTGCATAATCTGATGTACTTCTGTGTGAAACAAGATATACAACAAGAATAACCATTGGGAATGTATTGTTTTGTGGAAAGTGGGAGTTGCATACTAGAATGGAGCCAGGTGGTTTGAGGGGAGGGGTTGAAGAGTTATATTTGTGACATCATCTGGAAAAAGCCGGAGATATGTTGATATAAGTTTACAATAATGTGCACGGGATGAATTGTGCACAGTAAGACCAGAAATGTGTATAATAATAAATTGGGTCAACCAAATTGGGTCAATTTTGAATTCATGTTGACTCAGCGAGGACTGAACGCTCATTCGCATGCACTCTCCTGAGAGGAGCTGGACATTTTGGGCTGTACTGGGGACAGCTGCAGGAGAAAGAGATACACCACCCCTGATCCTCACCTGCTGGTATTATGCCGAGAGGAAGTGCTGCTTGGACAGGCGTGAAGATGGAATCTGTGTCCCTCCCAGCGTCCATCTGGGCTCGGAGAAGCAACCCGTGGGCCACCTCAGCCACAGAGCCATCTCCCCCAACACATACCACACTAGAGAGAAAGCAAATGGATGGGCGGTGAGTCATGTGACCCAAAGTCATGGCCAAGGGCTGGCTAACACACATGTAACAATTAGGCTGTTGTTCACTCATGTGAATAAATGTAAATCCATATGGAAGAGTATTTGATCGAATATACAGATTACACACGGCATAAAATGGCATAGTTATTCCTTAAATATGATTAAAAATTCCTACTAAGTCTTTATTAGAGGAATCCATTTCAATTAATGGAAATCATAATTCCCATTACGTAGTATTGAACAATAGATTAAACCATGGAAGTGTCGAGAGAGAGGCATGTATTTTAATTGGGAAATGTCCTTTTTTTTTTTTTTCAAGAATAGCGGAAAATCTGTCAGATCTCAGCAGCAAAATAAATCATTAAAAATGGCTGAGACCACTAATCTGCTTTAAGCACATTACTAATAAATGAACACAGCCTAGTAAAGCTGATTACATTTAATTCAGAAATGCCCTTTAGCAATACTGTACAATCTCACAAATAGATTTGTTTAGCAGACACGGCCAGCACTAATAGGCAAGTAGTCATGCCACTCACAAAATGAGTTCTGTGACCTTGCAGTCGCAGGTGTTTGGGATAAATCTGCCTGCAATGTTTTGATCCGCCATATATGTTAAGCCTCGAAGGACGCTGTGAATCTACCAAATCAGGAGAGTAAATATTAAGCGATACATCAAAGCTCACCTATTCACCTATGGGTTATTTTATGAAGCAGTAGGTGGGACTAACCATGTTAAAACATTTTATGCCTTTCACAGGTGTCAGAGACTGTGCCTTATCTTCATCTGTAGAGGTTAAAGCTTCAACAGAGAGGCCTCACCAAACACACAGTGTGCCGAGACAATGCAGAGCTTTATGGGAATGACGGATGGGGTCGAAATGAACAAGCCCCATTCCACATTAACCAAGGTTCAGTGCTGAAGTTAACGTGTAGGGCAGTCAACTGATTAAAAATGATAAGCAGATTAATTACATGATATACTGATTAATTAAATTAAATTAATGGTATATCAATATTTAAGAGATGCCCCCAAATGAAGATAATTCAGACATTATTGCATAAAAAAAAAATTGAATAGAAATTACAAAAAGTGGCTTTAGATGTTTTCGTTTCATATCATTGAACATAAGCTCATCATTAGCCCACAGTAATCCATTTGGAATTTTTTGATCTGTCCAAAGAAAGACTTTGCATCTGACATTTCTTTAAATTATTTGACTATGGGCCTTTAGTTTTGTCATGAGCCATGAGTATCACATTTTAAAGGGTTAGTTCACCCAAAAATGAAAACAATGTCATTTATTACTCACCCTCATGCCGTTCCACACCCGTAAGACCTTCATTAATCTTCGGAACACAAATTGAGATATTTTTGTTGAAATCCGATGGCTCTGTGAGGCCTACATAGGGAGCAATGACATTTCCTCTCTCAAGATCCATAAGGGCTAAAAACATATTTAAATCAGTTCATGTGAGTACAGTGGTTCAATATTAATATTATTCAAAACACTGCTTCAGGAAGCTTCGGAGCATAATGAATCAGCGTATCGAATCATGATTCGGATCGTGTCAAACCGCCAAACTGCTGAAAACACGTGACTTTGGCACTCCGAACCGCTGATTCGACACGCTGATTCATAATGCTCCGAAGCTTCCTGAAGCAGTGTTTTGAAACCGGCCATCACTATATAAGTCGTTATTTTGTTTTTTTTGGCGCACCAAAAATATTCTCGTCGCTTTATAATATTAATATTGAACCACTGTACTCACATGAACTGTTTTAAATATGTTTTAGTACCTTTATGGATCTTGAGAGAGGAAATGTCATTGCTCCCTATGCAGACCTCACGGAGCTATCAGATTTCAACAAAAATATCTCAATTTGCGTTCCGAAGATTAACGAAGGTCTTACGGGTGTGGAACGACATGAGCGTGAGTAATAAAGGACAGAATTTTCCTTTTTGGGTGAACTAACCCTTTAGGATGCTGTGTCAAGTTAAAACTAGTTCTAGTAACTTTGAAAATGTTTAGACTTGCATTTTGACTCTTATAAGTAAAAATTCTTATGCAATTTTTTATGCTTTTTATACTTACAGATCAGAGGGCATGATTATTAAATGTGCTTAAATGCATTATTATAAAACACATAGTTCCGGACCTTGATTCTAATTGGTTGAGCCACGTTCGAAGCCGTTGTAAAATTCCTGAAAACATACAGCTGACCGCATTACATAAGTATTGATGCATGTATGTTACTGCGTCTGTCTTAACAACCACTCTTAGCAACGTATACATATGTTTGTTCTGAATTGATTTTGTTCATTGAAGCTTACTGCATTGTGTAGAAGAGTATTGTGAGAGAGATATTGAGTGACCAAGTGTATTACCTGCATTCAGATTTAGCATTTTCCTTCGGGTCAGTCCTATGTTCATAATAATAAATCCGTTTGAATGTCCTCTTCAATCTTGTAATTTTAACATTTAATGGGTTTCCCCGTGCCCTGCTGACACTGACAGTGCTAGTCAAAGCATTTGTCATTTGCGCCTTGTTCTGTGTTCACAACAAGTTTCAATATAAAAGTCTTTGCATCTGACTGACTTGCTCATAAAGACAATCTTTGCCGCCATCTAATGGTGTAATATATGTAACTTCTGTTGCTGTTCATGGTCAGGGACTATTTTTTTCCAATGGAAGGAAGGCTTTGAATAATTTTACTTCATGAAAGTTGCATTGATACATATTTTTTGGCTTTAACATGTGTATTGTGTATTGGTATTGTGTATTTGTATTGTGTGATAAAAGCAGTAAGCCCCGTGAAGCCGTGGTTTACAGTGAATTTATAACAGCTAAGGGGCGTTGTTAGGCACGACGCGGAGCATTTTAATTTTTAGCCCCTTAGCTTCTTGGGGCTTATTGCTTTATTAGATGTTTTGCTTTATTGCATTTTGACAATAGCACTGAAGTTAAATTGACAATATACAAGTAATGCATATTATGTAATTTTTTAAAGTAACAGTTAATTTTTTTCTGATAAATCTAAACAAGAAATTCGTAACTATTTTGCGTTTTGCTTAATTGGTGGTTAATTCCATTTAAACCCCAGTGATGGGTAAGTTTAGGGGCGGGGCTAGGTGTGGTCCTTCATAATGTGTTGCTTATAAAAATCATACGTTTTTGTACGATACAAATCGTACAAATTCATACGAAATCGCCACCTCGTAAAATAGTTACATTTTCCCATGAGACTGGGTTGGTTCAAGCTGGGAATGACGTCACATCCGAGTTGAGTGCATTCCAGTACACAGGTTGGAAAACTAAGATAGACGCGCAGGCAAACCTTTGTTGTGCTTGCTCTTTTGGAATACAAACATAAAAAAGCAGTATTTAATAATGCCAAAGTATCATGTGAATTAATACTGTTTCTCTACGGATGATGCGCTGAGCGGCCATATTGGATTCTGAAGTCTGGGTTGTTGTGGTTCCCCCAAGTTTCCCAGTCACAGCTCCGACTTGACGGGGTGTTCAAATTAAAAGTTCCTTCTGGGAACTAGGAATTTCCCACTTCCGATGACAAATGGAACACACCATAAATAACCATTGTAGGAGTCGTTGTATTACAAGCATGATGGGTATCTCAGTTTTAGAGATTGTTACGGTTACCAGAGATGTACAGAGTAGTGTTGTTAAAAGTACCAACTTCGGTACCAAGTCAGTACTGAAATTTTAAAAATGTGATGATACCAGCATTTCTCTCTAGCATTTTGAGCACTGTTGAACAGACTCTTAAATACCTCTGATTGGCCATTGTGTTCATGGGCTCAACAGATATGTCTGTGATTGGCTACAATGAATAACACTTCAAAAACATGTTGTAAATAAACATCTTTGACTCTCTTCACCAAGTGCTTACATAGATACACACGTGAGCGTTTGAAAGCAGCCAATCACAGACATATCTGTTGAGCGCATGAACACAATGGCCAATCAGAGGTGTTCAAGGGTGCGTTCACACTTGTAGTTCGGTTCGTTTGGTCCGGACCAAAGAAGAAAAAAAAACATTTAGTCCTGGTCCAATTAGCGTTCAGATTGGCAGTTTTATTACCGAACCAAAAGATACCGAACCTAAAGGCATAGGGATACTTTCACGACCTGGTTGGTCGGATTTTATGACGTATTGCCAATTCTGAGATGAAACTTACCGAACATCCAAAACAATGCTGTGTGCTGAGGTAGATCCGCTTGTTGTGTGTGTGTAGCCTGCATATGAAGGTATTTTGGCTGGCTGGGAACCCGTGAAGAGCTTATAAAATGTATAAAAGAGTCAAAACAGCGGCGGGAATTCATCCGTCTCACACACACAAACGATTTGCTGCGTGGGAGACGCGCGTCTGATGCCTGTCATGGGCAAACTCGTGACTATGACGAAAAACCGATATGCGTGAGGATTCTGTCATTTCTAGGGTCTCATCTTCCTGTTTTTGGTTCGATTACATGTCTTTGGTCCGTGTTGCGTTCATATATCATTCGAACCGCACCAGAGTTCATTTGGAAGCGGACTGAGACCCATCTTTTCAGCGGTCTCTGTCCGCTTGTTTGGTGCGCACCAGGGTTCAGATGGCAGCATTCACATATATTCAAATGAACCGCACTAACAG
Organism: Ctenopharyngodon idella; assembly: GCF_019924925.1. Lineage (NCBI taxonomy): Eukaryota > Metazoa > Chordata > Actinopteri > Cypriniformes > Xenocyprididae > Ctenopharyngodon > Ctenopharyngodon idella. The sequence goes on along the minus strand of NC_067228.1, from coordinate 6,900,769 downwards.
AGCAATCGCACCAGGGTTTGTTTTAATCGAACCAAACATGACAAGTGTGAACGCACCCTAAGAATCCATTCAACAGCGCTCAAAATGCTAGAGGGAAATGCTGGTATCCTCACATTTTTAAAATTTCAGTATCAATGTCGGTACTTTTGACAACACTAGTACAGAGCATGACTATTTTCTTTCAGCCAACAATTCTCAACATTTATGGTTAAAAAAGACTTTTTTTTTGTCAAAAATGTGACATTAGTGTGTGAGATACATTATATTTGTGACACACTGCATTAAAAAGTCAGGAATGGCCTTTTTTTTTTCTTTTTCTTTTTTTCAAATCATAGCTTATATATCAGACAAGCAAACGTTATTAGAGGAAAAGTAGCCTTTCCAAAGTAAAAATTCCTTCAAGCCAAGAATAGCTCTTCAACTCTGAAGGAGAGAGAGTCTCTGTGAGCTGACGGTGAGAAAAAGTAATGCACTACTTCCATAAATGTAACGTTCCCCAATGTGTCACGTCAGTCTCACTGTGTGGCACTTATCTCACTTCCCATCTATCAGCAGTCAATGTGGTGGCAGTAAAAATTGCACAAATAAGGTCTTTCCATTCATGGTGCTGATAATTAACATAAATGTGTGAGGGGAATAATTGCATCCATCGCTGATGTGCCATCACTTTAACGTCTATTGTGTGTGGCACACCGCGTGACTTCATGTGAGACGTAACTGAAATAGCACCGTTCCATTTAAACTGGAGGAAGCATCAGTTGCTGAAGTAATTAATGAGTGATGATCTATTAATGAAAAAACGTGTGATTAGTAATACCTTTGCAGAATGAATTCTTCAGAAGTTAATTAATCGAGTTCAGAGGAATGAGGACAAGGGACTGAGTTTAGAGTGATATAACATGTTTGCTCGACAGGAAAAAAATCTGGAATTATGTCTCTTTTCTTTTGCTTTCGCTGAGGTGCTAAAGATGGTATGTTTTAACATTCCTTTCTAATAAAACACACTACAGATAGTTCTTGACAAGCTGTCAGCTATTTAATGTAAAATCAGCATTAGTAGTATTATTATCACCTCATATATATATATATATATATATATATATATATAATATGGGGTGCATATAATCACCCCATATACATATACATACAAAGTCATAATGGTTTGGAGCAACATGACAATTGAGTAAATGACAATTTTCATTTTTTTAAGTGACCACTTCGCATGACTCTATTGTGCGACTGAAACATACCCCATGAGGCTGTAACAATAGTACTGACACAAATTCCCTGCTTGAAGATTATCCTGTTTAGCAAACAACAGAAAGAGTGATCATTTTTTTCCTCTTTTTTCCCCGCCGGGTTAAGTAGCTTAGATATCCTCAGTGATTTGTCATGCCGACAGAAAATTAAATTTCAACAAAATCATCAGAGCATCATTTCTATAATCCTCGATAAAGAATAAGCTTTGTGAAATTGGAATACACAGACAGACCATGACTTATGCCGAAATTCCACACAGATATTATCCTCAGCGTTAAGTCTTGAGTCTTTCTGCTGCGCTGTACAGGAACAACAGAAATCTATTATCTATAATGAAATCTATTACCAAGTGCCAAGATATGATGTATGATGCCACAGAGTCTTTCATACTAGTTTTGAGGAGTAACTAAAGCAGTAATGCTACTAACTTAAGGTGATGTGTCTATTTTTATTTATTTATTATTTATTTATTCATTTTAGTGATAATAGAGGCACAGCAATTACACACTTTACCTTTAAATGCATTTTAGTAGTATTACAGAGTTTTGTAGTGTATATTTGATAATATTAGGTTTGATGTCATCACTTTTTGATAATGTTCTGTGATTAAATATTGCTTTTTTTAGAACAATTATATAATCTGATTTATCTAAATATACACTGCCATTCAACAGTTTGGGGTCAGTAATGAATTAATACTTTTATTCAATAAGGATGCATTAAATTTATCAAAAGTGAATGTAAAGACATTTATAATGTTAAACATTATTACTATTTTAAATAAATGCTATTCATCAAACTTTCTATTCAAAGAATCCTGGAATAAATGTATTACGGTTTCTAGGAAAATATTAAGCAGCACAACTGTTTTGAACATTGATAATGATAAAAAATGTCTCAGCAAATCAGCATATTAGAATGATTTCTGAAGGATTGTGTGACACTGAAGACTAAAGTATTGATGCTGAAAATTCAGCTTTGTCATCACAGGAATAAATTACATTTTAAAATATATTAAATTGTAACAATATTTTACAATATTGTTTTTTATTATTATTATTATTATTATTAAATAAGTGCAGCTTTGATAAGAGACAATAAGGATAAGAGACAATTAAAATATTGTACTGACCCCAATATTTGGAACTGTAGTGTAAAATTTAAAAATACTATAAATATCCATGTGGTTATACTTATTTGTTATTCACGCCATGAATAACCGCAGCGATTCTGAACTGTTAAAATCCTTCACATGCTTGTAGAACTTGTAATTACAATATGTAAACTCGTAATTTCTGAGAGTTACTGTACAACCTGACCACTGCAGATTTTGGGTGTGTTAACACTTGTAGTTCGGTTCTCTTTGTTCTTTTGATCCAGACCAAAAAAGAAAATGATACAAGTCCTGGTTCGCTTAGCGCACTGGGCTAAATGCACTCACTGTATGTGCGCACATATGATGGTATATGATGGAGCTGACAACTCGTGAAGAGCTTATAAAATGAAGATCTGCTGCGAGGAGACGCGGTTCAGATGCCTCTACCAAACTGTGATGGGCAACATTGCGACTATGACGAGAAAAACCAGGTATGCTTGAGCATTTTTGCTGTGTTCCAGGCAGGTTTTGAGCCCGTAAGTCACGACTTCAAACCACGACTCACGACTTTGTAGCGTTCCAGGCAAGTCATGCCAAACTGCCTGAGTGTAAACAAACCAGCATGGCGGACCGTACGGGGCTTATGCTCATTTACAATCATTTCTGTCGCCAAAGGTGCTTACTCCTTGCTTATTTGAGGGAAACGGAGAAGGAAAACGGCGCATAAGGCAAGAGAAGCTGTTATACCTTTTATTTTACATTATTTTACCGTGCACTTGCATAAACACCGAATCCGTAGGGGCTGTCATTGTTGTTTTGCGGGCTATGTGACGTCAGAGCGCGGAACTGGGAGTACATCGATCTAGTACGAGTTCACGGATGGGAAGTCACGGGTTTGACTGCTGTTTCAGTGCATTTTCACGGGTAGAAGGTTGGAAAAACACGGGTTACGGGTTGCCTGGAACGTCCTTTTTAGGGTCGCATCTTGTGACATCATGTCAGCTAGAATAATTTAAACTTGTGTCTGAAAGGCTAATATTTTGGCTTTCTTCATTTATGTTTGTCTTTCCTCAGAAAAAAAATATTAACAAAATCAAAAATTTGAGCCGAGAAAGTTTCTGAGAACCTTACATCTTTTATACACATACAGTAACTGCAGATAATGAAATGACATACACTGTGTGGTACAGTACAAATATTTTGAGTGTGTGCCTTTCCTATAAAGAACCACGATTGTCCCTTATTTTCCTTTCCTGAAGCTGGAAACCCTAGATACCGCCAAGCTCTAGGCCTCACAGTTATAACAACACCACCACTTAGAAACGGTCCTATCAGATCCAGTGATCCTTAACCCTGTGGTTTAATGTCAAATAAAGATTTTAAGTTCCACAATGACCTCTTACAGTGTCTGATCTCTTTATTTCTAGATTCACAAGAACCCGGCCACCAAGCCCTCTTACCACCTTCATACACCACAGATTAATCACCATTCAACATGAATGTGTTCTTCGCTCGGTGCTTGCCCTTGTCCTTTTGTCACTGCCGTGAACCTGCACGCTGTGTTTTTAATCAAAGACCACTGTGCCAGACCCAGCACGTCCCCTCCCACTGAGCCCAGAGGATGCAGCGGAACAGTAGGGCGGCAGTAACGGATGAGCGTTAAGCCGGGGCCGGAGATATTTAAGAGGAGCTAATTGTGAGAAGTACTGGAGCACGTGGAGAGAGACCGTACGTTGTGGTGTGAGCGATGCCCCGCACCCGCGGTCGGCTGGATGGCGGTACTTCATCACTGCTTCCAGAACAGGTAATTAAGGAGCCACCTGCCGAGCCGCACCGGAGAGACCTGCTCTACCGGAGAGCTCCGCACTGGGCCCCGCGGCACGCCGCTCCAATCAAAGTATTATCACTCATTTTGTAAAAGTCCACCTCTGCCTTTCTCTCTCTCTCTTCTCCCTCTGTCCCAAACACTACTTTATTTATTAAGGCTAAATGTCACCTCAAGAGAGGCATGGGGATGTGAGGGAGAGGCAGGATTACTCTGTCATCTGGCTTTGAATTCATGCCATCTTCATTCGCATCATAAAGCGCCTTTTAAAGGGATAGTTCACCCTTCAAATGATAGTTGTCATCTTTATGTTGTTCAATTACTTTTTTCTTCCTTGCTTTCTTATTTAGGAGAATGTCAGGACTTCCATACAAAGAATATTATGAATATATTATTCATAGAAAATCTTGCTTAACAGCCAAGGTCACCATTCACTTTCATTGTATAAAAAAAAAACATGGACGTTCTTCTATAAATGACTCCTTTTCTTTTCTACACAATGACTAAAAAGCAATAGGCTTCACTAGACATGAGGTTGATGACAGAAGTTTCATTCTTTTTAATTAGTGCAGATTAATTTTCCTAATCTTTTGGTTCAGCACATTTAGCATTGTTTAGACAGTCCAGTGCTATTTTACTATCACTGATACTATAATATTATAGTTATTATTAATAGTTTAAAAAGTGTTTTTTGTTGATGTTGTTGTTTTTGTAATATTAATAATTTTGTTTTTTGTTGTTTTTGTCATATTTAATAGTGATTTTTTTAATGTCTATATAGTTTTTATTCATTTTTATTTCAGTTTTAGTAATTAGTGCAAGTTAAACTAAATGAAAATAAATAATTTAAAGTTTTTTTTTTTCAGTTCCGATAACAAAAAAAATAAATAATAATAATTTGCTTTAATATAAAGAAATTGGAAGCAATTAAAAAAAAAGAAAGCTCTCTCTCTCTCTCGATATATATATAGTTGTTTTTTATTTACATATATCAAAATAAAATATAAATAAAATATCATGTGCATACACACACACAAGACACTGTTATTTTGCAATTAAAGGTGCAGTAAGCAATTTCTGAGAAATTCTGTTGATATTTTAAATCACCAAAAACAAACACATCCCTACCCAAAATTCCCTGCCCCCAAATTCATGAACATGCTATGTAACACAGGCACCTCCCCACAATGAATGCATACGCCCCTTACCGCTGACTGGCTACAATTTTGTTTTGGTGCTCAGTCCGGTCCACTTTCAACAGCATTTCTCAGAAATTGCTTACTGCACCTTTAATGAATTTGGAGTTTAGTCAAGATTTACTAACCCACTGCTGAAATGTTTTATCGACTGTATCAGATCTTTGAAGATGAGTTTTTTTTTTTTTTTTTTTTTAAACCGTAAGTACAAACCATGAAGTATACATACCCATCATATTCTTCCAAGCTGCAGTCTTTCAGAATGGACAGAGCGTGGCCCTTTCGCTTAGTGACTGCGGAAAAGAAAGAGTTAATGTTTTTTAAAAAAAGGAAAGCACTCCAAACTGCCTTTAGTACCCTTTTCCAGGCATTGGCAAATGGCTTAAGCCGAACATATGGTACTGGCTGTAAAGCAGAATTTATACTTGCATGCCGTTTGCATTTTTAATCAAGAATATGAGTTGTGCTACAAAGAGGCGACCGCTCTTGTATTTGGCTTGCCCAAGCTGCACAAAACAAGAATTTTCCCAGCATTCACTGTGTGGTTTGCTATTTACATTATAGTGATGTAAATTGGGTAACAAGGTAAACAAAGGGTCATAGGTCAGAAAAAGAGGGTTGGATGTGGTCAGCAGTTTGTTGGATATAGGCTTAATCCAGTATAATTGTCGATTCAGGTTTGGCGTAGTGTGGCAGAAACCCCTGGCCTGTGTGGCACGGAAAAATGCCACTGAATGCGGGGAGAAAGAGGGGTGGCATGCCGCAGATGGCATTGTGCACGCCCGTGCCCCACTTAGCATTTTCTGGGGCACCTCCGCCATGGAGCGGGTCCCAGCTGTGACCACCCATCAAAGGGCTCACCGTGGCTGATGTGACACTTGCAGATGGATGTTTTTTTGTTGTTTAAGAATGTGTTTCATGATGCACACAGAGATGCAAGTGTGTCTGCTCATTATGACATGCCTGGCTATCCCTGGTACCAGCTCAACTACAGATGCATGTGGACAATGAAACATGCACACAATTGTGGGGACAGTAATTAATGTGACCATAGCTTTAAACGTTTTTTTTTTTTTTATTATTATTATTATTATTAATTTCTGAAACACATTATAATGTGTTTAATGTCTATATTAATGTGTTTGGGGTTGGTAAGATTTTTAATATTTTTGAAAAAAAAAAAATCTCTTATGCTGCTTAGGGCTGCATTTATTTGAAAAAAATACAGTAAAAACATGAATATTGTGAAATAATATTACAATTTAAAATAACTGTTTTCTATTTGAATATATTTTAAAATGTAATTTATTCCTGTGATGCAAAGCTGAATTTTCAGCATCATTACTCCAGTCTTCAGTGTCACATGATCCTTCAGAAATCATTCTAATATGCTGATTTGAATCAAGAAACATTTCTTATTATTATAAACAAAGTTAATATTGAGAAAAAAATATTATACGTTTATTAGGATTCTTTGATGAATAGAAAGTTTAAAAGAACAGCATTTATTTGAAATGAATTTTGTTTTGTAACAATGTAGACACTTGATAAATTTAATGTGTTCTTGCTTAATAAATTAAAAAATCATATTTTCATATTATGAACAACAATAATAATAAAACTGGTTGACTGCTTTTGTTTGGGGTTAATAAATGTGTAATTATCATCTTGTAAATAAAAATTATTAATTTCCATTTTGATATCCAATTTTGTGTTGAAACATATTCAGAGTCAAAGGATGTTTTAAAAAATATTGTCACTGATATTATTTATACTCCGCTCCACATATACTGCAGAAATAAAAGTACATTAGTATTCCAGATATAGCCATAGACTCTGAGTTCAATTCTTAGTGCTGACCTGTAGGGGGAGCACTTGCAAATCAAAGTGTAATTAAAGCATCATGTGGCCCTGACCTTGTCAAACAAAACCACAAAACCCAGGCATATTTTTCATATCTCACTAACTGATTGAAAAATTGCCTGAGCTGTGCGACATCATTCATTTTAGTTAAAAATCAAACTTAGATTTAAAACAGTGCTCAATGTACAGAGCACCAGTCTTAGTACATAAAATGCTAAATTAGACTCTTAAATGACCATGTAAATGCCAAAAACGACATTTCCACATACAAGGGTTGGTTATGAGTAAATAGCTGTGAATTAAACACTGTAATTGCTTCTCTTGAATGTGACATTTCACGAATACTGCCCGTGCATCTCTCACAGTCTATAAAGCTAATTCGATCACGTATATTCTCAAAGCTCTGCGTTCCGAGCGGCAGAATGAGATATTTAATTTCTATTAGGTAAAATGTTGTTTAATGGCTCCACCTCGAGCTCTCAGCCTCTGCCCTCGGGAGCAAATCATCAGGAAACGGATTCTGTTACTGTTCAAATGGCTTCTGGAATCAGGTAGCCACATTCATTAGAGCACAGATTGTGGAGTCCCCTTCCCAAAAGCAGGGGGCGCCTGGTGCGTGTCCGGGTGTGTGTGTGTAGTAGTCCGTGGTTGTATCGTACATATAGTACAGGGTCCTGTGTGTATGTGTGTGTGTGTGTGTGTGTGTGTGGGAGGAGGTGGGTAAAGGGGAGGAGAGGGGGGAGTCCCGTACTGTGTTAGAACAGATGGGTGCAGTCCCTCCCCCTGGGTCAGGTTACTGACGGAGGATACACTTCTCCTGTCATTATGAGTGTGAGATGCATTTAGAACCATCCACAGCAGTGTTGTACAGCTGCTACTTCCAGTATGAGCACACACACATACACAACCTCAAGCACACAAACACACTGCAGACAAATAGATATCGAGAGGTTTAGGAATAAAAGAAAAGGAGATCTTGGTTATGAACAGCATTTGTGCATATTCATAAGCAGTACATTTGCATGCATTTGGTATACATTTTATTAGTTCATGCATTATCTAGGAGTGTTTTTAGAGTTGCTCACCATGCTGTACTGGTGCAGCAACACAAAAAAAAAAAAAAAAAGTAACTTGATTAACTTAACCTGATCTAATTAGAAAACGTAACTATTTTACAAGGTGGTGGTAAGTGTTGGGGTTAACGAATTACAAGTAACATGAGTTATGTAATCAGATTACTTTTTCACGTAACAAGTAATGCATTACTTTTAAATTTCAACAAAATATCTGAGTTCCGTTTTCAAATAAGTAACGCAAATTACTTTGTTTTTTGCCATTTACTGACTGACAGCTCTCCTGTCCACATGTTGACAAATTTGGAGTCAGTGATGGTGATCGTAAACATGATGGTTATTGTAGTTCTATAGACTACATGCATTTACTGACCTCACTTTCTCAAAAACAGATTCAGTATTCCTCAAAATTAATTTAAAACAGTGAAATGCAAACTCAGAATTTTATGCAAACCTTCAACGATTAAATGTTAAATAGCACAAATATACTTTATGTATTTAATCTCACTTTATTAACAAATGTTTTTGCTGATGTCCTTCAATGACCCAATTCAACCATACTAATAAGACGATTTTAGATAATAATCACATTTGTTTCATTTTTTTGTTTTTATTGCTGAAGTAAGAGTGTTGAACTTTCTTCTCCTGTTTCATATTCTTCTTTAATCCAGAATGGCAGCACAGCTGAAAGGTTGGTTTGAGCTGCGCCCTCTACTGTACAGGTGTAAATATGCATTTCCTTCAACCCAAGGCTTATTCATTTCACGTTTGGTGTGAAAGGGCCTTTACAGAACTTTTTTTGTTGTTATTAAAAACAAATAAGCAAGCCCAGCCCAGGTGAGAGAACGTGAAGTAACGCATTACTTTCCATAAAAAGTAGGCTAACTAAGTAACGTAATTAGTTTTAGAGGGTAACACGATATAAGGATTACTTTTAAAAGTAACTTTCCCCAACACTGGTGGCAGTTTTGTCTGAATTCGTATGATGTGACTTGTACCTGAAACATATGATTTTTAGAAAAAAGAAAGCATGAATGTCAACCCCTATGAGCTTAACCATAAGCAGAAACAAAAACATACGAATTCATACAAATTAAAGACCGCTCACACCAAGGACATTGACAATAGCTATAGTGATCTTTCTAATTCTGTGAAATTATGGAAGTCCACACCACAACTACGGTAACAACATGAAGGAGCGATAACGTTTGATTTTTGGTCTGAACGTCCCTTTAGGCACCAATACACTAAAATGTAAAATAGTTACAAATTGCCATGAGAGTGTGTGGATTAACTACATGTTTGCTCATGCAGACCTCACTCCCATGATGTTAGGGTGCTGTAGGTTACTGCAGGGCATTGATTTATGGTTGGAAAGGTTCTTAGCATTAATCTATGTGGTTGCCAGGGTGTTCTGGGTGGTTAATTGCTGGCCCAAGTTAAAAGAGCCCACCCTTAAGATTCTACACTGCTGAAAATCTTAACCTAACAGGTTATTGTCCAATAGTCTAAATTTAAAATTAATACATTGTTTTATGTGACTGAGTAGGCAGGATGATTTTCACATCATTTTGAAGCAAAAACTTTAGACTAAAATATACAGTTCACAAAAGTCTTGTGAAAAAATGTTTAGTATGTGTTTTGAGGCCTTAGTTCAGTGACTTATTTTTTTTGTTTGATTTTTCAAAAACCATGCATATACGTAATTCTCTCAAAAATACAAACATGTACATACTTGTTGCTCACATATTATTGTAGCCTAGTTTGTGCTGAATACAGTGTAATGAGACTTTTGTCATTAATATGTTTATAAGCAACTGAAAAAAGCACAAATGTCAGGGTGTGTCAAAACTACTCCAGGACCTCAAATCAGCCTCAGACCCCAGAGGGTTAAAATATCTAAAATAAATTTATGTAAAACAAGATAAATTTACTTGAAATGCAACATAAAAAACTTGTTTTCAGAGCATGCATCTGTAATATGAGTGTATTTTATCTTACTGCACTGGTAGATTTTTTTGTCCACTTGTTTTAGGTATAAACAAAAAAGATCTGTGAAAAAATCTGCCAGTGCATTAAGACAAAATGCATTTAAATTCAAGATACTATGAATCTACTTTTAATATCATAGTGTTGCTTCTCAAGTAAATGTATTTTGTTTCAAGGATTTTTAGAGTAAACAAAAATTGTTAGTATTGGATATTCTGATATGTATTATTAGTCAAATCTAATTTTTTTTTTTTCCTCTAAATGTTGGTTTTTAGTGTAGTGCATGGAGAGTTGACAATTGAAATGGTAAACAAGACTAATTTTGCTTTTAAGTGTGTATTCAAATGATGCATTAACATAGGGACCTTGACATTCCTCACCCTAAAATATTGATTTCCTATGATCCACTGCCAATGCCTAATGGCGTAAAGCACCAGCTTGTTAGCATATAGGGAATTGTTGAGCACTGAGGGATGAATCCTATGAGCGAACAGACCCTGAGGGCAGACCTTAAAGCACTTCGACCTAAGGGGGCGGCAATCACCTGTCCGTGAAGACTTCACGCTGAACCTGAGAGGAAAAGCCACCTATATAACCATTTGTTATCCCGTACAGTGCAGATGTGTGTGACTTACTGGTGACATCGGCTTGTATGTCAGCGAGCTTGAAGAGCGGGGCCACTTTGTCCAGGTAGATCTGGTACGCCTCTTTCTTGTGGCTGATGGGGTTCACGAAGACTTTGAGAGATTTGGGACGGTTCTTAAAACCTGCACAGGAAAAAAAAAAAAGAAAAGAAACAAAGAGCGGGAAGATTCATCAATCCCCTTGTGTCATGAATCCCATGGGCATTCATTTAAGTGCTTGAAACTCATCCAGTTTAGAGAAGTGCACATCTGCTAATGTGAGCCAAAGCCCCTGTCCTACATAATAACGATTTCTTGTCGTGAGTTCAGCTATTGTCTGCCACCCTTGCTGCAGAATGGCTCTCACACAGCGTGAGTTCAGTCTTCAAAAATTGAAAAGGTCAGATCAGTGTCTGTTGTTTACTGTGGCTGAATGTCTGCCAAGAATGAGAAAGCTTGAATAAATACACCATGTAGGCTCTCTGATGCTGATTTGTTGCCCAAGAAACATTTTCTTATCATCAATGTTGAAAACAGTTAGCCTATGCTGCTTTATATTTTTGGGCAAACTGTGATTTTTTTTTTTTTTTTTTTGATTCCTTGATGAATAGAAAGTTCAAAAGAACAGCAGTTATTTGAAATAGAATCTTTTGTAACATTATAAATGTCTTTCCATTCACTTTTGATCAATTAAATGCATTCTTACAATTAATAAAAAAAATTTTAAAAAAAAATCATACTGATGCCAAACTTATGGAAGCTTGTTTTCACCATGAAATAAAAAATTAAAAAGGTAATTGCGACTTTTTATCTCACAATTCTGACTTTTTTTCTCGCAATTGCGAGATTATATCTCACAATTCTGACTTTTCTCATATATAAAGTCAGATATAAAGTCAGAATTGCGTGATATAAAGTCAGAATTGCGAGTTATAAAGTCAGAATTGCGTGATATAAAGTCAGAATTGCATAATATAAGGTCAGAATTGCAAGTTATAAAGTCAGAATTGCGAGTTTAGTCAGAATCGTGAGATGTAAACTCGCAATTGCTTGTTATAATGTGAAGTTGTGAGGGGAAAAAGGCTGACGTTTTTTCTCTATATCTCGCAATTTTGAGAAAAAAGTTATTATTGTGAGATATAAAGTCAGAATTGCATAATAACTCGCAATTGCGAGAAAAAGTAAAAAAAAAAGTCTATATCTTGCAATTCTGACTTTATAACTCACAACTGCGAGTTTAAATCTCGTAATTCTGAGAAATAAAGTCAGAATTGTAAGATAAAAAGTCACAATTACTGTTTTTATTTTTTATTTCATGGCGGAAACAAGCTTCCATAAACTAGCGTATATATTGGAAGTATTGTGGTATCGTGCTCCTCCCATCACTCTTTCTGACAGTCTCTATACTTCCTTATTTGCAGGGAGGACCCAGTATTGAGTAACAGTGGATCATAATTAGCAGAAATTAGGGAGCTGCTTTCTCTCCTGGCCTTCCTGGAGTGCTTGAGATCGATGGAAGCTGAGGTGAAGCTCAACACTCTCTCTCCTTCCTCCACCATCACCCTCATTACTCTAATCCGGCCCCTGAAGCTCTCGACCCTCGACCTGCTAACGAGCCGCTACCCTCGGCTTGCCCTCCGCCGTACCCCCTGCTGACATCACAGCACAAGAGTTCCAGGGGGTGCCCAAGGTCACAGTTCAAATAGACACAAAACGTGCACGCAAGTAGATGCAGGATGTGAGGTGGGGAGGCTGGGGGGATTTGGGTTCTTGAAAGAAGATTGCGAGTCGCGCTCAGCGTGGGGATGCTGATCCAATCTCCCACTATGTGGCTCTTGGGGGCCGCAGTGCCGGGACACTGGGGTCCACGCAGGGAGCAGGTGCAGGGGGGCGGCACCATCACTGCTGTTATAGCTGTGAATGGGGCTCAGGAGGCTCAGCAACACTCATCCTCACCGAGGGGGCTTCAAGCCCGCCGCACGACACATGAAAACAGCGTTGTGAGGCTACGCTCATCTATTGCATCAGATTTGGTGTGCACATTTGCGTCACTGCTTCATAAAGATCAAAATACCCACACAAAAAAAAAAGATGCAAGAGTATCTCCTTTTGGGCTCTGGTTTTTCGCAAAATACCCTAATACCCTAGGTTTTGTTCCAAAACTTTGAGTGCTACATATATATATATATATATATATACACTGATCAGACATAACATTATGACCACTGACAGGTGAAGTGAATAACACTGATTATCTCTTCATCACTGCACCTGTTAGTGGGTGGGATATATTAGGCAGGAAGTGAACATTTTGTCCTCAAAGTTGATGTGTTAGAAGCAGGAAAAATGGGCAAGCGTAAGGATTTGAGCGAGTTTGACAAGGGCCAAATTGTGATGGCTAGACGACTGGGTTAGAGCATCTCCAAAACTGCAGCTCTTGTGGGGTGTTCCCAGTCTGCAGTGGTCAGTATCTATCAAAAGTGGTCCAAGAAAGGAACAGTGGTGAACTGGCGACAGGGTCATGGGTGGCCAAGGCTCACTGATGCACGTGGGGAGCAAAGGCTGGCCTGTGTGGTCCGATCCAACAGACGAGCTACTGTAGCTCAAATTGCTCAAGAAGTTAATGCTGGTTCTGATAGAAAGGTGTCAGAATACACAGTGCATCACAGTTTGTTGCGTATGGGGCTGCATAGCCGCAGACCAGTCAGGGTGCTCATGCTGACCCCTGTCCACCACCGAAAGTGCCAACAGTGGGCACGTGAGCATCAGAACTGGACCACAGAGCAATAGAAGAAGGTGGCCTGGTCTGATGAATCACGTTTTCTTTTACATCACGTGGATGGCCGGGTGCGTGTGCGTCGCTTACCTGGGAAACACATGGCACCAGGATGCAATATGGGAAGAAGGCAAGCCGGCAGTGTGATGCTTTGGGAAACGAAGTGTTTACAACAATTTTTTATTATTATTTATATATTATTATTACTATTATGGAAAAATTCATTCATTCATTCATTTATTTTGATTTTTTTTTTTTTTACAGAAGTTATTCCGTGCTTATCCTAGAATTGAAAAGGTGCTTGACTTTGGTTTATCATATATGCATTTTGTTTTTTAGAGTATAACATTGTTAGTTTAGCAACATACTAATGCCAAAAAAGTGTTCCAAATCAGTTACTTATGAGGTTCTCTTCCAGTTAGGATCCTGTCTTAAAAGGTAGCTGCCTATGCAGTAGACAGCGAAACAGCTTGCTAGGTTTTGGAACAGAGCCCTCATCTCTCATTAAATCATTACACTGAAATGGGAAACTATGTTTCTGTTGTTTAAATGATCATATCTGAGCTGGTGTTCATGATAAATCTAAACACCACAGAGGGGAGAGTGGGGACGTAGCCTGCATGCAAGCACGATACCGTGTTACTATGGCACATAATCCCATGTTTGTGTGAGCGATGCACAGTGGCTCCCAGGAGCTCACTGAAAGACAATCCAGATGAAGGGGCCACGCTCAGATTTCACCTCCATGAGCCAGCCCTGTTTGTGTTCCCGCAAAAGGCCACTGTGATTAGCAGACTTCAGAGAACCTGCGTTCACACGTTAATTATAACCTTTTGGGGCTACCAGACGACTCGTCTAAATATTGATCAATGCCGTTAATCACTTTTGTAGTCTGTTTTAAGGTAAAGCTGTAATTCATATTTATCGCTTAAATGGGTGAATTTCACAAAACCTGTTTAGAACATATTTAGAAATATATTTATTTATTTAAATATGACCTGGATGAAATATGACCTGGATGTTTTCGTGACATTCACCAACATGTATTATTCCCTTCATGTAAACAAGTTGGTTCTGTTTGTCTTCTCAATAGCTTTGAAGTGACGTCCACATTTCAGACACATGTCCCTGCCACCTGCGGACATTCCATGAGGTCAGCAGCACGTACTACAGCGATGCAGCCGCCCTCTGACTCAGAGGCTTAAGGCTGTTTTACCCCTGAGGGCTATCAAGACCGGCTAATGTCACCCAACACAGTGGCTACATCTGTCTCTGTCCAGCCCCCATCTCAGGGCACAGAGGGTGCTGATGGGAAAGGTAAGGAGCATCTGAATGGTGTGGCTGAGGGTCTCCCTGTGGAGAAGATGATTCGGCACAGGGGAGCACTTTTCCCATAATCAGGGGTAAATTACCTGAGAGCGGGGTCAGGTTACACATTGATTTCAGAGACAAACAAAGCCCCAGGACTGCCCGTAAACACTCGCTCACTGCACTAATGAGAGGACTGACCATGCAGTCCAGTCATGGTTTGATTGCAAAGCATAAATGCTTCACGTTACAGTGCAGCGTTATTTTGTGATTGTGAAGTCATTCTGTTCACAGGGTTATGCGCCATTGAGAATTCAGAAAGAGAATGCCTTTTAAATTGCAATTCTTGTTTGAATTAAGGATGCAGAATTGCAATTCAGTTTTAAATGTAAGGAGATAGAATTAAAATGAATTTAAATTCAAAGATATTCTTAACTGTGATTTTAACTAAAAAAAAAAGCAAAGTTCATCAAGATAAACTTTGAATATTAGCTTTGAAAAAATGATGATGATAGATAGATAGATAGATAGATAGATAGATAGATAGATAGATAGATAGATATGGGAAAAAAAAAAAAAAAAAAACGTCAGTCTGATCATAAAAGATAAGGCAGAATGGGATCTGAAAGATCTAGGAATTACATTGGAGAAATTTTGGTTTCGGGTTAGAGATTTTGAAGAAAAAAAAAAAAAGTAGTTTTGTACAATAACAGTGTGTTGACTTGGCCAAGCCCCCTAAACAGGAAAATAGAGGACAACAGAGTCACAACGTACATAACACAGCCATCAAACTGCACTTAAGTAACCCATAGGCCGTTCCACTCGCTGAGCCCACAATACCCAAACGGGCTTTCTGGGGTGCACAGAATATTTGCTAATCCTCAAGAACAGATGTCTTATTTTTGCCCTGAAATCCCTAGCTGGCTGGCTGGCGAGGGGAGTGAGCCCTCCAACGGATAAGCCTAGATTGGGGCCTTGCAGTGGGAAAGGTCAGGATCGGAGAGGAGCTGGATCCGGCAGGCCCGAGGGGAGGTAAGCGATCTGGGGGCCATACAGGAGATGGAACGGGTGAGAGAAAAAGAGCGTCACTGTCCTGTGCCACTTTCCTACCGGCCGTGAGATCTCCATACGGGGGACGAGTGCTTCGACATTTCCTTAGATCCTCTGCCAAGAGCGGAGCATCTGGCATGGTGTCAGGGACTGGCATTAGCGCGCATTAGCAGTGGGGGAGACCCAGCCCTCTCCAGATTTGTCCCCTCCAGCAGGGGCATCACCAGGCAGGAGCTGCTCCAACCGCTAGACGAGGTGGGGAACTGCGGTGGAGGTTTGGGCTTCAAATCAATACACTTGCTTTCATTGGAACAATTAATTCACACAGGCGGCATATAATGAGAAAAACCGCGTAGAGGCTCGGAGAATAAAATTAAGTGTGTAATGCATCCTATTAATTATTCCATGTTAAAATGTGGGACGCACATGCATATTGTTCAATTAGAGCCATTGTAGTTCTCGGTGTGGACAATAACACCTTTCCTAATATTAGCCAGAGAGGGGAAAAAACAGCACCATGTGTTAGGTGCCTCCATTATGTCTGCATACACGTCTATCCGGGGGCGGGTGTGACAGACAGAGAAATGGGGAAGATCCGTTGGGAATACGCAGAAAAAATCCACAAGCAGCACTCGGTGAAAGTGATACTGCAGTTGTACCTACAGCAGAGTCCACAGGAGCATCTGTCTATCCTGAGACGTCCTGACAGAGCCCCAGATACCTCTCACGGTGGTGTTTAGGGGTGGGAATCTTTAGGCACCACATGATTTGATTTGCTTTTGACACTCAGAAAAAATGAGCAAAAATTGTAGCTGTAGGGTTACAACAGCTTGTCACTGGAGTAGCACCCTTAAAAGGACATCTTTGTATATTATTTACCCCTAAAAGTTTCATAGTTCACATCTTTAGGTACTGTCCCAGTAGGCTCTTGTACCCCCCTAAAGGTATAATTTTCCAATTTTTTTCTGACAGTGCAAGAAAGTAAGTAGATAACAGTTTTTGAGCAACCTTAAATGTTCACTACAAAAAAACAAAACAAAAAAAAAACATAGAAAAACTAAAACTAAAACTAGACTTTAATTCAATTTACAAGTGAAAAAAAAAAAAAAAACGCCAGTAAGACATAGTACTTATATTCAAGATGCAATATATAAGTTTTAAAATCTTATACACTGTCTACATACATTTTTATGTTGTTTCAGGGATTTTAAAATATTTTAAAGGGGACCTATTATGCCCCTTTTTACAAGATGTAATATAAGTCTCTGGTGTCCCCAGAATGTGTCTGTGAAGTTTCAGCTAAAAATTCCCCACAGATCATTTATTATAGCTTGTCAAATTTGCCCCTATTTATGTGTGAGCAAAAACATGCCGTTTTTGTGTGTGTCCCTTTAAATGCAATCCGGCCCCCAATCCAGAAGAGGGTGGAGCTTTAACAGCTCACACTTCGGTTGCACAACAACAACAAAGCTGGAGAATCTCACGCAGCCAAAATAACAATTGTCAGTAACGGTGTTCAGCCTTACATTGTTCAAACCGGAGTTCACCGTTTTCGCTTTGTGAAAACAAAATGATGGCGCCGCAGGTGGAAACGTGCAGATTAAGGGGCGGTAATATCATAATAAGATCCCCTTCCTACATCACAAGGGGAGCGAAATCTGAGCAGCTCTTTTTTTATATGCTTGCAGAGAAAGGCATTCCAAAACAAAGTTACTGGGTTGTCCTTTTTCATGTTTTCTGGGTTAGTAGATACCCGATTATAGCACTTAAACACAGAAAAAGTCAAATTTTCATGATATATCCCCTTTAAGCATAAAATAAGACAAAAGTATTCATTAAGGATAGGATTTTTTGTGACGTTGTCAATTTAAATCTTGTTTTTTTTTTCGTGCATGACCATGATCAACTTTTAAGATGTTGATCAGATCTACAGATCTACAACTTTTAAGATGTGCTACATTAAACATAATTATTAAAGTTGAAGTGTGTCATTTTTTTATGCCACTAGTGGTAGCAAATGGAATTGCAGTCTCTTTGAGCAGCCAGATTAGGCTGCAAATAGCAGTAGTTTTGAGCTGGAAACTGGCTTGTCTGTACAATGGAAGATGGGGAAGTATTAGAAACTTGTACATTTCTGTTTGGAGATGCTTGTGGCCTAGATATTATAAACTTAAGTTTTAATATTAAATTCTGATTTATCAATTTTTGCTAATTAGAAATAGAAAACACTTGAAAACACTCTTCCACAGAAGGAAGAGTTTGTAATGAAACGAGGGTGAGTAAATGATGACAGATTTGTCATTTTTAGGTGAACTTCTTTAACTCGGTCACTGTAGACTTGAAGTACAACTTAAACTCTTTTAAAGATTCTTCTTTTGTCTTTTATGTGAAACAGGATCAAAGTACCTGACTCTAACAGGCATATACACAGTTTGGGCTGGCCAGAAAACATCCCAGTTGAAGTAAAAGCGCTCCAGTCAATAAGATACACAGACTGATCCGTTTCCAAGGAGCCAAGGGGAAAGAGTCACCATGGATACGCAGGTTGACTTAATGGAAAAGCTGTTAATGTGTAACATTATCCACTCTGCTATCGAGCTATTGTACATCAGCTCATGTAAATGCCGCGCAAGCTCAGCCAAAGGCCCAGCTTCCTTCAAATGTCGAACGCATTTTTACAATCGCGTTCCGAGGGAGATTTCGCTTCCCCCTATTATCTTGTTAAACAACTCAAAGCAATTTCATGCACTGTGCACAATAGCAACTGTTGTGCTTTATGCCAAATGCACATATGAATTCAGATGGGTCACAAAAGCCTTTGGAGGAATGAGATGGACCCGGTGCATGACCCTTGAGTTCTCTCCTCTCTCTGTTTGTCTTTTCTCCTCCCTTTAGGTCTACAACAATAAAGTCCAGCTTGACGCCGGAGTGTGACCACATGCTTTGACAAGAGCACCAAGAGCACATTATGTGTCCGGAGTGGAGCGCCGAGGGCTTCCCGGGCTCTGATTGACCTGCCTAGACTAATCTTTCAAAAGAGGGTTTAAGGACACAAGGAGTCTATTCCAGTTCAACTCGACGACTACATTGGATGCAAGTAGACTGTAGTACAGGTGCTACTATTGTTGCCCGCACGTTTGGTCTGTGGCCTGGCCCGACCGCTCGCTCTCTGACCACAGGGTTTAATCTGTCAGCTGGGCGGCCGCACCTCATGTGTCAGCGCACATCACATGGCTTGTCAGAAAAACACGCCGATGCTGCGTATGGCATTCAGAGCTCACCTTGAATAAAATCACAACGGGGATTGAGGGTCTGGGTTTTCTTTTTCGGACCGTTCACCTTTTGTGCTGAGTGTCAGCTGGGACACACCCTCCATTGTGCCGCCTCCCTGGGAAACACCAGGCCGGGATCCGCTGGGCTGCTGTAACAGGTGAGCACCCCTGTAATCCAGCGTGCCCGCTCTCATCCCCCGAGCCAATGATTCAGCCAATAAAATAACAGAGATAATCCACCTATGGAAAACATGCGTCTGTGTGCGTGTGAGAGCATGTGCACGCGATGCAGGGGGTGGGGTGGACATTTCCACAAGGACCAAACAAACTGCCATGCTTTATTAACAACTGTAAGAGATTGTGAAGGTTTATATTCAGCAGGTGATCATGAACAGTGACGTGGAAGCTCATGTAGCACATGACAACTGTGCTGCTGTCATAACCTGGAGAAGGTCATGAAGGGCCCTCATCAATGATGTACTGAAATAAGGACAATCTAATTCATCATGACCCGAAATTGTTGAAATCTTTGATTTACACTGTAAAAAAAAAAAAAGAAAAAATTTTTCGGTTTCGGTTTGTGTGAGAAACCAAACAGTATTTATATCTTTTTCGCCTCTAAAACACCACTATGTCCAACTGCCTTGCGCATCCGGTTGGTGAGGTCTGAAAACGCGTTCTGATGACGGAAGTGATGTCTCGCGCTTATACTTCAATGAAAAATGATATAAATATTGTTCGGTTTCTCGCACAAACCGATCGTTTCGTGTCTTAGGACATCAATGTGTCGTCACGAGCCGCAGGGTTTAATTTGGATTTGTCTGTACATGTTTTTTGACTCTTATAGATGGAGTTCCCATTGACAAGCATTATACGACTGACAGACCGCAACAGTTGGAGTTAAAAATCATCATTTGTGTTCTACTGAAGAAACAAAGTCACCTACATCTTGGATGCCCTGGGGGTAAGCAGATAAACATCAAATTTTCATTTTTGGGGGAACTATCCCTTTAATTTGAAGATATATTTATGACATAAGAAATCAAATTCATGGTGATCTCATAATTTTTGAAAAACCCAGCTAATAATTTTGAGTGATTTCGTCATAGCTCTGGAGTTTACTTTGTTTTTTTTGTTTTTTTAAGAACCATATGATTTGTTTTCTTTCTTTTTCAGATATTTGTATGTTGACTTACTGTGGTTGAAATCAGACGAGTATACCAGCATTATACTCTTACTATTTTTGCCTATGCTAATTATTAATATGCTATTTGGAAAGGCATACTATGCTAATATGCTATTCAGAATAGTATACTAGCATACTCTTTCGGTCATATCTTTAAATGGCAGAAATAGTAAGAGTAGTATGCTATTGTGATCTGTTTATCTGACCAACGGCAATCTGTTTTTTGTGGTTGTTGTTTTTTATACTTTTAAACTACATCACCAAATATATTTTTTATTAGCAATGTTACTGTCATTTGACCTTCATTGCATTGTGATAATGCAAGTTTTATTTTATTTTTTAATAATACTTTTGTCATTTTTTGTTGGTATGCTACACTGTAAAAAATATATTTTCATGATTTGTTATCACAACATTTTTTTCTTTTGTCAAATAAAAACTTCAATAATTAATGTGGTTCAGATAACATAATATTTTAAGTTTCTGTTGATTAAACCAATCGCCTTCATTGTATTAACAAAATTTTAAGGCAACCAGGTAACTTACTTTTTTTAAGTTAAACCAACAATTCTTTTTTACAGTGTAGTATGGCTGAAATTACATCAGGTGTAAATGAATTATTCAGTAAAAACCTGTTTATTATGTGATCTGATCTGCAAACAAAAACTAATCCCGATCTAATCTTCTAGTTGACATATGTAAAAATCCTTAAATTTACTTCCAATGCAGCATTGCTTAAAATATTAAGAGTCGTTTTCAGAGCATGTAATTTTAGTAAAGTGTTTTCAAGCTGATTTTAAGATATAAATGCAAGTGGGGAAAAAAAAAAATCCAATGCGGTAACTGCATAAATATCTTATGCAGTGGTACTTTTAGATATTTTTAAGAAGTTTTGGATATTTTTACTAAAATTTAATCCCATTAAGAAGTCATTTTTTGCAGTGTGTAAAGTCTGGCTACTTTTTAGGTGTATAAACATCTGCATTGCTGAAAATATTCCTTATGAGAGGACCATTTACCTGCTTTACAAGGTCATTAAGACGGAAGACATAATTTAACTTTACACGGACAAGGTCCATAAGTGATTCTAATTTCATTCATGCCAAAACACACAGGCCTGGTTTCACAGACAGGGCTTAGATTAAGCCAGGATTAGGCCTTGGTCAAATTAAGACATTTAAGTAGCTTTTTTTTTTTTAAACACGCCTTAGAAAAAAACATTACTGGTGTGCATTTTGAGACAAAACAATGGCACTGACATATTTAAAGATATGTCGGTGCAAGTTATTTCACTTGCATTTTAGTCTAGGACTAGGCTTAAGCATTGTCTGTGAAACTGGACTATATTGTTTAAATCTTCAGGCTATACCTTCGAAACTGTGTATTTTAATGGTTTTGGAACGTCTCGATGTACTTCCATTGTAAGACACCACAAAGAATCTCATCTTTGTGTATTAATTTTTCTCCTCACAGCACTAAATAAGCATGTCCTCTCTCCTCTGGGCTCCCTCAAGGCATATTCTTTAATTATGTTAATTAATTCATGTTCTACCCAAAGTACATGCAGTCCTCACTCACAATTACCCGCAAAAAGCCAGCATTTTAATCTTTAAAGGGCTACAGCTTAGAAACTCTTTCGTGTGAAGAAGTTATAGGGCCAAAGGATTCGCTGAGGTGGGGGAAGGGCTTGATGGTATAAAGTTGTGAGGCCTGGACAATCCCCTCCCTAATTCCCAGTGAGTAATGCACCTCCTGAGCACTGCTGTTACATCACCTCTTATTCAGTGCTGTAACTGAAATTCCAGGGATTAGCTGACGTTAATACAGCATTATGACTAGGCCCTCATCGGACAAAAACACTTTCCAGAGATTTTCCCCACACCATTATCTAGTCTAAACTCATATCCCATATCCAATCCAGTTTTAAATATAGTGTACTACTTGTATTGTGCTGTCGGGCGCACACGGGGCAAAGAAGGATTTCTAAAAACTGAACTTTCAGCCCTAATTGTGAGGCTAGATAATATCAGTGATAATGTGCAGCGCTGCATTCACTCCAGACCGGGATTAACAGAGATTACACATACACATTTTCACAAAGGCAGCGTCTGAATGCTCAATGCTCATTTAGCTGACGAAGGAAGTTTATGGTAATGCTTATGAAAGAAGAAATCATTTTGTTGGTCCTCGGGAGAGTCTTAGACGGGGCTTTTACTGAGTCCCCCGCTATTAAATCTCCTCCTTGCATCCCTCCCCCAGGTTTTCGAGAACCGGAGAATGAAGAGTTCTGACGCATTTGGAAGGACACCTGTCTCCCGTGCAGCACAGCGAAGCGCTAGGCAGGCCGCTGGCCTGTCTTGGCAGTGAACGCTAGCGAGAGGAGCACAGATAATTACAAACTCCAGGGAGGCCGTAGGACCAACCTGTTCCTCCAGTCTGATCCAGCAGGTCCTTGCGGCCAACACCACCTCTTTCAAGACCCCCTCCGACCCCCCTACCATCAGGCACACCACATAATGATATGGTCATCACACAAAGGAGATGGTGCCCCTCGGCTCTCTCAACAAGCGTACCTTATAATCCAGACCGTGGTGTTTATTCATGACTTTTGTGTGTAGCCAGGATGTTGTTGACACACCTAAAACATCATATTTGTAGATCTGATGCATTTTTGAGAAATTATTTAATTATGATACAAAATTCAAAATTATTTAATTATGATACTCTGTTCCAAAACCTAGTGAGCTGCCTTGCTGTCTACTTAGGCAGCACTCTGAGTGAAATAGAATGATCTACATAGGCAGCCCAATGAGTTATACAAATAGCTCTATCAACTTGACTAGCAATTGACCCTTCGCCGGGAGTTTGATTGACAGGAGATCTAACCAATCGCCGAATCCGCCATTTTGTCCGACAAAGCAGTCAGGGGAGTTAGTAGATTTACGTTGGTGGACTTGAACTTAAAAAATTGCGTGTACTGACATCTTTCCGCGGTTGAAGCAACATTACTTCTGATGTTCATTCATGTTTATTTGATGCTATAAATTAATTAGTAAGAATAGATGATCGGTTCACGAGCCGCTTGAGCTGAGGCGCTACAGCGATCTGTCACGACACATTAAAGAGCCACAAAACAGTATTTATTGTTTACATTTCTTTAAAAATGACAAAATTTGAGACTTTCATATCAAAAGTAACTTGCTCTGTCTTGTCTGTCGACGCGTTGTCAGTGTCCTCTTTGCTCCGCCATGTATTTTCACTGCGTTAGAGCGGCATGGCTTGTCGGACGTAGCAACAGTAACTTAAGGGGGCGGGTCTTTGTGAACGGTCAATTGATAGAATTTTGTGTTCGCTAGTAAACAACACTCTAATAAACATAAAAATACACTACGAAATACAGTAAGATTATGCTCACCAAGGCTACATTTATTTGATCCAAAATATAGTAAAAACAAAAATATTGTAAAATATTATTACAATTTAAAATAACTGTTTTCTATTTTAATATATTTTCAAATGTAATTTATTTCTGTGATCAAAGCTGAATTTTCAGCATCATTAATCCAGTCTTCAGTGTCACACGATCCTTCAGAAATCATTCTAATATGCTGAGTTGGTGTTCAAGAAACATTTCTTATTATTAGTGTTTAAAACAGTAATTCATATATTAATATTCTGTGAAAATCTCTTTTTTCAGGATTCTTTGATGAATAGAAAGTTCAAAAGAACCTTGATGAAAAAAGTATTAATGTCTTTAAAATTAAAATCTAACTGAGCACAAACTTTTGAGCAGTAGTGTACACAGCACACAAAATGTTGGGTAAATGGTTCTGTTAAGTATTTCTGCAAAAAAGGCCCAGTTTTACTAATGATTTATTTGTATTTAATTGTTATTTAGAGGTATTTCTAGGTTATTATATTCGTAAACTTTTAAGTCTATTGAACAGGTAGATTTTCCAGTCTACTGTATTAGTCAGCTTTCTAATCTATTCCATTTCCTTGTATAAAAGGAGAATCCAACAACGATATGTGACGTGCTGCGAGACTGGAGCGAGGAACCGCTGGCTGGATACATTATAGCTTGTTTAATTTGTTTGTTTTAATCTTCCTGGACCACAAACATCTGAGATTGTAAGATTGCTCAATAAAGGAGAACTTTTGATAATTATTCTCAGTTTGAGACATCACTGTTCTAACCAGACAAAGCTGCAAGCTCTTCAACCTATCCTAATCAGAATAGAAAGGGTTTCTAATTCACAAGTTTTTTACAATTTCTTTTGCTTTGTCTATCATTTTGGATGGAAATTTTCTCACCAAGCTTTTTGCAATGCATTATTAGACTGCCTTCTCTGCAAAGGATGCATGCTGCCACAGAATTTGGCAAAAATAAAGTATCTTAGAAGGTGGAATAATTATGCTGCCCATCTCTTGAAGTAGCCTTGCATCAAGAGCGCACGTAAAATGCTAGACTAACTAGGTTCAGGAACAGAGTAATTGTGTCCAATTCATTTCAGACTTGGCCAGTCTTTATTCAATAAATGTCAGCAAACACAATAAAATATAAAGCGAAGCAAATGTTGACCAGGTTAATGTTTGCACATCATAAATGTATGTCATAAAATTCACTGAAGCTCCAAGATAAAATAATTATAAATGCCTAATGCTTGATTTGTGCCCTTATTTTTTATAACTGTTCTGATGTGTGAACGTACCGCTGAGGATCTCTTTAAGGCTTTTGAACCAAGTCTCACAGTGGTCCACGCTCAGGTTGTTGAGGTGGATGGCATGGTCCTTGAGTTTGAGCCCTTTCTTCTTGCACTGGAAGAGTGTGATGCCCAGCAGAGTCCCGCCCGTCTGCTGCCCCACGGAGCGTCGCCGCTTCACCTTCACAGCAAACACATCCTTCAGCTCCACATACTCCTCCTGCTTCCTCACATTACGGTCAGCTAAAGCAAACACACGAGACATTAAAGTCATGTTACACACTTTTCTCCTCCTGACCACTTGTAATGTGTTTTTTTTAATGCTAAAAAATAATTACATTTTTATCATTTCACCCTATTTGACCTTTAAAGACACAGCAGTAATAACATGTTTAATTGAAAGACTGTAATATATAAATGCCAATGTGAAGTGAGTTTTTTTCTGCACTTATTCAAATGCTGTAGGTTTGCATTCATAACTAGTACGAAACGACTTGCAGCTCGTTTTGTATGTTGACTTGTGTTTTTTTTCTTCTTTTGACTACAGAGAAACTGCACTTGAAAATTAAAATACTTGAAAGGGATAGTTCACACAAAATATGAAAATTCTGTCCTCATTTGCACTCTTCAGTACCAACGGAGCCCCTAAAGAGACATGGTGATGGAAAAAATATGAGATCGGAGAGGAAAAAAATATTTCACTGCGTTTGTGTTCTCTCGCAAAAGTTTTGCATTCCCTCACAAAAACTTTCGCATTCCCCCAAGATATTTTGCGTTTTATAACCATACGCAGAGCTTCTTGGCAGAACGAAAACATTTTGCGAGTGAATGTAAAGTTTCTGGGGGGACGCAAAACATTTTTCGAGAGAACGCAAAAGCATCGACCTATTATTTTTCCTCCCATCTCATAGTTTTTTCCACCACCATGTCCCTTTAGGGGATCCGTACACAACTGTATGAATTTCAATACCATTCAAAATTTGGTGGTCGGTAAGATTTTCAAAAAAAAAAAAAAAAAAAAAAAAAAAAGTCTCTCATGCTTAACAGTTAAGGCTGGATTTATTTGATCAAAAATACAGTAATATTGTAAAATATTATTACAATTTAAAATAACTGTTTTCTATTTTAATATATTTTCAAATATAATTTATTCCTGTGATGCAAAGCTGAATTATCAGCATCATTACTCCTGTCTTCGGTGTCACATGATCCTTCAGAAATCATTCTAATATGCTGATTTGGTGCTCAAGGCACATTTCTTATTATTATCAATGCTGAAAACAGTTGTGCTGCTTAAAGGATTAGTCCACTTTTAAATAAACTTTTCCTGATAATTTACTCACCCCCATGTCATCCAAGATGTTCATGTCTTTCTTTCTTCAGTCGAAAAGAAATAAAGGTTTTTTACGAAAACATTCCAGGATTATTCTCCTTATAGTGGACTTCAATGGCCTCCAAACGGTTGAAGGTCAAAATTACAGTTTCAGTGCAGCTTCAAAGGGCTTTAAACGATACCAGACGAGGAATAAGGGTCTTATCTAGCGAAACGATCGGTCATTTTCGAAAAAAAATGTAAATGTATATGCTTTATATAAACAAATGTTCGCCTTCTAAGTGCTTCCGCCAAAACCGCATTTCCGTATTCTCCAAAAAGTTTACGCTGTATGTCCTACGCCTTCCCTATTCTACTTACGGAACGAACGTAGCGCCAGTTACATTTTTTCCGTAAATTGAATAGGGTAGGCCAGAGCCGTTAAATATGTTTTTCAACTGCTCTGGGGTAGGCGTAGGACATACTCATACTCATACATGCTCAACTTTTTGGAGAATACGGAAATGCGGTTTTGGCGGAAGCACTTAGAAGGCGAACATTTGTTTATATAAAGCATATATATTTACATTTTTTTTTCGAAAATGACCGATCGTTTCGCTAGATAAGACTCTTATTCTTCGTCTGGTATCGTTTAAAGCCCTTTGAAGCTGCACTGAAACTGTCATTTGGACCTTGAACCGTTTGGTGTCCACTGAAGTCCATTATATGGAGAAAAATCCTGTAATGTTTTCATCAAAGACCTTCATTTCTTTTTTGACTGAAGAAAGAAAGACATGGACATCTTGGATGACATGGGGGTGAGTAAATTATCAGCAAAAGTTTATTTAAAAGT